>NW_024062635.1:1415202-2122804 GCF_006381635.1 Hibiscus syriacus | reverse complement strand
ACCGATTGCGTTTATTTCTTAGCATCTCCCCTCATTTGCAAGAAGGTATTTATTTTCTATTTTGTGCTATCCGAAAGTAAGCTTTTCCTCTTTCGCACTTTCCCATTTTCAGCTCGCATTATGTGTTTTTTGTTAAAATTTTATGTTTATGGAACTGCATGTCAAGGATCTGGATATTCAGTGTTAGTTTTGAACCAAAACCATCTAATTTTATTTCTTTCTTCTTAATCAAAAATTTTAGTACTCCTTATGAAAGATATCTAGTCTATCAGAATAGAAGTGAAAGAGGGTGGGTCCTAGGCTAAATTTTTTGATCTTCTTGTTTGGTTTTTCTTTAAATCAGGGAATTGGTTGTGAGTATCGATATAGTGAAATCGCCAGTATCAATATGAGAGACTGCTAGTACTAGTTTATTGGGAATTATATTGATCCGACCTGTGGTTTTCGGCATCTTGTGAGATCGTATTCTTTTTAATAAGTTTTAAAAGTTGATTATGAGATTGATATATTGTGAACGGATTGAATTTTTTTACATGTTTTGAAAATTTTACAGTTGAATTTGTATTTAATTATAGCTTTAGAAGACAATTTTGCATGCACGTAACTCGAAAGACATCATGACAGGGTAGTATATTTGGAGCAGCTACTTGATTTGTTGTCCGATCATTGCACATTTGCACATTCATTTCTAGCATATATATGTTTGTTACAGTGTTCTCTATGTTTTACAATGTCTTTTATTGCTGACATGCCATGAATTTACAAGAATTATAGGGTCTTATGATTTTAGTTCTGCTATCTGCTTTAGATTCTCATCATGTTTGGCTATTGAGGAACATTAAACATGGAGCATTAGAATCAATTGTATGTTAAAAAGGCAGGCCACTAATGCATTTGTAACTGGTAATGTTGTATTTGGCATCTAATGTCTATCTTAAACAACCCATTTGACGCATTAGCTTTTGGAGTGACTATGATCGAACCTCTTTCCCTTTATTTATTAAGTCCTCCTTTTGAATAAGTTATTAATTGATATTCTTGGTTTATTTTAGTTATTGCTTGGCTGTATGTTGTAGTCCTATGAACTAAAACTCTTTACTATTTTCGCAGTCGTTAGATGTGTATGCTCAAGTTCCATCCAAACCTATTGGATTTTCATACCAAAGTGCAGCAGCTACGAACGAGACAAATTGGCCTTGTTACTTTTACTTCAATGGTTTATGCAATAACCGTGATAGGTGCACTTTTCATGTTCAAAGTTAGACAACCGTTGTATGTGCGGCAGCCGTTGTATGTGCATGCAATAAACCTCAAATTTATATTGAAGTAAACACTGTCAAATAGCAAATTCATATTCAAAATTCCAAAACACTTCAATTACATTCTACACCCAAATTCCAAAACACTTCAATTACATTCTAAACCCTAAATTAAAGTATTTTAGAATTTAGGGTTTAAAATATAATTAAATTATTTTAGAATTTAGGGTTTAAAATAAAATTGAGGGCTGTATTGCAAGTTTTAAAAGTTAGGAGACCTAAATGCAACCGCCTGAAAAGTTCAGTGACCATATTGCAAACGGCATCAAACGACCGCAAGTTTTAAAAGTTGGGGGACCTAAATGCAAACTTTAGAAAAGTTCAGTGACCATTGCTATACTTTACCCTTAAATTAATATGATTACTTTTGAAATTTAGTTTTTATATTAATTATAATTTGTATATTATAAATTTGGTTTTTATATTAATTTCAACTCTTTATATTATTTATAATTCTTATATTATAAATTTTATTTATAATCATTAAATTAAATTTAGTTATTGTCTTATTGAACATGATTTTATTAGATTATATAAATTGGGTTAAAATATTCATAAATCTAATTTACTTTTAATGTGAAAATTGATTAATAATTTAAGTATAATTTAACTTAAAATTTTAAAATAAATATATATAGGATGAAATGATGAACTTATTAAAGATTTGAAACTTGAATAACATAACAAATACTAAAAAAAATTTATAAATAAATAAATAAATTTCATCATACTCTAATACACTAAAATTATAATAAAATTAACTAAACAAAATAAATTTATGTTAAAATAAATGCTCTGAAATCTTATAGCTAAGGTTTTACAAGGCTAAAAGCCTAACTTTAATACCAGAATTTTCATCATTGAGCCTTTATACCTAAATGTTGCCAACATGTTTAATTATAGGTAACTTTCTAGCTTTAAAAGCCAAAATGCCACCAACATAATTTAACATGCGTAACTATTTAGATAAGAATTTACAAGGTACAAAAATTGATTTAAGTCAGACCAACAACAATAATTTACAAGGCATTAGTGAGCAACAGACAGTACTAATCGACAAGAATCACTATATCAATTCAGCAAGCATCATTGCATCAGCAAGCATCCTGCATTCAGAAAGCATACAATCTGTGGTAAAGCCAAAGGGGATTCTATGGCCAACAGTGCCAAACATTTCCGACTTTACCAAACCCTTAAAAATATCAAGCAGAATCAAGCAATATCAAACAGAAGCAAACAATATAAAATAAAATCAAGTAATATCAAGCAGAATCTAGCACCAACTATTGCTTGATGTAAGGCACCCTATAAAAAATAGAATTATTAATGAATTATTTTAAACTTTTATGAAATAAACATAATAAATATAAAATATTAAGTTACCTTTGAAGGGAAGAAACAAGACAGAATCTCCAATTCCAATGGTTTCATTGACCGTTAGATACCCTAAAAATTAAAAGGAAAATTAAAATAATTAATAAACAATTTGAAATATTAATGACATTAACATAAAAAAACAATTTGTCATACATTTACATAGAAGACTCATTAACCACAGCAAGGTATTATTCATCCTTATCCTCCGACTCATAACCATACAACCAATTACGGGTTGTTACAAAAATCTCAACATTTTTAGGTAATAGTTTAGCTCTTAATTTGTTCAAAATTCGACCCCCATACTAAAGGACGATTCAAATGCAACAGAAGTAATTCAAATAGCTAATATATCTCTCGCCATGCGAGAAAGTACCAAATATGAAATACTTTGATTTTTCTAATACTTCAAAATATCAAAGTCAGATTCTCTAGTATGAGGGACAAGGAGCAAACTGATGTAAGAATCAACATCAGATCGTCCACTCCTTGAAGCAGCTAATTTGGCATCAAAATTCTAAAAAATAAAAGAAAAAAATTAGTAAATGAAAACAAGAAATAAATAAGATAAAATTCAACTCGAAATTATAATAACTAACCTGAAATATATCTGATTTTCTAAATGTTTGAGGCCGATTGAAACTTGAGTCACTTCTGCCTAAGGATGTGTTACTTTGAATAGAAGAAGAAGAGGAAGAACCATAAGGTGCATTTTTTTATAAAATACATATAACTCAAGAAACTCATTATAAATAATACTTACCATCCATTGAACCTCATCCTCAACATAAAGAACATTGTACAACTCTTTCAGAAGTTGTAATTTATATCGAGGATCAAGTAAAACTGCAAAAGACATAATCATTGAGTGTTCAAACCAATATTTCTCATATATTTCAAGTATGGGTCCTGTCATTGTAGAAATACCTTCACAGGATCATTATGAGCATCACACAATAATTTTTCAAATGCAACAATGTTAGCCAAATACAAGTTAGAAGTGGGATACTTAAAACTAGAAAACAGAGTAGTAATTTCATAAAAAAAGCTCAAGAAAATTACAGATTGTTTGAACAATTTCCCACTCATGATCAATAATGAAATCCAACTCATTTTCCCTATTAAGAAACAAGTTAATTGCTAATCTAGCCTCAAGTGCCCTATGAATCATCAAGTAGAATTCCATCGAGTAGGAACATCCAATATTAACTTACCAGAGAAAGAAGAATCACAGTCTTTAACAACTAATTCAAATGCACAAACTCGAGAGTCAGAAAAATCAATAAACTTAACAATCTCATGTAGTTTAATAACAGAAGAATCAATTACCTTCAAACCTTTTTGAACTATCAAGTTCAAAATGTGGGCAACATACCTTATATAGAAGTACTTACCATTGCAGGGAAGAGGAGAAATGAAATTTAAATCATCTTTCAGTCTCCTGACCATTTTATCATTTGCAGAAGCATTATCAAGTGTAATGGTAAATGTTTTTTTTCAAGACCCAGCTCACATATCATATTTTTAACAAATTTAAAGATTGTCTCACCATCATGAGGAGGAGGAAAACGATGAAAATTAAGTATTTTAGACTGAAGTTTCCAGTTATTATCAACATAATGTGCAGTAAGAGAAAAATAAGAACGTGAAGTGCAGGCAGACCAACCATCACATGTAAAACAAACACGACTTGAAACAGAATGCATTGAATCAAGTAGAAATTTTTAATGTTTTTCATGCTCCAACATGCAATACTTAGTAACAATAAACCTAGATATATCCTTAACAGAAGAATTAAGGTAACGATACAAATCCTTAAGTTTTTCATGCTCAACAATACTATATGCATAACCATGACAAAGAATAGCCTCAACAAACAATTCAAAGTATTTGTTTTGATCAAAAGAACTTACCAAAGCAGAATTTTCAGCAAGATATTCCTTATAAGATTGGCAATTCTGAGTATGCCTTATAGGGTTAGATGTACCAATATAAGAATAAACTTTATACCTTTTATTTTTGCAATACTTACACTCAGCATAAACATAACCATCTACAGATTTGATGAAGGTGTAATGCTCCAAAACAGGAGAAGTTATTCTCCCGAACTCGGCTGAATATTTAGCCTTCCTCTTAGATGATTTATTGATATCAAATGGTTCTGACAGTAGATCATTTACATCACCTTGCAAAAAAAAAAACTAAGGTTAGTATACAAAATTAAAAATTATATATATATATAAAGCATATACAAAAAAGGAATGGGCAATTTACCTCTTTCATAATGTTCTTCATTCTTATCTGTAGGCTTTTCTCCTGCAAAACAAATAAAGAATATATTAATTCGAATATTAAAATAAAAAGAAAAAAAGGAATGAAAAATACCTGGATAATTCAACTCGTAAGACAAACTATCCATGAAACCGTTTTCGAATAGTTTGGATTCAAGTTTGGGTTCATATTCGGATTCAGATTTGGGTTTGGATTCGGGTTCGGGTTTGGTTTTGGGTTCGAGTTTGGGTTTGGATTAGGGTTAGTGTTAGAGAAAATGAATAGTGGTGAGTTTGATCTAAACAAACATTTGGGTTTCAGTTTTTGGTGTTTGTAAGGATCAAAGAAGGGTTTCGAGATGAACAAGGATGAACTGGTGTTTAGGTTTTGTGTTTGATAAAAAACACAAGTTGGTTTTAAGTTTTGGGTGTTTGTAAGGGTTTGGGAAGAACACATATGAATAAGGGTTTAATTTTTTGGTGTTTGATCGAAAAAATAAGAATAGATTTAGGTTTTGGTGTTTGTAAAGATCAAATAATGGTTTGGGGAAGAACTGGGATGAACACGGATGAACAAGGGTTGAAGTTTTGGGTGTTTGATCGAAAAAAACACGAAATGGTTTGGATTTTGGTGTTTGTGAAGATCAAAGGAGGGTTTTTTTGGATGAACAAGGATTAAAAAAAGATGAAAACGGATGAATTTCTAGAGAGAAGTCAGAGAATTTTGAGAGAATAGGAGAGTTAGAGAGAGAGAGAGAGCAAAATAACAAAATGAGAAAAGAAAGGAAAATGTTGAAATTGGAAAATTTTTGCTTTTTATACGGGTTCGTTTGGGTTTTGACTTGCGTGTTTTATAACTTCATTTGACATTGTAGTGTTGTCTCCTAGTTTTAAATTTGTTCAATTTAGTCCATATTTAATTATGCAATGTATTAATTTAAGCTTCATATTTAAAATTTGTTCAATTTGATACTTATATATTTTCTAATTCTTTCAATTAATATATATGTTTATATTAATAAATTAATATATAGGTTATATATACTAATGAACTATATAATATATAGTTGATATATACTAATGAACTATATAATATATAGTTTATATATACCATATACTTTATATATATAGTTCATATGTAAACTATATAGTATATATAAATTATATATGTAGTATATATTATATAAATAGTTTTATTAATTAATGTATTCAACTATATAGTATTCAACTATATAGTATTCATACATATAATATATACTTTGAATTGATATAGTATAAATTATATAAGTATAAATTATATTATATAGTTTATAAATATCAACTATAGTATATAGTATATAAATATAAAATATAGTTTATATTATATAAATAGTTAGTTCATATGTAAACTATATAGTTTATATATATAGTTCATATGTAATAATGTAAACTATATATATTATATAGTGTATAAATATCAACTATAGTATATAGTTTATATATAAATTATAGTTTATATAGTTTATATATATATATATATATATATAGTTTTTATATATAGTTCATATGTAAACGATATAGTATATATATTTTATATTAGCGCTGTAAATGAGACGAGACAGATCGTGAGCTACTCGAGATCGACTCGAATAAGGCTCGATAAACATTCAGATCGAATGGACTCGACTCGAGCTTGAGCGCGACTCGAGTTCTTAACGAGCCGAAACGAGCTACTCGATATTCAACTCGAAAAGCTCGTGAGCAGCTGGAAAATATAATATATTAAGATTTTATTTTTTTAGAAAATAAATTATTAATAATAATATTATTTATGTATTGATTTTTTTTAAATACAGTAAGATTTTTATGTATTTATGTATTTAAGGTTCATATTCGAGTTTGAAGCTTCAATCGAGTTAAGTTTAAGTTTTTTTTTCATTTCGAGCTGCTCACGAGCTTCAGTTCAGGATTTCGAGTTCGAGTCGAGCTTGAAAATTTTAAGCTCGCGAGTTTTCGAGTCGAGCTCTATTTCAAAGTTTTCGAGTAAAGTCGAGCTCAGCAATACTCGAGCTCGACTCGGCTCGTTTACACCCCTAGTTTATATATGTAGTATACAATATATAAATAGTTTATATAGTTCATTAATAAACTATATATATAGTTCATACGTAAACTATATAGTTTATATATATAGTTCATATGTAAACTACTAAACTATATATATTACATAGTTTATATATATAGTTCTTATGTAAACTACTAAACTATATATATTATATAGTTTACATAGTTTATATATATAGTTTATACATATAGTTCATATGTAAACTATATAGTATATATAGTTAACATATAGTATAAGTTAGTATATATTGTTTATATATAGTTTATATACTACTATCTATAAACTATATAGTTTATATATAATTCCATAAATTAACCCTAAACCATATATACTATATATATAAACTATAGAGTTTATATATAGTTTATATTAATAAAGTATATAATTTATACATAATATATATTATTTATAATTATACATAATATAAATATAAGTTGTATAGTTTATATATAATTCATATATAATTTATAAATAAACTATATAGTTTATACATGGTATATATAGTTTATACATAATATATATAATTTATATATAATATATAATAATATAAATATAAACTATATAGTTTCTATATCTACTTTATATATATATATATATTATAGTTGTTTCAATTTTTTTCTCAACTTTTGAAATGAATGTAATTTAGTCCATTTTACAGATTTTCTTCACATTTTACAATTATTTCGATTTAATCTCTTTGTGTTGTTTAATTTATTTAAATTTTTATTTGTAATTTCATATTTGTTCAATTTAGTCCTTAAAATAGTATTTGCATATGAAATTGGTCCATACTTATTATTTATTTATATTTTTTAATTGGCCCATAACTTTTTAAATTGGTATAATTTAGTACTTTTTTGTATTAATTTCAACCTCACATTTTTAAAATTATTTCGATTTGGTCCCTCATCAATGCATGTTGTTTAATTTATTTAAATTTTTACTTGTAATTTCATATTTGTTCAATTTTGTTCTTAAATTTTTATTTTTCATAAAATTGATCCATGATTATTTATATTCTTAGTAATTTACTCTAAATCATATATAATTACAAATTGCAATTCAACGTTCACGAAAAACGAAAATAATTAATCCAAAAAAAAAATTGACTCGATTTGAACTCAATCCGTATCCGATAGAGATCTGACATGAATTTTAGCTGCTAATGATGTGACCCGATCTGAACGAGATCCGCCTGAAGTCCATCCGAACATGAATTAACCTGGTCTTTAATTGCTCCAGACCTGAACTGTTTTGACCTGAACTAACATCGATCTGAACTAAAAGTAACCTGACCCGAACCCGAACTGTACCTGGTGTCAAATCAACCTGAAAATGCCCCGACCTGATCCGAGTCAAAACATCAAATTTACCTGACGACCTGACAGGATCCGACTGAAACCTGAACGATTACCTGATTTTACATCCCTGATTTCTTTTAGAGGAGAGTCAGGTCTTAGCAAACAGTGACTGGGTTCTTCATGGTCTACCTCGTAATGTTTCGGGTCTCCTTGGAGCTTTTAAAAATTCGCAAACAAGTTTAACGGGAATTTTAAGAGATGATCGAGGTTGGAAATAGCGTTGGAGTCTGATTTTAGAATATGTTTTTCAAGTTGTTTTGAATCGGATTCAATCGATTTTCTCAAGGCCTTGGCGTGGGGGAGAGTATTTTGTTGAGAGTGATAGACTAAGGGGAAATATGATTCATTTGTCTTTGCGTATGATCCGAGAGAATCTTATGGTATGGCTTATCTAATCAAAGCCTCTGTTGTGTGCCGGGTAAGTGGGTTAATTCAGGTTAGACTTTTCGCCTGTGTGTGTATGATCCAAGCTTTTAGTCAAATCAATTGAAATGTGAAAGAATTTATATTACTTGTAATGCTCGGATGCATTCATGGCTAGTCACTAGAGTCTTTTTGTAGTTAGAATAAGTAGTGTGAGGTTGGTTTGTTGCTTGGTAGTATAGGTATATTGATTTCATTTGCCGGTGTTGTTTGCATTTGGAAATGAAGTTTTGTGGTCGTAGACCTTTTATTCTTTTTAATGGAAGGCTCAGCATAAAAGATTATAAAATCTTAATTAAAGAGGTGTTGTAAGAAGATTCTGGTTTAAATTCAAATAGTATCAAGTTTTAGAAGTTTGTGAGGTGGATGCTCTTGAGTAGTTTAACTAGAAGTGTTTGAAGGATTAAATTTCCTTAAATGGTTGTTCGTCTCAAATTGGCCGAAATATTGAAGGTTGGTGGGTCTTGTTTAAGGTTTGTGGTTTAGTTCTTATAAAAAGGGTTCGTGGTTTAGTTTTGGATCTTCAAGATTATAGTTCAGAGTTGTCACTGGTTTTGATGACAAGTGTCGCAACGGTCCTTTGGGTGGTCCCGGGATCACATTTCGACTTAAAGTGAATTTACATTTTTTTTGGAGCAACCACCAACCTTTTGGGTTAGGTAAGGTCGGATATCTAAATTTTACTTTTTTACCAGATCTACTTCTTACCAGAGATTCACTTGTAAGGATTCGAGAATCGATTACATGTGAGGAAGGATGAACACCCCAACATTGCCCTTTCGGTACCAACAAGGTTACAAGTTGTCTTAATAGTGAAATTTGAAGTCAGAGCCAAAATTTAAACAATAGATCCAAATTATTTACCTTTAAGATTTGGTTACTTTAAGAAAATAAACCAAGACTAAAAAAATAATAATTTGAGTCTAATCGTAAAGTGAAAGGCCACAAGTACCATAATAAAATAATAATGTGAATCATACACAACATGATGAATTAGTATTCAAATTAAATAAATAAGAAGAAAACAATTAATGGTAATACAAAATAAATGAATACAAAAAATTCATAAATAAATAAACGAATCATTAATGCAAAATAAACAAGTAAATAAACTAATGGGAAAAACGTTTTTGAATGTAGAATTAAAAGCGAAATAAAATCAATTTATTCTACCATTTTAAATAAAATCCAAAAATAAAGTAAATATAACAAAAAATAAATAAATCACGATGAAACAAAATTAAAAAAAGATCACGACCATTGTTAAAATTAAAACACAAATTAAAAAAAGGAATAAAGAATTGATAAAACATTTTACCAAAGAAAGAAATTTTTTTTAAAGAAATCAATCAAAATTAAGAAAAAGGAAAACTACGTAATTTAAGAAATTAAAACGAAAACTAGGAAATTTAAGAAATAAAATTTGAAATCAACAAAAACAAAGTTGAAATCCAACTTAAAATAATTTTGAGAGTTCATGAAAATAATTATCCCCCACCCTTGTGGAAATACAATAATCTCATAGAGATTCGGATCGGGCCATCAGGTCATTTAATCGAATATAAAACTAAATTTTTTTTTAAATTAGATCAAAATAAATAAAATGAAAGATAAAAAAGTTATCGTTCAAGATCTACCATCTATTTTCATCGAGAAATCTCAAGGAATGTTGAATCTATGATGATTTATTTAAAAGCCTTCTCCTTTTTCATTGATTCTCTCTTCGAATGAGATTTTTAAACACAAGCAAGATCGAGACAATAAACACAAAAAAATCAAGATAAAATAAAATTATCGATTTTCATTGAGAAACCTCAAGGAATGTTAGATTTAGAGAAATATATATGAGTTTTTTCCTTGTTCATCAGTTTTCTCCCATCTGATAGAATTTAAAAAAACAAGATCGATGTCGATCGAAACAACAAAGAAAAAAAGAATAAAAAAAATTAACTTTAAAAAAACTCACTTTTATTGCTCTTGTTCTTCAAATTACAATGGAGGATTATTTTCTCTTATTTTCCTCCCCCTCTTTCTCCTCTCTTTCTCTCTGTTTTCTCTGTCTTCCTAAAGAGATGGAGAATACCTCTATTTATAAATGAGCCTCCAAACATCTAATGGTCTAGATTATTTACATCGACGGCTAAAATTTTCCCAAATCATACAAGATCCCCCATCTAAGGAAATAACATCTACTGTTATTTACACAAATCAATTACCACATTTATCTCCTTTTATAAAAGATCACACTCGATATGGAAAGATTCCCTCAGATATTCTTTGATATGATGTCACTTTCATTTTCTCCAGTGTGAATTTGATCTTTAGCATTTAGATAAGTTTGGGGTCGGACAAAAGTTGGGTATACAATAAGTTGGTAGGAGATCAGGTGCTGCAGATTAGTGTTTGATTGATGTTCGGGTTGAATTTATTTGTAGATTATGGCTCTGCACTTTTGATCAATCTTTCTTAGGTTGGCGCTGCTGAGAAGCTATTCCCCATAATTGATCTTTGTTGTGGACGAGGGGCTCCTTTCGAGTGGACGAATCTGCATGTTGGGTGATGATCGTTGATGTATGCAACTGTGTCAGGGGTGGGTGTTCCTGTGTAGTTTTGGCAGTGATTCGATTTGTTAGGTTTTAAGAGGTCGGCTGAAGTTCAGGAGCGTGTTGTTCGTAGCAAGTGGTTTTCTTATTGGTCTTTAGTAGGTGTTTTGTTTTTAATTTTCAGCTCGTTTGTTTCACCCTTTGTAATTATGTGTTGTTGGCTGTGTCCTTGGTGGTTCTTCGCCTAAAGCGTGGTGTCTGACTAAGGTCATGTGGGCTTCGTTAGATTATAGTTATGATCACAACTCAGGGTTTGTGTATTTAGGTGTGGATATAATTCTGATGCAATTTTATTCAAGGGTGTTGTATTTCCGCCTATTTAGGGGTACTTTTTCCCTCCATGTAGGTTTATGGAGGTTTTTAATGAGGCTACTAACTGAGGTTTTGTAATATCTCAAAAATTTAGATAATGACCAAAATGCAAATTTTGAAAGTTTGATGGTCAAAGTAGAAAATTGGGAAAAGTTTGAGGAATTAAGTGATAATTTCCTAAAAAGAATTTTATTCCATAAATATATAGTTTACTCTTGAGAGTGTGGTTTTATAGAAATCATATTTTTGGATTTGAAATTTTAGTAAAGAAAAATTAGAAAGAGTTAAAGTCGGTAAGGAATCGGTAATTTCAGATCGAATTGGAATTTTACAAAAAATTGAAGGATGTTATAAAATGGTTGGAAATATTATTTTAATATTTTAGATTAGAGAAATTTGGTTTGGAAATGTGCAATTTTTCAGATTTGATCGAAACAGTGGAATTTAGTGCCTAAAATGCAAGTTTTGAAATTTAATGGGAAATTTTGGAAATCAAAGTCAAATTAATTAATCTTTGACTTTGAAAGATGATAAGGATGAGTTGTCATGATTTTATGGTGAATAGGAAGATTCATTAAGGGTGATTTGGTCTTATCCCAATTAAATAAATATTTTATTCATTTAAGTGGAATATAATATAAACTAAGATGAAATGCACCCAACATTTCATCCAAATTGCTCATCTTCATCTCCAAGCTGCGTGGGTTTTCTCCAAAGGTGAGAGAAAACTTTAATTTAATTTTTAAGCAAATTCATTTGGATTTTGAGTATGTGAAAAATAGAAAATTATTATATGTGAAAAACACTATCATTTGGTACCAATATTGCATGATAATCTTGTTGGTGTTCAAAGATCCCAAATTTTACAGTTTGTGTTCATATAAGGGAACATGAAATTGATGATGAATCTTGATGTTTGTGAGGTAGTATATTCATATTCAAGCATGTATGATGATTAGAACATGTTTAATCTTGCTAGAACTTGTTCTTTAAGTTTCAGCCATGGATTGTTTAAGTGAGAAAAATTATGGAAAAATTATATATGGGTTGGAAATGATGAAGGAAGTATTCTACAAGTCTTAGAAAATTGGAGGACCATTTTGTAAATTTTTGAAAAGTTGGGGATCAATTCATAAATTCTGGAAAATTGATGGGATGTTGTGTAAGTGTTTTATAATTGATGTACTGTGCTGGAAATTGTATTTTGAAAATTAAAATGAGAGTTAGATGTGAAATATGAATATTTTGGAAGTTTGAAAAGATTAGTGATTTAAGTACAACAATTGCATAGTTGGGGTACTTAAATGTAATTATGCTTTTGTCAAAGCATTTGAATGGTAATAATTTCAATGCTGGAATTATTGGTATTAAGAATCTAAGTGATAAAATGGTGAAGGACCATTTTGTGTAAATTGGAAAAGTTGGTTCCAATGTTAAAAGGAATTATTAAGTATTGAGTATTTTGATAGATAATGAGTTTCAAATATATTATAGAGTTGTTATGGGATATGTTTATGTTAGTAAAATACTAACATATGTATCATTATGAAATTGTGATTTATACAGATTGTGATTGATTTGCGATTAAAGCAAGTCAAGTATAAAAAGGGTTGATTGTGGACAATAGTGAGACACACATATTTTGGAAAATTATAAATTGTCAAGGTGAGTGCAATACATACATAACATTATACATGGATGTTTTATACATCATCAGGAAGACTTGTGATAAGTCGACCTTGTTTATATCAACATGATATTATGTCATATTTTTATAAATTGACATGACATTGATATGTCACAGTATGAAATTATAATGCATTGATTATGGAAAATGTGATATCTTACCATGAATGTTAATTCGGGTATGAACTACCCAATGTTAAATATTGATAATATACTTTGTCATGAATGGATCAAATAAAATAGACTATATGTCCAAGTAAGTCATTGAGGGACAAGGTATATTTGGCATGCCATAAAGTATAGCAGCTGCAGGTTTATATTAGCACTATAGTGTGTAAGGACACTAAGTGCAGGTTTATGTCCGGATTAACACTATAGCGTAAGCTTAGTGTAGGTGGTGGGCACGACCTTATGTGTATTGTCCGGATTAGCACTATGGCGTAAGCTTAAGTGCAGGTTTAACACTACGGTGTAGGTATATTACTCGAATACCCAGGGTCCTCAGGGTTTTATATTGGGCTATTGTCTATGGTTTACGGTTATTGGTTATTAAATGGTAAGTATGCAAATAAGCTTACGTGCTTATGGAATAATGGCAAGTATATTGGTAAAATAAGCTTACGAGCTTATGGAATTAAATGGTAAGTATACTGGTAAAATAAGCTTACGAGCTTATGGAATTAAATGGTAAGTATATTGGTAAAATAATCTTACGAGCTTATGGAATTAAATGGTAAGTATATTGGTAAAATAAGCTTACGAGCTTATGGAATTAAATGGTAAGTATATTGGTAAAATAAGCTTACGAGCTTATGGAATTAAATGGTAAGTATATTGGTAAAATAAGCTTACGAGCTTATAAATGGTAAGTATATTGGTAAAATAAGCTTACGGGCTTATGGAATAAATGGTAAGAGATTTTATTATTTTGATCATGGTAAAATATTGGATATGTTGGTAACATGATTTTAAGGCATTTTGATTTGGACATTGAAATTCATGCATGAATTGTATTGCACTGTTTATTGTTTTAATTGCCTCACTAAGTTTATACTTAAAGTGTGATGATTTTCACGCATAGGTAAAAAGCCAGTAGTGGAATAAAGAGTTCAAAGTGGTATCAAACATCGGGGAGTATATTTCAATATCAGTAAGATATCCTATGATGGAATTTGACTTAGATAGTGAAGAAATGTTAAGTTTTTATGAGTTTTATGTATTTTTCGGAAATTACTGTAGCAGTACATCAGTACACAATTTATGTTTTTGTGCATCGGTACATTGTTCACATTACTGTAGTAGTGCATCGGTACATTGTTCACTGTTCACGGTACTGTTTACTATTCATAAAAAATATTTTACCTTAAATTTATTATAATGAAACATAATTCATATGATATGATATTTTATAATATCATTTACCATTTTAAGAAAATAAATTTTAAATCACTCTTGAATTGGAAAATGATTTTCGAAACATGGATGACATCTATAATCTGTATAGGTATAATTATACGGGTTATGGGTGTTACAAGTTTCGTTTCTAATAAAATCCATTTTGTCGAGCAAAAATAAATAAATAATTAAATTAAGTAGGGTAAATAGGTCAATACGATAAAATTAACACCCAAATGCACATTAGTGTCACAATTAGCATTGAAGCGGAATCACCAAAGCATAAAAACACAATGTGCGAAGTGTTACTGTGCTCTAAAATGTCATGATGCACAAAACATATCTTAATATAATACTGCTAAAATCTTATGATATGTCACTCATATCATATAACTCTTTTTTTTAAAAAAATAAACCCTTCAATTATTATCATTAAACGGGTAACCCTAGTCATTACCCCTTTCCTTTTTTTTTCTTTGAGTTTGTGTCGTTTTTATAGATCAAATCAACTTTTATTTTTTTGATTTTGTTTAATTGACGTCGACATCGGTTTTGATGTTGGTTGTCGATCGTTGGTTCTCTTTTCTCTTTTTTTTAGTTTTTAATAAGAATAATTCTACCTTTATGACACATTTTCCTTTTTTACAGTCGTTCGACCATTATTTTATTTAAGTTTTCTCAGGGTTGGATTTACGACATCGTGACTGATCAAGTTGGTGCTTATTTGAAATCTTGTTGATTTTCCATGTTATGGACATTCATATTGAATTTGGATGCGCTATTTTGCTGTATCACACCAAATCCCGGGTTCAGAGTCTTATGAGAAGCTTTGTCCTAAGTGGGTTTTGGTTTGAGCTTGGTATGAGCCCAATATGTAATAAAAAGGATAATTTTAATCTTAGACCAAAAGAGGAGGGACTAATTGGGCAAATATCCCATCTTTCAAACAAACGTTGATTCTTATTTATGTGGGATGATATCACGTCTGGGGCTCCTTTGTTTCCCCACTCTCCCTTGTCTTCTTTTTTCTTCTTTCTTCTTCATTCATCTTCCTCTTCAAGAAGCAAGCAAAGATTGAAATTTTATGATCTTGCAAGCCCAAATCAAAAACACCAAAGTAATAGTTGTAATCTACTCTTCACTAGCTTTCATTTAACCCTTTAAGGTCAAGATTTGTCCTAGTGACCCAAAATGGGGGATTTAGTGGAGGTTTATGAAACCATAGGTTTCCAGCTCATTTTTGAAAGATTTAAGTTCATATAAACATGTCTAACCTTATCCCAAGTTTCCCATTGGGTTAATGACTCATTTCCTTTGTCATGATTAATAAAAGAGTAAGGAGAAAGCTCTAAGGCAAAGGGCAAGGAGAAGTTAATCCTTGGTTGAGTTGAGGACGTTTTCCAACAGCCTAACACTGAGGTAACACGTTTCTAACTTGTCCATACCACATGTAGTTCATTAAATGTGCATACATGGTTAGTTGAGTTCATGAAGCATGCATAAGTATTTCATGGTAGATTTCACGTATGGTGTTTTTCAACATGAAAGGTGACTCCTTTTAACCCCTAATAACCAAATAAGACTTAAGTAACATTTAATGGCCTTGGTAGGACAAATAGATAGAGATAAATCATATTTTCGTGCTCAGAATAGGGTATTTTTGGGTAAGAGTATTTGTACTAGATGAACAATACTGATATTGTTCTTCAAGTATACCCAAAACAAGGCGTTTAGGGATGATAATATTGATAATCTATCAAAGGGTTTCGATATTGTCATAAGAGTATCGATACTCAAGGGGGAATATCGATACCAAATGTTGATTTCAAATTCCATTAGCCAATTTTGGTACCAGTACTTGAGGGAGTATCAATACTAGGATGAAAATATCGATACCCTACATTAAAGATTGATACCCTACATAAAAGGATTGATACTCAATTGAATTTTCAAATATCGAAATACTCGGGGTAGTATCGAGACCCTCATATAGAAGCATTGGTACTCCAAATAAAAGTATCGATACTGAGTGTTTTCCCAATACATTGAAGCTATTTTTAATATCGATACCCAGGGTAGGTATTAATACTGTGAGGCACAATATCGGTACCATCGTTATGAATTGGGCAAATAACCTAAATCGATTCAAGCTTTCAGGTAAGGGGATCAAGAGCCATCAAAGCCTTGTGCATAATGTAGATGCTCATTTTGTCCAGGATGATTTTTTAGTTTATGTGCACATCTTATGTTTTTTAGAGCTAGTATTAATTATGTGTTTGAGTTCATAGAGGCTATGTAGCCTATATTAGCAGTCTATGCGAATTTATGTATTATAATATTTATATAAATAATAGATAAGTAAATAAATACTAATTAAATAAATTTTTTATTTGTAGGGTCTTAATTACAAGAGATTCATCAGAATTGGCCCAATTGGAGTCCAAGTCAGAGTAGCCCGACTTGGATAATTGAAGCCCGGTATTACAACCCACTAGGGTTTTCGGTGGGAAGTCACAAAGCCGCCTGAAGCCTCCACTGTTGGATCTGATGAGATCCAACGGCTCACGAAGCCCCCAGAAGCCTGAGCCAGAGCGCACTCACCCAGCAAGTCCACACCTGTCGGCCACCCACGAGCAGACCGAGGCTCTGCTCCACGCCTCCAACGCCCACGCCCGCCAGCACTTTGACCGAGCACCCACAACCGAGAAGCACCCATGCTGCTCCACGAGCATACCAACCGAGCTCTGCTCCACGCATCCAACACCCATGATCTATAACAATCTCGAGGGAAACACAAGGTGATGGGTCTCCATTTTCCTACATCGGGAAAGAGATTGAAAACCATCTTTTATCAACAGAAAAGGGGAACCAAAAAAGGAGAAAAAAAAAAGACATAAGTACACAACAAATAGAGAACACAATGAAAAAAGGAGACAACGATCAACGAGCGAACAGAAAAGAAAAGAAGACATCCATCAACAACAAAAACAACCAAGAACCATTTGAACAAAAAAACAAACAAGAAACATCAGTGGCCAGAGAACCAAAGAAGCGAAACCCATACTCGCCTTTGTCACCCGGAGTCAGAACTGCCTGGAGTCATCAAGGGTAATCTCTTTTGGCCTTAGATCTGTGGTTATTTTAGGATTTAAGGAGTCTCGATTCTTCGTCGCATCCTTGGGGAGGGGTGAATCCGCGGTGGTCGCATGGTTTAGCAGTGAGGTTAGAGTTTGTCTCATCCCCTTTGGTTTTGGGTTTTGTCGAGAGAGAGAGTTAAAGTTTTGGGGTTCAAGGTCATTTATGGGGTAGGTTTCGCACCTGTATGGCTCCTCGTCTGAGCGTTAAGTGGTGGAGAGCTGGCGGGCTTTGTCTCATTTAGGGTTGAGGGAGATACAGGAGAAGAGGGAGGGTTGAGAGAAAAAAACGGTTGGGGGTTGTTGTCTGTTTAGGTTGAGAAAGAAATGAATTAGGGTTAGAAATTTACCCTAATACCTCATATACCTACACGCCAAAACGGCGTAGTTTCGAACAGTGCCAAAACGACAGCGCTTTGATGGCTGGGGAATGAACCGCATTTTGGGATAGTGAGATAATAGCTGATTAGATCCTTCTAACTTTTATCCATCTCGTTATGCTCCCTAAATCGAGCTTTATTGCAATGATAATTTCGCCTCATAATTTGCAGCGTGTTTCATTTTGGTCCAGTATCATATTAGGGCTATTTTAGCGTTTTTTTTACATTGGATGTGTAGTTTCAGAGATTTCCATTTTGGTCCTATGTAGCACTTTGGTTGTATTGTGTTTGGAGTACCTAGAAATGAAATTTTTATGAAAAGAGCCTGCTGTTTATTTTCTTTATATTTTAGCCCCTTGTTTAATATTTTATGCTTAATTATAGGTTTAATTTAGATTTATTTCGAGTATATGCATGTATATATTATTTCGAGCATGTTGTTAGTACATACTTGTTTAGGTGTAATTTTTTAAAGCATGTTAGCCTCATTTGCATGATTTAATCTAATCACAAAATTGGATTAAGAGTAATACATTTTTAATTTAAAACTGTCGGAATTGCTTCTCTTAACTCACTAGAGAGTCGTTTTGATGATTTTAAATTAAGAATGTATCCCATCAGTGTCATCAAAAATCGATTCATCACCGTAAAATTTGGGAACGAAATAAAAGGAAATATTCGACTATTTAAATTTTTCGAGAGATGGTCGTTAAAACTCACCTAAATATCTGGTCTCCATATCCTTAAATAATCGAATATTCTTTATCTTTATAATGACTTGGTAATTTTAATTAAATCTATTTTGTTGCTTTTGAATGTTATAAAGTTTGTATTTTTGCTGTTTTAAGGGATCATAAATCAAATAAAATTCGAACTTATAAAATTCGTTGCAAAGCCATTAATTAATCGATTAGGTATCGATTTTAGGGCGTTGTGGGTGTGCTAATCCTTCCCCACACGTAACCGACTCTCGAACTCATTTTCTAGTAACGCATGCTTCAATTTGTTGTTTTAATTAAAATTAATTTTTATTTAAAATGGCAAAAATGTTTTTTTGGTGCCAAATCACACCCAAATCAAATATTGGAGGCGACTCCTCGAACCGTACGTTTTATTTAAAAAAGGAATCCCAAATTTTTGAAACGAGAGGTTTTAAAATCGTATTTTTTTTAATTAAAATTCAATAGTAAATAGAATAATTAAAAATTGGCACAGTCTTTAAAATCTCGCTCCCCACTTTCAAAATCGTTTCAACATATAAGATTACAAGTGAGAACAACCAATGTAATTATAATTACAATTAGAAACAAAGTAAATTAGGATGACATAAAATTAGCCTTGCGTGACGCTCGGAAAACAATCAGGACACCCCAGTTCCTTTAGTATTATGACTATCGTCCTTCACGACCTGATATCTGGATATAATATTGATAGTGCCTTAGGCACTTCAGTTGCCAACTAGGCGTAGATGCCTCAAGACTTGTCGAAGTAAGTTAGTCGGGTACACGTATCCTATGCATGAAAATTTTTGGATTGCGTCCCAATGCTCGATAGCCTACATGTAGGCTAGGAATGTAAGCTTCTGATGTAGAAATTTTTGGTTTTTTACCCCGAGACCCTCAAGTATTAAAGGTAGGCTAGTGTATTATCCCGTGATATACAAAATTTCTTCGACCACATCAGACCTACCTTATGCTTGTTGTTATACTTTTGCATATCCATGACTTCACGCACCAACATGTCCATGTAATGAATCCATGTAGTATTGCATAGTTATTAGTGTGGCACTGAGCTTGTGAGCTTAGTGTTCGGAATTTGTTTCAGTGTGCATGTCAGTAGAGGATCAACGAGGAGCCTATTGCACAAATACATTCCAGATCGGTCGTTTTCAAAGTATGTCTTGAGTCTGTTAGAGGGCATGTATTATATGGACCTTGTATTATTTTAAGTCATAACTCTATTTTGATTAAAAGTCAGTGATTGTTTTTTTATGTATTTGGAGCTCCCCTTATTTTGTAAACTTATATTTATTACGTTTTATTGCATGTTTTTATGAATAGTTTTATATGATGCTTTACGAACGATTTTGAAGAAAAGTTTTTGGGTTAGCCACTTCGATTGTCCGTGTAACGCTTTAATCGTCTGATCTTCGGGTCGGATTAGATTAGAGCTTACATTTGTGTTCGTAGATAGTTTCTTACGACGCTCGATTATGATTTACACTTCTCGGTGGTCTTTCAATAGCTTTATTACCTTTTGTGGTTTGTTTGCCGATGCAATCAGATTTGTTCGTATCTATTTTTGTTCAAGTCTTTTAGTTGGGTTTTTAACCATCTAAAGTGGCTAATTTCAATATTATTGTAAATTGTCCGAATTATGTATTTAATTTACGATGATAGTTGTAAACTCTTATTGTAATTTTGGATATTTTCACTTTTTAATAATACTAGTGTATTCTATTCAAAAACTTATTATCATTAGACACCTTAATAAACCATGGCTTCCATGAACCATAAATTCATACTTCTAAACCGTACTTCATGCACCAAGATTCAGTGAACGTCAATGCACAAGCATAACTGGTCTTGTAGTATATAATCATTCACCTATTTTTTTAATAGAAATTGGTAATCATTAAAAAACTCCTTCATAATCAAGCACCCAAAACTAGGGATCAATCATTGAAAGAAGGAAAAGAGTGTTCTTATTTTATTAATGAATCACACGATTACATAATATGTATACCACTTAAGTCCAGAACCTACGAGCACATATAAGACTCACGCCTAGAAACCTGTTCACCAACTTACTTACAACCAAACACAGACCACTATCTTAATATTGAGCATACACAAACATAACAATTCTAATTAGTAATTTACATCATTTTTTGTATTCGTCCAATATCACCTTTAGCTAATAGGTCTGCCTCAGTATTACGTTCTCTTGGAACCAAAGAGATTTTCCATTGAACGTAACTACACATGTTTTTAATCCGCAATATCTCAGATTTAAAGGGTGCTGGGGCCACACTTACATTTGTTAACGAAGCCGACGCCAACATGCAATCTGTTTCAACCTGCAGTTTCTTCAAATTTACCCACTTAGAAGTGATAAATAAAGAACATGCTTCTTTTTTGTTTAACTACCAGTTTTCGGTCTATTGATCAACTAAATGGGTTCGGGTACTGCACAAACTAAGGCGACCCTCTCAACCCAGTTTTCTCCATTCACAAACGTCATGATTCGAATCTTTAACCTTACTTAAGGGACAACTGGTTGTTGGTAAAGAACATGCTTCTTTAATAGCTAATATTTCTTCAGATGTGGGATCCATTGCAGCGACAGGTTTAGACTTTAGAGAAACCTGATCAGAACTGAACCATGGTAGTCTCGAAGTAGGCCACCAATCCCTGCAGCTACGAAACTGCCCAAGACTGCTCCATCAACATTGAATTTTAAAGAATCTGGTGTTGGAGTTTGCCACAAGGAAAATTTTTTTGCTATTCACATGACCAATCGAAACCATAACAGGGTCATAAGTGAAATTATTAACGGATATTACCAATTACATTTATACCACCAAACAATCCTTGCAATTAATATATCAAACATTTGGTTCTCATCAACTTTCTTACCATCGAAAACCACCTCATTTCGAAACAGCCAAATAGTCCATGTTAACCCATGAAGTGCCACCAACCACACTGGAAGAGAGGCGGCTCGAATAGGACAGTTTATCCACGCATGTACAAATGATTTAAGATCACAAGGCATGACAAAACGAACATTCCAAATTTTACAGTACTGAAGCCATAACCTCCAAGGCACCAACAATGACAAAGAAGATGAGCAACCGTTTCTACAGCTTCCTCATCTTCTTTGCATGTGGGCATAACAATTGATCAGAAGATACAATACCTCTCACATGAAGTTAAGTCTTTAAAGGCAGTCTTTCAAGCACCATGCTCCACATAAAAGATTGTAGTTTAGAGAGATGAACTTAATCCAAATAACCTCCCAAACTTTTTCCTCCATCGATTCGGCCGAAGCAATTAGCTCACAATATTGATTCGGTTTATGAACCTCATCCAAATTCACCTTTCATCTGAAGTTATCCTAAATCAAAGTCTTACTCTTGACCCAAAAAACTATCCCAAATATTTATTTTCCAGTCAAATAAACTCCTCCTTAATGGGATTAACCACTACCACAAGCCATTATTTACGACCTTGTACGGTACCTGCATACTTTCTCATCTTTTTTATTGCCAAATTGAAAATTGGAGGGAATAGTTTAAAATTGTACATATTCAAATGATATGACATATCAACTGGATTTGAAGATTACTTTAACATCAAGAAGACATATATAGACAAGTATTGTACATATTACATACTCCAGTAAATTAAGAAATAAATTTAATTAATTTAGGCCACTTTGAATTCGAATGAAACTCCAACACAATTCATAATTATTTCGATAGTTGATCTCAAATTTACGTACGTTTATGCTTCGACACATGGACTATATTTTCAACTCCATTTTATCAGTGTCTGATAGTTTAAATATCTCATTTGTTCTTGCTAATACTTTTAATTTGATTTTTAACATCAATGTAATCGTATCGTTTTCTGATCTATAAAGAGTAACATGCAACAGAGTAGGCTGAGACACTGCTTAACATTGCTTTTAAAAAGTAATTTTAGAGTCAAAAATACTTTAGAAGCTAGAAGCAATACGGACCAGATATAATTGCTTCACAATATCATGGGGGTTCAAATAATAATTCGTTATCCATATATTCAAACATTCTGACAATATTTGAAATATTACGTCCATTTGCATCGGAATGGCTGGATTCATTGTTCATTTCGAATCCAAACTGAATAAGAAAACTCGCAAGAACATTAATAAAGTGCTCCTCCTTCCTTAAAATTTGTTGTGCAGCTTTCTTCAAGCATCTTCCATGTCACCAATGCCTTGAGAAATTTCTTCACCTGCACCATAACCCCCGTCTTAGCTTTGCTTTCAAACAAAATGAAATATCAACGTTTCGCTTTACCTCTGATGGTTCCCTCAGAGAGAAAAATGCCTTGCTTTCTTTGGGAACCGAAGACACCAATATCCCATAACCCAGATTTGATTCCCTGAAAACCTGCTTCACAATGTTTTAAACTCTACTTAGAGTCTGGAGAAATTTTCAAAGAAATCAGCAATTCTAGTTTATATACTTGCCTTGAATGCATCCTCATCAGTCTTGTCGTCTCCGATATAGATAGCGAGCACATCATCTCTACCACTTAATCCTGCATCACATAAATTACATCGATATGCTAAGCCATATTTTATCAACATCAAATACCGGTGATTGGAGGGAACGAGAATTACCCAGGGATTCAAGCAGAAATTCAACTGCCTTCCCTTTATTCCAATCAATCACAGGACGGATCTCTAAAACCTGAAGAACAAGGATAATGAGAATATATATGTTGGGAAATGGGAAATAAAATGGCAGATGGTAACACATATCAATGATTATCATACCTGCCGCCCATGAGTTATTCTTAAACGAGGATAGTGTTTCAGAATATCATGAACGCATTGCGCGATCATTGGCCAGTTCTGAAATAGGAAACAAAAGTTTGCAATTAGATGCTGGAACTAGTAACCAACTAGGCTAATTTTGGTGTAGATGCTTGGAACTGTCTCTCACCTTCTCTTCTACGTTACGGTAATGTACAGAAGTGCAGAACTTGTGATTCTCAACCTTTGCACCTTTAATATCCTTGGTATTCTCGACGAGGGCTTTTAAAACCTGCAAAACAAACCCAATGGTGTTCACGATTTGATTTTGTTTAGGCATGGTCTAGAAAAGAGGTGAATGGAAGATGTACGATCGTAACGTTTACACACCTCGTCAATCATAGGGATGAATTCTCTAGCAGGCTGGAAAAGATTTACCTCCTTGCCCTGTCATATAAGGTGATGATTTACATGAAACGAGACAATAAATTCAAGAAGCCGTTCGAAGTATTACGAGTCTTACCTGTTGGTCAGTTGATCTAATACAATTAGGATGGTCATCAGACTCTGCGTGTCTCACAGGGCCCATAATGTCCATCCCATGGCTACCAGCATAATAAAGTTCAGTTAGTCCTACCAACTCATAAACCTGAAATAAAAAAACAAAAGAGTAGATCAGACCATGTCGTTACTCAGATTCGGACAGTAACTACTGAAAAAAAACAAAAGGAAGTTCCTGAATGATCTACCATCTACCTTATCACGACTTCTGCCACTAATAATTGCTGTTGGGAAATGCTTTGCAACCTCTCTGACAGCAGAACGCATCTGAAAATATGGTAAGATGATATTTTTCCCGCTTAAATTTCAATCAAGGAACAATGGAGTCGACCAAAGAATACTATATACATGCACCAAAATGGACTGTCATACTTACAGAATCAGACATAAATGCCCGATCTGGGTCATCTACTATGGGGGAAAGAGTACCATCATAATCTAGAAAAACGGCAATCTTTTTGTTCTTGGCATTTTTCGAGATTTGGTCAAAAGATTTAAGTGCAGAGGGATATTTAATCTGCATAATCAGAGGATAAGAGCAAGCAAACAAGTTCATCTAGTGAAGTGTATAATAAAAGAAAAATAATATATCTGTATCAGAAAAGATATATGCATACCATCCAAGAGCGGTAAGCAATATCGAAATCATCTGCAGAAGCATCAATGTTAAAGTCCTTGTGCTTAATTAACTTCTTACGATGGGGCGATGATGATCTCATGGCCTCTAGAAAACCGTTGGACCAAACATCCTCAAGCTTTCCAGGTTTCTTCCTGGGAATTGTCATATACTTGTCTGAGGGCAAAGATCCACCTGATTGCTGATAGGGAAGCAGATTCGAATGGATGCCTAGTCTCGAATTGTTTACTGGAATCGGGTCACTGAGAACAGGAGATGAATGATTTGACTTCAACTCCATTAGCTTCAGACCACTTTTAGATACACTAATAACAGGTTAAACTATATACTTGCTTACGATCGAATCAGCTTTGTCAAGTACAGTTATTAACCTTCAATCTTTATTAATCTTTTAAACCAACCCTCTTGTCTATGAAAAACCACCTCTTCAATGTTTTCTTATCACTACTGCTGTTAGGTGAGCAGTCCATCAATGGCAGGCTTCCTTGAATCTGGCGGTCAACCATCGAAGCATAAATTCAGAATATCAAATATAAGCAAGTTGTAAATTTGAGTTTTGCAGTACATCTCTCAAGTAAAACACGTTTACCTTCTCTCTCATCTCCAAAGCTAGACCACATTTATGGCAGATAAAGGTACATTATTTGCACAGAGGTTCTCGACAAGACGGTGGTACCGTTTTCTAGTTTTGATCAGAAATGTGCTAAAATCTACATGTAGAGAGGTGGAAAGAACAATTATAATACACACACAGATATATATATATATATATATATATATATATATATATATATTAATTCAATGAGAATGGCCTTAAGAACATTGCTTTCTGGACATGCTGGATTTCACCAGTATGAAAAATGAGTCGCCCAAATTTTAGATGGACCTGAAAAAAAACTTACGATATCGATTCTTCATATCTCGTAAGTAATATCGGATCCACTTATTTCATCACCAGAGTGGGGGGCCTCACCTCATTTCAGTGGCAAATCCAGAAATATTTGTGAGGATATACACACATTAATTATTGAAAATTTTTATATGAGATGGACACAAATAAAATTTCAAGGCTGACACCCATAATAAAATGGAAGTAATATTAAGAAAATTGGATTCCAGAGTGAACGTTCCCACCCCAGATATACTTTGCATCCGCTGCCTCATTTGCATTTCTTTGTCCCAGATCTTAGATGCATCTACAATTATAAAATACTCCAAAATCCAAATGAAAGACTACCAAGTTGTATATACATGAAAAGGGATTATTTTTCTCACTTTTTTAACTCCGAAAACAGCATTAAAAATTATTACTATAAATATATGAAAAGGAAGTGATTACATTGCAAATCTATATCTATTGAAAGGGAAGGATTCAATATTTTACGTTTAAAGGTGAACTTCTAAAGTTTGAAGATAAGACAAACATATAAAATTTAAGTACACAAATGAATTATTAATAAAAAAAATAAAAATAAAAAATCTAAAATATATAACAATTTAAAATTTGTAAGATGCTTGCTATGTCGATCCCACCTATACATCGACTTTGAAGTATGACTGTATTGAAAACACATCCAAAAGGAGAAAGAAACAACCTACTGATAGTATTAACTCCCATTCCAAGAAACTGCAACTACCATAAAGATTAGATTAATCCCTCCAAACCAAAGTTTCGTAAATAAAACAGTGACGGTTGAAAATTTAAATATATATATATATATATATATATATATTAAGAGCTAGGAATGCTATTCATGATGTATAATCTCATGCAACAATTGTTATAACTAAACTATCAAGACTAGGGTCGAAATTTCTTCATATGAATATATTAAAATACTGACATTCCGATGGACCAGACCAAAGAAAATGTCAAGTTTTGAAATAAGATAAACTGATCATACAAATAATTATTTTTGAGCAAATTTTATTATGGACACTACAGCAAAATAAGTCTATAGCAGCTTTTTTATAGCAAATGCCGCTAACTTTATATATATAGTGGCGTTTATAGCCAAAACGTCACAAAATAGTAACATTTGCGGTGGTTTTAGACAAACGCCACTACAAACTCATACTTTAGTGGCATTTTTGAGAAAAACGCCGCAATATACTAAACATATAGTGGCGTTTGTATTTACAAGTGCCACAATTGTTGTCGTCCCATACCCTTTAGTGGCGTCTATAAAAAATGCCGCAATAGACTGAACATATAGTGGCGTTTGTTTTTACAAACGCAACAATAGGTAGAAATTTGTGTCATTTTTTAATAAATGCCGCATTAGTCTCATCAATTTGTGGCATTTTGTGGTGTTTGAATTTACAAACGCCGCGAAGGTTATATCTTTAATCATGCAAAACCCTTTCCACCCTTTCCATATGTTTCTTTACCTATTTTCAATCATCCCAGACATTTACTCCACAAAACAACTATTGTCGGTTGCCGTTCGAAGTCGTCGTCAACTCCAATGAACAACGTTTCTAAATTTTCAATAATTTTGTATTACCTAGTCCTTATAGGTAGGAACCGAGAAAATAGAAACTTTTTACAAAAAATAAACAAATAAAATCGACAATCAATAAAAAATCATTTCCTTTTCAAAAATAATTAAAGAAAACCCCCACAAATTCAACATAGAGGCCAACCCCAAAGGCGAGAAATGTAAAACGGGGAATATTGTGATCGATAAGAGTACAAAACATTAATGTGATTTGAGATAGAGATCTCAATCCTTAAGAGCATACAAGGAAGAGAGAGAGAGAGAGAGAGAGAGAGAGGAGAGAGAATCCAACAAATGAAATAGAAAGAAATCTTAATGGAAACGAACCTGGCTAAGGATGTGAATCCCAGAAAAGAAGTGGCTTGTAAAATGCACTTCTTACGAGAATCAACAAGAACGGAAGAGAGAATGTGAGAAAATGAAATATGAGGAGAAAAGAGGAGGAGAATTTAAAGGCAAGAATGGTACCTGAGATCACAGTTTTGTTTTGTTTTGTTTTTTTCCTGGAATTTCATATTCATTGTCTGTTCGAATCTGTTGTAATGTGAAGCATCTTATTCAATATACACCAAATTAATTTAGTCAACTCAAATATTTGTTTTAATTTCTAAATCTCATTACACCTAACAACCAAATGTTCATTTTTCTACCATTTTTATTTCATACACCTAACTATTTTTATTAGGGTTTAGGGTTTTAAGGGGGCAGAAGAATACTTCTTTTCATTTTATTTCAAGGAAACATAAGCTGTAATTTTTTCCTTTTTTTAATAATAAATTAATTTACAAAAAAAGAAAAAGAAAATGTGACCCGTATTACAACAATAACACCTCTAGGAGTATCGGGTGATGTGGCCACGTGTCAGTTTGGGTCCACCCCGTCGGTTTCTTCAATTGCTAACAGTCGTCGGTGACCGTATTTGTTTCTTTTTTTGTCCTTTTCATTTTAATAAAAATCAGAAATTTTGTTAACTGATTATTGTCAAAATATTTTTGTTCTTTCTATTTTTCGTTATTTAGATCTAAAAGAGGCTGATAGTCTTTTCTTTTTTTGTCACGTGGAAGTAAAGGTTTGAAGAAATAAAATTAAGGAAGCAGTTCGTTTTTTCACACATTATTGATGATTCGAAGCACAAATCTCGTGCGATAATTAACGTGCCCTCCCCCATTAACTTCATTAAAAATAACCATAAGAAGGTATATTTCTTAAAAAATACAAAAGAATATAATATCAGTTTTGACTTTGAGACCTCCAATATTCAAAAATGAAAATTTCTTATATTTTTCAATCAATTACTGCTAATTTTCAATGATTAATTAATTTACATGTGTAATCACCATTTTTACCTCCACATTCCAGCAGCCCTTCCACGTTGCATTTCCAGCAGCTTCCAGTGACAGTAGCCCCTCCACGTTGAAGCCCTAAGGTGAGTCACCATTATAGTTTGGTGACTCACCGAACTCTACCTTATTACCCGGTCCATGGAGAGTGTCGTGGTAGCCTATAAATAAGGTCATCGAACCTGCAAAATGGGGACACACACAGAAAGACACAGAACCGAGAATAACGGCAAACACACGAGGAGCAACCAACGGCAAAAACACAACCCACAACAACACCAAACAGACCAACAACCAACAAAAACGAACAAAAACAAGAGGAAAAGAGAAGAAAAGTTACCCGCTCGTCGGAATCGCTGTATAACCGAAGGTAATACCTACGATCTCTTCTAAATCTAGGGAAATCTAGAGGGTTTTAGGACAAAAGAAGGCCGTATTCGGTCTTAGTATTAAAAAAGGAAAAATTGGAGTTATTTTTTCGAATTTCGGCCACCGTAAGCGGTGGTCGGCGGCGTCGATAGGCGCCAGAATAAGGTGGTCGGCCGGAGGCTTTAGAGAGAAGACAGAGAGAAATAAAATTTCTCTCTGTTAGTGAGAGAAAGAAAAGAAGAAAATGAGAAGAATGAAGGCCTTTTAGGCCTAATAAAGGGTATTTATACCCTCACCAAAACGACGTAGTTTTGGTGAGGGACCTCCATGTAATTTGGGAATGGGTAGACATATGCACAGTCCCTCTGATTTTATAAACTTCTATTTTGGTCACTCGAATCAGATTTTTGCATATTTTAATTATGTAATTGTATTTTATTTTATTATAATTTAGTCACTGCCTATACTTATAAATATTTAGGGTAAATACCTTATTTAGTCCCTTATAATTTTAATTAATTTTATTTTAATCCCGTATTAATATTTATATCTAAAATACACTGTGAATACTTATATTTTTATAATGATTCAAATTATGTCCATTAATTTAGATATTTTACATTTTAATCATGGTATTTTAATTTTATTTATTTTAGTCATTATTTAATTGCAATTTAATTTAATTTTTATTATTACCCTTTTAATTTCAATATGTTTAAATTATTAATTTAATTATTTTATTATTATTTTCATTTTAGTCATATAAATATATATATTTGATTAAAATATTATTTATTTATTTTTAAATATTAAGAAATGAGTGTCTTAAATTAACTAGAGCTCCTATTTCGATATTTTTAAATAAATAAATACCTTACTTATATATATATATATAGTTGTTTTAGTTTTATTCAAATTATTTTTTATTAATATTTATTCATTTTTTAATATTGAAGAAAGGGGTTGTCTTAAGGTAATGAGATGTCCTTTTATGATATTTTTAAATAAATAAATATCCTATTTATAAAACCCTAAAAGTATATATACTTTAGTTTTATAAAAATTATTTTAATATTTTTTCTTCTTTAAAATTATACGATTGAATATGAAATAATAGGATCATAAATTAAATTTATATTTGAATTCTTAAATTCTATTATTAGAGACAATTTATAATCGACAGGGACCAATTTTGGGCGTTGTGGGGGTGCTAATCCTTCCCAAAACGTAACCGACCACGAATCCCTTTTTATTATTAAAAAGAACAAATTTTTGGTTATACGCAGGCAAGTTTACCTTTTAAATAGTTTTTTTTTAAAAAAACTCTTTTAAAATATGATTTTTAGGTATTCGACCTACCTTATCCAAGAAGGTCGATGGCGACTCCCAAAACATTTCCTAAAAAATGTCATTTATTCATTCATATTAATTTTCCGCCAAGGAATATTCGCGCCTGGGCGAAAACCGGTAACGACAACTTGGCGACTTCGCTGGGGAACCTGGTCAACCTAAGTCGATTATATATTATGTTTATTTCTTTCAATTTATTTTATACCCTTGTATATTTATGTTTTTATTTAATTGCTTCTTAGATATTAATTTTTGTATGAACATTTCTCCTTACACACAACACGTGCATTGCATAACATAAGCTTTATACCCGAGCTTCTTTCCCTTTTAAGTGGGAGTGAAAGCGACGTCTTCGTGAGAATTTATTCTCCGTGTCAGACCTAGCAAGTAGCTTTCGGGGTTCATATATCCTATATCTTCGTGAGAAATTATTCTCCGTGTCAGGTATAGGGAAGTGTGTCCCCTCGAATTAAACTCGATCCGCTTAAGTCTGTAATTGACCATGACTGAGGGTTTGGCAGCCTAAGGGGGCACCAATAAGGACAATTCGAGTACCTTTACTCTTAGAACCAAAACCCTGTATAAAATAAACCCTATAAATTCATCCGATCTAAGATAATGTTGAAACCATATCCGTAGGTGTACACAAAGGAGAAATAAGCTCTAGCTTTTAATTTATTTGATTTCATTTTTTTCTTCTAAATAAATGCATGCGAACTAGTAATTATGCGGTTAGGTTAATTTTTCCAAACAAAGCATGGAACTAGAAAGCATGAAGTTAGGATTTATATACCATGATAGATAGGATATTTTCTTTCAATTAATTGGTACTAACCATTTTATTTTTTTACTTATTTTTTATATATATACATTTTATTTTGCTCTAACTTGTTTATATTAATTTCTTTTGTTTGCATTACATTTGTATTGCTCAATACATTTCCAAATCATGCATTAAAACATCCATTCATTAAAATAATGATTTCGACCGAAGTGATCTTGGTTCTTACTTGTAGCAAGAACGCTTGGCACAAATTGAAGCTAATATCACAATCTATAAGATTGATCTACTGAACAAGATGAAAGAAATGTTTGGGAAGCATTTGACCGCTGGAAAGAGTCTTGATGAAAATCCCACATATCCTCTTGATGTTACACATGTTCACATTCCTGGGCACACCTCTGCGCATTAGGAAATCCAACCAACAGTCCACTTCACTGTTAAGAACCCACAATATCATGCTGGAGCTTTGTTCCCCATTGATTGTCCTATTGCTTATGGGTTAAAGCCAATTGAATTTTGTATTGATAATGAGATCTCTGACCTAAATGAATTAGTTGAGAAGAAAAAACTCATCCAACGATTGAAAAAATATAGAATATGTGATAAAATCTAGAGAGACTGTTGAGTCATTTTATGGGTTTGACGCCAAAGAGCTAAGTTTGGTCCCCGACCTGGTTTTCCCACCAAAGTTCAAGGTTCCAGATTTCGAGAAGTATAATGGGACCACATGCCCTTCATCTCATATCACCATGTATTGTCGTTGTATGACTGGCTATGTAAAGAATGAGGAGTTGTTGATCCACTGTTTTCAAGATAGTTTATCTAGACCTGCTTCCAAATGGTATAATCAACTAAAACGTACTCAAATACATTCTTGGAAAGACTTAGCTCAAGCCTTTTTGGATCAATACAAGCATATGGCTGATATGACCCCAGATCAAACAATGTTGCAAAACATGAATATGAAGTGAAATGAAAGATTTCGACAATATTCACAACGATGGAGGAACGTTGCTTCTCAAGTGCATCCACCATTGATTGAAAGAGAGTTCACTACTCTATTCATTAGTACATTGAAATTTCCCTATATTAGTCACATGATAGGGGTTGTGACTAATAATTTCTCTGACATCGTCATGTGTGGAGAAATGATAGAGATAACTATTAAGAATGGCAAGATAAGAGGCTCCAACACTACTGACGTCGAGAGAGAAGCTGAGATCAATACAGTGAGGTATTATTCAACTAATCATGGGACCAAATCTTATAGAATGACCCAAGAGAAGGCTCATATCGATGACATTCCAATGATATGAAAAACTGCTCCCATTACTAGTTTAGCAGAATCTCGTGACTCCAGTTTAGTCTAAACCAAAAGAACCCGTATTTCCTGAAGGGTATGAATTTGATGCAATATGTAGCTACCACAAAGGAAGCTCGGGGTATACTACTGAGAATTGTGGGGTATTAAAGCGCAAGGTTCAGAATTTAATTGAATCAGGAGCATAGACATTTGAAGAATGATAGGGCAAGCCTAATAAACAAGTGGAAGTTGTTATCTACCACTGTAGAACTTTCTATTTTCAGCATCTTGTTTGATCATGTTTTTCTTGTTCATTTCTCCACCTCTTGTGATAAATAAATTTGTGTTGCTTTTATGGTTATGATCAAGGAATTGAGTTTTAATCTTGAAGTTTTTTAGTATCAAGTAAATTAAATATTCTTTTAATTTTTCAAGAGTCGTAGATCTTTGGCAAGTGGTAAAATTATATCTTCCATATCCCATCCAATGCCAATTACTTGATCCTTGCAAAAAACCAAATACTGACACTACAATTTTCTGAGACTTTGAAGAAATGTCTCTACCCGTTTTTGAGACACCAAATCCAGATATTTACCTTCTCGGGTAGAGTTGATTGATTTATAACATTCCACCATATACACGACTTCAAAAGTCACACATTTGTCCTTCCAGATATAAAACCATCATACTGGTAAAACTAAAAAACCTCAAAAGAACCAAACTTTCAATTATCCGTGAATCTTCCTATAAGAAGAGACGAGATGAGGCATCATGGACCAACTTATCGAAGAGAATTTTGAGTAATTAGGGCATGCTCGAAACAAGAACAAGAAAAATAAGGGGATTGATTTAAATAATTATATCATGTATTAATTACATTATTTTCATGTAAATAAAGTTAATCCTGAATATTCATCCCCCTGGGGATACCTCTTTTTACAAAGACTTCTGTGTATGAAATAATTTTTTCTTCTGATTCAACCCTAACTAAAGATTACCCTCCACAATAGGGGGCACAGATGAAGGATATCTGTTCACATGAGTGAAGATCATCAATCCAGATGTCGCTACAGAAGTAAATCATGGTGAAATAAAGTGAGAAATATTAAGATACGACTAGGTAGATCAAATACAAAGTGCTTGAAGATCAATCCATTCAAGAATAACGAAAGAATTTCTGAAATGCAAGAAGAAAATGAGGTGCTCAAAGCAATTGGAGTCCTATACTCATTCATCAGGAAAAAAAAGAAGAAGAAAAAAAACAAGAAAAAAATGAGAAATTGAATCAAGATGGGTGACTCATTGAGCCTCAAGATACAATGTTGATCAAGTGCAATCAGTTCAAAGATTCATATTCAACAAAAAATGCAAGAGAAATGCTGGAGATATAAGAAAATGAAAATAAACACAAAAATTGGCAGTCTAGAGGGATCCAGAAAAAGAAATGATGAAAGGCAAGTAGCAAAGCAAATTCAAATCAAACAAGGCAAGATTGAAGGCATCATGGATTCAAGTCCATTTTAATCATACATGGATTTCTATGTGAAAGAGACCATCTTCAGATTTCATTCCACCTCTCAGGATTGATTTTTATTTGCAAAAATTGGGTTTTAAAATCTTTAATGCATGATATAAAAAATGATAAAAGGGGGTTCAAGATGTAAAATTTCTAAATAACATCTTGAAACCAAAGGAGTATTCGAGTTAAAAACCTGAAAAGGTGGCTCAAATATCAAATGATGCAATAACGACATAAGAGGCAATCTTAAGCTCTTGATGAAGCACCTCACATCCTAAAGACGTTCTTGAGATTCTGGAATCAAGAAATATCTCTATGAGATGAGTATAACAACCATTTCTTCAAGTTAATGGACGCTCAAAGAGACATATATGCTGGACCAACCTAAGAAACCTCACTTTACCAGAATCAACCTACACTTTAAATCAGTCAATAATTTTGACATTTGCCATATGACTATGATTTTTTTATTTAAAAGTGTAGTGGATTTACTTGATATTCATTAAACTCATGTTTTATGTTTTGATTCAATTGTGAACCTGTAATGGGTAATACTTTACAAAATTCTTTCATTATTCGATAAAGAAATGAGAAAAAACATTTTCAAACAGGACAGTCTCAAATGAGAAAGGTTCTTGAAGCAAGTTGTTGCCTATTCTACCTCTATTTTAGAAAAAGAATAAACGAGGCCAAAATGATGAAGCATTTCACATTCTTGAAAGAAAGTGATCCAAGAATCCAGAAACCTGGAGAACTAAATTTGCAACACTCTCTTGTGACATTAGCAACAACTTGATAAGAAGAAGATGATCACGTCATTTAGAAGATGCACATATCTCAGAACATGGAGATATTGATTTGTAGTTTATTTGGGGAAGCTCTAGTGAGTCGAGGTGAATCCATCTTGTTCGATGGTTTGAAGTGTATAAACCGACGGTTCAAGGTGGTATTGGTATTAAGAGTTTGCAAAATCAAAATGTGGGATTCCATATAAAGCTTGGCTACCGGATGGTCGATCAGAGTGATCATCTTTGGGCGCTAGTTCTGCTTGGCAAATATAGAGTCCACGATCTTGTGCCAGATTCTTTAGCTCGATGTGGTGGCTCACGGGTTTGACAGGGTATTTGATGGTCTGGAATGAGTTCTAGAATAGAATCGTTTGGAATCTTGGGGATAGGGCTCACATCCAATTTTGGAGTGATCATTGGCTTGTTTCTCTCAGCCCTTTGTGGGAGTACTATATCAGGAATTACTTGCTAGAATTTGACTTTATACTGGTTCGCGACACGGTTCAACAAGATGGTCAGTGGCAGTGACATTATTTTCGTAGTGTGTTTCCCTCACGGTTCTTTTTCATTTTATGGTCGTTAAACCACCACCTACCTTGGGTGTAGCTAATATGGTGGGCTAGCGTTGGGATCCTTTGTGTCGTTTTTTCGTTCGCTTGGTGTATCTTTTATTGGAGGATAACTCTACTGTCAGCGTTGACTCTGGGTGGAAGGTTCTTTCCTCCTTTAAAGGCCTTCCTCGAGTCAAGTCTTTCTTTGGTTGTTTTTTCATGGTAGGATCTTGATAAATGATGAGAGGTATCAGTGTCATCTCATGCATAATGCTAGTTGTACAGTTTGTGATAGTGTCATTGAATCGTTGTCTCATGTTTTCTGTTCTTGTCTGGTTACTTAGAGTGTCTAGGACCAACTCATTGATCCAAGACACATGCATGAGTTCCACACATTGGACTTCAGTGTATGGTTAATTAAGATCTTGACCAGCCCTGGTTATTTTCTAAAGAATGGGGATGTGAGGGAGGATCGGTTTGGGACCCTTCTATGGGCGTCGTGGAAGCAACGTAACCAAAACGTTTTTGAACCCGAGGTGTACAAACGCGGACCTTCTTGGACTGGAGTTCTAAATTAGTTGAGGCGGCGCGTGCGGCTATTCATTTCCAGTTTTTGGCACTTCTCAAAGCACTTGACCGACTGATAGGTCGGGTTCGTGGGTCACTCCAGACGTGGGGTGAATCAAGGTAAATGTTGGTGGTGCTCATAAAGCAGACACGAGACTTGCAGCTTGTGGTGGGTGTTGCGGGATCATATGGGGGCCTGGCTTATGAGATTTTTGAAGTCGGTGGGCATTTACATGGCGTGGGAGGTCGAATTATGAAGGATCATGGAAGGTCTTGAGCTAGCCTGGGACTTGGACCTCCGGTTCATCTGGATGGAAACCGACTGTCAGGAGATCATCTTGGCTCTGTCGTGTGGCATGGGTTTTCCTTTGCTGCAGCAAATACGGGGTCTCATTAAGAGAAGCTGGGAGCTTCAACTATCTTTTTCTCCTAGGGAGATGAATCGAGTCACGGATTGCATGGCTCGTCTGGTGTGTGGAGCTCCGTTTGGTCTGCATGTCTTTGACGTTCCTCCTGCTGAAGCTTATCGTCCTTTCTACGAGGATAATGCTATTTTCACTACAGCACAATAGGTTTTTAGTGGCACTTTTTAGTCCTATAGCGACTTTTTAAGCACCGCTAAAAACACTACCGCGCTAGGAAGAGCGCCGCAAGAAGTGCTGCTTAAAAGGTAACGGCGTTTGTGAACCTGAATGCCGCAAAAGGTCGAGTTATATAGCGGTGTTTGTTCTTTCAAACGCCGAAAAAGGTCAAGTTATATAGCAGTGTTTGTTCTTTCAAACGTTGCTATATGTTTTGATTTATAGTGGTGTTTTTGTTCACAAACTTCTTTAATTATCATGTCTTTAGTGGCCTTTTTAGTACAAATACCGCTAATTCTCTTGTCTATAGTGGTTTTTTTGCCACAAACTCCGCTAATTATGATGTCTTTAGTGGCGTTTTTTCCACAAACGTTGTTAATTCTCTTGTCTTTAGTGGTTTTTTTTGCAATAAACACTGCTAATTCTATTGTTTTTAGTGAAGTTTTTAATACAAAACACCGCTATATATTATGATTTGTAGTGGCATTTTTACCACAAAAGTCGTTATTTGCAAAAGGTTGGCATAGGCAGGTTTGATTGGGTTGCTCTTCATTGAACCCGTAAATTGTTGATCATCACTATGTTAATCCTTAAACTTACGTTAATGCTAATATAATATTCAAAGCTCTTTAAATAGTTTGATCTACCCTCAAACCAAAATTATTTGTCCCAAATGAAATTCTATCTGTTGCTAGCTTTATTAATTAAAAATAAGTCTTTTCATGTTCAATTTCAAATTTGCAATTGGACCTAAAAATGATAGCATTCAAAGATTTGGAACAAGAAAAATCCATGAATCACCAACATCAAATTATTGTCACAAATACAGCTTTTACTTAAACTTAAAGAGTCTCCAGGATAGAATAAATTGCTGACCAATTTGCATCTCCGGAATTAATTCTCCTGAAAGTTTGTTCTTTGCATCAGTTTCTTTGAGGTTTGACCTTAAAAACAGTGCAATCACTTGCATCAAGCATTTTTTTCATGTTTTTAGCATTCAATAGGTAAACGATAAACCATAGTTCAAAATTACAGTTAGATTAAAGGAAGTTCTTCTACTGATCAACTTACTTGGCCAACAGAGGATACCCCCTTATCTGTTCTGCCACATCTTGAGTGCTGTGAGTCATTCTTGTCTCCAACTAAAACAATTGTTTTCTCGAGAGCTTTGAAAATTTCAGACTGCATGAACGCTGGAGTTATATGAATATATCCGAGAAAGAAACTAACTGAATAATACACATCTAATACAAGTTCAAATATTATTATGATTTAAGAGTTAGTTTATTTTCTTCTCAAAAATATTTTTTTAAAAAGATTCAAATAAATCTTGCACTTGTCATTCATCAGCTGTAAATTTCCAAAATATCTTTAAGAACCATACCTTAAGAGTGGGATCCATTTGTTCTTCTGAAGCAAAACCATAAAACCTGTCATATAGCACCTGAAATTATAAGGCTTTGTTGCTTTCTACAGTCTTTACCAATTTATAAATTTTAATTTATTTTTAAAATATTATTGATTAAAATACAATAACAAGATTAATTAAAATGAAGAAATAGTCCAATATTGTGCGTCTTGTGAGCTTCGACGCAAAGCATTGGCGGATCTTAAAGAGATTATGGATAAAGATGAAAGCTATTGGTTTCAGAGATCCCGTGTTACGTGGCTTAAAGATGGGGATTGTAATACTACGTTTTTCCATGCTAGAGCAAATGGGTGCCGTAAAAAGAACTGGATTGAGGGGTTGCAGAGTGATGGGGGGTTTGGTGTGATAAGTTGGAGGACATGTTTGATGTTGCTACGAGATACTTTTCCTCTCTCTTTTGCTCTTCTAAAACGGCTACCGATGAGGAGATTCTCCAAGCCATTGATCGATGCGTCTCTCCGAGTGAAAATAAGTTGCTTTGCCGAGAGTTCTCCGCCGAGGAGGTCACCAATGCCTTTTCTCAAGTTAATCCGTTGAAAGCGCCTGGCTTCGATGGACTTTCAGGTCATTTCTTTCGTTCGTTTTGGAATATTGTTGGTTGTGACTTTGTTAATCTTTGTCTTAGTCTTTTGAATGGTACGATGAATTTTAATTTTGTTAATCGTACCATTATTGTCCTTATTCCAAAGGTTAACAACCCTACTTTAATGAAGCAATTTAGACCGATTAGCTTATGCTCGATCATCTATAAAGTCGTGTCAAAAGTTATTGTTAATCGCCTTAAACCGTTGATGCATGCTTGTATTGCTGAAAACCAATGCGCTTTTGTCCTTGGTAGACGTATCTCTGACAATTTTTTAGTAGCTCATGAAATTTTCCATTATCTTAAGGGATCTAAAAATGGTCCTAATAAGGGAGCTGCCATTAAACTTGATATGGAGAAAGCGTATGATAGAGTAGAATAGGGTTTTTTGTTCGATGTTATGATGCGTATGGGTTTTAGTTGTCCTTTTATAAATCTTATTCGGAAGTGTATTTCGTCGGTCTCTTTTCAAGTTCGTATTAATGGAGTGTTATCTGACCCTTTTGTTCCTAAGAGGGGTCTCCGACAAGGAGATCCTTTATCTCTATATTTGTTCTTGTTTTGCACTCAGGGACTCTCTGCTTTATTACTTAAGGCCCAAAGGAGGAATGAGATTAAAGGAATTAGAGCGAGCATGAGAGGGTCACGGATTTGTCATTTGTTGTATACCGACGATAGCCTCTTGTTTGTGAAGAATTCGATGGTGGAGGTGTGCAAGATTAAGAGCATCTTGAACCAATATGAGAAGGCCTCGGGACAAAAAGTGAATTTTGAGAAATCAAGCATTTACTTTAGTCCTAATACCCCTACTTCAGATAGATTGAACTTCTTGAATGAGTTAGGTGTTGTTGAGGCCTCGGACCCGGGGAATTATCTTGGATTGCCGCTCATAGTTGAAAAAGGCAAACGTGCAGCTTTTAATTTTATCAGAGATAACACCGAGAAGAGGATTCAAGGATGGACCAAGCGACTATTATCTTTTGGAGGACGAGAAGTTTTCATCAAGTCGGTGGTTCAAGCTCTTCCAGCCTATGCAATGTCTTGTTATCTTCTCCTGGAGGGTGTTATCGAGGATATCAAGTCCCAAGCGCGATCATATTGGTGGTCTGGGAAACAGAATGCTAGAGGATGGGCTATGGTGGCTTGGGACAAGGTTTGCCGTCCCAAGAAATTTGGAGGGATGGGATTTAGAGATCTTAAATTGTTTAATTTTGCGCCCCTTGGAAATCAGATATGGAGACTTATCCAATATGACAATTCTTTGGCGTTTAAGGTACTCAAAGCTAAATACTTTCCTAACACTTCTTTTTTGAGGCGAAAGACATTCCTATGCGTGGGCAAGCATTGTGAAGGCCAAAGAGGCGCTTAAGGATGGTTTTTTCTAGAGAGTGGGCGTTGATAGTAAGGTTTCTATGTTATTAGACAAGTGGGGGGATTCTAAGCCTATTTCTTGGACAGACAGGTACTTGGATAATTTTGATCACCCGGTTGGAGTGGGGGAATTCATGATTCCAGGGAGTGCAAGGTGGGATGAGCATAAGATTAACAGAGTGCTTCTTGCGGAAGATGCATCCAGGGTCCTTAACACGCTTATTGCCCCAGTTCAAGCTGATCAAATGTTATGGAGCCATCACAGTTCGGGAAGGTATTCCGCAAAGTCGGGATATAACTGGTTAAAAATTCAAAACTCCCCTTTGGTGTTGGATGAAGGGATTTGGAATGCAGTGGCTAGGGCGAAAGTTCTTCCAAAGATTAAAATTTTCGGATGGAGATTGTGTCATGATGCTATTCCTTCAGGGTCAAAAATTAAACAAGCAAATCTGGGAGAAGGAATTTGTCCACTTTGTAATGGTGTGTTGGGATCGGCGTTGCATGCTCTAAAGGATTGCCCCAAATCGAAGACGGTTCTCATTTTGTCGGGGCTTCCTCACGAGGTGGTTGATTGGAATGGAGATTCTTGTCTTCGATGGATGTCCTTCGTGCGCTCCGTATTACATTCTGAAGGGTTTGATTTGTTTCTTGCGTTGCTTTGGAATTTATGGAATAGGCGTAACAAATTGGTTCATGACGGGGATTTCCAACCGGATAGAGAAGTTATTATTAATTCTTCTAACCTTATTGGAGATTATAAGGTCGCTATTAATTCCATTGGGTGTTCAGGTGATCTTATCAATACCCGTAGATCGCATATTTGGAGTAAGCCGACTCAGGATGGGGTTAAAATAAATGTGGATGGGGCCTTTTGCAAAAATACTAGAACAACGGCCATTGGAGTTGTGGCGAGGAAATCGCATGGAATGGTTCTAGGAGGAATGGCGAAGAAGATTGATCCTCCGTTTACGGCGGAATCCACTGAAGTAGTTGCGTTTACTGAGGGCATTCGTTTCGATTCTAAGAACGGTTGGAACAATGCTATTATTGAAAGAGATGCCATCTCGATTGTTTACAGGTTGACTAACCAGATTACGGAGAAGACCCAGGATATCTCTACAATTGGATTGTTGCTCAATGAGGCTAAACTGATGTTGGCTGACCTCCCTTCATTTAAGGTTTTTTATGTTAGTAGGGAAGCTAATAGAGTTGCTCATTCTTTAGCTCAATGGGCCTTATCGAACCATAATCCAGTTGAGTTTTTCTTGGATGAACCAGATTGTATTAAACTTCTTGTAATTGATGATGCTATTGGAATATAAGCATATTTTACCTTTAAAAAAAAACAATGTTAAACAAAGAGATTTCTAGTATAACACAATAGTCACCTGAATGCTAATATTTGTTCCATGGAAGGTTTCATAAAATCTTTTCGAATTATCTTCAAACAATATTCTAAGCCAAAAATATGGTACAAGAATGAGAACTTCAAATAACATGAATAGCATTATAAGCCATTTCAGCCGTAGAAGACCAGTACAACAAATTATTTGGCACAGCTAACCATATCAAAACTAGAAAACGTTTAAGCATCTAGAACAAAATAATCACAGTAAACTAGGGAGGAAACAAAAAACAACTTCTTATATTTCAAACAAAATAATCACAGTAAACCAAGAAAAATAATTGTGGCATAAAGTTTTATAAATTCAAATATATACCAATTCGAATTCACAGCAAACTTAAATATCAACGATCAAAGATTATCACCATAAAAAGATTAAAACTCCCCCCAAATTGTCAAATACAAAACCATAATTAACTTCAAAATTTCCCGACTAAAACAAACCTTACCAATTAGGATTCTAATAATCTCCCCTCAATAAAGTTTCAAAAATTCAACTTAAAGATCAACAATTCAACATATTACAACCCATGCATTGCAATTTTCCATCTAGCATTAGGGTTAAAATATTTGAAAGATTGCAACTTGATCGAACATGGGCAACAACGACCGCGATGGACATTCCTAGAAGAAGCGCAATGGAGTCAACGTCACGAACAGCAGGCTGCCGAACAAAACTAAATCGAACCCTAAGAGGCCGATGTTCAGATGACAAACGCGTTCCTTTATGAAAAGAAGAAACGGAGCAAGAAGACGATGAGGGCGCATCTTTATCAACAACTTTCTTTTTCTTCTTTCTGATGAAGGGTTTTGAAGGTATGGTGGACGAACAAGCACAAGTTCCGCTGGGTTGCCAAGAACTAGGGGAAGAAGAAGAAGAAGAGTCGGCGTCCATTGGGGAAAAAATAAAAGGTACGAAATTTTGAAAAAACTCACTGGCCTAATCATATTTGTAAAGTCAGAAACTGAAACGACGCCGTGAATACATTTGAATTTCCTCTAGAGTACGAGTCTATAGCGGCGTTTGTATACAAATTCCACTAAAGTATGAGTCTTTTGCGACGTTTGTTGAAAAAATATCATTATAGATTAACCCTATTACAGGTTTTGTATAAAAATGCCACTAGATGATCCCTATTGCGGCGTTTGTTGAAAAAATCTCACTATAGATGAACCCTATTATGGCGTTTGTATAAAAATGCCACTAAAGTACTACTTTATTGCGGCGTTTTTTGAAAAAAGCCACTATAAATGAACCCTATTACGGCATTTTTTATAAACGCCGCTAAAGTACTAATCTGTCACGGCGTTTGTTGAAAAAATGTCACTATGGGTGAACTTATTGTGGCGTTTGTATAAAAAGGCCACTAAAGTACTACTCTGTCACGGCGTTTACGCCGCTAAAGTTAGCATTTTGTGGCGTTTGGAATGTAAACACCGCTATATGTTCAAATTTAGTGACGTTTACTCTCAAAACATCGCTAAAAATGCCGCTGTAGAACAATTTTGTTGTAGCGTGTTGAAGTTTGCTATCTACTTCCTCATTAAAAAGCATGGAACTAGAAAGCATGAAGTTAGGATTTATATACCATGATAGATAGGATATTTTCTTTCAATTAATTGGTACTAACCATTTTATTTTTTTACTTATTTTCTATATATATACATTTTATTTTGCTCTAACTTGTTTATATTAATTTCTTTTGTTTGCATTACATTTGTATTGCTCAATACATTTCCAAATCATGCATTAAAACATCCATTCATTAAAATAATGATTTCGACCGAAGTGATCTTGGTTCTTACTTGTAGCAAGAACGCTTGGCACGACACAAAAAAATGTCTAAAGAAATTGAGGATAGGCTATCCAAATTTGAGATAGAGAAAAAAGAGACGCAGGAAAAATTGAGGAGTAAGTTGGCACAAATTGAAGCTAATATCACAATATATAAGATTGATCTACTGAACAAGATGAAAGAAATGTTTGGGAAGCATTTGACCGCTGGAAAGAGTCTTGATGAAAATCCCACATATCCTCTTGATGTTACACATGTTCACATTCCTGGGCACACCTCTGCGCATTAGGAAATCCAACCAACAGTCCACTTCACTGTTAAGAACCCATAATATCATGCTGGAGCTTTGTTCCCCATTGATTGTCCTATTGCTTATGGGTTAAAGCCAATTGAATTTTGTATTGATAATGAGATCTCTAACCTAAATGAATTAGTTGAGAAGAAAAAACTCATCCAACGATTGAAAAAATATAGAATATGTGATAAAATCTAGAGAGACTGCTGAGTCATTTTATGGGTTTGACGCCAAAGAGCTAAGTTTGGTCCCCGACCTGGTTTTCCCACCAAAGTTCAAGGTTCCAGATTTCGAGAAGTATAATGGGACCACATGCCCTTCATCTCATATCACCATGTATTGTCGTTGCATGACTGGCTATGTAAAGAATGAGGAGTTGTTGATCCACTGTTTTCAAGACAGTTTATCTAGACCTGCTTCCAAATGGTATAATCAACTAAAACGTACTCAAATATATTCTTAGAAAGACTTAGCTCAAGCCTTTTTGGATCAATACAAGCATATGGCTGATATGACCCCAGATCAAACAATGTTGCAAAACATGAATATGAAGTGAAATGAAAGCTTTCGACAATATTCACAACGATAGAGGAACGTTGCTTCTCAAGTGCATCCACCATTGATTGAAAGAGAGTTCACTACTCTATTCATTAGTACATTGAAATTTCCCTATATTAGTCACATGATAGGGGTTGTGACTAATAATTTCTCTGACATCGTCATGTGTGGAGAAATGATAGAGATAAATATTAAGAATGGCAAGATAAGAGGCTCCAACACTACTGACGTCGAGAGAGAAGCTGAGATCAATACAGTGAGGTATTATTCAACTAATCATGGGACCAAATCTTATAGAATGACCCAAGAGAAGGCTCATATCGATGACATTCCAATGATATGAAAAACTGCTCCCATTACTAGTTTAGCAGAATCTCGTGACTCCAGTTTAGTCTAAACCAAAAGAACCCGTATTTCCTGAAGGGTATGAATTTGATGCAATATGTAGCTACCACAAAGGAAGCTCGGGGTATACTACTGAGAATTGTGGGGTATTAAAGCGCAAGGTTCAGAATTTAATTGAATCAGGAGCATAGACATTTGAAGAATGATAAGGCAAGCCTAATAAACAAGTGGAAGTTGTTATCTACCACTGTAGAACTTTCTATTTTCAGCATCTTGTTTGATCATGTTTTTCTTGTTCATTTCTCCACCTTTTGTGATAAATAAATTTGTGTTGCTTTTATGGTTATGATCAAGGAATTGAGTTTTAATCTTGAAGTTTTTTAGTATCAAGTAAATTAAATATTCTTTTAATTTTTCAAGAGTCGTAGATCTTTGGCAAGTGGTAAAATTATATCTTCCATATCCCATCCAATGCCAATTACTTGATCCTTGCAAAAAAACAAATACTGACACTACAATTATCTGAGACTTTGAAGAAATGTCTCTACCCGTTTTTGAGACACCAAATCCAGATATTTACCTTCTCGGGTAGAGTTGATTGATTTATAACATTCCACCATATGCACGACTTCAAAAGTCACACATTTGTCCTTCCAGATATAAAACCATCATACTGGTAAAACTAAAAAACCTCAAAAGAACCAAACTTTCAATTATCCGTGAATCTTCCTATAAGAAGAGACGAGATGAGGCATCATGGACCAACTTATCGAAGAGAATTTTGAGTAATTAGGGCATGCTCGAAACAAGAAGAAAAAAATAAGGGGATTGATTTAAATAATTATATCATGTATTAATTACATTATTTTCATGTAAATAAAGTTAATCCTGAATATTCATCCCCCTGGGGATACCTCTTTTTACAAAGACTTCTGTGTATGAAATAATTTTTTCTTCTGATTCAACCCTAACTAAAGATTACCCTCCACAATAGGGGACACAGATGAAGGACATCTGCTCACATGAGTGAAGATCATCAATCCAGATGTCGCTACAGAAGTAAATCATGGTGAAATAAAGTGAGAAATATTAAGATACGACTAGGTAGATCAAATACAAAGTGCTTGAAGATCAATCCATTCAAGAATAACGAAAGAATTTCTGAAATGCAAGAAGAAAATGAGGTGCTCAAAGCAATTGGAGTCCTACACTCATTCATCAGGAAAAAAAAAAGAAGAAGAAAAAAAAACAAGAAAAAAATGAGAAATTGAATCAAGATGGGTGACTCATTGAGCCTCAAGATACAATGTTGATCAAGTGCAATCAGTTCAAAGATTCATATTCAACAAAAAATGCAAGAGAAATGCTGGAGATATAAGAAAATGAAAATAAACACAAAAATTGGCAGTCTAGAGGGATCCAGAAAAAGAAATGAGGAAAGGCAAGTAGCAAAGCAAATTCAAATCAAACAAGGCAAGATTGAAGGCATCATGGATTCAAGTCCATTTTAATCATACATGGATTTCTATGTGAAAGAGATCATCTTCAGATTTCATTCCACCTCTCAGGATTGATTTTTATTTGCAAAAATTGGGTTTTAAAATCTTTAATGCATGATATAAAGAATGATAAAAGGGGATTCAAGATGTAAAATTTCTAAATAACATCTTGAAACCAAAGGAGTATTCGAGTTAAAAACCTGAAAAGGTGGCTCGAATATCAAATGATGCAATAACGACATAAGAGGCAATCTTATGCTCTTGATGAAGCACCTCACATCCTAAAGACGTTCTTGAGATTCTGGAATCAAGAAATATCTCTATGAGATGAGTATAACAACCATTTCTTCAAGTTAATGGACGCTCAAAGAGACATATATGCTGGACCAACCTAAGAAACCTCACTTTACCAGAATCAACCTACACTTTAAATCAGTCAATAATTTTGACATTTGCCATATGACTATGATTTTTTTATTTAAAAGTGTAGTGGATTTACTTGATATTCATTAAACTCATGTTTTATGTTTTGATTCAATTGTGAACCTGTAATGGGTAATACTTTACCAAATTCTTTCATTATTCGATAAAGAAATGAGAAAAAACATTTTCAAACAGGACAGTCTCAAATGAGAAAGGTTCTTGAAGCAAGTTGTTGCCTATTCTACCTCTATTGTAGAAAAAGAATAAACGAGGCCAGAATGATGAAGCATTTCACATTCTTGAAAGAAAGTGATCCAAGAATCCAGAAACCTGGAGAACTAAATTTGCAACACTCTCTTGTGACATTAGCAACAACTTGATAAGAAGAAGATGATCACGTCATTTAGAAGATGCACATATCTCAGAACATGGAGATGTTGATTTGTAGTTTATTTGGGGAAGCTCTAGTGAGTCGAGGCGAATCCATCTTGTTCGGTGGTCTGAAGTGTATAAACCGACGGTTCAAGGTGGTATTGGTATTAAGAGTTTGCAAAATCAAAATGTGGGATTCCTTATAAAGCTTGGCTACCGGATGGTCAATCAGAGTGATCATCTTTGGGCGCTAGTTCTGCTTGGCAAATATAGAGTCCACGATCTTGTGCCAGATTCTTTAGCTTGATGTGGTGGCTCACGGGTTTGACAGGGTATTTGATGGTCTGGAATGAGTTCTAGAATAGAATCGTTTGGAATCTTGGGGATAGGGCTCACATCCAATTTTGGAGTGATCATTGGCTTGTTTCTCTCAGCCCTTTGTGGGAGTACTATATCAGGAATTACTTGCTAGAATTTGACTTTATACTGGTTCGCGACACGGTTCAACAAGATGGTCAGTGGCAGTGACATTATTTTCGTAGTGTGTTTCCCTCACGGTTCTTCTTCATTTTATGGTCGTTAAACCACCACCTACCTTGGGTGTAGCTAATATGGTGGGCTAGCGTTGGGATCCTTTGTGTCGTTTTTTCGTTCGCTTGGTGTATCATTTATTGGAGGTAACTCTACTGTCAGCGTTGACTCTGGGTGGAAGGTTCTTTCCTCCTTTAAAGGCCTTCCTCGAGTCAAGTCTTTCTTTGGTTGTTTTTTCATGGTAGGATCTTGATAAATGATGATAGGTATCAGTGTCATCTCATGCATAATGCTAGTTGTACAGTTTGTGATAGTGTCATTGAATCGTTGTCTCATGTTTTTTGTTCTTGTCTGGTTACTCAGAGTGTCTAGGACCAGCTCATTGATCCAAGACACATGCATGAGTTCCACACATTGGACTTCAGTGTATGGTTAATTAAGATCTTGACCAGCCCTGGTTATTTTCTAAAGAATGGGGATGTGAGGGAGGATCGGTTTGGGACCCTTCTATGGGCGTCGTGGAAGCAACGTAACCAAAACGTTTTTGAACCCGAGGTGTACAAACGCGGACCTTCTTGGACTGGAGTTCTAAATTAGTTGAGGCGGCGCGTGCGGCTGTTCATTTCCAGTTTGTTGGCACTTCTCAAAGCACTTGACCGACTGATAGGTCGGGTTCGTGGGTCACTCCAGACGTGGGGTGAATCAAGGTAAATATTAGTGGTGCTCATAAAGTAGACACGAGACTTGCAGCTTGTGGTGGGGTGTTGCGGGATCATACGAGGGCCTGGCTTATGAGATTTTTGAAGTCGGTGGGCATTTACATGGCGTGGGAGGTCGAATTATGAAGGATCATGGAAGGTCTTGAGCTAGCCTGGGACTTGGACCTCCGGTTCATCTGGATGGAAACCGACTGTCAGGAGATCATCTTGGCTCTGTCGTGTGGCATGGGTTTTCCTTTGCTGCAGCAAATACGGGGTCTCATTAAGAGAAGCTGGGAGCTTCAACTATCTTTTTCTCCTAGGGAGATGAATCGAGTCACGGATTGCATGGCTCGTCTGGTGTGTGGAGCTCCATTTGGTCTGCATGTCTTTGACGTTCCTCCTGCTGAAGCTTATCGTCCTTTCTACGAGGATAATGCTATTTTCACTACAGCACAATAGGTTTTTAGTGGCGCTTTTTAGTCCTATAGCGACTTTTTAAGCACCGCTAAAAACACTACCGCGCTAGGAAGAGCGCCGCAAGAAGTGCTGCTTAAAAGGTAGCGGCGTTTGTGAACCTGAATGCCGCAAAAGGTCGAGTTATATAGCGGTGTTTGTTCTTTCAAATGACGAAAAAGGTCAAGTTATATAGCAGTGTTTGTTCTTTCAAACGTTGCTATATGTTTTGATTTATAGTGGTGTTTTTGTTCACAAACTTCTTTAATTATCATGTCTTTAGTGGCCTTTTTAGTACAAATACCGCTAATTCTCTTGTCTATAGTGGTTTTTTTGCCACAAACTCCGCTAATTATGATGTCTTTAGTGGCGTTTTTTCCACAAACGTTGTTAATTCTCTTGTCTTTAGTGGTTTTTTTTGCAATAAACACTGCTAATTCTATTGTTTTTAGTGAAGTTTTTAATACAAAACACCGCTATATATTATGATTTGTAGTGGCATTTTTACCACAAAAGTCGTTATTTGCAAAAGGTTGGCATAGGCAGGTTTGATTGGGTTGCTCTTCATTGAACCCGTAAATTGTTGATCATCACTATGTTAATCATTAAACTTCCGTTAATGCTAATATAATATTCAAAGCTCTTTAAATAGTTTGATCTACCCTCAAACCAAAATTATTTGTCCCAAATGAAATTCTATCTGTTGCTAGCTTTATTAATTAAAAATAAGTCTTTTCATGTTCAATTTCAAATTTGCAATTGGACCTAAAAATGATAGCATTCAAAGATTTGGAACAAGAAAAATCCATGAATCACCAACATCAAATTATTGTCACAAATACAGCTTTTACTTAAACTTAAAGAGTCTCCAGGATAGAATAAATTGCTGACCAATTTGCATCTCCGGAATTAATTCTCCTGAAAGTTTGTTCTTTGCATCAGTTTCTTTGAGGTTTGACCTTAAAAACAGTGCAATCACTTGCATCAAGCATTTTTTCATGTTCTTAGCATTCAATAGGTAAACGGTAAACCATAGTTCAAAATTACAGTTAGATTAAAGGAAGTTCTTCTACTGATCAACTTACTTGGCCAACAGAGGATACCCCCTTATCTGTTCTGCCACATCTTGAGTGTTGTGAGTCCTTCTTGTCTCCAACTAAAACAATTATTTTCTCGAGAGCTTTGAAAATTTTAGACTGCATGAACGCTGGAGTTATATGAATATATCCGAGAAAGAAACTAACTGAATAATACACATCTAATACAAGTTCAAATATTATTATGATTTAAGAGTTAGTTTATTTTCTTCTCAAAAATATTTTTTAAAAAAGATTCAAATAAATCTTGCACTTGTCATTCATCAGCTGTAAATTTCCAAAATATCTTTAAGAACCATACCTTAAGAGTGGGATCCATTTGTTCTTCTGAAGCAAAACCATAAAACCTGTCATATAGCACCTGAAATTATAAGGCTTTGTTGCTTTCTACAGTCTTTACCAATTTATAAATTTTAATTTATTTTTAAAATATTATTGATTAAAATACAATAACAAGATTAATTAAAATGAAGAAATAGTCCAATATTGTGCGTCTTGTGAGCTTCGACGCAAAGCATTGGCGGATCTTAAAGAGATTATGGATAAAGATGAAAGCTATTGGTTTCAGAGATCCCGTGTTGTGTGGCTTAAAGATGGGGATCGTAATACTACGTTTTTCCATGCTAGAGCAAATGGGCGCCGTAAAAAGAATTGGATTGAGGGGTTGTAGAGTGATGGGGGGTTTGGTGTGATAAGTTGGAGGACATGTTTGATGTTGCTACGAGATACTTTTCCTCTCTCTTTTGCTCTTCTGAAACGGCTACCGATGAGGAGATTCTCCAAGCCATTGATCGATGCGTCTCTCTGAGTGAAAATAAGTTGCTTTGCCGAGAGTTCTCCGCCGAGGAGGTCACCAATGCCTTTTCTCAAGTTAATCCATTGAAAGTGCCTGGCTTCGATGGACTTTCAGGTCATTTCTTTCGTTCGTTTTGGAATATTATTGGTTGTGACTTTGTTAATCTTTGTCTTAGTCTTTTGAATGGTACGATGGATTTTAATTTTGTTAATCGTACCATTATTATCCTTATTCCAAAGGTTAACAGCCCTACTTTAATGAAGCAATTTAGACCGATTAGCTTATGCTTGGTCATCTATAAAGTCGTGTCAAAAGTTATTGTTAATCGCCTTAAACCGTTGATGCATGCTTGTATTGCTGAAAACCAATGCGCTTTTGTCCTTGGTAGACGTATCTCTGACAATTTTTTAGTAGCTCATGAAATTTTCCATTATCTTAAGGGATCTAAAAATGGTCCTAATAAGGGAGCTTCCATTAAACTTGATATGGAGAAAGCGTATGCTAGAGTAGAATGGGGTTTTTTGTTGGATGTTATGATGCGTATGGGTTTTAGTTGTCCTTTTGTAAATCTTATTCGGAAGTGTATTTCGTCGGTCTCTTTTGAAGTTCGTATTAATGGAGTGTTATCTGACCCTTTTGTTCCTAAGAGGGGTCTCCGACAAGGAGATCCTTTATCTCTATATTTGTTCTTGTTTTGCACTCAGGGACTCTCTGCTTTATTACTTAAGGCCCAAAGGAGGAATGAGATTAAAGGAATTAGAGCGAGCATGAGAGGGCCACGGATTTGTCATTTGTTGTATGCCGACGATAGCCTCTTGTTTGTGAAGAATTCGATGGTGGAGGTGTGCAAGATTAAGAGCATCTTGAACCAATATGAGAAGGCCTCGGGACTAAAAGTGAATTTTGTGAAATCAAGCATTTACTTTAGTCCTAATACCCCTGCTTCAGATAGATTGAACTTCTTGAATGAGTTAGGTGTTGTTGAGGCCTCGGACCCGGGGAATTATCTTGGATTGCCGCTCATAGTTGGAAAAGGCAAACGTGCAGCTTTTAATTTTATCAGAGATAACACCGAGAAGAGGATTCAAGGATGGACCAAGCGACTATTATCTTTTGGAGGACGAGAAGTTTTCATCAAGTCGGTGGTTCAAGCTCTTCCAGCCTATGCAATGTCTTGTTATCTTCTCCCGGAGGGTGTTATCGAGGATATCAAGTCCCAAGCGCGATCATATTGGTGGTCTGGGAAACAGAATGCTAGAGGATGGGCTATGGTGGCTTGGGACAAGGTTTGCCGTCCCAAGAAATTTGGAGGGATGGGATTTAGAGATCTTAAATTGTTTAATTTTGCGCCCATTGGAAATCAGATATGGAGACTTATCCAATATGACAATTCTTTGGCGTTTAAGGTACTCAAAGCTAAATACTTTCCTAACATTTCATTTTTTGAGGCGAAACTTGGCGAAAGACATTCCTATGCGTGGGTGAGCATTGTGAAGGCCAAAGATGCGCTTAGGGATGGTTTTTTTGGAGAGTGGGCATTGATAGTAAGGTTTCTATGTTCTTAGACAAGTGGGGGGATTCTAAGCCTATTTCTTGGACAGACAGGTACTTGGATAATTTTGATCACCCGGTTGGAGTGGGGGAATTCATGATTCCAGGGAGTGCAAGGTGGGATGAGCATAAGATTAACATAGTGCTTCTTGCGGAAGATGCATCCAGGGTCCTTAACACGCTTATTGCCCCAGTTCAAGCTGATCAAATGTTATGGAGCCATCACAGTTCGGGAAGGTATTCCGCAAAGTCGGGATATAACTGGTTAAAAATTCAAAACTCCCCTTTGGTGTTGGATGAAGGGATTTGGAATGCAGTGGCTAGGGCGAAAGTTCTTCCAAAGATTAAAATTTTCGGATGGAGATTGTGTCATGATGCTATTCCTTCAGGGTCAAAAATTAAACAAGCAAATCTGGGAGAAGGAATTTGTCCACTTTGTAATGGTGTGTTGGAATCGGCGTTGCATGCTCTAAAGGATTGCCCCAAATCGAAGACGGTTCTCGTTTTGTCGGGGCTTCCTCACGAGGTGGTTGATTGGAATGGAGATTCTTGTCTTCGATGGATGTCCTTCGTGCGCTCCGTATTACATTCTGAAGGGTTTGATTTGTTTCTTGCGTTGCTTTGGAATTTATGGAATAGGCGTAACAAATTGGTTCATGACGAGGATTTCCAACCGGATAGAGAAGTTATTATTAATTCTTCTAACCTTATTGGAGATTATAAGGTCGCTATTAATCCCATTGGGTGTTCAGGTGATCTTATCAATACCCGTAGATCGCGTATTTGGAGTAAGCCGACTCAGGATGGGGTTAAAATAAATGTGGATGGGGCCTTTTGCAAAAATAGTAGAACAGCGGCCATTGGAGTTGTGGCGAGGAATTCGCATGGAATGGTTCTAGGAGGAATGGCGAAGAAGGTTGATCCTCCGTTTACGGCGGAATCCACTGAAGCAGTTGCGTTTACTGAGGGCATTCGTTTCACTTCTGAGAACGGTTGGAACAATGCTATTATTGAAAGAGATGCCATCTCGATTGTTTACAGGTTGACTAACCAGATTACGGAGAAGACCCAGGATATCTCTACAATTGGATTGTTGCTCAATGAGGCTAAACTGATGTTGGCTGACCTCCCTTCATTTAAGGTTTTTTATGTTAGTAGGGAAGCTAATAGAGTTGCTCATTCTTTAGCTCAATGGGCCTTATCGAACCATAATCCAGTTGAGTTTTTCTTGGATGAACCAGATTGTATTAAACTTCTTGTAATTGATGATGCTATTGGAATATAAGCATTTTTTACCTTTAAAAAAAACAATGTTAAACAAAGAGATTTCTAGTATAACACAATAGTCACCTGAATGCTAATATTTGTTCCATGGAAGGTTTCATAAAATCTTTTCGAATTATCTTCAAACAATATTCTAAGCCAAAAATATGGTACAGGAATGAGAACTTCAAATAACATGAATAACATTATAAGCCATTTCAGCCGTAGAAGACCAATACAACACATTATTTGGCACAGCTAACCATATCAAAACTAGAAAACGTTTAAGCATCTAGAACAAAATAATCACAGTAAACTAGGGAGGAAACAAAAAACAACTTCTTATATTTCAAACAAAATAATCACAGTAAACCAAGAAAAATAATTGTGGCATAAAGTTTTATAAATTCAAATATATACCAATTCGAATTCACAGCAAACTTAAATATCAACGATCAAAGATTATCACCATAAAAAGATTAAAACTCCCCCCAAATTGTCAAATACAAAACCATAATTAACTTCAAAATTTCCCGACTAAAACAAACCTTACCAATTAGGATTCTAATAATCTCCCCTCAATAAAGTTTCAAAAATTCAACTTAAAGATCAACAATTCAACATATTACAACCCATGCATTGCAATTTTCCATCTAGCATTAGGGTTAAAATATTTGAAAGATTGCAACTTGATCGAACATGGGCAACAACGACCGCGATGGACATTCCTAGAAGAAGCGCAATGGAGTCAACGTCACGAACAGCAGGCTGCCGAACAAAACTGAATCGAACCCTAAGAGGCCGATGTTCAGATGACAAACGCGTTCCTTTATGAAAAGAAGAAACGGAGCAAGAAGACGATGAGGGCGCATCTTTATCAACAACTTTCTTTTTCTTCTTTCTGATGAAGGGTTTTGAAGGTATGGTGGACGAACAAGCAGAAGTTCCGCTGGGTTGCCAAGAACTAGGGGAAGAAGAAGAAGAAGAGTCGGCGTCCATTGGGGAAAAAATAAAAGGTACGAAATTTTGAAAAAACTCACTGGCCTAATCATATTTGTAAAGTCATAAACTGAAACGACGCCGTGAATACATTTGAATTTCCTCTAGAGTACGAGTCTATAGCGGCGTTTGTATACAAATGCCACTAAAGTACGAGTCTTTTGCGACGTTTGTTGATAAAAATATCATTATAGATTAACCCTATTGCAGCTTTTGTATAAAAATGCCACTAGATGAACCCTATTGCGGCGTTTGTTGAAAAAATCTCACTATAGATGAACCCTATTACGGTGTTTGTATAAAAACGCCGCTAAAGTACTACTTTATTGCGGCGTTTGTTGAAAAAAGCCACTATAAATGAACCCTATTACGGCATTTTTTATAAACGCCGCTAAAGTACTAATCTGTCACGGCGTTTGTTGAAAAAATGTCACTATGGGTGAACTTATTGTGGCGTTTGTATAAAAAGGCCACTAAAGTACTACTCTGTCGCGACGTTTACGCCGCTAAAGTTAGCATTTTGTGGTGTTTGGAATGTAAACACCGCTATATGTTTAAATTTAGTAACGTTTACTCTCAAAACATCGCTAAAAATGCCGCTGTAGAACAATTTTGTTGTAGCGTGTTGAAGTTTGCTATCTACTTCCTCATTAAAAAAACAATATATTAATATTTTAACATAAAATGTTTAATTTTCAAATGTATATAAACCAAATATTTTTTATAATAAAGAAATTAAAGTATTTTTTTAATATAATAAAAAACTTATCGGAAAAACTTTTCACTTGTTCGGAGAATAACAAAAATCTTACAATTATTATGTTAGGTATTGGTAAAAATAAAAAATAAAAAGTGGGAATCTTGGATTGGCTAGAAATAGTGATTAAGCAAATCAAATTAATATTTACTTATATAATTAAACATTTTATTGGGGGTGATTTGTGACGATGACAGATTTTCTACTACGTTCAAGAAGGAAACGTTTAAAATATTTTACCATGCACGATGGGGATAGGACCTAGTATTTTGATAATAAGATTTGAAGCTACTTTTCTCGTGAGAGTGCTAGATTGAGGTCTTTTCATGAACATTTTTGGTAAGCTTTTCATGTTACATTTACTAATTCAATGTCCTAATTCATTTATCATTTGGTGGGGTGGGTATGGGGTAATTAGGCCGGAAAATTATTTCATATAATGATATAAATCTCATAATTTGGTAACTATAGTCCAGGGATTGATGCACTAAGTCCCTAAGGGTTAAGTTCATTCTTATTATTTAGGGAAAAAGTGAAATTTAGTTTAATATGTCAAAAAAATGGGGAAAAAATAAAAAAAATTGCATACCCATTATTTTTAAGAAAAAAATTAAAATTTTTGACTCATTCTTAAATTTTTGGATCTGTCACTGCTATAGTCATAGGTAATTTGTAATAATATGGTATAGTTTAGATTTTTGAAGGCTTTTTGCTACTTATATAAGCAATATGATCTATTTACTGACGGTTTGTAACGTTTGGAATTGAAATACTTTTAATGCTAATTTTAATTATATGAATATTTATCTTCACTATTCAACTTATAAATAATAGACAATTATTTTCTTATGAGATCATCCCAAATAAAATATTTATTTTGAAACACTAGTCTTTCACTTTGTTTTTCATAGATACACCTTTAGTTTTTTTTTTTTTTTTGCAGTTTTGTCAGAAAATAACAGTATCATCAAAGTTCGTTCTAATTTTCGGGTTTACGAATTTTTGGAGATACTTGTTAATCTCATGAGACGTTTCGTCCGTTGTAGTGATTACACAATGACGAATTCACAAGCAAAACATTTTCTTTGAAACTCTCTCCTTCCGCTTTGTTTTTCATAAACATTTCTAAAGTTTTGATGAGTTTGTTGCAATGATCTTTTAATTGCACGAGGAGTGATTGATTCTTAATCAATCCAACAATACTTCAATGCCCGGATGAATTTTGTGTTAAGGGAGAGTTTGTTACATTTTTTAGCTCAAACTCTAGTTGGTAATCAAGTTAAATTTTATTATAATTTTAGTTATTAAAGATTACTTAATGGTCAAACTTAGTTAAATATTCTTACAGGATAAGAATTTTTGGTGATGAAATTGATATTCTCAATAAGTATAAAGACTCGAGATTAATTAATTTCTAACTAGAGACTCAAATAATCTTTTAGACATACAAATGGAATACCATCGAATATCAAACTAATATATTTCCTCTTTAAGGGCGATCATATATAAATTACATAAGTTGAAATCAAAATTGCTTTATTTTTTTAAAAGAAATTAAAATAAGAAATTAGAGGGTTTATTTTTTTTAAAGAAAATAAATAAGAAAGCAATTAATGTAAACCTTTCTTTTTCTTTCTCTTGATTTCCTTATATAGTTTCCATCTAAACATAATATTAGTTAAAGGGTAGTTATGTTGTATGATGGCCTTAATATAATGTTAATGAAAGGTCCTACTATAAATGTTAATATTTTTTTAACATTTCAGGTAAAGTGCTATCTAAACATTATTTTTTTATCAGAAATGTTAATTTCGCTACCTAATTTTCGGTAGAAAAAATAATATTTTAGGTAGTGCCCAATATTAACATTTCTGGTATAAAAAATAATGTTTTAGGTAGTGTTTTACCGGAAATGTTAAACATTTTATGTAGTGCCTAATATTAACATTTTCGGTAGAAAAAAAAATAATGTTTTAGGTAACGTTTTACCGAAAATATTTAAAAAATATTAACATTTCTAGTAGCGTATTTCTTTAGTCATACTATCGTACCTTAGACATCCCCTTAGTTAAATATTTGGATGTAGGGCACAAGGTATCTTTGAAGTTTTGACCAATAACTTGTAGGGAACTATTCCATTTCATAATATGGATGAATCTAGACTCCTTTTGGGTAAAGATGTTGATGTAATTTACTATTTCCCTGTTCTTTCCTTCTCATGATTCTAAATGCGTGAACCCCTAGCTAGTTACTAATTAAATGGCCTATACACAACAAAAGAAAATACTGTTCACTTTCGTGTAAAATCTAAGTTTTAGCCAAAAGGAGTAAATTAAGTTAATTTGAAATTAATGTGGTGTAGTTTTCCCTTTTTTACCATGTGTTGATTCCCTTTATGTATTTTAATTTTGGGATATGTTAATATATTTTTCAATAGTAGCATGTGATTTTAAGATAATATTTATTTAGAATACTTTTTAGTCATTGATAACGTATATATCTTGCTGACACAACTGTTCGGACTGAATACATCCAAATAGAAAAATACTTATTTTTACGGTTGTAAATTTGCATATATATTTCTTTTAATATTAGTGTAGTAGTTGAAATCCCATTGGTCGTTGTTTGATAGTATAATTTATGAACCCTTAGGTCAATGGTTTCTAAACCCAACATATAAGTTATTATTTATAGACCATATGTTCAAAGAAAAAGATGAACAATTTTTATAAAACTCCTTTAAAAAATGAGATTCGAATCTAAAATATATTACAAGACAATTCACTCGAGCACGCATGTATATGTAAAATAACGTTTTTTTCCGTAGACTTTATGTATTTTTGTTTGCTTTCGACTAGTTTAGGCGTGGGTGAGAAGTGTCCTTGGTTTTTCTAAAATGACTTTTAGCTTAATTATAATTACTTTTAAAAGGTGAATTTAATCCTATTTTTTAAAAATCAAATTCGTCAGTATCATGGTAATGTGGAAGATGCATGACTGGTAGAGTATGGAAACATGAAATGACATTTTTCCGCATCAAGTTGGAAAAGAGTTATACTTTTCACTCACTAGCTTTTAAGTTCCGATATTGGACTTTCGGTTCCCTTGCTTGACATCAATCAAACTTATGTGGTCTCTTTTTTTTTAATTATTTGATAATAGATGCTTATATCTTCGATAATTAAGATGTTCGAATTCGAGATCTCGAGGGATAATAAATTCCTTAACTACCGAGGTCGCGTGGTTTGTGTTATATTGACTTTTTGAATAATTACTAGGTGAAGAATATAATGTATTCTTAATATGTGATTAATTCATTATTTTGAAGTTATAAGTATAATTAGGAGTATGATATAATAATACGTATTAACATAATTATCATGATAACTAATCATTATTAAATATAAATGTATTGATAATTGAAGCATATTTGAATAATAATTATATATGATAAGACTTAAACTAAAATAAAATATTAATTGGGAATCATATTAATGTTTACATTTTAATAAAACATCAAAATTTCTAAAACATCGCCTACATGAAAAGAAAAAAAAAACCTTGTTTATATTAAAATTTTAGATTGTATGAATGCAATTAAGGATGATTCCGAGCATTGCTGAGCATTACTAACGATGAATATCGTTAAGTATCATTAATTTAATTTATAAAAATTTAAAATTTTAAAAGACTCAATGTATAATTATAAATTAGTTAAAAAATTATAGGTAAATTGTTTAAAATAAAATATTAATTACATTTTTTTCATAATTTTATTTAAAAACAAAAAATTATAATTTACCTTTTAAAAATTTATAATTTTTTTTAAAAATTTTAAAATTTAAAGGTAAATTATAACTTTTTTATTATTAAAAAAATATTATAGAAAATTATGTAATTAATATTTTATTTTAAATAATTTACCTTTGAATTTTTAATTAATTTATAATTATACATTGAGTCCTTAATTTTTTATAAATTAAATTTATGATGTCCAACGATGCTCATCGTTAGTAGTATTTAACGGTACTCATCATTAGCAGTGCTTGACATTATTCGTCAAGCATTTTAGAATTTTCCATTGATTAAATTTTTAAATGTTAATATTAAAATGGAATTCCTTAATAGTTTATTGATTTATATACAAGGAAGTGTCCCCCCTTTTTTTTTTTTTGAAATTAGGAAGTGTCCATATTACAATGATCGGTAATTTTTTTTATATAAATTCATGTTGCAAAACCCTAGCGTCTTTTCTTCTCTCCCTACAGCAGTTGTTTTCCCTTTTTTTTTTTTCTTATTTTGATTTGATAAGCAACGGTATAAATATTAGTGTTACCATTTCACCATCAATATTCTTTGTTTCTCATTTATTTTCTTATATGCATACCTATATTTCTTTGTATTTTTTTGTTTTTAATAATTTTATTTTTATAACACATTTTTCTCTGTATTTATAATATGTTTTTTTACTTCCATGATATATTTTTAATCGTTTGATCGTGTTTTAAGGTTAGATTTGTTATCACTTCGACTGATCAAGATTACTTTTATTTGTTATCCTATTGATCTTTCTTACTTTAGACCATCAGGTTGAATTTGGATATACGGTTTGTGTCCGTAGACAATTTTTTCACAATATTCGATTATGATTTACTGTTTTCGATGGTCTTTCACTAGGTTAATCACTTATTCTAGTTCGTTTGCCAATACAATCAGATCTGTTTATATTTGTATTTTGTTAAGTGGATAGTTTATTGTATTAATGGTCGTAAAAATATTATAATTATGTGCTTAGTTTTCAAACTTAATTATACTTTTAAATATTCTCTTTTTAATAAAATTAAAAACTCTGTTTACATAAAGAAAAAACATTTTGATATTAAAAGCATGATCAACGTTTTCTAGTTTTTCTTTTCTTTCTTTATTCTCGAAATTATGGTGGTTGTAATTGTAGCATCTTCCTTTTATAAATTTGTTTTCTTTAGTTCAAACATTAAATTTTGGGTAAACTACACGGGTGACCACTTAATTATGATCGAAAATTATTTTGACCACCGATGTTTTAATTTGATCAAGTAGACAATCCAACTATCTAAATGATTCAATCAAGCCACCCGCCGTTAATAATTAGGGGGCGTTTGGATAGGGGAATGTGGGATTCCCCCGGGAATGGAATCCACATTCCCCCGTTTGGTTTGGCCGGGAATGTCATTCCCGGTAATGTTTTATTACCAATAGTGGATTTTTTGGATATATTACCGGGAATATCATTACCTCACTTCCCTTAGGTATTGTAACATTACCGACTTTTTGGACTAAAATGCCCTTAAATTTTATTTTATTTTCAAAAATATCATTCTTCTGTCATTGAATAATAAAAATTCTACGAAGGTTAAATTACAAATTTATCCTTAATTTATTTTAGATTTACAAAAAAAGTCTATAATTAAAATTTTATATGAAGTTCAGGGGTTAAAATAAAATTTTACCCTTTCATTAAACCTTTTTTATATTTTTTATTTTGTAAAAAAATTATATAAATATTATGAATTTAATTTTTTAAAGAAAATATATAACAACTTGTAATATTATACAAATATATAATAAGGACAATTTGGTCAAATATAAATTCTAATAATCTTTTATTCCTTTAACCAAACACGGTAATCTTACATTCCTGCTAAACCAACCAAACACAAAATATAACATTCCCAGTAATCTTATTCCCTGGTAATCTTTTATTCCCATTGGTAATCTTACATCCCGTGAACCAAACGCACCCTTAACGGAATATGTGATGTGGCAGTTAAAAATATTTTGGTATAATTACACAATCGATAAATGTTACTTATATATTCTTTCAATTTGTTCCTCAAATAAATTAAAATAATGACACGTGTCATCATTCGATTGAAAAACTATTTTTTTTAATTTAATAGATTTACTTTCTTCCAATCAAAGGACGGAGGGATTTGAACTATAGACCTCTTAGTTGGGGGTAGAAAGCACCAAATCATTGGGCCAAGGCATACACTTGGTTACATTTGTACAACAAATAATATATATTTTGCATCTTAGTAAGATTTTTTTTATACAGAAAATAATATAATTAATAAATAAAAATTAAGAATATTTTTTACATTAATAAAAAATACAAATAATATTTTATATATTTGTATTATATTAATAAATATATATTAATAAATTATAAAATATTCTATATTAACAAAAAATATTAATATGTTTTATATATCGTATTATATTAATAAATATATGTTTATTATAAAATATATTCAGAATATTTTTACATTAATAAAAATATATAAAACATATTAATATTTTTTGTTAATATTTAAATATATTTGTATTATAAAATATATTTATTTGTATTTTCTTAAATATATTTGTATTATTTGTATTATAAAATATATTTAAATATATTAAACATGTTAATATTTAAATATAAGAATATATTTATTTAAAATATATATAAATATATTCATATTATAAAATATTAAACATATAATATGGTTTATAAAATATACAAAATATTAATAAATAAATTAGTATTATATTAATAAATTAAGAATATTTTTACATTAATAAAAAAATATAAAATATAAAAACATAATAATATTTTTTGTTAATATTTAATATTTTATATATTTATTAATATATATTTACTAATATAATAAGAATATAAATATTATATTCATTTATTTATTAATATAATACGAATTGCAAATTTTTTATCAATATAAAAATATTATTTGTATATTTATATTTTTTATTAATATAAAAAAATATTCTTAATTTTTATTTATTATTTATAATATTTGTTGTATAAAGAAAATTTTACTAAGATGAAAATATATACTATTTGTTGTACAAATGAAACAAGTGCAAGCCTTACCCCAATGATTTGGTGCTTTCTAACACAACTAAGAGATCTATGGTTCAAATCCCTCTAGTTCTCTCTAAGTGTTAATTTATTTTCTTTCAACCAGGGGTGACTTTCACCCTTTGATTGAAGGAAAGTAAATCTATTAAATTAAAAAAATAAATTTAGTCCTCTAATTGAATGATGACACTTATTATTATTTAAATTTATTACAATAAGGATTAAATTGAAAGAATATATAAGTAACATAGATTGATTGTGTAATTATACCAAAATATTTTTAACTGCCACATCACTTGTTTCATTAATTGTTAACGATAGGTGGCCTGATTGAATCATTTAGATAGTTAGATGGTTTGTTTGATTAAGTTGAAACATCAGCGGTCAAAATAATTTTTTATCATAGTTGAGCCTGTTTCATTAATTGTTAACGATAGGTGGCCTGATTGAATCATTTAGATAGTTAGATGGTTTGTTTGATCAAGTTGAAATATCAGCGGTCAAAATAATTTTTTATCATAGTTGAGTGGTCACACGTGTAATTTATCTTTAAATTTAAAACTAGCTAATGTGACACTACTTTGTCACCTATAACGTGTAACGTGACATTTTATTACCATATTATGATGTAACTTTAAAATTTTAAAATTAATTTTTTATTTTCGAAAAATATATTATTCCATCATGCATTTAAAAACAGTTGGATATTGTATTGTGAAATTTATTTACATATTATTATACACATCCAAGTACTTAAAATATTATATTTGTAGCGCTCATTTGATAATGAATGTTCAATTATTTTGTTGCAGTCATTAGTGCTCAAACATGTAACCTTAAGGAACAACTACAATTCATTTAACCACTAAAGTAAGTTGGTTTGTGTATGAAGTGTTTTTTTAATATATAAAAATAGAAATTTGAGTGATAAATATATGATTTAACCTAAAAGTTATAGGTAGAAATTAAGGGACTAGAGTGAAATATAATGAAGATTATTTTGAATAGGATAATGTGCAATCACGAATTCAAAAAAATATTATTGACTGAGTGAATATAAATATAATAAAAAATTTATTTAATATTACTCATATTTATAATCTTTTAATTTAAAAATTTAATAACAGTTAAAATTAGTATAATTGCATGTTCTAAAAAAATATTTATGGATTCACCACTACGTGAAAATAATGGATACACCACTATGTTATTAACCTCAAAAAATATTCATGGATATGTTTTTATAAAAATTTAGAAAATAAAGAAATATGGACAAATGTAAGCATTGGCTGTATATATATATATATATATATATATATATATATATATATATATATGAAAACTTGTAAAGTTTTGATTTCACTAATTGTGTAAAAAAATATCCAAACTTAAGTTGCTATAAAACCAAACCCATTTACATTATATTATAAATTAATAGGCAAAAAGGAGAGTTGAAATAACAAAATTAAAGCATTGCCTTATAATGTTTAGGCAAAGTAGCACCAAATACAAGCGTTTATTTTACAAGGGGATTGTTTATGTGGTATGAGAAAAAAAGTAGGTAAATGTTGGCAATTATCAAACTCCGCCAAGTAATTGCCATCCAAACAAAATCCCAGCTACTTGCCTGCCCTATACTGCTCAAGTTTGGCTTCAAATCTTTATGTGATGTGACTCCCCTTTCTCCTCTACATCTTTTTAACCGATGTTACTTTTTTTCTGTGAAGATTTATATTAAATTCGATATTAAATTTATCGGTAGATATTAATAGTAAAAGAAAATATTATTTTTTAAAGATTTTGAGTTCAAATAATTGTATTCGTAGGATGTGTACATTATCAATGATATGAATATCATTTTGTTTAGTTTTATTTTGGAACCAAAGTTGTTTCGTGCATAGGCCATATCATTAGCAAATAATTGAAAGAAGTTTAAAAGATTTCAAGTATAGTGCGTATCCTTTACGAACAAAGCAACATTATATTGTTAATAAATCTTCAAGAAGATCTTGGTAAGAAGATTTTGCTAATATGTGGAAAACAAATATTGAGACCTTTCATAAAACTGATTGTCTGTAAATAATAGGGTATATTTATCAGATATTTTTTATCCTGTTTAAACGAGCTTCACATGTTGGGGGGGGGAAGAAAAACAAGAATGGAAATTATGAAGTGGGGGGGGGGGGCGAGTAGGGGCTGGCTGAAGCGACCGGCCACCTTGGATACACGAGGGTGAATCCTTGTCCCAACCCTAAAAGACAAAACCCAAAACCTAGCCTGGTCCCTCATGAACTAGAACTTTTTTTAGTTACTAACAATACAATATATACCTATCTTATAGATAAAATTATTTGAACTTGAGATATCTAAAAAATCAACACTCACTTTCATTACTAAGATCAGTCAATCATTACTAAGATCAGTCAATGGATTCATATATCTGATTATTTAGATAATGAGGTGATACAATCATTAAATGTCACATTATCAAATAAATTATAAATTTAAATTTAGTGACTAAATGATGATGAGACTAATATAACTATAAAATCAAATATAAATGACCAACCTCCTATCTTTCTTATTTTTTCTATATTTCAAATTTCAATAAGTTAATCTTTATGGTGTATTTCTCTGTTTTTATAGCATTTTTTCCTTTGTATTTTGACATGTTTCACTCTTTTCTATCGGTCGTTTGATTGTTCTTTTTATTTTATTTTCTTAGGGTTAGATTTGACATCGTCTCGACTAATCAAGATGACGCTTATTTATTATCCTACTAACCTTCCTTGCATTGGACTCTCAGATTGAATGTGGTTACACAGTTTACGTTCGGAGATAGTTGTTTCATGACACTCGACTCTAATTGGTGATTGTCGATAGTCTTTAAATAGTTTTATCCTCTATTATGGTTCATTTGTCGTTGCAATTAGATCTATACGTATCAATCTTTTGTTTGAGTTTTTTGGATATGTTTTTAACATTTTTCGTGTATGATCTTTATATGATCTCAAGCGGCTAGTTTCTTATGTAATGGTTATAGGAAAATGTCTTAATTATGTGATTAGTTTAAGCCTATGATTTTATGTCTTTCATTATATTTCTTGATATTTCCTTACATGTTATTTTTTTTTGTAAGTTGGGTCTAGTATATTGTTAAAGAAGAATATACGTAGACCTTGTAATACCCATCTCCTGTATACCCATATGTATACGAGGTACAGATGTCACAACACTAATACTATTGTTCCTAATTCAAAATCCCGTTAAATTTTGTTTCATTTTATAAAACATTTAATTCACTTAAAAGAAAACATACATTTACTTAAATATATGAACAAAAAGAGATGTTCAAACACCTCATCATTTTACAACGGTTTAATCTAAATACTGTTCAGAGCGTTTTTACTAAACCCTATTACATGCCAACTAAAATATAACAAAAGTAGACAGGTATGTCATACGGTTACTGATGGTCTGTCTAGATGTCCAATGATCTCCTTACTCAGTTGTATTCAACCTACGCGTGAAATAAACACACGTTAAATATTACTTAGTGAGGCATACTTAATCATACAATGAAATCAACATATATATCATTATTCTTTATCAATGAAATATCAATTCATTATTTCCATTTAATATCATTTCTTTGTAGTGCACCCATAGTGCCCATACTGCCATTCATAAATATATTATGAATTTCGTGTTTTGCACACATGGTGCCTAAACGATTATTCATCTACATAGGATGAATTCCGTGAAATGCACACTTAGTGCCGAAACAGTTATTCATCCACATAGGATGAATTCCGTGAAATGCACACTTAGTGTCGAAACGGTTATTCATCCACATAGGATGAATTCCGTGAAATGAACACTTAGTGCCGAAACGGTTATTCATCCACATAAGATGAACTCCGTGAAATGCACACTTAGTGCCAATTTGGTAATCACCACACACATTTTAACAGTTATACATATATGATTAGTACGTCATATAGTTTCACAATTAAAGGAACTCACCTGACTTTCCTCGCTATGTAACCAAATGTAGTGCTGATTACTCCGACACTTTGCCTTTGCCCTTAGTTTTGCTTGTTTCGGGAGCTTGGTTCCGATCTACTCAAGCATCCATAAAAACATATACCATATCTAATGTTAGAATATTTCTTAATCATTATACTTAAACAATACTCAAAAGAACATATCATTAACTTTCTATACAAATATCAGCTTATTCTAACATTTCTGGATCCATAATATCGATACTACTACCCTAATACCAATACTTCTATATTATGGTACTGATACCCCCTTCGGGTATCGATACCAAAAATAGGTTCGATATTGCATGGTATTGATACCCTTACCATGGTATCGATACCCCTTACCATGGTATCGATACTACCTCATCGATATCGATACTGATTGAATCAGTATCGATACTACTCATCTGATTTATCTCATTTTAGCCTATAGTATCGGTATTGTTCTTAGCAGTACCGATACCCTTGCCCAGAATTTCCAGTTATACTCGATTTTCATCCCAATATGATCAATTCTCGTTATATTTACCCCATATAATACTATTAAACTCTTTCTTAAATATTCATACTAACATTCCTTCATTTAGCCTATTAGAACATCTAAAATCATTCAAGAACATTCAATTCTAAGAATCAAACCACTTTTTCTAATGTTGAGTTAATCGATCGATGGAATTGGCCAAGAGGGGGTGAATTGGCAATTAAAATTTTGGTGGAAGCTTTTGCAGAAAATTGAAAAGATTTGCACAACGATTTAGAGTGGTTCGACTTTCTCAACCAAAGTCTACGTCCACTACCTTAGCTATCCACACTAAGGATTTTCCAACAAATTCACTAATTTGTTATTTCTTTTGAGGCCAAAGAGATAACCTTACAACTCCCTCAAAAATATACCCAATTCTTGAGAACACTCTTTCTCAAAGAGAAGATTACAAATTTGCAAACTTACCAGGAAATCCTCACAAGGTAGATTGTTTGCACAATTCTAGAACAAAGAAAAGAACACTAAAAAATGAATACAATTGAGTACAAGTAGTTTTCTTAAAAGCAAAATGAATATTGAATAAAAAAATAGGCTTGAAATGCTCAAACTTGAGGTTTGATGCTTTCTCTTTGATTCTCTCTTGATTCTAGTTTCTTGTGTTTTCTTGTTATTGATCAATGGCTTCTAAGCTTGTTTAAATACTCCTTCAATTGATTCTGAACGTTGGGGATGATTAGTGGATTCAATAGAGTTGTTTAAGTGTGAAAATAATTAATAAAATCAGTTAGCAGCGTCAGTGCATCGATGCATACACAAGGTGCATCGGTGCATCAAGTGTAAAATTCAAATATTTTGACTGTTGGACCCTTAGTGCATCGGTGCACTAAGAGTACATCGATGCATGAAGTGCATTCGATGTTTCAAAATAGCCAGAGTGCATCGATGCATGGCTTGTGCATCGATGCATCAAATGCATTCGATGTTTTTCATAAAACCTAGAGTGCATCGATGCATGGTATGTGCATCAATGCATAAAATGCATTTGATGTTCAATTTATTCATTGGTGCATCGATGCATGGATTGGTGCATCGGTGCATTCCTTTGAAAATTTGATTTGAGGCTTTATTTTGGTTCAAAATACTTTGTGAAAATTGTTTCAAAAATATATTAAGTATAAAACACAATTTTACACATTCAGTAAGGTTTGAAATTGATCTTGAAAGACTTGGAGTAATAATTTGATATTCGAGTAATTAAATCGAATATACTTAGAAAATTATTTGTAAAATCTTAAAATTCATTTAACTTAATTTGTTATATCGAAACATCAAAATGTTTTCAACAATCTCCCCCTTTTTGATATAACAAAACATTTGAGTAATTTTAAGATTTGAAAATTATTTTTGAAATCAATTTTGAAAAGATTACTCCCCCTTACTATAATACATCCTCTCCCCCTTTTTGTTAAATCAAAAAGATGCGAAAATGACTTTTATTAAGAATTTGAAATGCGTAGCCAACTGATTCATTAATTTTAAAGTTTAAGCTGCTAAGATCACAATTATAAGAGAGATTAGCCATTAGTTTTCATAAAAAAATATTCATAAACATGTAATGGATAATTGGTCATATATGTCTAATGATGCAAAATTAAGTATAAATATCAAAAAGAAAATTCAAACCAAACATATATATATTAAGATTTAACATCCAAAGGAACCAAAATATAAATCTAAAACATTCAATCCTCCAATAATCAAAGGAAAAAACAATCCCAAAAGCATTCAAAATGTTTTAACAATTAAAAGTCTAAGTTGATCCAAAACAAACACAAATCAAGGTCTACTCTCTTCCATAGAAGGATCGGGAAGAGGAGGAAACCTTGCTTGAATCTCGAGAGAGAGAGAGAACATCCATACGTGCAAGCATCTGCTGTTGAAACTCCATCTGTTGAGCTTTCAAGGCATCTAAGTGTTGATTCACGGCTTCATTGTTAGCAGTCAAATGGGATTCGATTGAAGCAAACCGTAGATCAAATGTCTCCAAAAACGAACGAAAATATGGAGGCACTTGATCCTCTTGTGGTGCCGGTGCATTGTCGGGATCGTCAATATCTTGAAATAATCCTTGAAGCTCAGGATCATCATCTGCAGCCGGTGCTGGAGGAGGAGCACGAGAAGAGCTAGGAGCAGTTCGTGAAGAACTAGCTCCTGGAGTTTGCTTAGAGGGTCGAAAGACCCATAGACCAGTTTCCTCGTCTTGTTTCCAATCAGCTTTCTTCAACGAGGTGAGATTGATTTGGTTTTGGAGTTGGTTTTGGAGAGGAATAGGATTGTCAAGAGAGACGTTTAGACCGAGTTTGATAAAAAGGTTACTAATAAGACATCCATAAACTAATGTTTCGACATGTTTTGAAGGAACAATGTTTATGATATCCACTAGCTAACTAAATATAATGTGTGGTAAATTTATTTTGTTCTTATTCTTGATACAGTGCATCCACCATAAATCCCTAATACGAAAAGTGGAGTACCTACCTCTGGATGGTCTAAACCACCAAGAGATCATCAAATGAAGAAAACAATCGTGATGAGATCATAGAGTACTAACACTAGCATTTGGAACATAGAGATATTCCACAGTTTCATTCTCATTATAAAGACCATCGTCATCTAGCCCAAAATGTGAAGCTATAGTCTCGGAGTCAATATTAATATATTGTCCTAAAAGGTAGGATCTTATTGCTATAGTTCCACATTGAGTCTGGTTTTGAATACATACTACATTAGAGTAGAAAGTGTGGACTAACTGATGATAGACGATAGGTTTTAGGTGAAACATTTTATCAAACTTCCATGTTTTGAGAATCGGAAGGTATTCGAAGTCAATATCAATCATGGCTTGAACAGAAGGAATACGCTCTTCCCGGATTCTATATGATTGGAAAGAATTTATGTACATGTTATACAATTTGTCTCTACAACATTCAGGCATATTAAAACAGGATCCTATAAGACCATTAGGTGGAGGAGGAACGGGATTAGAATATCGGTTTGAACGACTCGATGAAGTGGTCCTAGGGCGTTTAATATTTGACATGATTAAGGAATATAACCTGTAATTTTGAAACACATGTATGCAAAATAATCAATCCCAAAACTCAATTGAGTCTGCAATAATTCAAGGTTCTCTAAACCGAATCCTAATGGGCATAGTTTTGAAAAACTATTTAGAAAACAATGTTTGAAAAATATAATATGTATAGTATTTCATAAAAAATAACATAATTAAATCAAAAACATCAAATTTAAAAATTAAATTTAGATTTTCTATTTTTTTTTATTTCAAAAATTCATTGAAAATTTGTGAGTTTTTGATGAAATTAGTTGTAAAATCTAGTTTGTAATCATCAAACAATCAATGCCCGATAAAATGTTCATCCTAGAACTAATCTAAACTAGTTCTAAAATCAAAATATGATAAAATAAAGGTTTTTTAGAAAAATACCTTGAAAATTTTGGATTGATGAGAATGAGAAGTTGTTTTGCTTGATTTAATAATAGTAGCAGAATATGGAGATAAAAAGCTCGAAGAATCCAACAATTTCTTGTTGATTTTGAGTAAAAGGAGAATTTAGAGAGGGAGAGAGGTGTACGATTGATGAGAGTTTAGTTTTAGGGTTTGAAACAAATAAGAAAATAATCCTTTTAAACCCAAAACCTGATGGATGCATCGATGCATGGCTTTCTACATCGATGCACATTCAAGGAGTGCATCGGTGCACCTTCATGGTATATCGATGCACATTCAAAGGGATACATTGATGCACTATTAAGTGTATCGATGCATTAAGCACAAAAATGTCAAAAATCCGTTTTAAACACTCAAAATGCTAAATTAATTAGCTCTAGTGGTATTGGCAACTCATATATTGAAAATTAATCATGTTCAATCAATCAAATTAATCCTTAAACAACATTTAATCATAAAATTAATTTTCACCAAAGAACATAAACTCCCTCTAACTAATAGCAAAGAATGGAATCAAAAATTATTATTATAAGCATTTTTCATTTATTCTTAAAAGTGCTAAAAATAATTTAAATACTAAGTAAAGATAGGTAAGTTAAACCTAATTCTCTTCTAAGTGTTCAAAATCTTTCTTTGTCTAAAGGTTTTGTAAAGATATCCACTAATTGGTGCAAAGTATCAACAAATTCTAGAACTACATCTTCCTTAGTGACATGGTCTCTAATGAAGTGATGTATTATTTCAATGTGCTTAGTTCTAGAGTGTTGGATGGGATTTTTAGTGAGACAAATAGCACTAGTATTATCACACTTGATAGGAATGGTACCTACTTCAATTCCATAATAAAAAAGTTGTTGTTTCATCCATAAAACTTGTGCACAACAACTACCGGCTGAAATGTATTCCGCTTCAGTGGTAGATAATGCAACACAATTTTGTTTCTTTGAAAACCAAGAAATCAACATATTTTCAAGGAATTGGCAAGTACCATAGGTGATTTTCCTATCTAATTTGCATCCTCCATAATCCGTATCAGAGAAGGCGTGCAAGCTAAAGCTAGAGTCTCTAGGATACCAAAGTCCTAAACTAGGAGTGTCCTTAAGGTATCTTAAGATTCTCTTAACAGCTAGTAAATGTGATTCCTTAGGACATGATTGAAATCTAGAACATAAGCAAACACTAAACATAATATTCGATCTACTTGCAGTTAGATAAAGCAGAGAGCCAATCATTGACCTATATAATTTAACATCCATACATTTACCTCCTTCATCTATGTTAAGCTTTGTTGATGAGCTCATTGGAGTGTTATGTGGTTTCCCATTTTCCAGTCCAAACTTCTTGAGCATGTCTTTGACGTACTTAGCTTGATTGATGAAGATGCCATATTTTCTTTGTTTGATTTGGAGTCCCAAGAAAAATGAGAGCTCCCTCATCATGCTCATCTCGAATTCACTTTGCATTAGCTTAGAAAATTCTTGGCAAAGAACATCATTAGTAGAACCAAATATTATATCATCAACATAAATTTGAACTACTAATAAATATTTACCTTTATGCTTTAAAACCAATGTAGTGTCAACCTTCCCTTTTGAAAAACCTCTTTCGATTAAAAATTTTGACAATCTTTCATACCAAGCTCTAGGAGCTTGTTTTAAACCATAAAGAGCTTTTGTCAATTTAAAAACATGATTTGGAAATTTTTAATCTTCAAAACCATGAGGTTGTTCCACATACGCTTCTTATTTTACAAAACCATTTAAAAATGCACTTTTAACATCCATTTGATATAATTTGAATTCATTGAAACATGCAAATGCTTATAACATTCTAATTGCTTCCATCCTAACTACGGGAGCGTATGTTTCATCATAGTCTATGTCTTCTTCTTTAGTATACCCTTGAGCAACAAGTCTATTCTTGTTCCTCACTATATTACCACTTTCATCAAGATTATTCCTAAATACCCATCTAGTACCTACAGTAGATTTATTACTAGGCCTTTCAACTAATGCCCATACTTTACTTCTCTCAAATTGATTTAACTCTTCTTGCATAGCCATAATCCAATGTTTATCTTTTAATGCTTCTTTGATGTTCTTAGGCTCTATGCATGAAATAAATGCAACATAATTAAAAATATTTCTAAGAGAAGATCAAGTAGTTACCCTTTTTGATGGATTACCTATAATTTCACCATCCATGACATAGTTGTACTCTCTTGAATAAGATACTTCCCTTTCTTAAATGGTTGGATTCTCGAGAGGATCATGAGTTTCCTCATCTTTTGTTTCTTGTTTTGATGGTGATTCTCCAACATCATGTCTAACGTCATTTGCTTGTACAATACCTACATCATCATTAACACAAGAATCCTTTCTTGGAAGGGGATTATCATCGAAAACAACATGTATAGACTCTTCTACAACTAAAGTTCTTTTATTAAATACTCGATAAGCTTTAGAATTTAAGATATAACCCAGAAAAATTCCTTCATCACTTTTAGCATCAAATTTGCCAAGGTTTTCTTTATCGTTGTTTAAAACAAAACATTTACATCCAAAAGGATGAAAATAGCTAATGTTAGGATTTTTATTTTTGAAAATTTCATATGGAGTTTTCCTTAAAATTGGCCTAATCATTACTCGATTTACAATATCACAAGCGGTATTTGTGGTTTCCTCCCAAAAATATATTGGCAAATTATTTTCACAAAGCATGGTTCTAGCCATTTCTTCTAAAGTTCAATTTTTCCTCTCAACAACTCCATTTTGTTGAGGGGTTCTAGGTGCTGAAAAATTATGGCTAATACCATTAGAATTACAAAACTCAGTAAATCCAAGATTTTCAAATTCAGTGCCATGATCACTCCTAACACTAGTTATAGAATAACCTTTTTCATTTTGGATTATTTTTGAAAATGTGATGAAATGTTCTAATGCTTCATCTTTAGTATTTAAAAATAGAACCCAAGTATATCTAGAATAGTCATCTACCAAGACAAATGCATATTGTTTTCCACCCAAGCTAGTAGTTCTAGTTGGCCCAAAAAGATCTATATGGATCAATTGTAATACTTTACTAGTTGATACATCATTAATGGATTTAAAAGAAACTCGCTTTTGTTTTCCTTTTGCACAAGCATCAAAGATTTTATCATTATCAAATTTTAGTTTAGGCAACCCTCTTACTAAGTCTCCTTGAATTAGCCGTTGCAAAACACTCATACTAGTATGTCCTAGTCTCCTATGCCATAACCAACTATCATGCTCATCCTTAGCAACTAGACATAAATTAGTCATAGCTATAGAATCTAAATGCACCATGTAAATGTTTTATATTCTATGACCAACAAGCATAATCTGATTAGATGCTATGTCAATAACTTTACAACCATTTGTTTCAAACATGACATTGAATCCCTTATCACAAAATTGACTAATACTCAAAAGATTATGCTTTAATCTATTCACATATAAAACATTCTTAATTTGTATGGAAGAGGTATTACCTATAATACCTATACATTCAATGTGACCTTTTGAATCATCACCAAAGGTCACTTCTCCTCCATTTTTAGCGTTAAGCTCAATGAACCGGCTTTTGTCTCTGGTCATGTGTCTTGAGCATCCACTATCAAGGTACCATGAGTTTGAATTTGTTTCCCGTGCCTTGTAGCAATGCTCCTTTTCCTACAAACATAGATTGATTTTTGATTTTTGGTACCCAAATTCTTTTGGGTCCATATTCATTAGTTTCCAAAATCCTAGTCCCCTTAGGTATCCATTTGTGTAGGATAACCTTATCTTTAGTAGTAATGAGTTCTTTAGGAACCCATATACTTCTAACGATTTTTCCATTAGAGGTTCTTTGAAGACCTCTATGATTGTAGTTTCTAAAACTTTTTCTGACAAAGTTGGTTTTTGAATTTTCTCCTTTTTCAAAATGTTTTGATCCAACTTTATCAAAAGAAGCTTTAAGATCATCAATTTCCTTTTGATGATCGTCATTGACTCTTGAAAGTAAATTTTGCAAATCAGTATTTTTCTTTTCAAACTCTTCTAGTTTGATTTGCAAATCACTGATTTTACTTTCAAGATTATTGTTGTTCTTGGATATGAGGTTGTTTACATTTTTCAATTTAGAAATATCATTTTTATATTTTAAAAATAGTTTCTCATAATCCAAAGCCAATCCAGTAGATTCCTCTAATAACTCATCATAAGATAAATCATCTAAATCAAATGAGTTAGAGGTTACCTTAGAATCTTCCCCGAATGCCATCAAGCACAAGTTTGCTACTTCTTGTTCCTCTTCATCGGAACATTCTTCATCGCTCCATGTAGCCATATGAGCCTTGTGCTTATTCTTTGATTGACCCTTTCTCTTCAATTATGGCAATCATATTTGACATGCCCCGACTTTTTGCATTCATAGCAAATGATTGAGTCCTTTTCTTTTGGTTCGTTTGAATTTTCTTTATCGAACCTTATCATTTTTCTGAACCGTTTGGCAAACAATGCCATTTCCTCGTCATCGTCATCTTCATCTGAATCACTCTCATCTTTTGTGGATTTGAGAACAACTCCAATGTTTTTCTTCTTCTCCTTCTCCTTTGGTGTCTCGTCAATCTTATCGAGGTCCACCTCATCTTCAAGCATCATTTCATGAGTGAGGAGGGAACCAATTACCTCTTCAAGAGTTAAGGACTTAGGTTCTTAGCCTCGATGATTGACGTCTTTTCTGATTGCCATGATTTTGAAAATGAGTAAACTAACTTCCTCACAAGTTTTTCATTTGGAATAATCTCTTTGTATGATTTGAGACCATTGACAATCGTTGAAAATCTATCCATCATATCTTTGATATCTTCATTTCGTTTCATCCTGAAATTTTCATAGCTATGTGTTAGAAGACTAATTTTAGATTCTTTTACCTCGTCGGTGCCTTCATGAGTGACTTATAGTTTATTCCATATTTCTTTGGCGGTTGTACAAGATGAAACTCTTCCATATTCATCTGGTCTAAGAGCACAAAATATGATATGAATGGCTTTGGAGTTGAGCTGGAACATTCTCGTCTCTCCTTCACTCCATAATCTTGGTTGAGTGAGAGGCTTGATATATCCGTCTTCTACGGCATTCCACGCTCCCATGTCACTTGCTTGAATGAAATACATCATCTTATTCTTCCAATAGGCATAGTTATCTCCATTGAATAAAGGAGGCTTGTTGACGGGCATCAAATCGAGACCGGAGTCGATGTTTGAAGTGGAGGCCATTGATGACTTGATTATCGATGTAATTTTTCCCAAATTGACTCAAGAGACGATTAAACCTTCAAATGAGTGAGGCTATGATACCAATTGTTGAGTTAATCGATCGATGGAATTGGCCAAGAGGGGGGGTGAATTGGTAATTAAATTTTTCGTGGAAGTTTTTGCAGAAAATTGAAAAGATTTGCACAGTGATTTAGAGTGGTTCGACTTTCTCAACCAAAGTCTACGTCCACTACCTTAGCTATTCACACTAAGGATTTTCCAACAAATTCACTAATTTGTTCTTTCTTTTGAGGCCAAAGAGATAACCTTACAACTCCCTTAAGAATATACCCCAATTCTTGATAACACCTTTTCTCAAAGAGAAGATTACAAATTTGCAAACTTACAAGAAAATCATCACAAGGTAGATTGTTTGCACAATTCTAGAACAAAGAAAAGAACACTAAATATGAATACAATTGAGTACAAGTAGTGTTCTTGAAAGCAAAATGATTATTGAATAAAAAAACTAGGCTTAAAATGCTCAAACTTGAGGTTTGATGCTTTCTCTTTGATTCTCTCTTGATTCTAGTTTCTTGTGTTTTCTTGTTATTGATCAATGGCTTCTAAGCTTGTTTAAATACTTCTTCAATTGATTTTGAATGTTGGGGATGATTAGTGGAGTCAATAAAGTCATTTAAGTGTGAAAATAATTAATAAAATCAGTTAGGAGCGTCAGTGCATCGATGCATACACAAGGTACATCGGTGCATCAAGTGTAAAATTCAAATATTTTGACTGTTAAATCCTTAGTGCATCGGTGCACTAAGAGTGAATCGATGCATAAAGTGCATTCGATGTTTCAAAATAGCCTGAGTGCATCGATGCATGGCTTGTGCATCGATGCATCAAATGCATTCAATGTTTTTCATAAAACCCTGAGTGTATCGATGCATGGCATGTGCATCGATGCATAAAATGCATTCGATGTTCAATTTATTCATTGGTGCATCGATGCATGGATTGGTGCATTCCTTTGAAAAAATGATTTTAGGCTTGATTTTGGTTCAAAATACTTTGTGAAAATTGTTTCAAAAATATATTAAGTATAAAACACAATTTTACACATTTAGTAAGGTTTGAAATTGATCTTGAAAGACTTGGAGTAATAATTTGATATTCGAGTAATTAAATCAAATATACTTAGAAAATCATTTGTAAAATCTTAAAATTCATTTAACTTAATTTGTTATATCGAAACATTAAAATGTTTTCAACATCTAATAAATTCTTTATCCCGTCTAATACTTCTAATCTCTCATTTACCTCTTTGGTAAGTCAAATATGCCAATAAACCTTAATAAACACCAATATACTAACATATCATTTCAAAACCCATTTTCTAAAATCTCTAATATTTTCTTCTTTTTATGGTTTTAATCTCAATTAATCATTCCTTAAGCTTCTATGTCACTTAAGGTTGTAAAAACAACCCACAATCAAAAGGAAAAACCGATTAATCGAAACTTACCTTTGGAGCTATGGAGTAAAGCTTGACCACGTGAAAGAAGAAGAATAAATAAATAAAGCTTTTCTCTCATTCTTCCCCGTTTACTTAATTAAATACCTAAATAAAATAATTATTAATTTTATTTCCCTTTTAAAGGACTAAAATACCCTCTTTATTCATCTATAGTTGCAATCTAGTCAAAAATACTATTACAATTATTTACCCATATTTTATTATTTAATCACTTAAATCCTCCATTTCTAAATCTTTTCAATAAAGTCCTTAATTCACTATTTGGGGCATTACAATTCTCTCTCCTTAAAAAATTTATCCTCGAATTTTGAAGAAGTACCTGAACCGAGTAGATATGGAAACTGCCTTTTCATATCCTCCTCTCTTTCCCAGGTAGCCTCTTCAACCTTATGATTATGCCACACCACTTTAACCAATGGAATCCTTTTGTTACACAATTCCTTGGTTTCCTTAGCCAAGATCCATACTGGTTCTTCCTCATACGTCAAATCTGGTCAGATCTCTATTTTCTCAGGAATGATAACATGCGAGGGGTTTGATATGTACCTCATAAGCATCAATACATGATAAACATTATGGATCTTGTCCATTTTCGGAGGCAAAGCTAACTGATAAGCTACAGGAAAAACCCTTCTTAAAATCTCATACTGTCCAATGAACCTCGGACTCGGCTTTCATTTTCTCCCAAAACGTAATACCTTCTTCCAAGGCTATACTTTCAAAAATAATTTGTCTCCCTCCTGGTATTCTATTTCTTTTCTTTTCAAATCTGAATAGGACTTCTGTCGATCTGAGGCTATCTTTAGATTGCTCTGAATAATCTTTACTTTATCCTCCATATCTTTCATCAAATCTGGACCAACGAATTCTCGATCTTTCAATTCAAACCAATTTAATTGTGTTCTGCATTTTCTCCCATATAGAGCTTCATAAGGGGCCATCTTAATACTGATAACTATTATTATACGTAAATTCTGCTAAAGGCAAATACTTTTCCCACGATCCCATAAATTCAATCACACATGCCTTAAGCATATCCTTTAGTATCTGAATAGCTCACTCTGACTGCCCATCTGTCTGAGGATGAAAAGTTGTACTAAAGTTCAATCGAGTACCCAATGCCTTATGCAAAGACTTCTAAAATCTTGAAGTAAACCTGGGGTCTCGATCAGACACTATCGATATCGGTACTCCGTGCAGTCTAACTATCTCTTTTATATACAGCTCAGCATACTTATTCATTGAGTAATATGAGCCGTCTTGGTCAATCTATCTACAATTACCCAGATTGAGTCCTTTTTACCCGGTGACAATGGTAGCCCTGAAACAAAATCCATCGTGACTCGCTCTGACCTCCACTCAGGAATGGATATTGGTTGTAGTAACCCGAAAATGCACACTTAGTGTCGTCTTGAAAATATCCTCCTTTTCAATCCTTAACTGATGGTACCCCAACCTCGGATCTATCTTAGAGAACACTATTGCATCTTTTAACTGGTCAAACATATCATCAATCCTCGGAAGAGGATACTTGTTCTTTATCGTTACCTTGTTCAATTGACAATAATCAATACATAGCCGCATAGACCTGTCCTTCTTTTTCACAAATAGCACAGGCGCTCCCCAAGGAGAAATACTGGGTCGGATGAATCTTTATCAAGCAGCTCTTGCAATTGTGCTTTCAGTTCCCTTAACTCTGTTGGATTCGTTCTATACGAAGCCATAGAAATAGGTTCGGTACCCGGGTAGACTTCTATTCTGAATTCTACTTCACGATCGGGAGGCAAACCCAGTAACTCTTCGGGAAAAACCTCTAGAAACTCCCTAAATGTAGGGATATCCCACAATCTCACTTCCATAACTCTAGTGTCTATTACATTATCTAGAAAAGCTATGCATCCTTTTGACATCATTTTCTTTGCTGTGGCTGATATCACATTAGAGGGCGACTTCCCTTTATCACCAATCACTATAATCTTGGAGCCCTCCGTATCCTTTAAAAACAATCTTTTCAAGTGACAATCTACCCCTTCAAGATGTGGAGACAACCAATCCATGCCCAAAATGATTTCAAACTCATCAAAGGGCAACTCCATTAAGTTTACCAAGAAAACAACCCCTTGAATCTTAATTGGACACCTTCTACAAACTCGTGTTACCCTTTCACTATAACCCATAGGGTTTACTGCTATTATTTCAATAGAAATTGGTTCTAAAGGAATTCCTCTAATTCTAACCAACTTTGTACTAATATAAGAGTGTGTAGAACCAGGGTCAACTAAAACAAAAATAGGCTTATCAAATAGGTGAAATGTGCATGTTATGATCTCCGGATCATCTCTGTCTTCATTGGTCTTTATATTATGTACTCTGGCCACTCCCCGAGTCTCTTTCTCTGGCTAGCCTCAGTTTGCCCGCCTACTCTTCCTCTGCTTCTACTATGTGCTGCTATTAATATCTCAGATTGTACTGATATATCCCCTGATCTCTGTGGATAACTACTAGCATAATGACTCGTTCCTCCACAATTAAAGAAAGCGCCAGAGAGTACTCTACAAACTCCCCGGTGAAATTTACCACATGTCTGACATGGGTTATTTTTTTCTCCAAAAGCTCTACTCGAGCTCGCAACAAAAGAATGAGACTGCTTAGACTTCTGTGCAGCTACATCAGCATCTGTTCTATCATTATATCAGGAATTGGATCATTTGCCTCTCTTAGCAAAATGTGTAGATGAAAACATCCCACTCATTTTTTCCATCTGTATACTCTGTTCCGCAGCTAGAGTCTCCTCCTGAGCTCTTTCAATCGCCTTCGCAATATTAATCAATTCTTGCAGACTTGACAAATTTAATGCCAATATCATCTCTTTTAGTTTAACCCTCAGATCCTCTATGAACCAATCTCAACAAGCTTTATTATTAGGAACAACTTATGTAGCATACAACTAAGCTTATTGTATTCGGCCTCATACTCATGCACCGCTCGATCACCTTGTTTCAAGCTAAGAAACTTCAACAACATTGACCTCATAAACTGCTCCCCGATATACTTGTTCTTGAAATCCTCTTGAAAGAACTACCAATTCACTTGCTCGGGCGACGCATACATCGTCGTATTTATCCACCATACCCGAGCAGAACCTCGGAGTAATGATACTGCTCCGCCTAACTTTTCATGATCGGAGCATTGCAGACTTTCCAACATCGCCTTAACGTCATTCAACCACAAATCCACGTCCATTGGACCTTCACTTTCCTCTCCCTTGAACTCTGTAGCTCTCAAACTTCTTAAGTCCTTTGGAATTAGCATTTGAGGTAACGGAGGAGCATGAGGAGGCGGAAGAGGTTGAAACCTTGTTCAAATAGCATCTAAAGCTTGCATAAATGCTCTGAACTCTGGGACAAGAATACCCTGAGGTGCCGGTGCACTGGCATTGTCAGACTGTATTGGATGTTCGCTATTCTTTTCATAGCTTTCACTACTCGATTTGTCTCTACTCTCTAGACCAGCCGCTCTTCTTAAATTAGTAGAATCCGACATCTATCACTACATTCATAAGAATCATACTTAAGTTAGTATGGAGAGACATCTTAGTGGCATGTAAACTTTTATTTTTATATCAAACTACACTCGTTTTCTACCGATAATCGGCTAAACCTGTAGCTCTGATACCAATAATGTAACACCCATCTTCCGTATACACATACATATTTAAGGTACAGATGTCACATCACTAATATTATTGTTCCTATTTCGAAATACCATAAAATTTTGTTTCATTTCATAAAAAATTTAATTCACTTAAAAGAAAATATACATTAACTTAAATAGACGAACTAAGAGAGATGTTCAAACACATCATCATTTTACAATGGTTTAATCTAAATAATGTTCAGAGCAGTTTTATTAAACTCTATTATATGCCAACTAAAATATCACAAAAGTAGACAGGTATGTCATACGGTTACTGATGAGGCAACTCTGTCTGGATGTCCAACGATCTCCTTACTTAGTTGTATTCAACTTACGCGTGAAATAAACACACGTTTAGTATTACTAAGTGAGGCATACTTAATCATACAATGAAATAAACATATATATATATATATATATATATATATATATATATATATATATATATATATATATATCATTATTTTTTATCAATGAAATATCAATTCATTATCTTCATTTATTATCATTTCTTTGTAGTGCACTCATAATGCCCATACTATCATTCATAAATATATTATGAATTCCGTGTTTTGCACACATGGTGAATTTGTGAAATGCACACACGGTTATTCATACACATAGGATGAATTCTGTGAAATGCACACTTAGTGCCGAAACGGTTATTCATCCATATATGATGAATTTGGTGAAATGCACACTTAGTGTCGAAATGATTATTCATCCACATAGGATGAATTCCGTGAAATGCACACTTAGTACCGAAACGGTTTTACATCCATATAGAATGAATTATGTGAAATGCACACTTAGTGCCAAAACGGTTATTCATCCACATAAGATAAATTCCGGGAAATGCACACTTACTGCTGATTTGGTAATCACCACACACATTTTAACAGTTATACATATATGATTAGTACGTCATCTAGTTTCATAATTAAAGGCACTCACCTGACTTTCCTCGCTATGTAGCCAAATGTAGTACTGATTACTCCAGCACTTTGCCTTTGCCCTTAGTTTTGCTTGTTTCGGAAGCTTGGTTCCGATCTACTCAAGCATCCATAAAAACATATACTATACCCAATGTTAGAATATTTCCTAACCATTATACTTAAACAATACTCAAAAGAACATATCATCAACTTTCTATACCAATATCAGCCTATTTTAATATTTCTGGCTCCATAGTATCGATATTACTACCCTAGTACCGATACTTCTATACTATGGTATTAATACCCCCTTCGGGTATCGATACTAAAAATAGGTTCGATGTTGCCTGGTATCGATACTACCATACTATGGTATTGAGTCGATCGATGGAATTGGCCAAGAGGGGGGGTGAATTGGCAATAAAAATTTTGGTGGAAGCTTTTGCAGAAAATTGAAAAGATTTGCACAACGATTTAGAGTGGTTTGACTTTCTCAACCAAAGTCTACGTCCACTACCTTAGCTATTCACACTAAGGATTTTCCAACAAATTCACTAATTTGTTCTTTCTTTTGAGGCCAAAGAGATAACCTTACAACTCCCTTAAGAATATACCCCAATTCTTGAGAACACTCTTTCTCAAAGAGAAGATTACAAATTTGCAAACTTACAAGGAAATCCTCACAAGGTAGATAGTTTGCACAATTCTAGAACAAAGAAAAGAACACTAAAAAATGAATACAATTGAGTACAAGTAGTGTTCTTGAAAGCAAAATGAATATTGAATGAAAAATAGGCTTGAAATGCTCAAACTTGAGGTTTCATGCTTTCTCTTTGATTCTCTCTTGATTCTTGTTTCTTGTGTTTTCTTGTTTTTTATCAATGGCTTCTAAGGTTGTTAAATACTCCTTCAAATGATTCTGAACGTTGGGGATGATTAGTGGAGTCAATAGAGCCGTTTAAGTGGGAAAACAATTAATTAAATCAGTTAGGAGCTTCAGTGCATCGATGCATACCGAAGGTGCATCGGTGCATCAAGTGTAAAATTTAAATATTTTGACCGTTGGACCCTTAGTGTATCGGTGCACTAAGAGTGCAGCGATGCATGGAATTCATTCGATGTTTCAAAATAGCCAGAGTGCATCGATGCATGGTTGGTGCATCGATGCATCAAATGCATTCTATGTTTTCATAAAACTCTGAGTGCATCGATGCATAGTATGTGCATCGATGCATGAAATGCATTTGATGTTCAATTTATTCCATGGTGCATCGATGCATGGATTGGTGCATCGGTGCATCACTTTGAAAAAATGATTTTAGGCTTGATTTTGATTCAAAATACTTTGTGAAAATTGTTTCAAAAATATATTTAAAACACAATTTTACACATTTAGTAAGGTTTGAAATTGATCTTGAAGACTTGGAGTAATAATTTGATATTCGAGTAATTAAATCGAATATACTTAGAAAATCATTTGTAAAATCTTAAAATTCATTTATACTTAATTTGTTATATTGAAACATCAAAATGTTTTCAACAATCTCCCCCTTTTTGATATAACAAAACATGTGTGTAATTTTAAGATTTTCTTTGAAAATAAATTTTGAAAAATTAAGTTTGAAATTACTCCCCCTTACTTTAACACTTCTCCCCTTTAAAACATTTTAATACTTAACACTTCTCCCCCTTTTTGTTAAATCAAAAAGACTTAAAAATCGATTTAAACAAGGATTGGTCATAATGAACTAATATGATGCAAAAATTAATAAACATTAAGCTCAAAATAATAAAGTTAAAATCAAACCAAATACATATAATAAGTTTAATCAGCCAAGCATTCAAATCATAACTCCCAACAAATTCAAACATTTAAGTATCCAAAATAAACAATCCAGAAACATCAAAATCAATCCAAGTTTTAGAAAATCAAGAAAGCATAGCAAGGATAGATCTACTCCATCGGAGGATCGGGAGGAGGAGGAAATCGTGCTTGTATCTCAAGAGAGAGAACATCCATACGTGTAAGCATCTCCCTTTAAAACTCCATCTGTCGAGCTTCCAAAGTGTCTAAACGATGATTTACCGCTTCGTGAGTAGCAGTCAAGCGGGATTCGATGGACGCATACCGTATATCAAATGTCTCCAAAAACGAAAAAAAATATAGAGGCACTTGATCCTCTTGTGGAGCTTGTTCCAGTGTAGGCTCATCATCTGGTATGTGATCGTCGATATCTTGCATAAGCTGTTGAAATTCAGGATCATCGTCGGTAGCCGGAGGAAGAGGAGGAGCACGAGAGGAGCTAGGAGCAGCTCGTGAAGAACTCGCTCATGAAGTTTGCTTACCGGGTCAAAAGACCCAAAGATCGGTTTCCTCGTATTTTTTCCAATCCGTTTTCTTCAACGAGGTGAGATTGATTGGGTTTTGGAGAGGAATATGATTGTAGAGAGACATTTAGACCGAGTTTAAAAAAAAGGTTACTAAGAAGACATCCATAAACTAATGTTTCGACATGTTTTGAAGGAACAATGTTTATGATATCCATTAATTGACTAAAAATAATGTGGGGCAGATTTATTTTCTTTTTATTCTTGAGATAGTGCATCCACCATAAATCCCTAGCACGAAGAGTGGAGCATCTACCTCCGGATGATCTAAACCTCCAAGAGATCATCAAATGAAGAAAACGATCTTGATCAGAACTTAGAGTACTAACACTAGCGTTTGGAACATAGGGATAATCCACAGTTAAATTCTCATTAAAAATACCATCGTCATCTAACCCAAAATGGAAAGCTATAGTCTCGGGGTCAATATTAATATATTGTCCTAAAAGGTAGGATCTGATTGCTATAGTTCCACACTGAGTCTGGTTTTGAATGCATGCCACATTAGAGTAGAAAATGCAGACTAACTGATGATATACGATAGGTTTGAGGTGAAACATTTTATCAAACTTCCATGTTTTGAGAATCGGAAGGTATTCGAAGTCAATATCAATCATGGCTTGAAGAGAAGGAATACGGTCTTCCCGGATTCTATAAGATTGGAAAGAATTTATATACCTATGGTACAAGTCGTCTCTACGACGTTCATGCATATTAAAACAGGATCCTATAAGACTATTAGGTGGAGGAGGAACGGGATTAGGAGGTTGGTTTGAACGAGAATGACTCGATGATGTTATAGGGCATTTGGGATTAGACATTGTTTAGGAATCGAAAAAAGGAATATAACCTGCAAATTGAAACACATGTATGAAATTTAATCAATCCCAAAACTCAATCGACTCTGCAATAATTCAAGGTTCTCTAAATCGAATCCTAATGGGCATAGTTTTGAAAAACTATTTAGAAAACAATGTTTTAAAATTATAATATGTATAGTTTTTCATGAAATCAACATAATTAAATCAAAAACATCAAATTTAGATTTTTGATTTTTTTTAAATTTTGAAAATTCAAAAATTCTTTGAAAATTTGTGAGTTTTTGATGAAATTGGTTGTAAAATCTAGTTTGAAATCATCAGACAATCAATGCCCGATATAATGTTCATCCTAGAACTAGTCCTAAAATCAAAATATGATAAACTAGAAGTTTTAGAAAAATACCTTGAAAGTTTCGGATTGAAGAGAATGAGATGTTGTGTTGCACGATTTAATGATATTAGCAGGATATAGAGATGAAAAGCTCGAAGATTCCGAAAAATTTTCGTTGATTTTGAGAAAATAGAGGATTTAGAGAGGAAGAGAGGCATACGGCTAGAGAGCGTTTAGTTTTAGGGTTTGAAACAAATAAGAAAATAAGCCTTTTAAACCCAAAACCCGATGGATGCATCGATGCATGGCCTTGTGCATCGATGCACATTCAAGGAGTGTATTGGTGCACCTTCATGGTGTATCGATGCACATTCAAAGGGATGCATCGATGCACTGTTAAGTGTATCGATGCGTGAAGCACAAAAATGACAAAAATCCATTTTAAACACTCAAAATTGCTAAATTAATTAGCTCTAGTGGTATTGGCAACTCATATATTGAAAATTAATCATGTTCAATCAATCAAATTAATCCTTAAACAACATTTAAACATAAAATTAATTTTCACCAAAGAACATAAACTCCCCCTAACTAATAGCAATGAATGCAATCAAAAATTACTATTATAAGCATTTTTCATTTATTCTTAAAAATGTTAAAATTATTTTAAACACTAAGTGAAGATAGGTCAGTTAAACCTAATTCTCTCCTAAGTGTCCAAAATCTTTCTTTGTCTAAAGGTTTTGTAAAGATATCCGCTAATTGATGCAAAGTATCAACAAATTCTAGAACTACATCTTCCTTAACGACATGGTCTCTAATGAAGTGATGTCTTATTTCAATGTGCTTAGTTCTAGAGTGTTGGATGGGATTTTTAGTGAGACAAATGGCACTAGTATTGTCACACTTGATAGGAATGGTACTTACTTCAATTCCATAATCAAAAAGTTGTTGTTTCATCCATAAAACCTTTGCACAACAACTACCGGCTGAAATATATTATGCTTCAGTGGTAGATAATGCAACATAATTTTGTTTCTTTGAAAACCAAGAAATCAACGTATTTCCAAGGAATTGGCAAGTACCGGATGTGCTTTTCCTATCTAATTTGCATCCTCCATAATCCGCATCAGAGAAGGCATGCAAGCTAAAACTAGAGTCTCTAGGATACCAAAGTCCTGAATTAGGAGTGTCCTTAAGGTATCTAAAGATTCTCTTAACAGCTAGTAAATGTGATTCCTTAGAGCACGATTGAAATCTAGCACATAAGCAAACACTAAACATAATGTCCAATCTATAAAGCAAAGAACCAATCATTGACCTATATAATTTAACAACCATAAATTTACCTCCTTCATCTATGTCAAGCTTTGTTGATGAGCTTATTGGAGTGTCATGTGGTTTCTCATTTTCCAGTCCAAACTTCTTGAGCATGTCTTTGACGTACTTAGCTTGATTGATGAAGATGCCATCTTTTCTTTGCTTGATTTGGAGTCTCAAGAAAAATTAGAGCTCCCCCATCATGCTCATCTCGAATTCACTTTGCATTAGCTTAGAAAAATCTTGGCAAAGAACATCATTAGTAGAACCAAATATTATATCATCAACATAAATTTGAACTACTAATAAATCTTTACCTTTATGCTTTTAAAACAATGTAGTGTCAACCTTCCCTTTTGAAAAACCTTTTTTGATTAAAAAATTTGACAATCTTTCATACCAAGCTCTAGGAGCTTGATTTAAACCATAAAGAGCTTTTGTCAATTTAAAAGCATGATTTGGAAATTTTGAATCTTCAAAACCAGGAGGTTGTTCCACATACACTTCTTCTTTTATAAAACCATTTAAAAATGCACTTTTAACATCCATTTGATATAATTTTAATTCATTGAAACATGAAAATGCTTATAACATTCTAATTGCTTCCATCCTAGCTACGGGAGCGTATGTTTCATCATAGTCTATTTTTCTCTATGTCTTCTTCTTGAGTATACCCTTGAGCAACAAGTCTAGCCTTGTTTCTTACTATATAACCACTTTCATCAAGCTTATTCCTAAATATCCATCTAGTACCTACAGTAGATTTATTACTAGGTCTTTCAACTAATGTCCATACTTTACTTCTCTCAAATTGATTTAACTCTTCTTGCATAGCCATAATTAAATGGTCATCTTTTAATGCTTCTTTGATGTTCTTAGGCTCTATGCATGAAATAAATGCAACATAATTAAAAATATTTCTAAGAGAAGATCGAGTAGTTACCCCTTTTAATGGATCACCTATAATTTCATCGTCCATGACATAGTTGTACTCTCTTGAATAAGATACTTCCCTTTCTTCAATGGTTGGATTCTCGAGAGGATCATGAGTTTCCTCATCTTTTGTTTCTTCTTTTGATGGTGATTCTCCAACATCATGTCTAACGTCATTTGCTTGTACAATACCTACATCATCATTAACATAAGAATCCTTTCTTGGAAGGGGATTATCATCGAAAACAACATGTATAGACTCTTATACAACTAAAGTTCTTTTATTAAATACTCGATAAGCTTTAGAATTTAAGGAATAACCCAGAAAAATTCCTTCATCACTTTTAGAATCAAATTTGCCAAGGTTTTCTTTACCGTTGTTTAAAACAAAACATTTACATCTAAAAGGATGAAAATAGCTAATGTTAGGCTTTTTATTTTTGAAAATTTCATATGGCGTTTTCCTTAAAATTGGCCTATTCATTACTCGATTTACAACATAACAAGCGGTATTTTTAGCTTCCGCCCAAAAATATGTTGGCAAATTATTTTCACAAAGCATGGTTCTAGCCATTTCTTCTAAAGTTCGATTTTTCCTCTCAACAACTCCATTTTGTTGAGGGGTTCTAGGTGCTGAAAAATTATGGCTAATACCATTAGAATTACAAAACTCAGTAAATCCAAGATTTTTAAATTCAGTGCCATGATCACTCCTAACACTAGTTATAGAGTAACCTTTTTCGTTTTGGATTACTTTTGAAAACGTGATGAATTTTTCTAATGCTTCATATATAGTAATTAAGAATAGAACCCAAGTATATCTAGAATATTCATGTACCAAGACAAATGCATATTGTTTTCCACCCAAGCTAGTAGTTCTAGATGGCCCAAAAAGATATAAGTGGATCAATTGTAATACTCTACTAGTTGATACATCGTTAATGGATTTAAAAGAAACTCGCTTTTGTTTTCCTTTTGCACAAACATCATAGATTTTATCATTATCAAATTTTAGTTTAGGCAACCCTCGAACTAAATCACCTTGAATTAGCCGTTGCAAAACGCTCATACTAGCATGTCCTTGTCTCCTATGCCATAACCAACTATCATGCTCATCCTTAGCAACTAGGAATAAATTAGTCATATCAATATAATCTAAATGCACCATGTAATTATTTCTTATTCTATGACCTACAAGCATAATCCGATTAGATGTAATGTGTTGAAAACATTTTTTTGATATTTCGATATAACAAATTAAATTTAAGATTTTACAAATGATTTTACAATTTATATTCGATTCAATCGAATATCAAATTATTACTCCAAGTCTTTGAAGAACAATTTTAATCCTTACTAAAAGTGTAAAATTGTGATTTGTACTTAAACTATTTTTGAAACAATTTTCACAAAGTATTTTGAACCAAAATCAAGCCTTAAATCAATTTTTCAAAAGCATGCATCGATGCATCAATACCATGCATCGATGCATCAATGAATAAATTGAAACATCGAATGTATTTCATGCACCGATGCACTCTTCATGCATCGCTGCACTCTGATTTAATTAAAACATCGAATGCGTTTGATGCATTGATGCACAAGCCATGCATCAATGCACTCTGATTTAATTAAAACATCGAATGCATTTGATGCACGATGCACAAGCCATGCATCGATGCACCAGGCTATTTTTCAAACATCGAATGCACTTCATGCATCGATGCACTCTTAGTGCACCGATGCACTAGAAGTCCAACGGTCAAAATATTTGAAATTTTACACTGATGCACAGATGCATAATGGTCATGCATTGATGCATGAGACACTCCCACCCAGAAAATTAATTGTTTTCACACAATAACGGCTCTATTGACTTCACTAATTATCACCAACATTCAGAATTGATCCAAGGAGTATTTAAACAAGTTTAGAAGCCATTGATCAATAACAAGAAACATCAAGTAATTAGAATCAAGAGAGAATCAAAAAGAAAGCATCAAACTTCAAATTTGAGCATTTCAAGCCTATTTTTCATTCAATATTCATTTTCCTTTCAAGAACACTTTTGTACTCAATTGTATTCATTCTTGAGTGTTCTTTTCTTTGTTCTAGAATTGTTCAAACAATCTACCTTGTGAGGATTTCCTTGTAAGTTTGCAAATTTGTATTGTTCTCTTTGGGAGAGAGTTTTCTCAAGAATTTGGGGTATAATTCTTGAGGGTTCGTAAGGTTACTCTTTGTCCTCAAAAGAAAGACAAATTAGTGAATTTATGGAAAATCCTTAGTGTGGATAGCTAAGGTGGTGGACGTAGACTTTGGTTGAGAAAGTCGAACCACTATAAATCACTGTGCAAATCTTTTCAATTTTCTGCAAAAGCTTCCACCAAAATTTTTAATTGCAAAATTTTTAATTGGTATCATAGCCTCACTCATTTGAAGGTTTAATCGCCTCTTGAGTCGATTTGGAAAGAGTTACATCGATTATCAAGTCATCAATGGCCTCTGCTTCAAATTTCGACTCCGGTCTCGATTCGATGCCCGTCAACAAGCCTCTTTTCTTCAATGGAGATAACTATGCCTATTGGAAGAATAGGATGATGTACTTTATTCAAGCAAGTGACATGGGAGCATGGAATGCCGTAGAAGAAGGATACATCAAACCTCTCACTCATCCAAGGTTGTGGAGTGAAGGAGAGACAAGAATGTTCCAACTCAACTCCAAAGCCATCCATATCATTTTTTATGCTCTTAGACCAGATGAATACAGAAGAGTTTCATCGTGTACAACCGCCAAAGAAATATGGGACAAACTTCAAGTCACTCATGAAGGTATCGATGAGGTAAAGAAATCTAAAATTCGTATTCTAACACATAGCTATGAAAATTTCAAGATAAAACCAAATGAAGATATCAAAGCTATGACGGATAGATTTTCAATGATTTTCGATAGTCTCAAATCATATGGAGAGATCATTTCAAATGAAAATCTTGTGAGGAAGTTAGTCTACTCCCTCCCAAAATCGTGGCAATCAAATAAGACGGCAATCATCGAGTCTAAGGACTTAACGTCCTTAACTCTTGAAGAGCTAATTGTGTCACTCCTCACTCATGAAATGATGCTCGAAGATGAGGTGGACCTCGATAAGATTAACGAGACACCAAAAGAGAAGAAGAAAAACATTGGAGTTGCTCTCAAATCCACTAAAGATGAGAGTGATTCGAATGACGATGACGATGACGAGGAAATGGCATTGTTTGCCAAACGGTTTAGAAAAATGATGAGACCTTATCGAGGAAGAAAATTCAAACGAAATGAAGGCCTAAAAAATGAATCAAAAGAGAAGGACCCAATCATTTGCTATGAATGCAAAAAGCTGGGGCATGTCAAATATGATTGCCCACAATTGAAGAAAAAGGGTCAATCAAAGAATAAGCACAAGGGTCATGTGGCTACATGGAGCGATGAAGAAAGTTTCGATGAAGAGGAACAAGAAGTAGCTAACTTGTGCTTGATGGCATTCGGGGAAGATTTTAAGGTAACCTCTAACTCATTCGATTTTGATGATTTATCCTATGATGAGTTATTAGAGGAATATAATGGGTTGGCTTCGGATTATGAGAAATTATTTTTAAAATATAAAAATGATGTTTCAAAATTGAAAAATGAAAACAAGCTCTTATCCAAAACCAATAACGATCATGAAAGTAAAATCAAAGATTTGCAAATCAAACTAGAAGAGTTTAAAAAGAAAAATTTAGATTTGCAAAATTTACTTTCAAAGATCAATGATGATCATCAAAAGAAAATTGATGATCTTAAAACTTCTTTTGATAAAGTTGGAACAAAACATTTTGAAAAAGGTGGAAATTCAAAATACAACTTTGTTAGAAAAAGTTTTAGAAACTACAATCATAGAGGTCCCCAAAGAACCTCTAATGGAAAAATCGTTAGAAGTATATGGGTTCCTAAAGAACTTATTACTACTAAAGATAAAGATATCCTACACAAATGGATACCTAAGGGGACTAGGATTTTGGAAACTAATGAATATGGACCCAAAAGAATTTGGTTACCAAAAATCAAAAATTAATCTATGTTTGTAGGGAAATGAGCATTGCTACAAGGCACGGGAAACAAATTCAAATTCATGGTACCTTGATAGTGGATGCTCAAGACACATGACCGGAGACAAAAGTCAGTTCATTGAGCTTAACGCCAAAAATGGAGGAGAAGTGACTTTTGGAGACAATTCAAAAGGTCACATTGAAGGTATTGGTACAATAGGTAATACCTCTTCCATACAAATTAAAAATGTTTTATATGTGAATGGATTAAAGCATAATCTATTGAGTATTAGTCAATTATGTGATAAAGGATTCAATGTCTTATTTGAAATTAATGGTTGTAAAGTCATTGACAGTGCATCTAATCGGATTATGTTTTTTGGTCATAGAATAGGAAACATATACATGGTGTATTTAGATTCTTTTGATATGACTAATTTATGCCTAGTTTCTAAGGATGAGCATGATAGTTGGTTATGGTATAGGAGACTAGGACATGTTAGTATGAGTGTTTTGCAACGGTTAATTCAATGAGACCTAGTAAGAGGGTTGCCTAAGCTTAAATTTGATAATGATAAAATCTGTGATGCTTGTGCTAAAGGAAAACAAAAGCGAGTTTCTTTTAAATCCATTAATGATGTATCAACTAGTAGAGTTTTATAATTGATCCATTTAGATCTTTTTGGGCCAACTAGAACTACTAGCCTGGGGGGAAAACAATATGCATTTATCTTGGTAGATGACTATTCTAGATATACTTGGGTTCTATTCTTAAGTACAAAAGATGAAGCATTAGAACATTTCATCACATTTTCAAAAATTATCCAAAACGAAAAAGGTTACTCTATCACTAGTGTTAGAAGTGATCATAGAACTGAATTTGAAAATCTTGGATTTATTGAATTTTGTAATTCTAATGGTATTAGCCATAATTTTTCAGCACCTAGAACCCCTCAACAAAATGGAGTTGTTGAGAGGAAAAATCGAACTTTAGAAGAAATGGCTAGAACCATGCTTTGTGAAAATAATTTGCCAAAATATTTTTGGGCAGAAGCCACAAATATCGCTTGTTATGTTGTAAATCGAGTAATGATTAGGCCAATTTTAAAGAAAACTCCATATGAAATTTTCAAAAATAAAAAGCCTAACATTAGTTATTTTCATCCTTTTGGATGTAAATGTTTTGTTTTAAACAACGGTAAAGAAAACTTTGGCAAATTTGATGCTAAAAGTGATGAAGGAATTTTTCTGGGTTATTCCTTAAATTCTAAAGCTTATCGTGTATTTAATAAAAGAACTTTAGTTGTAGAAGAGTCTATACATGTTGTTTTCGATGATAATTTCCTTCCGAGAAAGGATTATTGTGTTAATGATGATGTAGGCATTGTAAATACAAATGACGTTAGACATGACGTTGGAGAATCATCATCAAAGGAAGAAACAAAGGATGAGGAAACTCATGATCCCCTAGAGAATCCAACCATTAAAGAAAGGGAAGTATCTTTTCCAAGAGAGTACAACTATGTCAAGGATGGTGAAATTATAGGTGATCCATCTAAAGGGGTAACTACTCGATCTTCTCTTAGAAATATTTGTAATTATGTTGCATTTATTTCATGCATAGAGCCTAAGAACATCAAACAAGCATTAAAAGATTAACATTGGATTATGGCTATGCAAGAAGAATTAAATCAATTTGAGAAAAGTAAAGTATGGACATTAGTTGAAAGGCCTAGTAATAAAACTACTGTAGGTACTAGATGGGTATTTACAAATAAGCTTGATGAAAGTGGTAATATAGTGAGGAACAAGGCTAGACTTTTTGCTCAAGGCTATACTCAAGAAGAAGGCATAGACTATGATGAAACATACGCTCCCGTAGCTAGGATGGAAGCAATTAGAATGTTATTAGCATTTGCATGTTTCACTGAATTTAAATTATATCAAATGGATGTTAAAAGTGCATTTTTAAATGGTTTTATAAAAGAAGAAGTGTATGTGGAACAACCTCCAGGTTTTGAAGATTCAAATTTTCCAGATCATGTTTTAAAATTGACAAAAGCTCTTTATGGTTTAAAACAAGCTCCTAGAGCTTAGTATGAAAGATTGTCAAATTTTTTAATTGAAAAAGGTTTTTCAAAAAGAAAGGTTGACACTACATTATTTTTAAAGAGAAAAGGTAAAGATTTATTAGTAGTTCAAATTTATGTTGATGATATAATATTTGGTTCTACTAATGATGTTCTTTGCCAAGAATTTTCTAAGCTAATGCAAAGTGAGTTCGAGATGAGCATGATGGAGGAGCTCTCATATTTCTTGGGACTCCAAATCAAGCAAAGAAAAGATGGCATCTTCATCAATCAAGCTAAGTACATCAAGGATATGCTCAAGAAATTTGGATTGGAAAATGAGAAACCCTATGCCACTCCAATGAGTTCTTCTACAAAGCTTGACTTGGAAGAAGGAGGTAAATGTGTGGATGTTAAATTATATAGATCCATGATTGGTTCATTGGTTTATCTAACCGTAAGTAGACTGGATATTATGTTTAGTGTTTGCTTGTGTGCTAGGTTTCAATCATGTCCTAAAGAATCACATTTACTAGCTGTTAAGAGGATCTTTAGATACCTTAAGGACACTCCTAGTATAGGACTTTGGTATACTAGAGACTCTAGCTTTAGCTTGCATGCCTTCTCAGATGCGGATTATGGAGGATGCAAATTAGATAGGAAAAGCACCTCCGGTGCTTGCCAATTCCTTGGAAATATGTTGATTTCTTGGTTTTCAAAGAAACAAAATTGTGTTGCATTATCTACCACTGAAGCAGAATACATTTCAGCCGGTAGTTGTTGTGCATAAGTTTTATGGATGAAAAAACAACTTTTAGATTATGGAATTGAAGTAAGTACTATTCCTATCAAGTGTGACAATACTAGTGCTATTTGTCTCACTAAAAATCCCATCCAACACTCTAGAACTAAACATATTGAAATTAGACATCACTTCATTAGAGACCATGTCGCTAAGGAAGATGTAGCTCTAGAATTTGTTGATACTTTACACCAATTAGCGGATATTTTTACAAAACCCTAAGATAAGGAAAGATTTTGGACACTTAGGAGAGAATTAGGTTTAACTGACCTATCTTCACTTAGTGTTTAAAATAATTTTAGCACTTTTAATAAATATTGAAAAATGCTTATAATAATAATCTTTGATTGCATTCTTGCTATTAGTTAGGGGGAGTTTATGATTCTTAGTAAAAATTAAAATTATGTTCAAATAAAGTTTAAAGATTAATTTGATTGATTGAACATAATTAATTTTTGATATATGAGTTGCCAATACCACTAGAGCCAAATAATTTAGCATTTTAAGTGTTTAAAATGGATTTTTGACATTTTTGTGCTTAATGCACCGATGCACTTAACAATGCATCGATGCATCCCTTTGTATGTGCATCGATACATCCGCATGATGCACCGATACATGCCTTGAATGTGCATCAATGCACAAGACCATGCATTGATGCATCCGTCGGGTTTTTGGTTAAAAACCCTGATTCTCTTTATTTTTTCTCAAAACCCTTTAAACTCTCCCACAATCGTTCGTCCCTCTATCTCTAGAAACTCCATTCTTGCTCAAAATCAACGATTTTTTGTCGGATTCTTCAAGTTTTTCATCTCCAAACCTGTTTTTATCATCAAATCGTGCAAAACATCTCTTCATCCCTCTCAATCCGAAATTTTCAAGGTAATATTTTAAAAACCTCTACTTTATTATTTTTTATTTTAGAACTAGTTTTGATTAGTTTGAGGATGAACATTATATCGGGCATTGATTGTTTGATGATTAGAAACTCGATTTTACAACTAATTTCATCAAAAACTCACAAAGTTTCAAAAAAAATATTTTTCGAAATATAAAAAAATCGAAATTCTGAAATTAATTTTGGTGTTTTTGATTTAATTATGTTGTCTTCATGAAAACTATACATCTTATAAACACTATTTTCAAATAGTTTTTCAAAACCTTTCCCATTAGGATTCGGTTTAGAGAACCTTGAATTATTGAGGACTCAATTGAGTTTTGGGATTGATTATTGTACATACATGTGTTTTCAATTTGCAGGTTATATTTCTTATTCCGACTCCTTTACCATGTCTAATCCTAAACGTCCTAAGACTTCCTCTGGTCGTTCACATCGTCCTTTCGTTCCTCTACCTCCTAATCCCGTTCCTCAAACTTCTAGTGGCCTATTGAGTTCTTGTTTCAATATGCCAGAGCGTCGTAGAAACGACCTTTACAATAGATACATTGAGTCATTCCAATCCTATAGAATTTGGGAAGAACGTATTCCCTCGCTTCAAGCCATGAACAAAATTGACTTTGAATACCTCCCAATTCTTAAACAATGGAAGTTTGATAAACTATTTTCGCTTCAACCTATCATCTTCCACCAATTAGTCCACATTTTCTATTCTAATACGGTATGTATTCAAAATCAAACCCAATATGGAACCATCGAAATTAGATCCTATCTTCTAGGTCAGTACATTGTTGTTGATTCTGCTACTATTGCTTCTCATTTCGGGTTAGATGATGATGGTTTGTTTGACGAAAAAGAATCTGTGGCTTACCTCTATACCCCTAATGCTAGTGTCAGTACCCTTTGAACCCATCACGACCGTTTCCTTCATTTCATTATTTCTTGGTGGTTTCGTCCTTCTGCTGGTAGGTACTCCACTCTACATGCTAGGGATTTATGGTGGATGTATTGTATTAAAAATAAAATCAAAATAAATCTTACACAGGTCATTTTTAGCCAACTAGTAGACATCGTAAACATTGTCCCTTCTAAACATGTTGAAACATTAGCCTACGGATGTCTACTTAGTAACATGTTTATCAAATTTGGTCTAGACGTTTCTCTCGACACTCCCATCCCTCTCCAAAATCAAATCAATCTCACTTCTTTAAAGAAAGCAGATTGGGTTCAAGATGAACGCACCGATTTTTGGGTCTTCCGACCAAATAAACAAACTCCGGGAGCTAGTTCTTCTCGTGCTCCTCCTCCTCCTCCGGCTACGGATGTCGATCCCGAGCTTCAAGGAATATTTCAAGATATTGACAATCCAGCTAATGCACATGAACCCGCTCGGCAAGAAGATCAAACACCACCTTATTTCTGATCTTTTTTAGAGGCGTTTGATCTACGATTTGCTTCCATGGAGTCTCATATTACTGAGTTTCATAGGGAGATGCGTGATCGTATGGATGCTCTGACTCTTGAAGTTCGAGCTCATTATCCTCCTCCTCCCGATCCTCCGATGGAGTAGATTTGTATTTCTTGTCATGCTTTCTTGATTTTAACACTTGGATTGATTTTGATATTTCTGGTTTGTTTGTTTTTTGGATACTTTAACTTTGTTGGTTGACGGATGTTTGGACTTATTTTATGAATGCTTGAACTTCATATATATATATTTGGTTTGGTTAAATTTTCTCTTCTTTTTTTTTTTGCATCATTAGACATATATGACCAATTATCCATTGCATGTTATATGAATATTGATTTATGAAACTAATGGCTAATCTCTCTTTTGATTGTGATCTTAGCAGCTAATAATTAATAAATCAATTGGCTTAAGTTTCTCAAACATTCTTGTTTAAAACGTTTTATAGGGTCTTTTTGATTTAACAAAAAGGGGGAGAAGATGTGTGTCATAGTAAGGGGGAGTAATTTTTTAAATTCAAAAGTTGATTTCAAAAATAATTTTCTAAATCTTAAAATTTCCCAAGTGTTTTGTTATATCAAAAAGGGAGAGATTGTTGAAAACATTTTTTTGATATTTCGATATAACAAATTAAATTTAAGATTTTACAAATGATTTTACAATTTATATTCGATTCAATCGAATATCAAATTATTACTCCAAGTCTTTGAAGATCAATTTTAATCCTTACTAAATGTGTAAAATTGTGATTTGTACTTAAACTATTTTTGAAACAATTTTCACAAAGTATTTTGAACCAAAATCAAGCCTTAAATCAATTTTTCAAAAGGATGCACCGATGCATCAATACCATGCATCGATGCATCAATGAATAAATTGAAACATCGAATGCATTGCATGCATCGATGCATTCTTCATGCATCGATGCACTCTGATTTAATTAAAACATCGAATGCATTTGATGCATCGATGCACAAGCCATGCATCGATGCACCAGGCTATTTTTCAAACATCGAATGCACTTCATGCATCGATGCACTCTTAGTGCACCGATGCACTAGGAGTCCAACGGTCAAAATATTTGAAATTTTACACTGATGCATAATGGTCATGCATCGATGCATGAGACGCTCCCACCCAGAAAATTAATTGTTTTCACACAATAACGGCTCTATTAACTTCACTAATTATCACCAACGTTCAGAATTGATTCAAGGAGTATTTAAACAAGTTTAGAAGCCATTGATCAATAACAAGAAACATCAAGCAACTAGAATCAAGAGAGAATCAAAGAGAAAGCATCAAACTTCAAATTTGAGCATTTCAAGCCTATTTTTCATTCAATATTCATTTTGCTTTCAAGAAGACTTTTGTACTCAATTGTATTCATTCTTGAGTGTTCTTTTCTTTGTTCTAGAATTGTGCAAACAATCTACCTTGTGAGGATTTCCTTGTAAGTTTGCAAATTTGTATTGTTCTCTTTGGGAGAGAGTTTTCTCAAGAATTTGGGGTATAATTCTTGAGGGTTTGTAAGGTTACTCTTTGTCCTCAAAAGAAAGACAAATTAGTGAATTTGTGGAAAATCCTTAGTGTGGATAGCTAAGGTAGTGGACGTAGACTTTGGTTGAGAAAGTCGAACCACTCTAAATCACTGTGCAAATCTTTTCAATTTTCTGCAAAAGCTTCCACCAAAATTTTTAATTGCCAATTCACCCCCCTCTTGGCCGATTCCGTCAATCGATTAACTCAACACAATGTCAATAACTTTACAACCATTAGTTTCAAACATGACATTGAATCCCATATCACATAATTGACTAATACTCAAGAGATTATGCTTTAATCTATTCACATATAAAACATTCTTAATTTGTATGGAAGAGGTATTGCCTATTATATCTATACCTTCAATGTGACCTTTTGAATTATCACCAAAAGTCACTTCTCTATTTTTGGCGTTAAGCTCTATGAGCCGGCTTTTGTCTCAGGTCATGTGTCTTGAGCATCCACTATCAAGGTACCATGAGTTTGAATTTGTTTCCCGTGCCTTGTAGCAATGCTCCTTTTCCTACAAACATAGATTAATTTCTAATTTTTTGTACCCAAATTCTTTTGGGTCCATATTCATTAGTTTCCAAAATCCTAGTCCCCTTAGGTATCCATTTGTGTAGGATATCCTTATCTTTACTAGTAATGAGTCCTTTAGGAACCCATATACTTCTAACGATTTTTCCATTAGAGGTTCTTCGGGGACTTCTATGATTGTAGTTTTTAAAACTTTTTCTAACAAAGTTGGATTTTGAATTTTCTCCATTTTCAAAACGTTTTGTTCCAACTTTATCAAAAGAAGCTTTAAGATCTTCAATTTTCTTTTGATGATCATCATTGATTTTTGAAAGTAAATTTTACAAATCCAAATTTTTCTTTTCAAACTCTTCTAGTTTGATTTGCAAATATTTGATTTTACTTTCAAAATCATTGTTGGTCTTGGATATGAGCTTATTTTCATTTTTATATTTTAAAAACAATTTCTCAAATCTAAAGCCAACCCATTATATTCCTCTAATAACTCATCATAAGATAAATCATCTAATTCAAATGAGTTAGAGGTTACCTTATAATCTTCCCCGAATGACATCAAGCACAAGTTTGCTACTTTTTGTTCCTCTTCATCGGAACCTTCTTCATCACTCCATATAGCCACATGAGCCTTGTGTTTATTCTTTGATTGACCATTTCTCTTCAATTGCAGGCAATCATATTTGACATGCCCCGACTTTTTGCATTCATAGCAAATGATAGAGTCCTTCTCTTTTGGTTCATTTTTTAGGCCTTCATTTCATTTGAATTTTCTTCCTCGGTAAGATCTCATCATTTTTCTGAACCGTTTGGCAAAAATTGCCATTTCCTCGTCATCTTCATCTGAATCACTCTCATCTTTTGTGGATTTGAGAGCAACTCCAATGTTTTTCTTCTTCTCATTCTCCTTTGGTGTTTCATCAATCTTATCGAGGTCCACCTCATCTTCAAGCATCATTTCATGAGTGAGGAGTGAACCGATTAGCTCTTTAAGAGTTAAGGACTTTAGCTTCTAAGCCTCGATGATTGTCGTCTTCTTGGATTGCCACGATTTTCGAAGTGAGTAAACTAACTTCCTCACAAACTTTTCGTTTGGAATGATCTCTTCATATGATTTGAGACCATTGACAATCGTTGAGAATCTATCCGTCATAGCTTTGATATCTTAATTTGGTTTCATCCTGAAATTTTCATAGCTATGTGTTAAAAGACTAATTTTAGATTCTTTTACCTCGTCGGTGCCTTCATGAGTGACTTGTAGTTTATCCCATATTTCTTTGGCGGTTGTACAAGATGAAACTCTTCCATATTCATCTGGTCCAAGAGTACAAAATATGATATGGATGGCTTTGGAGTTGAGCTGGAACATTCTTGTCTCTCATTCACTCCATAATCTTGGATGAGTGAGAGGTTTGATATACCCATCTTCTACAACATTCCATGCTCTCATGTCACTTGCTTGAATGAAATACATCATCCTATTCTTCTAATAGGCATAATTAGCTCCATTGAAGAAAGGAGGCTTGTTGACGAGCATCGAATCGAGACCGGAGTTGACATTTGAAGTAGAGGCCATTGATGACTTGATAATCGATGTAACTCTTCCTGAATCGACTCAAGAGATGATTAAACCTTCAAATGAGTGAGGCTATGATACTAATTGTTGAGTTAATCGATCGATGGAATTGGCCAAGAGGGGGTGAATTGGCAATAAAAATTTTGGTGGAAGCTTTTGCAGAAAATTGAAAAGATTTGCACAGCGATTTAGAGTGGTTCGACTTTATCAACCAAAGTCGTCCACTACCTTAGCTATCTACACTAAGGATTTTCAACAAATTCACTAATTTGTTCTTTCTATTGAGGCCAAAGAGATAACCTTACAACTCCCTCAAGAATATACCCCAATTCTTGATAACACTATTTCTTAAAGAGAATATTACAAATTTGCAAACTTACAAGGAAATCCTCACAAGGAAAATTGTTTGCAAAAATCTAGAATGAAGAAAAGAACACTAAAAAATGAATACAATTGAGTACAAGTAGTGTTCTTGAAAGAAAAATGAATATTGAATGAAAAATAGGCTTGAAATGCTCAAACTTGAGGTTTGATGATTTCTCTTTGATTCTCTCTTGATTCTTGTTTCTTATGTTTTCTTTTTTTTTATCAATGGCTTCTAAGCTTGTTTAATTACTCCTTCAAATTATTCTGAAGGTTGTGGATGATTAGTGGAGTCAATAGAGTCATTTAAGTGTGAAAACAATTAATTAAATCAGTTGGGAGCGTCAGTGCATCGATGCATACTCAAGGTGCATCGGTGCATCAAGTGTAAAATTCAAATATTTTGACCGTTGGACCCTTAGTGTATCGGTGCACTAAGAGTGCATCGATGCATGAAATGCATTCGATGTTTCAAAATAGCCAGAGTGCATCGATGCACGGCTGGTGCATCGATGCATCAAATGCATTCGATGTTTTCATAAAACTCTGAGTGCATCGATGCATGAAATGCATTCGATGTTCAATTTATTCCATGGTGCATCGGTGCATCACTTTGAAAAATTGATTTTAGGCTTGATTTTGGTTCAAAATACTTTGTGAAAATTGTTTCAAAAATATATTAAGTATAAAACACGATTTTACACATTTAATAAGGTTTGAAATTGATCTTGAAGACTTGGAGTAATAATTTGATATTCGAGTAATTAAATCGAATATACTTAGAAAATCAATTGTAAAATCTTAAAATTCATTTATAATTAATTTGTTATATCGAAACATCAAAATGTTTTCAACATATGTTACCCATACCCTCTACCGGTATCGATACCAAAATTAGATTCAATGTTTCTTGGTATCGATACCCCTTATATTTACCCCATCGGTATCGATACTGATTGAATCAATATCAGTATTACTCATCTAAATTATCTCATTTTAGTCTATAGTATAGGTACTATTCTAAGCAGTACCGATACCCTTGCCCAAAATTTACAATTTTCAACTCGATTTTCATCCCAATGTGGTCAATTCTCGTTATATTTACCCCCATACAATACTATTAAACCCTTCCTTAACTATCCATACTAACATTCCTTCATTTAGCCTCTTAGAACATCTAAAATCATTCAAGAACATTCAATTCTAAGAATCAAACCATTTATTCTAATATGTTCTTTATCCCATCTAATACTTTTAATCTCTCATTTACCTCTTTCGCAAGTCAAATCTACCAATAAACCTCAATAAACACCAATATACTAACATATCATTTCAAACCCCATTTTCTAAAATCTCTAATATTTTATTCTTTTCATGGTTTTAATCTCAATTAATCCTTCCTTAAGGTTCTATCTCACTTAAGGTTGTAAAAACAACCCACAATCAAAAGGAAAAATTGATTAATCGAAACTTACCTTTGGAGCTATGGAGAAAATCTTGACCACGTGAAAGAAGAAGAAGAAGAAAATAAAGCATTTCTCTCATTCTCCCCCTTTTACTTAATTAAATATCTAAATAAAATAATTATTAATTTTATTTTCCCTTTAAAGGACTAAAATGCTCTCTTTATTCATCTATAGTTGCAATCTAGTCTAAAATATTATTCCAATCATTTACCCATCTTTTATCATTTAATCACTTAAATCCTCCATTTCTAAATTTTTTGAATAAAGTCCTTAACTCACTATTTGGGGGCAATACACGTATCGGACCCAGATACGAATCTGAGGTGTCACAATGACTTTTCAAAACTTTTACACTTACAAAATTGTTGAAAATTTAAACTTTCAATAAAATAAAAGTGAAATAATTTACATAAGTATAATAAAAATATTTACGAAATCAATCAGAGCATATGTGATTTAAACTTTAATTGCATGCCAACATAATTAATATAACAAAATGACATATGGTTTGAATCACTTCTGATATGATCTTGTTTAAAAGATATGTTGCCTTGATTGCGCCTAACTATGATCTTCCTGCTTCTTGGTACCTACGTGTGAAACACTCTCATGCTAAGTCACAGACTTAGTGAGGCATATAATATAATAATACAATACTTAAGTCATGAACATGCAATTCAATAATATTAAAGTATAATGACAATAATCATCTATCTACTTAACAATAACATACATGGACATGTATTTAATAATCATAACCTATCACATTATCCAATATCATTTCATATTATATCTTTTATTAGCCCATGTACATTACTGGGAATATAAGGTATATGAGTGCATTGAGGTTGTGCACAAATATTGTCACCACAGCTCGTATAAATTTGCACTTAGTGTCATATAAAATTGCCAGAATGACATGCAGAATTGTCCCGAAGGACCACATATATGTCCCGAAGGACCACATATATGTCCCGAAAGACCTCGTAGAACCCTTGACTCTTGGCATGCCAATTATACCCACAACTCTCATATCACGTAACATGGGATTTACTACTTATATGTTTCACATGTTCACATAGTCAACCAAACCATCACATATACATGAACTCATATAACTCATATTATTTCTCATGTAATCCCATATGTCTTATCTCATAACATATATCACATGTGCATATAACTACTTATATAGTATCATGCAACTTATGTTTTGTTCTCTTATGTTCACATAGATCACTTAACATATTTCATAACATATAAACATGTATCACTTATGCATGTACTCATAATAATCATGACATCTATATGCTTATAACTATAGAACCATGAAATCAAGATAGGAAATAGACTTATCACAAGTCTTATTTCCATAAGCACTATCTATAATATAGTATGCACTGACCTTAGCCTCACTTAGTTCAATCAACTCCTATAACTCATTTTCTCTTGATCGATCGATCTTAACTCTTCAATTGTTCCGGAACTTGTTTATGTTCAATATCTACACAAATGTACATTTGATATGAATATCAGAATTCTAAGCATTATCATTCGATCATCAATAAACTAAGCTAAAAGAAGTACTTAATTTAGATTTTTACTTTGAATAGTATCGGTACCCAAGGTATGGTACCGATACTCCCTTAATGTGGTATCGATACTATGCTGCAGTATTGATACCTTTTTTCGGTTCTGGAATTCCCTTCTAAAAATGGTATCGGTATTTGCATAATGGTATCGGTACTATTGGTATCGATACTACTCCTTCGATATCGATACCCCTTGAATAAATTATCAACTTTTAGCTTATGGTATCGATATTTTTCATCCAGTATCTATACCCCTGCCCAAATATCACCCATTTTCTCTTCGAAGTATCGGTACTGGATGAATAGTACCGATACCCCTTGCCTAAAATTCATTCTTTTAACCCGAAAATTTACCAGAATCTACCTAAACCTTTCGTTTTGAACTCCTTTCATACCATTAATCCCAACTACACTTATTCAAACCATCTTATATCCATATAACACATCATCATCATCAATATCTCATCATAACTCTTATAATCAAGAATCTTACTAAATTTTCAACATGTTTAACTTTCATTTCTAACACTTTATACTTCTTATTCTAATTGATGACAAGTTAAATTTAATATCAAACTTCACTTACTAACTCTTTCTCACAATTTTACTTAGAAACGTCTTATATTCAATCCTCCATAACTTACAATTCTTTTAGTTTCTACACCCCTTTAAGTTTCCATGATCTTTCCTAATGCTCAATCCATCAAAATCATTCATGAATTTCAAGAAATAACCAGTTGAAAACAAAACTCACCTTAGCTATAAAGCTCACAATGAGAGGAGGAAGAATGATGAAGATATTTCTAGAAATCTTTTCTTTTCCCCTTTTATAGCTCCACGTGGTTTATAAAATAATAAAAACCAAATTTTAATTCATTTACTTGTCAAATGAATATTTTTCCCTTTCATTCATCCTTCTTTGCTATTTAGTCCTACATAAAGATATTCCACTTAAGTCCCTGAACTTTTCAATTTATCTAATTTAGTCACTAATTTCTAAAATTTTACAATTTGGTCACTAACCCGGTATTTGAGATATTACAAATCTCCCCCTTAAGAAAATTTATCCTCAAATTTCACTGTACAAAGAGATGGGGGTATTGATTACGCATATCCTCTTCATGTTCTCACGTTGCTTCTTCTACCTTGTGATTCCTCCATAAAACTTTGACCAATGGAATAGTCTTATTCCGTAATTGTTTAACCTCATAATTCCAATATTTGCACCGGTTCTTCCTCATAGGTTAAGTCAGGCTGAACTTCTATCTCTTCCGGTGTAACAATATGGGAGGGATCGGATCTATATTTTTTAAGCATAGAAACATTGAAAACATCATGAATCTTCTTCATTTCTGGTGGCAAAGCTAACTAATATGTCACTGGTCCTACTCTCTTAACGATCTTGTATGGCCCAATGAATCTAGGGCTCAACTTTCCTTTTCGACCAAATTGCAACACTTTCTTCCATGGAGATACCTTCAGGAAAACTTTACCTCCAACTTGGAATTCAATCTCTTTTCTCTTAAGATCTACATACGATTTATTTCTATCGGATGCCACTTTAAGATTGTCTTGAATTGCTTGAACTTTCTCCTTCACTTCCTTAATCAAATCAGGACCAAGAACTTCCCGCTCCTTAAGCTCGTACCAATTCAAGGGCGTACGACACTTTCTTCCATATAAAGCCTCTTAGGGAGCCATCTTGATACTTGACCGGTAGCTATTGTTGTAAGCAAATTCAGCAAGTGGTAAATACTTCTTCCAAGATCCTTTGAACTCTAATCACAAGCTCTTAACATATCTTCCAGGATTTGGATAGTCCGCTCAGACTGTCCATCCATCTGAGGATGAAACGTTGTACTAAAGTTTAGTCGAGTCTCTAATGTTCCATGCAAAGTCTTCCAAAATCTCGATGTAAATCGAGGATCTCGGTCAGAAATGATCGAAACATGTACACCATGCAGTCGAATAATTTTATTGGTTATAGTTCAGCATCCTTATCCATAGAGAAATCAGCTCGTACAGGAATGAAATGTCCAAATTAGTTAATTGATCAACTATCACCCAAATCGAATCTCTTTTATTCGGAGTTAAGGGTAACCCCGTCACAAAATCTATCGTCACATTCTCTCATTTCTACTGAGGATGGAGATTGGTTGCAACAATCCTGAAGGGACTTGATGCTCAGCTTTGACTTGCTGACAAGTTAAACACTTGGACACAAATTCTGAAATACTTCTTTTCATTCCTGACCACCAATACCGACTCTTGAGATCTATATACATCTTGTTTCCACCAGGGTGCATCGTCAACAGACTACAGTGAGCTTCTTTCAATAGATCATTCTTCAATTCATCATCATCTGGAATCACCAATCTCCCTCAATAATATAGATTCCCATCAGTTTTAATCTCAAAATCTTTATATTCTTCATTCTTTACTTACTCTAATCTTTTCAAACACTTTTCATCTTTATTTTGCAATTCTTTGATTCGATCTAACCATCTTGGCTGAAGTTTCAATTCTGCATATAAACCATCATCTCCATCCAATGACAACCTTGTATCCAAAGCTCGTAAGGCTACAAATGTCTTTCGACTTAAGGCATCAGTTACTACATTTGCTTTTCCAGGATAAAAATAAATTATCACATCATAATCCTTTAGAAATTCAACCCATCTTCTCTGCCTTAAATTTAATTCTTTCTGAATCATCAGATACTTTAAGCTCTTATGATTTGTATAGAGATAACAACGTTCTCCATATAAGTAGAAACGCCAAATCTTGAGAGCGAACACTACTGCAGCCAATTCCAAATAATGCGCCAGATAGTTCTTGTCATGTGGTTTCAATTGTCTAGAGGCATAAGCTACCCCTTTCCCTTCTTGCATCAATACACATCCCAAGCCATTATGGGACGTGTCATTATAAACCACATAGTTCTTGCCAGATTCTGGTTGGACCAATATTAGGGCTTCTGTCAAAATTCTTTTTAATGCTTCAAAACTCTCTTGACACTTAGGAGTCCAAGCAAAAGTTACATTTTTCCTCATCAATTTAGTCAAAGGCAAAGCTATCATCGAAAATCTTAACGAACCTTCGATAATAACCCGTAATCCCCAAAAAAATTCGAACTTCAGACATATTCTTTGGAACTTCCCATTCTAAAATGCCTTTTATCTTTTGAGGATCAACCCGAATTCCTTCTGCAGAAATCACATGTCCTAGAAATACCAAACTCACATTTAGATAGTTTGGCATATAGCTTCTTATCTTGTAAAGTCTGCAAGACTATCCTCATATATGCACTATGCTCTTCATTAGACTTCGAGTACACCATTATATTATCAATGAAAACAAATACAAATTGATCCAGATAAGGTTGAAACATTCTATTCATAAGATTCATAAATGCAACAGGGGCATTTATTACCCCAAATGGCATAACAATAAACTCATAATGACCATATCTCATTTTAAAAGTCATTTTCGGAATATCTTTCTCCTAAATCTTCAATTGATGATAACCATAACGCAAATCGATCTTCGAGAATACCGAAGCTCCCTTTAATTGATCAAACAAATCATCGATTCTAGGGAGAGGATATTTGTTCTTTATGGTCACCTTGTTGAGCTGTCTATAATCTATGCAGAGACGCATTGAACCATCCTTTTTATTTACAAATAATACCGGAGCTCCCCAAGGTGACACACTTGATCTGATAAATCCTTTATTCAACAATTCTTGCAACTGAATCTTTAACTCACTCAACTCTTTTGGTGTCATTCGGTAAGGTGACATTGCAATAGGCGTTATTCCAGGCATTACTTCTATTTGAAATTCAACCTCTCTATTTAAAGGTAATCCTGGAAACTCTGCAGGAAAGACATCGGGGAACTCTCTGACTATGGGAATCTCTTCTAACCTTTTCTCCTTGGTTCTGGTATCTATCACATTAGCAATAAAACTCTGACATCCTTGTAACAATAACTTCTTTGCTAACATCACTGATATTATGTTTACTAATGGATCCCATCTTTCACCGATCACCATCACTTCTACTCTATCAGAACTAATCAGAGTTACTCTTTTCAATATACACTCAACATTGGCATGATAATAATATAACCAGCCCATTCCTAATATAACTTCAAATTCATCAAAGTGTAATTCCATTAAATTAGCAGGGAATTCAATTCTCTGAATCCTTATGGGACACCTCGACACACTTGATTTACCCGAGCAATATGCTCTAATGGGTTTGTCACTATCACATCACTATTGGTTGCTTCTAGCTGAATTATCAACTCTCTCACCAACTTACTACTAATATATGAATAAGTGGAACTTGGATTAATCAATACCAAAACACATATATCATACAATTGGAAAGTACCTGCAATTATCTCTGGATCATCATGTTCTTCGATCGTCTTTATGTTATATAATCGGGCAGTTGAACGCACGTCCTGTTGATTAGAGGACTCAGGCTTATTCATTCCTCTACCTCTACCTCGTCCTCTCTGGGATACCGAAGCAGATCGTTCCGACTGTGCAGACTCTCCAACCATCATTAGACAATCTCGGATAAAATGTTTGGTGTCCCTGCAATGAAAACAAGCTCCAGAGATTATTCAACATACTCCGATACAGCTTCTTCAACAAAGCTGGCACTATCTGGCTTGACCTTGATTAGATCTCCGAGTTCTAGACCATACAGATTAAGTCTGTCTACCTATCATCTGATTTGATCCTCTAGCAGATGATGCAACTGACTCAGACCTCGCCTAAGATCAAAAACCAGAATCTCTGCCCCTCTTTGATGGTGCAGAACTCGAGGAAACACCCTCTATCTTTGACATTTGAGCATTTTGTTCTCCAATCCTCTCATTCTGAGCTCTCTCTAGAGCTTTAGCACGATTAACCACTTCCTGGAATGATGATAGATTCAATACGATCAACATTTCTTTTAATCCCAGATGCAAGCCCTCAGCGAACCATTCACATGCATCCTTCTCGGTCAGAACAAATTTAATAGCAAAACGCCTTAACTTATTGAACTCACACTCTTATTCATACACAGTATGATTCAACTACTTTAGGCTCATAAACTCTTTCTTCATCTGCCTTACAAACTGATCTCCAATATACTTGTGCTTGAATTTTTCCAAAAATAAGGTCCATGTCACTTGGTAACTTGTCATTCTCATGGTGACATTCGTCCACCATATTCTAGCTTGCTCACGAAGCAATGAGACCACTCCATCCAGCTTCTCCACCTCAAAATAGTGGAGTCCATCTAGTATTATCTTTACATCATTTAACCAGAGGTCCGCCGCAACATGACCTTCCTCCGCTTCATCATTAAATTCTAGAGATCCTAATCCTTTCAACTCCTTCGCAATATTCATTCTATGAGTTAAGGGAGTAGGATGTTGGAAACGCGTCAGAATAGCGTCCAATGTCTTGAAGAACACATCTTGGTCTTGTACATACACTCCCGAAGGTGTCTACTCTTCACCTTGCCTGGACAGGGCAGGTGAATTACTACTACGTTCTATTCTATCATCTCCTACTTCACTTTGGGAGCTCCCGTGTTCAGACATCTAATAAGACATAATAATATAACTCTATTAGCAAGACAGAATACTCGTTACTCTATCAGATCAGAAGTTCTCACTATTTTGTTGGCATGTATACTTTAAAGACACTCTAGACTTTGGTTTATGCCTAGAATTGGTTAAAACTTAGCTCTGATACCATTAAATATAACACCCCCAACCTATACCCGATCCTGATACAAATCTGAGGTGTCACATTGACTTTTCAAAACGTTTACTCTTACAAAATTATTGAAAATTTAAACTTTTATTAAAATAAAAGTGAAATAATTTACATAACAATAATAAAAAAAATATTTACAAAATCGATCAGAGCATATGTGATTTAAACTTTAATTACATGCCAACATAATTAATATAACAAAATGGCATACTGTTTGAATCACTTCTGACCAGTTCTTCTTTAAAAGATATGTTGCCTTGATAGCGCCTAACTATGATCTTCCTGCTTCTTGGTACCTACGTGTGAAACACTCACATGCTAAGTCACAAACTTAGTGAGGCATATAATACAATAATGCAATACATAAGTCATGAACATGCAATTCAATAATATTAAAGTATAATGACAATCATCATCTATCTACTTAACAAGAACATGCATGGACATGCATTCAATAATCATAACCTATCACATTATTCAATATCATTTCATATTATATCTTTTGTTAGCCCATGTACATTACTGAGAACATAAGGTATGTGAGTGCATAGAGGTTGTGCACAAATGTTGTCACCACAGCTCGTATAAATTTGCATTGAGTGTCATATAAAATTGTCCCGAAGGACCTCGTAGAACCCCTGACTCTTGGCATGCCAATTATACCCATAACTCTCATATCACATAACATGGGCTTTACCACTTATACGTTTCACATGTTCACATAATCAACCAAATCATAACATATACATGTACTCATATAACTCATATCATTTCTCATGTAATCTTATAGGTCCTATCTCATAACATATATCACATGTGCATATAACTACTTATATAGTATCATGTAGCTTATGTTTTGTTCTCTTATGTTTACATGGATCACTTAACATATATCATAACATATAAACATGTATCACTTATGCATGTACTCATAATAATCATGACATATATATGCTTATAACTATAGAACCAAGAAATCAACATAGGAAATAAAATTATCACAAGTCTTATTTCCATAAAACACTATCTATAATATAGTATGCACTCACCTTAGCCTCACTTAGTTCAATCAACTCCTATAACTCATTTTTTCTCTCTCGATCGATTGTAACTCTTCGATTATTCCGGAACTTGTTTATGTTCGATATCTACACAAATGTACATTTGATACGAATATTAGAATTCTAAGAATTATCATTCGATCATCAATAACCTAAGCTAAAAGAAGTACTTAATTCAGATTTTTACTTTGAATAGTATCGATACCCAAGGTATGGTACCGATACTCCCTTACTATGGTATCAATACTATGATGCATTATCGATACCTTTTTTCGATTCTGGAATTCCCTTCTAAAAATGGTATCGGTACTTGCATAATGGTATCGGTACTATTGGTATCGATATTACTCCTTCGATATCGATACCCCTTGAATAAATTATCAACTTTTAGCTTATGGTATCGATACTGTTCATCCAATATCGATACCCCTATCCGAATATCACCCATTTTCTCTTTGAAGTATCTGTACTGGATGAACAATACCGATAACCCTTGCCCAGAATTCATCGTTTTAGCCCGAAAAATTACCAGAATCTACCTAAACCTTTCATTTTGAACTCCTTTCATACCATTATACCCAACTACACTTATTCAGACCATTTTATATCCATATAACACATCATCATCTTCAATATCTCATCATAACTCTTATAATCAAGAATTTTACTAAATTTTCAACATGATCTAATTTCATTTCTAACACTTTATACTTCTTATTATAACTGATAACAAGCCAAATTTAATATCAAACTTCACTTACTAACTCTTTCTCACAATTTCACTTAGAAACATCTTATATTCAATCCTCCATAACATACAATTCTTTAGTTTCTACATCCCTTTAAGTTTCCATAATCTTTCCTAATGCTCCATCCATCAAAACCATTCATGTATTTCAAGAAATAACCAACTGAAAACAAAACTCACCTTAGCTATAGATCTCACGTTGAGAGGAGGAAGAAGGATGAAGATATTTCTGGAAATATTTTCTTTTCCCCTTTTATAGCTCTGTGTGGTATATAAAATAATCAAAACCAATTTTTAATTCATTTACTTGTCAAATGACCATTTTGCCCATCTATTCATCCTTCTTTTCTATTTAGTCCTACACAAAGATATTTCATTTAAGTCCCTAAACTTTTCAATTTATCTAATTTAGTCACTTAAATTCTAAAATTTTAAATTTTGGTCACTGACCCAGTACTTGGGATGTTACACAAGGACGATGATTGGGCCTCGTTAAAAAAACCTCCCTAATCCTAAGTGGAGGAAAAAGAGTGCACCGACCAAAGTCAAAAGAGGAGAAATACATGTAACACCTAAAACCCGTATAATTATACTAATACAGATTATAGATGTCACATGAATTTTTTAAAAGATTTCCCAATTCCAAAGTTGATTTACAAAATTCTTTTCTCAAATTGGTAATTGATAATATAAAAATATTATCTCAAGTAAAACTATCACATGATATTTAAAACACATATATGTATATTAAATACATATACTCAAAATAATAATATTGGTTCATATTATCCATATTTAAAATAGCATAAAACTATTCAGTTTATCCATTACAAACAAGTTCCCAAAATATTTAAACAGGGCTAATAGGACATTCGTAAGTACATGCCACTAAACTAAGTCAAAATTACATCATAGGATGTCTTACTGATATTGTAGTATATTCCTTGATGCTTTGAGTTGCTCTGTACTCTTTACTTCTAATAAGGTCATTTACCAACGCGTGAAAATCATCACACGCTAAGTATATACTTAGTGAGGTAATTAAAATAATAAATAGTGTAATACAACTCATGCATGAAATTTAATGTCATAGTCAAAATGCCATAAGATCATGTTGCATGCATATCTAATATTTTACCATGATCAAAATAATATAACATAAATATTATCTTTTTTATCGATAATTATAGCTCACAAGTAAACCTATGAAGCCCTCGGTATTCGAGTAATATATGCACCGTAGTGCTACACATAAGGTCGTGCCCACTATAATACACATAAGGTCGTGCCCACCATAATACACATAAGGTCGTGTCCACCATATACACTTAGTATCCTTACACACTATAGTGTTAATATAAACCTACAGCTGCTATACTCTATGGTATGCCAACTATACCCTGTCTTTCAACGACTTACTTGGGCATATAGTCTAATTCATTCATCCATGGTATCATATAACCATATATTTAACATTAGGGAAATTCATACCAAAAATAACATCCATAGTAAAATATCACATTATCTGCGATCAATGCATTATAATTTCACACTGTGACATATCAATGTCATTTCGAAGTTATAAAAATGACATAATATCATGCTGATATAAACAAGGTCGACTTGTCGCACATCTTCCTGATAATGTATAAAACATCTATGTACAATGTCATGCATGTTTTGCACTCACCTTGACACTTTATATATTCCAATAGATGTGCCTCACTATAATCACAATAAACCTTTTTATATTTGACTTGCTTCGATCACAAATCAATCACGATCTGTATAAATAACAAATTCATAATGATACATATGTTAGTATTGTACTAACATAAACACATCCCAAAACAAAATCCATAATATACTTGAAACTTATTTTCTACCAAAATACTTACCACTTAATAATTCATTTTAATATTCGCACCAATTTTTCCAATTTTCACAAAATAGTCCTTCACCATTTTAATTCCAGCACTTACCATTCAAGTGCTTTTACAAAGGTACAATTACATTTAAGCACCCCCAACTATACGAATATTGCACTTAAATCACCAATCTTTTCAAACTTCCAAAATGGTCATATTTAACATCAAAATTCCAAAACAGTAATTTCCAGCATAGTACATCAACTATTAGGCAATTATACAACCATTCACAACTTTTTCAAAATTGTCGAATTGGTCCCCTAACTTTTCAAAAATTATAGAATGGTCCCAAAATTTTTATTAAGCTTGTAATATACTTCCTACATCATTTCCAGCCCTTATATAATTTTTTCATAATTTTTCTCACTCAAATATATCTTGGCCAAATGCTTTATCCTTTAAAACTAAGTTTTCATGATTTTGTTCGATTTTGATTCGATTCAAACATGAAATCAACTTTCAATCAACCTTACAACATCTCTAAAATCAAAACCTTAATCAACTCTCATCATAACACAAATTTCTATAATTTCTTCATTTGACCAAAAATTATAGAATCGTTTCTAGGAAGTTTGAATATGTTTTAATCATAAATCAAGCTTGAATGAATCGACAACCTCAAAAACATCAATATTCATTATCAATTTCATGAACCCTAGCATGAACATAAATCCTAAGATTTGGGATTTTTGAAATCAAGCAAGTTGAGCAAGCATAATTGGTATCAAAAGATAGCGTTTTTCGACTAGATCACTTTCTTATTTCACGGCATAACTTGAAATCCAAAGGAAATGACTTAAAATGGAAAACAAATATTTTTTCCTTACCTTAGGAAACTCACGGAAATGGAGAAGATGATGAACACTTTTGGCACGAAACTTTAGATTAAATTCATGCTTATCTACTTTTAATTTAACTTTAACGAATATTAAATTCATTAAATTAAGAAATTACCAATTTACTCTTAATAAAATTTCATAATCACCATTAAACCAAGACACCTCAACCTAATCATCTTCCAAAGTAAGACACCTCAACCTTATCATCTCCCATAAGTCAAAAATAAACAAATAAGATCTTAGTTTACCGATTTGCCCTTATATTTTTTTTCAAAAATCACAATCTTGTCACTTTAATCCAACGGTCCAAATTAAACATGGAATTAAACCCTTAAATCTCAAGATTTATTTTATTTTCCAATATTTAAAAAAATGTGAAAATAATATTTTCGGTCTAATTTATCATCCTTCGTATTTTCTTGAATTTTCTATTCGATATGATTTACCGAATTTTTCCTCAACTTCCTTGCTTTATAACTTTTATTACAAAACTCGTATAAACATTCTGATTCTCACATAAATGTTATTCTTTAGATAAACTAATTATTTACAGGGTCAATTTGTGACTTTTTAAAATTACCATTTTGATCTCTAAACTTTTCTAAAGTTTATACTTTGGTCATCAAACTTTAAAAATTTATAATGTGGTCACTAACTAAATCTATTTATGGAATAAATTTTTTTTTGGGAAAATTACAACTTAGGTCCTTAAACTTTTCCTAAATTTTTTACTTTGACCAACAAACTTTCAAACTTTTCATTTTGGTAACTATCTAAATTTTTAGGATATTACACAATATATGTTGCAAGTTCCTTTATCTCGCACACACAATTCATATACAACCCCAACAAAACACAAATCACCTACTTGCCATCGATAACTACACAAAATCTTGAAAATCATGCTATCAACCTGGACTGAAAAAGTAGCAACGAAACGCCAGCACAACAACAAATATAGAACAAAGAAAACATCCCACAGCCAACGACCAAGTTGAATCTTGCGGAGATTGACTGGATCAAACTTCTCACAAAATAGGAACAACAACCACTTCTTTAGACTGTAGAAAAAGGTGCAACCAAAGAACCCAGCAGAAGAGACTGAACCCAAAACACAACAAGACTGGTCAAGCACTTCACTTCAAGGAATGATGCATTGGAGACGGATTTGCAAGCAACCCATGTTGGTGACAATGGAGGTCCCCTTATCCATCTGTGTGGTTTTTACTTTTAATGGGTGAGAATTGGTGCTGAAAATTACAACAATTAGACTAACTCGATGCCTCCAACTTTAATGTATTGATGTAATTCCCAAGCATTACATTGATGACCCAGGAACAAAGAAAGAGGCGGTAGGAAGACAGAAGAAATCAGAAATAGACAAGCCAATTTGGGGCCATTTGCACTTCAGCCACAAACCAGTCATCAAAACAACAGAATCAAATAAGCGATCCACACTGCCACTACCCCCGTTAAATACGACATCATTCCTGTATAACCAAATAGACCATAAAAACCCGAAAAAGCCCTCTTTCCAAACTGGCTTAGAAGATCTCGCAATCTTTTTATTGTTCCAAAATAGAAGAAGAGATCTAACGTTTTCCGAGATAACAAGATGAACATTCCGATAGCAACACCATTTTTGCCAAACTTTCCAAGTAATATCACATTTACAAAAAAGATGGTAAATTCTCTCTAATTTCTTTTTGCAAAAAACCACACATGGAGTCCACGTTGGCCAACAAATTTCGCTTCGCTAGTTCGAAAAAACTGGAATTCTCTGTTGGACTGCCCTCCACACAAAAACCTCTACTTTAAAGGGGCAAGATTGGCCCATACTAGCTTCCAAAAACTATCATCGATAGCATGAGTCTTAGCCACAGTCGAACAAAAGCTCTTCGACGTGTAGATACCATCCACAGAGCCTAACCATCTACACCGATCTGAACCTGTCCCAGCTTGAGTAGCTCCATTAATTGTATTGATAAATTCATTCCACATGTTGATTTCCCATTCAAAGAGAGGCCTCCTTAATTCAATTCTCCACATCCAAACTATATTCACCAAGTATCTGAATTCCTCGACTTTACCATTTTTCTGAACTGCAATGTTATAAATTCTTGGAAAACCCTCTTTGAAAGACTGGCCGTTAGTTCAAAAGTCCTCCCAAACTCTACCATATTTCTTGAACCCACGACACACCTCAAATTATTGGAAAAAGTACCAACATCCTTAGATAGGGGGCCATGATGTTCCTCCATATCCAAGACAATTTCCTCTCAGGAATTACTCTCGGAATGAGCGATGATTGATAAAAACCATATTTAGCCGCTACAACTCTCTTCCAAAGCGACTCGTGTTCACAATCGAACCTCCAAATCCATTTATTAAGCAATGATTGGTCTAAATCATTAACCTAATCCGGAGAAGGCTTATTTGGAATGAGAGTAATATAAGAATGGTTAATTATGGCGTCATTGAGCTTTCCGTATAAAAAATCGAAGAAAACCCCATAAGGTCTTTTTTTAGCACTGGCCAAAACCTCATATAAAAATCAATGTTGAAACCGTCCGGCCCTAGGGCCCTCGACCCATCAGCACTACAAATGGCTGCACATACTTCCTATTCTGTAAAATGGGCTTCTAAATTCATTCTCTTCATCGCACTTAACTTCTTCAGTTGGACATCAAACTCTTTGATTGGAAGAGGTTTTGCTTCATTGAAGCTTTTGCGGAAATGCTCAGTAAAAACATTTGCAATTGCTTTTTGGCCTGAAACATCCTTTTTATTGTCACGAATAACAGAGATGTGATTACGCTTACCTCTTAAAGCAGCCGTAAGATGAAAAAACTGTGTTTCTATCACCGACCTTGAACCACTTTAAACGTGATTTTTGGAGCCAATCTCTTTCATCTCGCCTATGTTTTGCCCACAACTTAACCTTCAGTCCATTAGTCTCCCAAGAACTGGCAGAACTATCTGTGCTCTGAAGCGCCCTCGCTTCTAGCTCTACAATCTTATGTTCAATGTCATCGACCGAGTCACGATCCTTCTCTCGAGCAACCTTTACCCAAGATTTGGTAGCAAATTTCGCCTCCTTCAAAACCAACGATATAACACCCATAACCCGTAAACATCTAAGAATACGAGTCATAGATTTCACATCAAACTGACTAACAATTACTATTCACAGTTGCTTAACATTTTGCTTTCTTTTAAAACAATCCTATTTTTTCAACCTTTTAAAACTATTTTTGTCTACTTGAAATTTCTTACCATTTAAAAACATAATATTATTATATATAATTTACGCATATCATATACTGATAAACTAAACTAGTCAATTTAAACACTCCAAACTTACTATTTCAAACCATTTAGTTATATTGATAAAGCATACTGATAACATAAATATGCATGTCACTACTAGTCAAAAGAAATAGCAATGATGTCTTACTGATATTGATATTATAGATTATTTGTATACGATGCTTGGAAGGCTCCTCACAAAATGTATGTATCTCAATCCAACCCTACGCATAAAATCATCATGCACCAGTAATACTAAAGGTGAAAACAAATATGTAGTTTAATTCAACCTCCTATAATTATGTAGTTTAATTCAACCTCCTCCAAACCCATGAATATTTATTGTCATCCTTAACACTCCATCTTTTGTTAATTTACACAAATAAGCCACAGATTATGAATTCTTTTTAGAATTCACCTCCACCTTTCCATTTAATTCATAATGGTCCTTCATCATTATAATCATTGCACATAAATTATTAAAATTTCAGCACTTAAATAAAATACCCAAATCAATACTTCAACATTCAAAACATTATAAATTTCAACCCAAACTTTCTTAAACTTTTGATTTTCAACGCCTAACTTTATAATTTTGTAATTCAACCCCAACTCAATATTTAATTCAAAATTCAGTATACTAATAAATTTTCCAGCATTCCATAATTTACCCAAATAATACCTCTACATTTAATAACTTGCAAACAAGTCCCCAAGGTTTTGGGACCTTTCGAAATCCACTACTAATTTTACCAAATTTTCAAATTTGGTTCCAAACAACTCTCCAACTTAATTTCCAGCATTACAAATATCAAAAATTAACAATGAATCCCTCAAACATTACATTCTTACAATAATATCCCAAAATTCCAAGAACTTGTAAACTAGCCCTTTTCACTTTCAAGGTTCCAAATTGATCCAAACCAATCTCCAAACCACATGGAATACTTCTAATATCATTTCTAATCCATAGAAAAAATTTCAACATTTTCCCCCAATTTTCTTCCCTATGGTTGAATACTTTATCTCACCAAGGGGAAACTTTTTATTCAATTTCAAGCATGAATTCAACCTCCTATGATTAAATTCATGGATTTCCAATCATTACAACATCAAATTGAATACAAATCCTAACACTTCCATAAACCCTAATTAAGCCAAACCTTGTATATGCATGTACAATTAATTTTAATCATTGTACATGCTTTAGAAATAATCACTAACATCAAAAACATAAAAATCCTTCATCAATTCTTCAAAATCACTAAACCCTCCTTAAACCCTAATCATCAAATCTCATCACACAATCATCTTCACCATGAAATATTGGTACCAAATGATAGAGAATTTCATGTAGATTAATTCTCTATCTAATAACTTAATCCAAAAACTAATCATATAACTTCAAAAATTAAAATGAAAATCTTACCTATTTTTGCTTGGGAGTTTCGGCCTTGTTGAAGAAAGAAGTTGAAAATGGCTTCATTATCTTGAGTATTATAGTATATAATACTTAATACACTTGGCAAAAGTTAATTTAATTGAATTTAATATTCAATTAATGAAAAATCTCAAAAATACCCTTAAAAAATCTTGAAAATTACCAAATTCAATTGTCATATCATCCATTAAAATATTCCTTGGTCAAAGATGAATCAACTTGGCATTGACTTTCGAATTTGGCATGCAATTTTCAAAAATTGCATTTTAGTCATTAAAATTCCACTGTTCGGTCAAATTTGAAAAAATTCACTATTCTAAGCCAAATTTCTCTGATCTAAAATATAAAAATAATATTTCCAACCATTTTCTAACATCCTTCAAATTTTTGTAAAATTACGGTTCGATTCGATTATCCGATTTCGATATCGAACTTTATCGCTTTAAACTACAGCAAAATATAGTTTTAGCGGCGTTTGTTTATTCCTATAGTGGCGTTTTTAAGCGCCACTAAAAGCACTTGTGGCGATATGAAAAACACCGCAAGAAGCGCTGGCCATACCAGCACCGCTAAAGTTAGTGATGTTTGAGAACAAAAAACGCCGCAATAGGTCAAGATTTGTCGCGTCGCTTTTGGAACAAACGCCACAAAAAGTCGATATCTATAGTGGCGTTTTCGAAACAAACGTCGCAAAAGGTCAGATCTATAGTTGGATACAAATGCTGCAAAAGGTCAAATCTATAGCAGCATTTTTTGATACAAACACCGCTAATTACCTTTCTTTAGCTAAGATTAATTGATTTTACATATTTCATTTCTTCTCTACATCATCTAAATTTAATATCATGTAGCTTTATCTAATTAACAACAACCATTCTAATAACAACAAAATAAATTAAAATTTACAAACATTAAAATTAAATGTAATGTAGTTTGACATTGTTCTCTAAAATGATACATCTTTTCATGATCAAAATCAACTAAAAAGAGAGCAGCATAACTCTTCACATGCCAAAACAACAACTAAAAATTGAAAGGAAAACATAACAGGTACCACAGTTTTGAGGGCAATGGAAACTCTTCACCTGTGCGTATATAGAACATATAAAGAGCATTATTTTCTGCTTGTCACATGAAAATTAATGGATGAATAGCGATATAGAACATACAAAGAAAAGATGGACTCCAAAAAAGGAAACAAAACCAACAAGATAATAAGGTAAAATGACAAATTTACCAAATAAAAATGCAATAGGAAATAAGAATATGAATACGTCAACATAACAGAAAATTAATACATGTTTTGTTAAGAAACAGAAGAAGAAGAGATATATGAATATGTTTTGTTAAGGGAGGCATTAAAATAATAGCAACAAGAGCAGGGGGTGTTCCTCATCGAGAAGTAAAATTGAGGGAGATATCTGTGAAAAAGAAGAAGAGAGATATGCATGTATACTCAGACAATCTAACTAATAGAGAATTGGAAAGCCTGAAATGTCACACACACAAAACATATTATGTTAAGAAACAATGAAGAACCAGTCTACCAAACCATTCAGAAAAGTATACAGAAATGATAGTTTAAAGAAGAAAAAGTAATGATCCATACCTCAGAAATCATCAGAGCCTGTTTGCCATGGTTCTCAGAAAAAGGATAACGGTTAGCTCCAAAAGCATCACAGATCTTCAGAATTTTTTTATTTGCTCTTTCTCCGGAGAAGAAAACCATAAATACATTTTTCTCTATCTGTACATTAATATTCACTAATAAAAAACAAACAAAACTTGTTTCAAGATTAGACAAGGATCTACTCTTCATAAGCCGAAGCTTCAAAACAATACCAGCTAACCACAAACATAAGCATGATCAGTACCACAAAATATCAACAATACCGACTGTAAATGAAGATAAAATTCCATATAGTTTAAAAGGAATAAAAAAAGGTGCAAGCTTTTCTTCTAGATTACAGAACTTACCAACAGACCCAGAGACAAAGCTAAGATAATCTTAAGGTATCAGTCTTCTATCAAATCCAGGTAGAGGGATGAAATATCCAACACGACTAATTACAAGAAGTACAGCTGTCACAAATAAACTCCGCCGAATCTCACTCTTAAAGAATGATTATGCAGCATTATTCAAGACAGAACTCAAACGTACAAAGTTTAGAAACCTATTTTTAAAATATTTTGGTCTAACACGTGAAGTCTCAATGGTATTAACAACATTGTAATTGGAAGCATCGGCCCCATCATCCGAACTTTAACGAACAAGTTCCAGATTTAGAGACTCAGAAGATGATGATTCGACATTGACATAGTCACTTCGAAGTTGATCTGAAGATTTGATTGACCATTTACTTCTTGTTCTTGACTGGAACCATCTATTTGGCAGCACAAAATGGTTTCTACTTGAGTCTACCAATTTCATCTTGGGCTCCCGGTGGGATCTGGCATGAAGTGGACGATAAAACCATAGGTCCCGAGCCACATGTCGATCTGCATACCAAGTATCTTTCCCATTAACACATCAAATTTAACATTGTTTCGCCGCAAAAGCTCATTTCAACTAGAAACTTAGAGAGAAATATAACCAATTTAAAGATAGAAAAATTAAGGTAAAATATCTTAGCATGCCTGGCAAATCTCTATCTCCACCAAAATTGTATTGTGGCTATTATTCAGCTTCAACATCACTTATCCCCCAACTTGAAATACTCAAGCTAAATGAAGTTCCAAAATGGAACTCAACTAAAAGAAACATAAAGAATACGTATTTAGAAGCCTAGAGTTCAAAGTATTTTCCACTTAACAAATTGAATTCCTAATTAGAACATCATCAACGAAGAAATAGCTCCGATTAACCAAAACCACATTTCTCAAACAGAATATAAAAGCATGTTAACCAAGTTCTTTCGAACTAAAGCCTGGATATCAATAATTTGAAAATAAAATCACCTAAAAATCACGCACATACACTGAAACAACCAACTAACAGAAACTCCCAAAAATTGAAACGGTGCTCAACACTTCTTTGTTAATAATTTCACCTTCCACGCTTGTTGCAATAGAACACGAACAGCATCTACAGTGGCATTTCCTTGCATCACCAGAGGTTCCAGATTAAAAAGATTACAAATATCCAAGCTCTGTTTCAACTTCGATCTTTCAAAATCCCAAGCTCCACGCATCAATCCGTCATGTAGTGCCTAAAGTTCAGATGTAAAAGAGTTATTTTTCAAAAATATTAAAAAGTCGATAGGGAAGAGAGAAGATGAAACATTTTTATTTTTCAGAAAGTGAGGGAGAGGGAATGAAAAAATAGGTGAAGGGGAGCATTGAAAAAGGGTTAAAGAAGCACGGGATTTAGAAACTTTAAACTTACGGTGTTTGTAAACACAAATGCCACAAAAGTAAAAGCCTTTAGCGGCGTTTGTATAAAAATGCCACTAAAGCCTAGTCTAGCGGCATTTATATAAAAACGCCACTAAAATATGTGTCTATAGCACTATTTTAATAAAAACGCCGCTAAGTACTACTCTGTCATGATATTTGTTGAAAATAAATCACTATGGATGAACCTATTGCGGCGTTTGTTTAAAACGCCGCTAAAGTACTACTATGTCACGGCGTCTTCTATAAAAATGCCGCTAAAGTTACCATTTTATGTTATTTGAAATGTAAACGACGCTATATGTTTAAAGTTATTGGCGTTTACTCTCAAAACGCCGCTAAAAACGTCGTTGTAGAATAATTTTATTGTAGTGTTTATAGCTTTTAATACAAATCTCGTACTAAAAATCTGATTCCCACTAAAATTTTTATTTTAATCCAAACTATTAATTTACAGGTTAAAATATATAACTTCTAAAAATTACAATCTCGGTCTTAAACTTTTCAAAGTTTATATTTTAGCTACTAAACTTTCAAACTTACATTTTAATCACTAGTCAAAATTTGGGGTATTACAAACGATATACCAGAGGAATTATTTTTTGTGCACACTGCCTTCATCATTTCAACATACTGCTTGTCCTCCCCCCAATGGTTAAACCATTTGAATGGCCTAGCACCCGCCTAATGCTTCTCTTCAAATAGGATTGCAGGGTTATGGTCTAAAGACCTCTCGCTAAGATTTTCTGCCTTAGATTGACAATAATACTACAAACGTCCACTGATAGGAGGAACCTATCTAACCTGCTGGCAGCAATTGATTCTCCTCCTCTATACCAAGTGTACAAGCCCCTTCCGATGGACGATCAACCAAGTTTCCGCTCTGGATAAATTCAACAAAAGTTCGCATCGTCGCCTGATTTCTACTCGCGCCAACCCTCTCTCTATCATCCTTGACAACGTTGAAGTCACCTCCAACGATAATTGGGACCCCAATTTCCTCAATCAATTCATTTAATTGTGTGAAGAAAGCCCTTCTCTCCCTGTGCTCGTTCGGCTTGTAAACGTTGATAAGCCCGATTTGAATGTTTAAGTGAATAATTGTTCCAACCAACATAATAGTTCTACCAAGCCTGATTCTTCTGTTGAACAAAAGGAATTTAGAATCCCAAAACGTGATTAGACCCCCTGAAGCTCCATTGGAAGGAGCAAAAACATTTTCATCAAGCTATTTTCCTCGTAATCGTCTTAATACCCTTGGTTTTCCGTGGATAGTTTTGTCTCTTGTAAGAAAACGACTTTTGATTTAGAATGCCTAATAACTCGAGAAATTGCTCGAACTTTTTCTGGGTTTTCCAATGCCTCTGACATTCCATGTTAGTATTGAGCAGATCATACTTATAATCATTTACAAGCACACCATTAACACAACACTTTCCGAAAAACGCTGAAGGCCTATCAGAGGCTTCTAAGCCTGTTGACCACCTCATGATCCGGAATAGCGAAAGTCGTCACACCTAATCTTATTCCAAGATTGAAAGATTTCATCAAATAATGCACACATTTTATGTAAGTATAATTGTTCGAATCTAAAATTCTTTTAAAAAATAATCTTCCTTAAGCACTAAAGTAATTTAATAAATTCTAGTTCTTTATGTTTTTTATCCGTGAAAAAAAAATAAAAAAAACGTCACACAGATCACATGTTATTATTTACCGACAGTAATGTTTTGGTTGTTAGTGAATATATCATGTACAATAGAAATCTGACTTATCATATATACTTTAGAGTATTATTTTTATAAATAATTAGAGATGAATTTCATTTCCTGAATAATTGTTCATCAAAAAATCAGTATCCGTCCGTTTCTGACAAAACCCTTGGGAGCCATTATCGAAAATGACATGTAGGGATTGACTTAGAAGGCCGGTCGTCCCTTCAAAAAAATTAAATTTATCATGTATTTTAAAATTTATTTTCATCACCTTTAAAGTTTGTAAATTTAAGTTTGTGGTCGAAACAGACGATTGGCAGAAACATTGAACGACATTCAGAAAGAGGTATTTTCTGTGACTGCGAAGAATTAAAGAAAGAGGGATGGATCGTCGAAATCAAACACACCTGGAGAGAGGACAACCGGTGCACCGATCGTTTAGCGAATATTGTTTTTACAAAGGAGGAAGGTATTCATTTGCTATCAAACCCGCTGGAGGAGAGAACGAGTCTGCTCCTATCAGATAGATAAGGTCTAGAATTTTTAAGATAGTACTTGCCAAACGACGTTTGTCAAATGTATCAAAAACAAGTAAAATCTTGCATTTGTCCCTATGACCAGGGAAACAAAAGGGTCTCCTTCCATCGGTTAGCAGTGAAGATAAAAAAAATATATTTTCGTTCTACTTTTCTATTATTATTACCAAACATATTAATAAAAATATTTTTTTAATCTTTTTATTTTCTTAATTATGTGGAGTTGCATGAAAAATAATACAGGGAAATTGACAGCCATTACCTAGCTTCAGTATCAAACAAAGTAGAACTCCATGCCGTCGGTCACACTCTAGCTTTTAAGTTTTGCTTATGTACATGTGACTAAAATCGATTATTGTCGTATGGAATTCAAATACCACAGTATACGTAATCTTATGGAAACGGCAGGATTGGTAAAATCTAGTTAATAATGAACCAAGTTGTTTAATTGAGGATTAAAAAGGAGATTAAGGATAGCATGAGATCTGTTCACATAAAGACTTGGTTTGAAGGGATAAGTTAATAAAAAGGGAAGACAAGACAATTTCAGAAGCTCCTCGATCAATTGGCAAAATTAATTGCAAATAGTGGAGGACTGTGTCTTTTGTGTAGTAATGTACAAGAAGATGATGGCCAATTTGCCTGAATGATAACTTATTTATTAAAGCAAACAAATAGTCAGCTTTTAGGCTTCGCCTTGATTAATCTAAATCGACCCGGGATACACATCTAATTTTAATGGGTGATTTTTTCAGAAATTTTTTTTGCATACATAAGAACTCGAACATAAAATCTTACTTAAATTATATTAAGTTACTTATCACTTAAATCAATCTTGTTGGTTGGACTTTTCATATTGATGTACATGTATTGTTACAACAATTTACCAAGATTTTCACCTGCAAAAACTCCCTGGCTCAGGTGCCCAGACTCAAGTTGACCCTGCACTGCACATTATTGAGATATATCCTAAGGTCTTAATGAGCTTGAGCCCAGTTTTCTGACACTTGCCTACTGAGCCTACTGAGTACCCTTTTTTTTTTATACCTTCAACTTGTCATATAATAAGAGACGCCTTACTCATTTTTAAAATTTAAATTTATTTATATTAATTGCTTATTTTATTGATCATTTTTATAAGTTATTGTACGTTTATTCATCCTAAAAGTGATTTGAATAGCAGGGATGGTGTTTACCTTCATGCACAGGAAAATATGGGTTCTCCCGTGGAGATTTTTCAAAATGAAGATATATATAGTAAGTGATTGACAGTAATGGAAAGGAGATTCTGTTGGACTTTCAAAATGTTTGTTTTGGATGGAGTTTTAAGAACTTGTCTGACAAATGAGTCTGAGCTTAGTCGGTCCACTTCCAAAATAATAATAATAATGTTGATTAAGTACCTGAAATACACAGTTCCATTAATTATTAACACAAGAATGAGTACTATAGATGTAACTTTTTTTGCCGCTGACCATTAAACAGATACCTAAGAAACGAAAAATAAAACATATAATTGCACATGGTTTAACAGGAGAACGTGTCCGCTTGGTGCTCAACAATGTTGTTGGTTGCAAACATTTTAAAACATCGAAGGTCAAGGCACACTTATGGCCATAAATGAATCAAATTTAAATAAATAATATTGTATTCGTGTTCATTTATTTATTTTTTAATGTAGTTAGGTTCGATTCGTATTCATTTAAATTTATAATATCATAATTTTATTTATTTATTTATTTTTGAAGGTGTACGTGTTTGATTTGTTTAATGTTTGCAAACATATTAATTCAACATTCACGTACATGTTCGTTTATATATTTGTCAATTGTCAATTTATTTATTTAGGATTCGTCAACATATTCATTTAATATGCACAAAGATTTTCATTTATATGATAAGAATCTTCATACGCAACCAAAAATGTTGCATTGTAAAAACACTGTTTTCTTTGTTCAGCTGTAACCGGAACACACGATTTTATGTTGGGAAAAACTTTAAATTTTTATGGCGAAAACAGATTATAATAGAAAATATATGAGACATAGGACGAACATCTCTTCTAACCCTCCTGGAGATAAAAAATCAACAGTGTAACTATTTAACAATGTACACAGACAACTATTTAAATTTAAATCCCTAGGAGAGTCGGAGAACGGTATTTCCTTTTTAACACTGTGTCACTTGAGAGTTCATACAAACAATTATTAATCATAAATAATATAAAAAATTAGAATAGAAGAAATTAAAAAGGCAGTGAGAATTACTTACCCAAGAGGGCTTGGATGCAATTAGCCCAACTGAGTTTGAATCCACCGTGAGCTTTAATTCTGGGCCGGCCAACCAATCTGATTCCTTTCTCTAAATAATGTTATCATCTTTACTTTTTTATTTTAACTTTTAACCGATCAGATGTGTCTTTTTTAATAAAAGTTTATTTGTGAACCATGGTGTGATGAACAAGTAAATTTAATGGTAAATGAATTATTATTATTATTATTATTATTATTATGTGAGGTTTTGAATTCAAACGTCATGAATTTTAGGGTTGTGAGAGTGTTTAATATTAAATGATAGATAGTTTTTTTTAATAGATACTAATTTGTACTTATCTTAAATTAAAAAAATTATAAATAAAATATTTTTTTAATAAAAACCTTTAAATTTTTTCTACTCATTTCCTCAATGTTCTCATCTTGTGGACAAAATAAAAGCTCTAAACCCTTTAGAAACGTTAGAGCCGCAGGGCGCTACCTGCACAGCCACGCTCCGGCGTCTAATCTTGGAATGGAGCCTACCACAAGCGAACCTGCACTGCACAAGGCAGGAAAGAGGGTAAAACCGGATCTCTGTGTTATCCGATGCCACAAAAAACACAGTTTGTCCTATCTAATTAGTGTGGATGCCATTTAATACGTAAAATAATCAGCAGCATTAATACTGAGAATTGATGACACCACAACCAGCGGCTAGCTAATAAAGCAGCCCGGTTGCCAATGCCTTCCTGCAGAGTTTTTGTCTGATTGGTATAGGATGAAACAAGGATCGCTTTCATTGTAAATGGCGTTTCTTTAAAAGAATTAAGTGTGATTGTGACCCAACCCATTAAAATCCTCTGCACAAAATCTAAAACTAAATCTCCATTGCTGTCAGCTTCCCGCATGCAAAACTTCAATAAATTTACATCCAATTGAAGCTTTGTTGCTCCACCTTCACTTCAAATCCCCCATCTATGATCTATTGCCACTTCTGAATCGAGAGGTCAGTACGAGCTTAATATTTTATCCCCAAACCTTTTATATCGCAGAGTGAAAATACATGAAGAATGAACCACACATGGATTCAAAAAAAAATTAAAATAAGACAACAATAGTCGTTTAAATTGAGTCATGAAAACATAAATATTCTTTACCTAAGATATTAACTTTAAAGGTAAATTACATCAACTATTTTCTAATATATCGATTTTGTCACTAATTATTAAAACATTAAATTTTAATTTTAATTAAATATCAAATCATGGATATTTGAATGATATAATAGTTTGGTTCTTTCGTAGCTGTTAATATATATATTTTTTAAATTGTACTTCTTCTTCTTTATCAAAAGATTTTTTTTTCATTCATTTTTTATCATCATAGAAAATCATCATTATATCTTTTAGGATAAATGGAATCGTTGCTTATTGAATTTTATTCTCCCTCTCTTATTTTTTAAATTTTTTTATTTTACTCGTTAAACTTTACAATCGAATCATTTGGTTCACTCGATTGTTTTTTCTTTAACCGTTAATGATGTGACATTTTTTATTGTTATTTAATATAAAATAATGAAAAATAAAATAAAAACAGAAGGTGGTCGGATACCACCGTCGATTACCGTAGATGGAAGTCGTTTGGTCCCAAAATGAGATGAGTCACTTTGCCTCGACACATTGAATCCGAATTCGACCTCCATTTTATCAAAATTTGCTTTGAAGTTCACGAATTTGAGAATGAAAGTAAGAAAATCGAAACGTTTCAATCTAAATTCATGGGTTTTGAGACTTTTTCCTATGAAAAAACACTAGATTCATACTCAAGAGGTCGAGACGAACCGACCTATGAAATTTGGGATCGAACGACCACTATCTATGGCGGTCAATGGTAGCCGGAATGAAAAATGACGTGGTTATCGACAGAGAGAAAATGAAGAAGAGAAGGAAAATGATAAATTATACCATGAGTCACTGAACTTTACTCTCTCTCATATTTTACTCACCAAAACGTCATCATTTTAAAGTATATTTGAGTTTTTTAAAATGATGTCGTTTTGATTCATGTGTCACGTCATAACGCCATTAAATAGTTAACGACAAAGTGAACAAAATGAATCAATCTATAAAGTTCAGTAAGCAAAATAAAAAAAATAAAAAAGTATGGTGAGCAAAATAAGAGAAAAAATATAGTTGAGTGAGGAACAATTTAATTTACATATCTTTTATTACCTTACTAAACTCTTTCATTGTCTTCCAACTTCAGATTTTTTCTTCTAAAATTTCTTTAACACTCACGAAATTAAACACAAAAGTATGTAGTATCATTGAGGTGTTGGTTAAAAAAAATTCAACGGTGAGAATCATTTTTCAGAAGATAAATAATAAAACTCAAAATTAAACTCAATAGATGACTATTGGAGGAATTAAAAGTATTAAGATGAATAATTTTCAGATGAATTTTAATTGATTTTGATTGATTTTCGTAAAAACATCAATATGAAAAAAAAAGAAATTGAATGCTTTCAGGTCGGATCTCCGTTATTTTAGGAAAATGATTAAATTTAACTTAATGTGTTAAAGAATAAAGGGGAAAAATAAAATTTTGCATATCTAATATTTTTTTAAAAAAATTAAAATTTTAGATCTTATTCTTAAATTTTTAGATTCACTCCTAAATACTTTTGTGTTTATTGAATAAAATAAACAAAAGAAATAAAACACAAATCTAGAGAAATCTAAACGAGAGTACAGCTAATTGAGCTAAGTAAAACACACAAATAAAACAAAAACATATTAAACTTAAATTTAGTTCAAATATTGTGACACACCTAGCGATCAAAGAGGCGTAGGGTAACAGTTTGGTTCCAATGCCATAAGAAAAGTGGTGGGGATGACTAATGTACTGCATAACTAATACAGATTAGTGAGAAATGTTATCGAAAATATTAATATTTTTTAATATTTTTGATAAAAAAATTATTTAAAAAATTATTTTTTTACTTGAAATATTATTATTGAGCGTTATTTAAAATTTTGCTTTTACCGATTTTTTTACTGAAAATTAGATAACGAAATTAACAATTTCGGTAAAAATATAATATTTTAAGTAAAATTTTAACGAAAATATTAATTTTTTTAATATTTCTAATAATATTTTTTTTACTGTTATACGATAAAATTACCCGAAATGTGGTCCCTAAAAAACAACATATCAATAGCAAAAGGTGAAGAGTTTGGTGAAGTGCAGCATTGATTGGTGTGTGAATGGGAGATAAACAAAATTGGATGGGAAAGTGGGGACACCAATATCTCTGGGCTATCTTCCGAAGAGATATCCCCCACCATTTTAAGTACCAAATCCAACAGATCCCCTCTCCGGCACATTTTGTTTAGGTACCTAGTGTAGGATACAATACCCTTGCCCTATCATACCCTAATCTTCTCATACTACTTCTGTTATACTAGGACCCTACATTGTCCTACACCTTTCCCCTAATCACTAGGGTTCTTTTGACCTTTTCGATATTTTTCAGTTTCATTTTTTAGGGTTTCTCCTATTTTCACCGTACATCTCTATTTTTTAGGGCACTGAATTAGTACTTTTTATCGTGAAATGGCAAGTTGTTTAATTCAAACACATAAGATTATCCATATGATTTTTGTTGTAGAATAAAACAAAAACGACACAACACGTGCTTTTGGATAGAAAGAATAACGAAATTTAAACAATAAAATAATGTTCAAATTGCTGGAATTAAAGGCAGGCCACCAACCGGTTGCATGCGTAATAAACTAATAAAACGACAGCGAAACGTCAATTTATGCCGCCCCTTAAGTCAAATTGCTTGTCATCACAAAGATCCTAACATATGCTCATTGAGTCCTCTTTAATTTTGATTTTCATTTAACCCATCACATTTAGCTTAATTTGCATGTATTAAGCCCACAATTACATTATTTGTTTTATTCAAACAAGGGACAGGAAGGGGATATAACCCTTCGGGGTGTTTGGTTCAAGGAATGTGGGATTCCCATGGGATGGGAATCCCACATTCCCATGTTTGGTTGGCCGGGAATCTCATTCCCGGTAATGTTTTATTACCAATAGTAGATTTTTTGGGGTATATTACCGGGAATGTCATTACCTCCCTTCCCTTAGGTATTGTAACATTACCGGCGTTTTGGACTAAAATGCCCTTAAATTTTTATTTTTTTCAAAAATATCCTTCTTCTGTCATTGAATAATAAAAATTCTACGAATGTTAAATTACAAATTTATCCTTAAATTATTTTAGATTTACAAAAAAAAGTCTATAATTAAAATTTTATATGAAGTTTAGGGGTTAAATTTTTTTTACCCTTTAATTAAACATTTTTTATATTTTTAATTTTGTAAAAAAATTATATAAATTATGAATTTAATTTTTTAAAGAAATATATAAATATTACAATTTGTAATATCAAATATATAATAAGGACAATTTGGTCAAATATACATTCCAATAATCTTTTATTTCTTTGACCAAACACGGTAATCTTACATTCCTGCTAAACCAACCAAACACAAAATACAACATTCCCAGTAATCCTATTCCCTGGTAATCTTTTATTCCCACTGGTAATATTACATTCCGTGAACCAAACGCACCCTTCTTTCTTTCAAGTTTCTCATGGAATGATAACAATATTTTGATTTTCTTACAAATTTATTATCTGATCATTTCTTACCTTAAGTCCTTAATAATAAAACTTATCATTTTTTTCTAATATTTATAATTAATAAAATATAAAATATTGAAAATTAAAAAGATCATTATATTTTACAAATAAAAAAATAATATTTATTTATAAATTTAATTTAAAAAAGAAGAAGAAAGTTTTAAAGATGCTTGAAGAAAAGGTTGAATGCCAAAGTCTCCGATTGCCCCCACGCACTATCATCATCGTATAGAAATAAAACCATGGTGTTGGATTCTCTTTTTACTTTGAAAATAATTAGGATCCACAATTTTCTCTCTTTCATAATTCCCTTCTTATACAACTAGAATACCTTTAAATGATTAGGATCCACATTTTTTAAACAAATACATAAATAAACAAATTTGGAGTCCACATCGACCTTTAGGTTAGGTAGGTCGAATACCTAAAAATACATTTTAAAATAATTTTAAGAAAGATAATTTTAAAAGATAAAAAATAATCTGTATTTAACCAGAAATTCGTACCTAAGCGATTATACGTCATCTAAATATTGAAATTGGAAAATTCGAATAACATTTAAATTATGATAATTTTTTAGAAAAATATCAAGGGAATTATTTTGCGCGAACAATTCTCGAAAAATGCCTTCCTTGTTAGTTAAGGGGCACTTCCACGAATTCCTCATACAAAATAATATTGCCCAAGTTTTTAGATAGAATACATACATTAAATATATTAAACCAAAAATTCATTTGAAAATAAAATATATTATTTTGTTCAAACAATTCTTGGAAACACATTCCTTGTTAGTTAAGGAGTGTTTCTATAAATTCCTCGAGTAAAATAACAGTTGAAAATATTACACTTAGCAACAAATTAAAAAAATGTAAATGATGGATCAAAATAATAAAGATGGTAACTTAGGGATTAAATAATAATACCAACAAGAAATAAAGGCAACCATTGCAAATATTTCACAATCCAAGCACTACAATCGAAAATACACCAACTTTAATCATTCAAGACCAAAATGGAAATTATTAAAGTAAGGCACTCAAATTAAAATATTTCTAAAAAATAAGACTACAAGTGAAATGGGATTAAAATGAAATAAAAATAAATACAATATCCAAATCATAAACCATCAGCGACTAAAATGCATAAATTGAAAATATTGTATCTAAATTATAATTAAATAATAAACAGAATACAAACAGTGGCTAAATGAATAAAAATAAAAATCAGTGAATAAATTCAAATAACCTAAAATAATAAAAAATGACTAAATTAAAACAAATACAAATTATAGCACAAAATTAAAGAAATAAACTAAACAGAAGACTAGTGGAAGAAATGGAAAAACACGCATGAAATAGAGGGGCATGGAAGAAAATAAACCAAAAAATTAGTGTTGATAAATAAAAAGGTAAAATCACTAAATTAGTCCCTAAATATTTTTTAAAAAAATTAAACAGTCACTACGTATGACCAAAAAACATAAAGGGACAAAACAACAATTAAACAAAAAATATATAACATGAATCAAAAATGGGTAAATTATAAAAGCGATCCCTACAGGTGACCATTTTAATAAAATACGCCAAACTTAGGGGGACCTAAGTGCAATTTCCCCTAATATTTTCTATAAATTTTAACTTTTTAAATTCAATTTTCATTTTTTATTTTTTTTAATATTTTTAGAGAGAGAGGGTCTCTACTCTATCTAGAAATCCGGCTGGTTACCGGTGACATACCTTCGCTGGCCGCAGTCTCTAGCGTCGTCGGCCGCCGCACCGTCGCCGGTGGTCGTTGGCCACCAAATTTCACCAGGAGCTTCGCATTGGCCTCCCCGTCTTCGATCTGGAATCAGTTTCGCGAGAATCAGCTCCGATATCCACAAATCTAGCCGAAACTGTTTGGTTTTCCTTTCTCCGATCCGTCGCCATCTGCTGTTGGATCACCGCCATTTTGGAGTATGTTGCTCACTATCCCATCCTCCACATCTTCATCGTTTGAATCCTCGATCGGAGTCCCCTAACGTCGGCTATGAACCTTGTCCAAAGGTATATAAACTCACTTTATTTCTTTCCTTCTTTTTTGCTTTTTTGCTTACTTTTGTGTGGTTAAAAAATATATTTCGAACGAAAAAACATTACTCTAAATTTTTTCTTTTATTGCTTTACTCCAAAGAAAAGAGGGTGGAGCTCCATTCTTTTACAAGAGTCGAAACCCCTATCCCTTACATTAATCCTGGAAACTGAGAACCCCTGCTATTTTTTAAAATCGAGACCCTATGCTATTTTTCAAAACCGATACCCTCTCAAAATGTTTGGTTCCTTGGACCCCCTATGCTCCAAACCAAAAAAATCCTCTTTATATAATATGTTTTTTACATCCCATTACATAAAAAATAGAAATTGATTGACTGTTGATTATTACGTGCTGCAAAGGTCCTAGATGGTGGCAGGAGTAGCTGGTGGCGTCTTGTAGTGGTTTCATATGGGCATGACAATGGGTGAAATCCTAATCGGGTTGGGTCGGGTCGGGTTGTCATTGTAGCCGGGTTCTATTATGGATATAAATTAGGCCCTTTTGGGCTTGTTAGGCCTTGATTTTGGGCTTGAATCTCTTTTGGGTTTGATCGAGCCTATTTGTAATTTGGGGCCCAGTTTCGGGTTTGTTCTAATGGCCTACAAAGATAATAAAAATAAAGTTAATAATAATAATAATTAAATAATAATATTATTATTAATAATAAAATAAAGATATGTTCGGGCAAAAATGAGTGTCAATAACTACCCTTCTTTGCTCATTCTTGTGTTATCAAGGATAGGGCAAAGACGAAAAGACAATGAGTTTTCGTCCGACCGAATCTGTGATTTGAATTTTTATAAAGGATATGCTCCATTGTTTCTACATGGTAAATCAGATCGAGAAACGCTGATTCATTCCACTGTTCTTTAGGGAAGATTGAATCAAACGTGATTTGTTTCAGTGCTCTTCAGGAATACCAAATCTAATAGAAGAAGAACTACTTCACTGCTCTCTAAAGAAGAACAGACTCGAGAAAATATTGATCTACTTCACTGTTTTTTCAGGGAATATTGAATCGAATGTGATTTGCTTCGCTGCTCTTTAGGAAGACCAAATCTGAAAGAACAAGAATCTGCTCCACTACTCTTTAGGGAAGATCAGACTCGAGAAAAATTTGATTCACTTCACTGCTCTTCAGGGAAGATTGAATCAAATTTGATTTGCTTCGCTTCTCTTCAGGAATACCAAATCTGAAAGAAGAAGAATTTGCTCCGCGACTCTTTAGGGGAGGTCAGACTCGAGGAAATTTTGATTCACTTCAGTGTTCTTCAGGGAAAATTGAATCGAACGTGATTTGCTTCGCTGCTCTTCAAGAATACCAAATCTGAAAGAAAAATGGGGATCTGCTCCACTACTCTTTAGGGGATATCAGACATTTCAAAGAAATTTGATTCACTCCACCATTCATTGGAAAGAAATGTGTAACATCCTCAATACCGAGTTAGTGCCTAATTGTAAAACTTTAGAATTTATTAACTAAAATAGATAAATTAAATAGTTCAGGGACTTATATGAAAATTTCTAAGTAGGATTGAATTGTAAAGAATGATAGATAGAAGGTTAAAATGGTCATTTGACCGAAAGATAAATTAAAATCTAATATGGTGAGGATATATATACACGTGGAGATTGAATGAAAAGGGGAAGGAAATATCCAAAGAGCTCTTATTCTTCAGCAGTGAGCCACCATGTCAAAGGTGAGTTTCTTATTAGTTAAGTTATTTATTGAATTTAAGTTTGGTTTATGTTCTTTGGGTAATACTTAAGCTTAAGGAAAGCTTAAGTTATCTTAAAATCAAAAGATGAAGAAGTTAGGAAGGATTATAGATGAGGGGTTTATAAGTGAAATCTTGGAAAAGAGTTGATAAGTAGAATTTGAAACTAAATTTGACTTGTCATCAGTTAAATTAAGAGGTATGAAGGATTAGAATTGAAATTAGAACATGTTTGAAAAATTGGTAAGATTCTTGATTTCAATATATATGATGGGATTTTGAAGATAAGGATGTGTTAGATGAATAGAAATTGGTTTGAGTATGTGTACTTGAGTTAAGAGTAGGAAAGTGAATAAAACAGGAAGAAATTGATCTTATATGGATAAACTTTCGGGTTTAAAAAGTGAATTATGGGTTAGGAGTATCGGTAATGCTTCATCCAATATCGATACTTCGAGAGTAAAAGAGTGATAATTGGTATAGGGGTATCGATACTGGTTGAACAGTATCGATACCATAAGCCTGAATTTGTCAAAGGCATTCATGGGTTATCGATACTTGGAAGGTAGTATCGGTACCAAGAGTACCGATACCATAAGGTCAGTATCGGAACCATTTTTGAAATGAGGATTACAGAATGCAATATGGGTATCGATACCGAGGCTTGGTATCAATACCACAGCTAGGGAAGTATCAATTACCCTACATGGGGTACCGATACTACTCCAAGTAGAAAATGAAATTTAACCTTTCTTTTAGCCTAAGAAATTAAGGATAAAATTATATAATACTTGGAATGTATGATTGTGTAGATATCGAGCACAAGCAAGTTTCGGAACAACCGAAAAATTAGAATCGATCAATAAAGAGAAATCAAGTCTTAGAAGTTATTGGGATCAAGTGAGGCTAAGGTGAGTGCATAGTGTGTAGTTCAATGGAAATAAGACTTGTGATAAGTCTATTTCCTATGTTAGTTCATGGTCCAATAGTTATGAACATGCATATATAATATATGATCATTATAAACACATGCATGAGTTATATATATTTATATAATTTGATACATGCTATATGATTCATGTGAACATACTCAAATAACATATGTTATATGATATGAGATTAATGGTCATATGTACATGTGATATGTGACAAAAGAGAAAAAAATATGTGATTGTAAGAGAAATAGCAGGAGTACATGAATATGTGGTGAAGTTATGGTTATATGAATGTATGAAATGTAATGATAATGCTCATGTTATATGATATGAGAGCTATAGGTATAGTTGGCATGTCAAGAGTTGAGGGTTACATAGGTCATTCGGGATATATACACAGGTCATTCATAACATATACATTGGTCTTTCGGGACATATTTCACATGCCACTCAGTGGTCCTTATACGAGCTGTGGTGACAGTATATGTGCACAACCTCAATGTACTCACATACCTTAAGTTCTCAGTAATGTACATGGGCCTGTAAAAGATATAAAAAATATTTACATGATTATATGTTAAAAGGTTATTATTGTTTACAATGATTCACATGTTATATGATGGAACAATTATATGATAGTTATGATGTTGTTTGAATAATTTCATGGCATGTTCATACTAATAGGAAATGCATTATTATATTGTTTTATGCCTCCTTAAGTCTATGACTTAGCGTGTAAGTGTTTTACAGGTAGGTTCATAGAAGAAAGAGGATCAGACTTAGGATATGCAGAGTAACATATATCCACTAGAAGATCAAATCAGAGCTACTTTTCACAGTATGTTTTGTTTATATAATAAATATTTTTTATGTAATAAATATTTTGGCATGTAAACAGAGTCGTAAATTACGTGCTTTGATCAATTTTGTAATGTTTAAACTTACTTATGTAAATTGTTAACTTTGTGTTAATGAAAGTTTAAATTTTCTCTTATTTTTATGAATTTAACGTTTTGAAATGACTTAACTTGTTAAACAAACATTCATATTCATACACTGTATAATCCCCTTTTTTCAAAGTCAGAAATTGTTGCTTCATCTGTCTAATAAACTGATCACCAATATACTTACGCTTGAATTCTTCCAAGAAGAATAACCATGTCACTTGATCACTTCTCAATCTCATGGTGACATTTGTCCACCATATTCTAGCTTGACCCCGCAACAATGAAACTATTCCATCTAATATCTCCATGTCAGAACAATGGAGTCCATCTGACATTATCTTAACATTGTTCAACCAAAGATCCGCAGCAACAGGATCTTCCTCAGCTTCACCTTTGAACTCGAGTTCTCCTAAACCTTTCAATTCCTTAGCTATATTCATTCGAGGAGCTGAGGGAGCAGGAGGTTAAAAATGCGACAAAATAGCGTTTAAAGTCCCGAAAACAACCCTTGATCTCTCACTGGTACTACTGGAGGTGTTCTCTTTTCACCCTGTCTGGTCAGGGCAGGTGAATTGCTAATACCTTCAGGTCTATCACTTCTCCTTTCACTTCGAGGACTCTCACGATCAAACATATAATACATAACCATATAACTCTATTAGAAGACATCATACTCATGACTCTATCAGATCAGAAACTTTCACTTTTTGTTTACATGTATACTTTTAAAACACCTTTTGACTTCGGTTTAAGCCTAGAATTGGCTAAATCTTAGCTCTGATACCATTAAATGTAACACCCCAACTCGTATCCAACCCGAATATAAGTCTGAGATGTCACATCAACCTTTTCAAATCATTTTACATAAATATAAGATGAAAATTCATATTTAAATTTAAACATATGAAATAATTTACATATAATAACTCAAAAAGTTTTACTAACTGTTAAGAGCTTATACCATTTACTACTTTAAATACATGCCAACACTATATAATACAAAAGGGAAACCTACTGTCAATTTTTCTGATCTGATCTTTGCTGAAGTTATGCTGTCTCCACTGCCTATCTTCTTTTTGGAGCTTCTCAGATCCTACGCGTAAAACATTCACACGCTAAGTCACAGACTTAGTGAGATATGTAAACGATTAATAGAACTATAACTACTTAACAAGTGCATGTACATATCAGGCAACACAATGCTTACATACACATATAAATCATTATTAGCATGCTGAACATTAATTATATTATTATCATTAATTCATTTTATCATATAAACATGTACTTATCATTTCTATACACATCATAAAACACGTAGATCATTTCACTATAGAGCACACATAGCATCATAATAAATTTATTTATTTATACTCTTTAAATCCCATGTATACTTTTGAGAACTTAAGGTATGTGAGTACATGGAGGTTGTGCACATATGCTGTCACCATAGCTCGTATAATTCCCACTAGGGGCGCGTAGGATTTGTCCCGAAGGATAACATATAACACATATGTCTCGAACGACTACATACATATTCCAATGGACCAAATAGATGTACCTATGTACCGTATATATGTTCCAATAGATTATATATATATCCTGAAGAACCACGTAGAACCCTCGACTCTTGGCATGCCAACTATACCCCTAACTCTCATAACACATAACATGGACATTATTATTTATATTTATCACACATTCACATATTCATATCACATAGGCATATAACTCATAGCTTCTTATCACATATTATGTAATACTCTCATGTAGTCTCATATCTTCTTATCATGTATCTCATATCACATGTTCTTGTATTCATATAACATATAATCACATAGATTACTTTCACATATATCTCTTGTCATGTGTCTTTTCTCTTATGATCATATAGTCATACAATTTATTATCACATACATGCATTCATATAAATCACATATAAAGATGCACCTAAACTCTAAACATATACATATACTTATATACACAAACATCATGTCACTACATACTTATATCCTTGTACTCATATAATCTACTATCAGAATTAGACTCATCGAAAGTCTTAATTCCATAGCATAACTTACACTTAATATCATGTACTCACCTTGGCTCACTTGTCAATACCGATCTCTTGTTTCCCTCTCGAAATTGTTACTCTGATGGCCTATCCGAACTTTGTTTTCGATCGGTATCTACAAGAATATAATCTAATGAATATCGAAATTTGAATTACTCGAAAAGATTCATATCAAAGCAAACTAAATAAAACACTAATTCCACTTTCCCACTTAAGTAGATTCGATGTTATAGTATCGATACCCCCTCCAGTATCGATACCAATATTACCAATATTAGATTCGATGTTGCTTGGTATCGATACCCTCCACATTGGTATCGATACTCCTAGTATCGATATTATCACTTAAATACCGATACTTCATGAAGATTTCTTACTCTTTTTCCGTATGGTATCGATACTGTTCATGCAGTATTGATACCCCATTCATAGATTTCTCATAAATTACCTTGTAGTAACGGTATTAACTCAACCAGTACTGATACTACTAACCAGAATATAGTTTCTAAAAACCTGAAAATTTCAACACTATACCCTAAACTCTACTTGTTTGCCTCTCCTCATGCCCTAAAACTTATCTATATATACTTAAACCCTCTTTTAACACTATAACACATTATTATCTTCAATATCTCACTATAACTCTTAAATTAAAGAGTTTCACTAAACTTTCCATGTGTTCTAAATTCATTTCTAATGCTTTAAACTTCTTAATCCTTCTTATGACAAGTCAAATTTATCAAAAGAACTCCAAAAACCTCTTCATACCAATAATTCATTTATACACCCTTATTACAATTCCCTTTTAATTATCTTCCCTTTATGTTTTAATCTTATATAAGCTTTCCTTAAGCGTATATAACACCCAAAGAATAAAACTCAACTTAAAAATTCAAGAATTAAACATCTAAAATTAAACTCACCTTTGGAGTTTGAGTAAACGGGAAGAAGAAGAAAGCAAGAAGAAGGGTTATGGATTAATCCCCAATTTCAAGTGTTTATCTCCTATTAAAGGAGATAAAATATCTTTTAAGCTGAAATTACCATAATACCTTCATTCATTTCATAATTACTATTTAATCCAATACTAATATATTCATATTTAAGTCCTTGAACTTTCTAATTTTTCCTAAATTGATAACCAAATTTCAAAAAAATTTATTTTAGTCACTAACTCGGTTTTTGGGATGTTATAGATGTGACACCTCGGATTCGTATCTAGGTCAGGTACGGGTTGGGGTGTTACATTTAATGGTATAAGAGCTATGGTTTAGCCAATTCTAGGCATAAACCGGAGTCTAGAGTGTCTTTAAATACGTACATGCCAACAAAATAGTGAGAACTTCTGATCTGATAAGAGTAACAAGTATGTTGTCATGCTAATAGTGTTATATAGTTATATCTTATTAGATATCCGGACACCATATCTCCCGAAGTGAAGTGAGAGATGATAGGCCAGCTGAGAGTAATAATTCACCTGCTCTGGCCAGGCAAGGTGAGGAACGAGAACCTTCTAGAGTGTCTGTACAAGATCAAGATGTCTTCTTCAGGAAGTTGGATGCCATCTTGACACGTTTTCGACCTTTTTCCTCTTCAACTCAGAGAATGAATGTTGTGAAGGAGTTGAAGGGATTAGGAGCTCCAGAATTAAAGGTGAAGCCGAGGAAGGTCCTGTTGCTGCGGACCTTTTGTTCAATGATGTGAAGATCATATTAGATAGACTTCACTATTTTGATGTGGATAAGTTAGATGGAGTGGTCTCCTCGCTTCGTGGGCAAGAGAGAATCTGGTGGACAAATGTTACCCTGAGGATGACTAGTGATCAGGTGACTTGGTCCTTGTTCTTGTAAGAATTTAAACACAAGTATATAGGATATCAATTCATTAAGCAAATGAAACAAGAATTCTTGAACCTGAAGCAAATTAATCGCACTGTGTATGAATATGAATGCAAGTTCAACAAGTTAAGTCGTTTTGTGGCTGAGTTGGTTACAACAGAGAAAAACGCTTGCGAGTGGTTTGTTGAGGGATTGCGCCCAAGGTTAAAGGAGATGTTGATTGTCCTCATTTCAGGAGGTAGTTAATCATGCTAAAGCTCTAGAAAGAGCTCAGAATGAATGGTTCGGGGAGCAGAGAGCCTAATCGTCTAAAAAAACTTGAGCTTCATCAAGTTCTGCACCACCCAAGAGAGGTAGAGATTCTGGTTTTCGATCTCATGCGAGGTCTAAGTTGGTGGCATCTTCTGCTAGAGGATCAAATCAGATGAGAGCTAGACAGACTCAATCAGTAGGGTCTAGTGATGGGAGAGTATAGAAGGGTCAAGTCAGACAATGTCAGATTTGTAGAAGAAACCATAGTGGTATATGCAGAGTAAAATATGGAGCTTGTTTGCGATGTGGTGAAACATGACATTTTATGAGGGATTATCCATTGAGGGCTGGAGAGGCTGCACAGTCGGAACGATTTGCTTCGATGTCTCAGAGAGGACGAAGAAGAGGTAGATGAAGAAGTTAGCCTCAGTCCTCTACTCAACCAGAAGTATGCTCCACTGCTTGAGTGTATAATATCAAGAACAATTAAGATCATGATGATCCAGAGATAATTGTAGTTACTTTTCTACTATATGATAAATCTGTTGTGGTATTGATTGATCCGGGTTCTACATACTCGTATAGTAGTAGTAAATTGGTGAGAGAATTGGGAATTCAATTAGAAGCTACTAGTAGTGATCTGATAATGACAAATCCATTAGGGCACAGTTCCCGGGTTAATAGAGGGTGTCCCATACAGATTCAGGGAATTGAATTCCCTACTAATCTGATGGAATTACCCTTTGACAAATTCGAAGTGATACTAGGAATGGACTGGTTATACTGTTATCAAGCTAATGTTGATTGTAAACTAAAGAGGGTAACATTAATCAGTTCAGAAGGATTGGAAGTTATAGTGTTCAGTGAAAGATGGAATCCATTGATAAATGTTATGTCAGTGATGTCAGCAAAGAAGTTATTGCTATAAGGATGTCAAGGTTTTATTACTAGTGTGATGGATACTAGAGTCAAGAAGAAAGGGTTAGAAGAAATTCCCATAGTTAGAGAATTTTTCGATGTCTTTCCTATAGAGTTGTCAGATCTACTTCCGGATAGAGAAGTAAAATTTTAGATTGACACCGTACAGAATGGCGCCAAAAGAGTTGCAAGAGTTAAATATTCAGTTACAGGAACTGTTGGACAAAGGATTTATTAGACCAAGCGTATCGCCCTGGGGAGCTCCAGTATTATTCGTTAGGAAGAAGAATAGGTCGATGCGTCTCTGCAATGATTATAGGTAGCTCAACAAAGTGACTATCAAGAATATGTATCCTCTCCCTAGAATTGATGATTTGTTTGATCAGTTGAAAGGAGCTTCAGTTTTCTCTAAGATTGATATGCGATCTGCATATCACTAGTTGAAGATTTAGGAGAAAGATATTCTAAAGACGACATTTAGAATGAAGTATGGTCACTACTAGTTTATTGTTTTGCCTTTTGGAGTTACGAATGCACTAGCTACTTTTATGGACCTAATGAATAAAATATTTCAACCTTATTTGGACCAGTTCGTAGTTGTTTTCATCGATGACATATTGGTGTATTCGAAATTGAATGAAGAACATAGTACACACTTGGGGATAGTTTTACAAATTCTAAGAGATAAGAAGTTATACACCAAACTATCCAAATGTGAGTTCTAGTTGAATGAGGTGACATTCCTTGGACATGTAATTGTTGCAGAAGGAATTCGGGTTGATCCTCAGAAAATAAAAGCTATTCTAGAATGTGAGATTCCAAAGAATGTATCTGAAGTTCGAAGTTTTCTGAGACTTGCAGGTTATTATCGAAGGTTTGTTAAGAACTTTTTTTATGATAGCTTTACCTTTAACTAAGTTGATGAGAAAAGATGTGGCATTTACTTGGACTCCTGAATGTCAAGAAAGTTTTGAAAAGTTGAAGAAAATTTTGACATAAGCTCCAGTATTGGTTCAACCTAAATATGGAAAAAACTATATGGTTTATAGCGACGCGTCCCATAATGGCTTGGGATGTGTGTTGATGCAAGAGGGCAAGGTGGTGGCTTATACATCGAGATAATTGAAACCATATGAAAAGAACTATCCAACGCATGATCTGGAGTTGGCTGCAGTAGTGTTTGCTCTTAAGATTTGGCGTCACTACTTATATGATGAGCGTGGCTATTTATATACAAATCATAAGATCTTGAAGTATTTGATGACCCATAAAGTGTTGAATTTAAGGTAGAGGAGATGTGTGGAATTTATAAAAGATTATGTTGTGGTAATTGATTTTCATCCTGGAAAAGCAAACGTGGTGGCGGATGCTTTAAGTCGAAAAATGTTTGCAGCCTTGCGAGCTTTAGATGCCAGGCTGTCATTAAATGGAGATGGTGAAATATATGCGGAATTGACCCATAAGCCATCATGGCTAGATAGAGTTAAGAAATCGCAAACCAAAGATGAAAACTGTTTGAAGAGGTTACAACAAGTAAAGAATGGAGAGCTTAATGATTATGAGATTAAAGCTAATGGGAATTTGTATTACCAAGAAAGATTAGTGATTCCGGATAATGATGAGTTGAAAAATGAATTATAAATAGAAGCTCATTGTAGTCCATTGACGATGCACCCGGGTGGAAATAAGATGTATATGGATCTCAAAATTCAATATTGGTGGCCAGGAATGAAAAGAAGTATTACGGAATTTGTGTCCAAGTGCTTGATTTGTCAGCAAGTCAAAGCTGAGCATCAGGTTCCATCAGGACTATTGCAACCAATGTCTATTCCTCAATGGAAGTGGTATAATGTGACTATGGAATTTGTGACGGGGTTGCCTTTGTCTCCAAACAAAAGAGATTCAATCTGGGTGATCGTGGATAGATTGACTAAATCAGCTCATTTTATTCCAGTAAGAACTAATTTTTCTATGGATAACTATGATGAATTGTACATCAGGGAGATTATTAGATTGCATGGTGTACTAGTTTTAATTATTTCTGATCGAGATCCTAGATTCACATCGAGGTTTTAGAAGACTTTGCATGGAGCATTAGAAAATCGATTTAACTTTAGTACATCATTTCATCCTTAGAAAGATGGAAAATCCGAGTGGACTATCCAAATTTTAGAAGATATGTTGAGAGCCTACTTAATAGAGTTCAAGGGATCGTGGGAAAAATACTTGCCACTTGCCGAATTTGCCTAAAACAATAGCTACCAGTCAAGTATCAAAATGGCTCCCTATAAAGCTCTATATGGGAGGAAATGTCGTACATCTTTGAAATGGTACGAACTTAAGGATCGAGAAGTTCTTGGTCCTGATTTAATTAAGGAAGTAGAAGAGAATGTTCAAGTGATTCAAAATAATCTGAAAGCGGCAACTATTAGACAGAAATCATATGTTGATCTGAAGAGGAAAGAAATTGAGTTTCAAGTTAGAGATAAAGTATTCTTAAAGGTGTCCCCATGGAAGAAGGTGTTGAGGTTTGGACGAAAAGGAAAGCTTAGTCCTCAGTTTATTGGACCTTATGAAATTGTTAAGAGAGTGGGACCAGTGACATACCAACTAGCTTTGCCACATGAAATGGAAAAGATTCATGATGTTTTCCATGTTTCGATGCTTCGAAGATATAGATCTGATCCTTCCCATATTGTGACACCAGAAGAGATAGAAGTTTAGTCTGACTTAACTTATGAGGAAGAACCAGTACAAATATTGGCTCATGAGGTAAAACAATTAAGGAACAAGACTATTCCATTGGTCAAGGTGTTATGGAGAAATCATAAGATAGAGGAAGCAACGTGGGAGCGTGAAGAGGATATGAAAAATCAGTACCCCCATCTTTTTGTGCAATAAAAATTCTAGGATGAATTTTCTTAAGGGGTGATTTGTAATACCAGGTTAGTGACTAAATTGTAAAACTTTAGAATTTATTGACCAAAGTATATAAATTGAATAGTTTAGGGACTTATATGAAAATTTCTATGTAGGATTGAATTGTAAAGAATGATGGATAGAAGGTCAAAATGGTCATTTGACCTAAAGATAAATTAAAATCTAATATGGTGAGGATATATATACACGTGGAGATTGAATGAAAAAGGAAGGAAATATCCAGAGAGCTCTTATTCTTCAGCCGTGAGACACCATAGCAAAGGTGAGTTTCTTATTAGTTAAGTTATTTATTGAATTTAAATTTGGTTTATGTTATTTGGGTAATACTAAAGCTTAAGTAAAGCTTAAATTATCTTAAAATAAAAAGATGAAGAAGTTAGGAATGATTATAGATAAGGGATTTATAAGTGAAATCTTGGAAAAGAGTTGATAAGTAGAATTTGAAACTAAATTTGACTTGTTATCAGTTAAATTAAGAGGTATGAAGGGTTAGAATTGAAATTAGAACATGTTGAAAAATTGGTAGGATTCTTGATTTCAATATATAGGATGGGATTTTGAAGATAAGGATGTGTTAAATGAATAGAAATTAGTTTGAGTATATGTACCTGAGTTAAGAGTAGGATAGAGAATAAAACAGGAAGGAATTGAACTGATATGGATAAATTTTCGGGTTTAAAAAGTGAATTATGGGTTAGGAGTATCAGTAATGCTTCATCCAGTACCGATACTTCAAGAGTAAAAGAGTGATAATTGGTATAGGGGTATCTATACTGGTTGAACAATATCGATACCATAAGCCTGAATTTGTCAAAGGCATTAATGGGGTATCGATATTTGGAAGGTATCGATACTAAGAGTACCGATACCATAAGGTCAGTTTCAGAACCATTTTTGAAATGAGGATTATAGAATGCAATATGGGTATCGATACGCAGTCTTGGTATCGATACCACAGCTAGGAAAGTATTAATACCCTACATGGGGTACCGAAACTACTCCAAGTAGAAAATGAAATTTAACATTTCTTTTAGCCTAAGAAATTAAGGATAAAATTATAATACTTGGAATGTATGATTGTGTAGATATCGAGCACAAGCGAGTTCTGAAACAACCGAAAAGTTAGAATCGATCAATAAAGAGAAATCAAGTCATAGAAGTTATTGAGATCAAGTGAGGCTAAGGTGAGTGCATAGTGTGTAGATCAATGGAAATAAGACTTGTAATAAGTCTATTTCCTATTTTAGTTCATGGTCCAATAGTTATGAACATGTATATAAAATATATGATCATTATAAACCCATGCATGAGTTATATATATTTATATGATTTGATACATGCTATATGATTCATGTGAACATACTCAAATAATATATGTTATATGATATGAGATTAATGGTCATATGTACATGTGATATGTGACAAAAGATAAGAAATATGTGATTGTAAGAGAAATAACAGGAGTACATGAATATGTGGTGAAGTTATGGTTATATGAATGTATGAAATGTAATGATAATGCCCCTGTTATATGATATGAGAGCTATAGGTATAGTTGGCATGCCAAGAGTTGAGGGTTATATAGGTCCTTCAGGACATATACACAGGTCCTTCGGGACATATACATAAGTCCTTCGGGACATATTTCACATTCCACTCAGTGGATCTTTATACTAGCTGTGGTGACAGCATATGTGCACAACCTCAATGTACTCACATACCTTAAGTTCTCAGTACCGTACATGGGCCTATAAAAGATATAAAAGTATTTACATGATTATATGTTAACATGTTATTATTGTTTACAATGATTCACATGTGATATGATGGAACAATGATATGATAGTTATGATGTTGTTTGAATAATTACATGGCATGTTCATACTTATAGGAAATGCATTATTATATTGTTTTATGCCTCACTAAGTCTATGACTTAGCATATAAGTGTTTTACACGTAAGTTTGGAGAAGAAAGAGGACCAGACTTAGGATCTGCAAAGCAATATATCTCCACTCGAAGATCAGATCAAAAGTATTTTACACAGTATGTTTTGTTTATGTAATAAATATTTTTGTTTATGTAATAAATATTTTTGTTTATGTAATAAATATGTTGGCATGTAAACAGAGTCGTAAAGTACGTATGCTCTAATCAATTTTGTAATGTTTTAAACTTACTTATGTAAATTGTTAACTTTATGTTAATGAAAGTTTAAATTTTCTATGATTTTTATGAATTTAACGTTTTGAATAGTCGATATGACACCTCAGATTTGTATCCAGGTCAGGCACGAGTTGGGGGTGTTACAAAATGAATCAGGATCGATTTGCTTCTCTTGTCTTCAAGAAGATCGAATATGAAAATCAAACATTACCAATCATTATTGTATGTTTGAGAATTTGAAAACATCATACTTGAAAGTTTAGAATTTGAGAGAATCTTTGAGAATCCATTTCTCATGTGGGAGCTTGTCTCGCAGCCACTAGATATGGGAATCTGCCTTGACTCGAGTGCCATTTGAACATGTCCCTTCTTGGGACTTTGGATTGGTTGATGACTTCTGCTGGTCATAAATCTTTTAGTTTTCTTGAAAAACCTATAAAATATTCATCTTGAAAGTGCAACGAATCTAAACAAAGAATGCAGTGATGCAATTCATTTATCATTAATCTTTTGAGAAAGTGAAAGAGGTCTTTAAGAAAGACTAAATTAAAATTTTCATGTAAGTGCCCCAGAATAGACAAAGTTAATTTCTAGAGTCTTTTGGAAGACAAGGTTGAGGTTTCTAGGGAAAAGATCTCAAGAAAGACTAAAGTGAACTTTCAAGGACACAAGTCCTAAGAGAGTCAAGATTGAAGACAACATTACAGAAAGATTGACTCCTCTATACGAGAAAATGAAATTGAGGAAATATACTACTAAGAAGTTGACTCCTTTCAGCGAGAAAGTCAAGTTGAGAATGTCATCACTAAAAGATTAACTCCTCTTCGCGAGAAAGTCAAGAAGTCAACACTAAAAGATTGACTCATCTTTATGAGAAATTTAAGGTGGACAACACTAAAATATTGACTCATATTCGTAAGAAAGTCAAGAAGGACAACACTAAAAGATTGATTTCTCTTCACGAGAAAGTTAAGAAGGATAACACTGAAATATTGAGTCCTCTTCACGATAAAATCAAGAATGACAATACTGAGATATTGACTTCTCTTCATGAGGAAGTCAAGAATAACAAAGATCGACTTCTCTTCGTGAGGAAGTCAATAATGACATTGGAAGATTGACTCCTCTTCACGAGGGAGTCAAGTTGAAGCTTCAAGGGAAAAAGACTTTTAGTATGACAAGATTGAGTTTTCTAAGAGACATGCTCTAAGAAGGCCACAATTAAAATTTCTAGGGAAACCAACTTAAGAGAGACAAAAATTTCTCAAAACAGATTTTATAGACATTATTATGTGGAAGATCAATATTTATCATGTGTGTATGAAATGATGTATGATGCAATGACACAAATTCATGTATTATGTATGAATGCATGTTTTCTTGATCTGTGGTAGAGAATGCTACAAGAGCGATATCCATTCTCTTCCTGATTAAGTCATATTCTCTTTTGTTTGCATCACCGTGCACTCTTACAATTCTTGAGTTGTGTCAACTTCTTCTTACCCCCAACAAATTTTTGTCTCTGATAAGATTGCCTTTCTTTGCTTGAACTTGTGTAGAAATCCAATATAGCTTTTATCTTTGGAAAGCGGATTTACCATCTTTGCACACTGTGTATGTGACTATGTCAAACTCGACAAAGATCAACGGGAGAGCAGCGTATGTTCTAATTTGACTCTTAAAACACATCAAATGGAGGGTCTATCCTATTTTTATTTATGTCTCTACATCTAATCGGATCTCAAACAAAGCTATTTATACTACATCATGTCGAGACGTTTAACATTAACCCATTGTTCAACCTTAGTTGGGTCTACTAGTTTCTTGCTGTTAAAATTCTATCGCCCTTTCCGTGAAAAAAAATCTCCACCATTCCTCTCTTTTAACCTCAGGGGTTGTAAAAGACAACCTTCATCTTGGTTAATAGAAACACCACATGATCGTAACATTGGTTCAGCTCCATAATCACTGGTTCATAAAACATTCATCAACTCATTCATAATTTCTTGTAGCTTCTGCCTAGATTTTTCAAACAGGAAAGCTCTTTGCATGGTGTTCATAGCTTTTGTATAGCGTTACAAAGACACCAAAGAACAAAACTCAGTGGGAGGCTTTGGCTTGACAACATTCATGCATGGGAAATCACCTAAATAATGCAACTGTATGTTGTGATGGTGGACAAAATGATCATATATAGTAAACTTCATTGTCCTTGTTTCACCATTTTTACTCTTCACACCTTTCTGTCCCATTGAAAAATACATGTTTGTTCAACTAAATGATTTTGTATTCCTAGATGATATGTGCCTTCAAACAATGCCCCAACATTTATCATTTATTGCTGATATGCCTTCAAAATTGCCCCAATATCTATTATTTCTTAATGATATGGGCTTTAAAAAATACCCTAACATTCCAAGTTGTAAGGCTCATTCTCAACTTTTGTTTGATTTGGATCTTATGATCCCCGCGAAGTCTGGTTTTGGTAATGCCCCAAGGTGGGTATTTATGGCTTCTCCCTATTTGGGAGCCAAAATTCATCATTGACTAGTCACATTCTTGCATTTTTACTATGCACTAGTATATGTAACCCTTCAAATAAGGCGATCATCTGCTTCTCGACAGGTTACCGACAACGTCAAAAGGAAGTGCTACGAGTTCTATCCTTCAGTCCTTATGATCTCTCAGACTATTTTATTCTAGCATCATTTATTCTATTTTTCCAATAGAGGTAGAATGGGCCTCACCTACTTCAAGAACTACTTCAAGGACCTTTTGCATTTGAGATTGTCATGTTTGAAAATATTTTTCTCTCTTCTTTTATTTTAAAAAATTAAAGAATGAAAGAATTTGTAAAGTATTACTCCTTAATTCATGCTCACAATTGAAGTAAATAATGAATATGAGTTCACAAAATATCAAAAGAATCAACAACTTTTTTAATGCTTTCAAAGTTATAGCTCTTCGACAAATGTCAAAATTGATGGGTTAGCTTCAGGTTGGCTTCCTCTTTTCCAAGGTTTTAATCATCGAAGATGCCATTTTTTTCTCGGTCCTTGTGAACATTATAACATGCCCCTCTTTCTTGGCTTGGTATTTTATTCGAACGTGGACAAAATGACGCAACTAGTATATTCAATTACTAGATTTTCTAGAACACTTCTATTTCAGTTCTATGAAATCTTCCATTTGTTCAAGCTTCGCAGACTTCCTTAGCAGAGGTAGTGCAGAGACATCATTCTAAATATAAAATCCTGAGTGCTTGTGTGAGGTCGACTATAACAAGTGTTCCTCAACTCCCTTAGTCTATTTTACTGAAACTCGTTATTAGATAAATTTGATTTAATTTTCCATTATTTAGCTAGTTGAATTCAACTTTATTGTACTTTCCTTTATCGAGCTAGCTGAAGGGTTCATCTCATCATAAAGTCTTCAACTTGACAATTGCAGTGGAGCAAACACCGAACTGCCAAGTACGCGAGCAATTTCATGGTTTGAATGTAATATATTCATAAAGTTTGGGCTTTTAAGTTTCCTCTATAACCAATTGCTTTAGTGGAATAACTCAGCTTTATTGTATAATCTATTATAATAATAAATCTATTAACCTTTTGACTATTCAGATTAGAATTTCTTAATCTCATCAAAAAGAATCTATTATAGTCTATGTGTCTTTGATGGTCAGACAATCCCATATTTAGAGTTCAATTCCCAAACAATTGACTATATTAAATCCATTTACTCCACAATTTCATTTGTGAAGATTGGGATCATCACTGAACATCTTTAACAGAAATGTAGTTTAGTCAATTTTGCAATGTCATACACAAGAGATGCCCCATGTTGTCCGCTCCTATGCTTATCTGAATAACAAGCCTCTTGTTCATTTTCTCATGAGATGATAAGGTTATATTGGTCTCTACAAGAGAATGGTATGGTGTTCGAGTTTGTCTTCTGGGGTAAGGTCAAGGATTACAAATTTGATTTAATGCTCATCATCTTTAAAGTATCACAAATTTAGTTAAACATCCTTAAAAAACTAAGAAAGAACAAAAACAAATTCAAACAAGATGCTGCAAATGGAATAAAGCTCCATGATGAATGAAATGATCCATTCCTAATTAAGATGCCCCTTTACTCATAAGATATATGGGTTGTTGACTGGATCTTCAGGGTTATTACAATCTAATGCCCCATTTACTCATTAAAAGAACCATGCCTTTGAATCGATCAGATTATTATATAACTTGCTCTTTGGTATCTCACAGTTCTTAATGGTATGCCCCAAGCTTCATATCTTTGGCTCTCCAATCTTCTCTAGGCACGAATGTGATGGCCCCAATTTACTTTCAATATTTCTATCACAAGATTCTCCTCGAGTTACCACCAGGATCTCTGATTAATGCATGTTAATATTCAATGTAGATTATGTAATGTATGATGTATAGACGTGAATGTAAGGAGGTAAAATGCACATACGAATGTGAAAATACAGAAATAAGAATGCAAAATGTGCGATGCAAATGCATGTATGCAAAAGGTGTCATTCTAGAGTGACCATCTTAAAACAACTTTCATTGAACACAAAGGCTTCGGTACATTAAATAAACTTTACATATAAGGGATAACTTTAACTCTTAACTTCTCTATCTCTCTCAAAAGCCAAATTAACTTCCACTCATGCTCGGGTGTTGAGTTATCCATCTACTTCAATTCTCTTGCAAAGCCAGCTAAATCAACTAACTTGTGAGCCACATTGCTTGCTTGTATCTGCTTCTTTTATGTTGTCATTTTCTTCTATCTTATGTGACAATTCTCGGAGCAGTAAACAAAGTTGTTCATTTTTCCTCATAAGAAAGTCTTTGTTCTTATGAAGCATCTATAATCCTCATCAATGTCTTATTCTTAGATCTAGTGGCTTTTAGCTCGGTATTATTCTCACTCTGGTGACGCTAGTATAAAGCTTTCATATTGGCTATGAACACATTCAACATATGATTTTCGACTTGGCATATTTCCAAGTCATCTATGGTTGTATTACGTCTTCTTTTCACAATCTGTAAATCATGAGAGGACTTCTTGGCTCGACTTTCATGCATCTTTCTATTCTTTCTCCATTGTTCAACATCGTTTTCCGTTCAGTGATACCTATTGTTTACTCCTCAAGGGACACACTTGAGCTTCATACCTTAGCAATCTTTCTTCCTTATGGATGCCCCTATTGGTATCCTTACCTTTGAACACTTTTGGCTCTAACCTAACAGGAAAATCAGTTACCAAACTAGGTCGACCTTTCATATCGAACTCCATGATCTAAAAGGTGTTGGATTCGATGTTTGAAGGCAGTGAAATTCTCAATGACATGTCTTTAACCTCCTTAAGTCTTCAGGTTTACTTCTCTTGACATTGGGAGCAGACTCTCAAATGACCACGAGTTCTGATTACAATGCTTCTTTTCATCTTTATGAACTTCTACAGTTGCCACCATTTTCTTGGGGTCTCCAGACAACTTGTTAGTGATTGTTCGTGATTTCTCAGACAGACTAGGATTAACTTGCTCTAATGTAGTCCCTTGTGCATTTGACATCGCATGATTATTTTCATCGAGCTCTTTATTTTCTTTTGCAATAGTCTCTTTTCCTTTGGCCAAAGTAGTTATTCTATCCATCATCTTGGACATTTGCTCTCTCATCTCTCTTATCTCCTCTTGTTCTACGTCAGACACACGATCCTCATACGTATAGCTCTCCATTATCCTCGGAGTTTCCTCAAGATGTCATTCATTAGCTGTGTTATAGTTTACTTTATCATGAAAACCTTTGTCTATCATGAAAACTTTTTACTCTGATGACCACTCACAAATCAACACCTTTGAAAAAATTTTAAGATCATGCGATGCAAGCAGAAAGAAAAGTAACACAAAAAATAAGTTAGTACAAATAAGATAACAAAGTGACAAGAATTATTATAAAAACAATAATAACAAAATAAATATATCAATAAGCTAATGTAAAACAAGAATGCAAATGCAAATGCACAAGGTGTTAACTCCAAAAGTGACCACCATAGAACAATCTTCATCAGACCATAAGATTTCCTTATACTAGACAAACAAACTTCATTTTCTTCATTTATTGCGATAGTTGGATCTCTAAACCTCTATTTCTATGGGATTAATCGCGAGGAAAGCGACCTTGATATCTCATGAAGGGTCTTTTCATTCTTAACTCAACTAGAATTTGACTATTTGATACCCTCTCGATCTTTGTTTAATGAGAGTCTTTGATCTATCTTTGAGCTTTTCTCTCATCTATTAACTTTGTTTGTAAGTCATCACTCTTATGGATTTGACTATCTAGTTATGGAACTCTTATGTCGATTTGAAAACCTTCTAATTTGGTTCACCATTTGCGAATTAACACAATATTTGGTTATGATGTGAAAATGCAAATGAAAACATAGGACAAATAAAAATCAAATAAAACAAAAGAAATTTTTAGTACCACTTAACCAAAAAGCAGAATAAATATTTGCGAAAGGAAAAGATCCTACCCAACATGGTATCTACCCTAACATGCTTTTATAGTAGTTCTATTGAGACATGTTTTCTACCCCATGATTTATTTAACATATAAATCCTAACCTCATGCCATCTAATTCGCACATTTCTTTTAAAAAAATGAACCTAACCGCATACTCTTCTATTTCTCATTTTTTTTGCAAAATAAATAAATAAATTTGAGGAAAAGGTTAGAGTGAGTTTTCCCTTTGTGACTTTTGAAGAACCATAGACCTAATTTCGGTACAAAACAAATTAAGTTCTGGTAATACTAAAAGGGTCATCCAATTGTCCTTTGTTGGTGCCCCATTGGGCCTGCCAAGCCCTCAATCCTCACCCATTATAGGCTTAAACGGATCAACTTCAATTCGAGAGGATGCACTTCCCTATGTCCATGCGAGGAAACTCAATGTTTCGCTCGTAAACACAAGGCATATGTACCCAAGAGGTTAGTTGCTAAAGCCCCTGCGGAGAAAAATAATTTTTCTCACGTAAGCATAGCGTTCACCCCTACCCAACGGGATAGAGCATAGTTAGAAGACTCTTAATACCCGAATGGTTATAGCGCGAGTGGAGGGAAATTCACAATCCTTTTCCTCGATCAAAAAACAAGCAAACTTAAAAATATGTCAGAAATTTGAAACAATGGAAATCACACATTAGTACCACTAATAAATAAATAAAAGATGTATGACACAATGCAAACAAAACATGTGGATCAAAATTTAAATATCATTCAAATTTACAATTTTCAACTAAAAAGAGGATGTATAATTGATTACGACATGACTCCCTAATGTCCTCAGTGGAGTCGCCAAGCTGTCGGAACGATCCTTAAGCTTTTTAGGGCTATGGCGAGGATCGATCCAACTTAATTTTGGAAACAATTGGTTTTTTTAAGTAAATACATAAATAAAAAAATTTGGAGTCGTTATCGACCTTTGGGTTAGGTAGGTCGAATACCTAAAAATACCTTTTAAAATAATTTTAAGAAAAATAATTTTAAAAGATAAAAAATGATATGCGTTTAACCAGAATTTCATTTTGAAAAGGGTTCGGGAGTCGATTACGTGTAGGGAAGGATTAGCATTCCCATAACGCTCGAAATCGGTATCTAAGCGATTATACATCATCTAAATATTGAAATTGGCAAATTTGATTAACATTTAAATTATGATCATTTTTTAGAAAAATATCAGGCGTATTATTTTTTGCGAACAATTCTCGAAAAAATGTCTTCCTTGTCAGTTAAGGGGCATTTCCACGAATTCCCCATATAAAATAATATTGCCCAGGTTTTTAGATAAAATACATACATTAAATATATTAAAACAAAAATTCATTTGAAAATAAAATATATTATTTTGTTCGAACAATTCTTGGAAACACATTCCTTGTTAGTTAAGGCGAGTTTCTATAAATTCCTCGAGTAAAATAACATTTGAAAATATTACAATTAGCAACAAATTAACAAAAATGTAAATGATGGATCAAAATAATAAAGCTGGTGACTTTAGGGATTAAATAATAAAACCATCAAGAAATAAAGGCAACCATTGAAAATATTTCACAATCCAAGCACTACAATCGTAAATACACCATCTTTAATCATTCAAGACCAAAATGGAAATTACTAAAGTAAGGCACTCAAATTAAAATATTTCTAAAAAATAAGACTACAAGTGAAATGGGACTAAAATGAAATAAAAATAAATACATTATCCAAATCATAAACCATCAGTGACTAAAATGCATAAATTGAAAATATTGTATCTAAATTATAATTAAATAATAATCAGAATACAAACAGTGGCTAAAATGAGTAAAAATAAAAATCAGTGAATAAATTTGAATAACCTAAAATAATAATAAAATGACTAAATTAAAACAAATAAAAATTATAGCACAAAATTAAAGAAATAAACTAAATAGAGGACTAGTGACCGAAATGGAAAACACAAATGAAATAGAGGGACCTAGAAGAAAATAAATAAAAAAGTTAGTGCTGAGAAATAAAAAGGTAAAATCACTAAATCAGTCCCTAAATATTTAAAAAAATTAAACAGTCATTATGCATGACCAAAATGAAAAACATGCCTAAACATAAAGGGACTAAACAACAATTAAACCAAAAATATATAACATGAATCATAAATGGGTAAATTACAAAAACAATCCCTATAGGTAACCATTTTACAAAAGCACGCCAAACTTAAGGGGACCTAAGTGTAATTTCCCCTAATGTTTTCTATAAATATCAACTTTTCTTTTTTTAATTCAATTTTCATTTTTTAAATATTTTTAAAGAGGGGAGACCCCTCTCTCTAGAAATCCGGTCGATTGCCGGTGACATACCTTCGTTGGCCGCCGTCTCCGCCGCCACTGCCGGTGGCCGTTGGCCACCATGACTTTCACCTTGGCCTCCTCGTCTCCGATCTAGGGTCGGTTTCGCGAGAATCGACTCCGATATCCACGAATCTAGCCTAAACTGTTTGGTTTTCCTCTCTTCGATCTGTTGTCGTCCGCCGTTGGATTGTTACCATTTTAGAGTATGTTGCTCACCATCCGCTCCTCCACGTCTTCACCGTTCGGATCCTCGATCGGAGTCTCCTAACTCCGGCGATGAACCTTAGCCGAAGGTATATAAACTCACTTCCTTTCTTCTTCTTTTTTCTTTTTTTCCTTTTTCGATTACCTTTGCGTGGCTAAAAAATATATTTCGAACGAAAAACCATTACTCTAAAAATTTTCTTTTATTGCTTTACTCCAAAGAAAAGATGGTGGAGTTCCCTTCTTTTACAAGAGTCGAAACCCCTATCGCTTACATTAATCCTAGAAACTAAGAACCCCTGCTTTTTTTCAAAACCGAGACCCTCTGTCATTTTTCAAAACCGATACCGTCTCAAAATGTTTGGTTCCCAGGACCCCCTCTACTCCAAACCAAAAAAATCCTCCTCATATAATATGTTGTTTACATCCTATTACATCAAAATAGAAATTGATTGACTGTTGATTGTTGCGTGCTTCAGAGGTCCTGGATGGTGGCAGAAGTAGCTGGTGGCATGTTGTAGTGGTTTCATGTGGGCATGGCAGTGGGTGAAATCCTAACCTGGTCGGGTCGGGTTGTCATTGTAATCGGGTTCTGCCGTGGGTGTAAATTGGGCCTGGTTGGGCTTGTTGGGCCTTGATTTTGGGCTTGAATATTTTTTGGGCTCGATTGAGCATATTTGTAATTTGGGGCCCAGTTTCAGATTTGTTGTAATGGCATGCAAAGATAATAAACATATACATTAATAATAATAATAATTAAATAATAATAATATTATTAATAATAATAAAATAAAGACGGGTCCGGGAGAAAACGAATATCGACATAAGCGTTAATAGTTGATCGATTAACAATTTTCATCTAAAAAGGGGATCATTCTAACAAAAATGAAACGTTCATGAGTTAAAATACTAAAAAAGAAAAAGAAAAAGGGCCCAATCTTAAAGGTAATTTTGACATTATCTTTTCTGAAAAATATATGAAGGCCTCAGGAACTATTAAACCTACAAGTATTTCCTTCTAGATTACCTATTGAAGTTTTTATATTTAAATTAAATATTTGAGGATATTTATTCAAGTATTTTAATATTCGTGTTCCTCTTATATATTAAATTTATCCTCTTTTTCTCCCGATAAACATGAAATTTCAGTTGATATATATTACACACCCAAAAAGTTATCTCCTTTATTCTCCTTTTCGTTCTCGTTAATTCCCTTATTAAAAAAAGATATTTTTTTAATAGAGTTTCATCATCTTTATTCAATTATAAAAATCTAAAAATATTACGTTAATCTTAGGACACTAATTTCACGATTATATCAATAAGGTTTAAACTATTTTAAGATAATAATTTTGTAATAATATAATAATCATATTAATATTTTATTTTCTCTGAAATTTATTATTATTATTGATATATTTTTTAATAATTTTAAATAATTAAAAGATAATATTTGTTAAAAAAATAATCATTTATATTTTTAATGTCTTTGTTTTAGAACAATTTAGTATTTTACCAACATACGTTTCTATTGGAAATTTCCATGCTTTAGAAAGGTTGAAAAATTATGCTAATAACGTCGATTGTTGAGGAAATACAACGGGATTATTAAATAAAAAAAAACTTCAGGAAAGAACCTTCCAACAAAATTAATTAGAAAAATATCTCTTAAACTATCTACGTAAAATGAAAAGCGATGTTAGAGCTCGTGTTTTATGAAAATCGAATTTTTTGCATTTATTATATTATTTATCCAAAAAATAAATAAAATTATCTGAAAAGTTGATAAAAACACGAAATCTAACCTCATTTTTACATAATCCAAAATTATTTTATGGGTACAATTTAAGGATATCTTTCTAATTAATGATGTTTGAGTTATTTTTTAATAAAATAATAAATGAGGGTTTCTATTTAATAATGCTAAATACAATACTCTCAAATATTTTTAAAATGTCTAATAACGATCTTGGTGATTTGACAAAAAATATTTTCTCACTCTATTTTTCAATTATAAAAGATATTTGTTTAATATTATTTTTATGTTAAGAAATATTTTTTTATTAATCTCAACTGAATTTTATTAATAAAAATGAAAAAAAAATCAAAATTATGATGTATCTAAAGATAAAATTGGAGACAATAGTTATTAAAAATTCGTACATAAAATTAAAATATTAAATTCAAAGATAAGAAGAGAATGAAACATTTCAAACATTAAAACAATTCAGTAACATTCATAAAACTCATTTCTCTGTCGAACGAGACGCTTTACGGTGTAATAAAGGAGTAGCGAGCGACCCAAATAATTTGGCAGACTACTTCGCTACACAATTTTGACTATCGACAAGCCAACCAGAAAACAAATGTTGTGAGGATATTTGTGGAAGCACCAACACGACTGCTGAAGTATGCGAAAAACTTACAAAAAATCTTAAGAACGTGCCACAAAACAGAGAAAAAACGTATCACAAGAGTAAATAAAAATGTCACAAGAACAAAGATTTTTATTTAAAAGTGAAAAAACTCAAGAAAAAAATAAATATATAATATGAAAAAAATAAAAAAAATAATAATCACTGACGGTCGATAATTAACATTAAGATTAAAGTCACCACTGATTAAACAAAAAATAAATGAAATAAAAGAAGACGGTATAAGAATATTAAAAGAAAAAATTAGGTAAAAAAAGAAAAAGGAAAAACTTTTTTGGTCGAAAACTATGTTAAGAAATACTTTTAAAGCTTTCCAATTAACGATAAACACTCCTTTAGTCATAATATATTATGGGGTAATTCTGATGTCAGTGTGTTTCGATATATTATCTCAGATTTATATCATTATTTTTTAAATATATTATATATTATAAATATATTATATATATATATATTTCTATTAAATTTTTTTAAACATATTTTAAATTAGAAAATTTAAAATATTTAAATTAGAAAATTCATATAATTTTTAACCTCTATTTTTCTTTAATTTCTGTCCAACTTATTTCAGTTTGTTTTTAACATTATTTTAGACATACTACCTTCCCAAGCGATTTTCCCGATAAATCATCATATACGTTTTTATTTCTCTGTCAGACACCGTTCAGACTATATTTTCCGATCTAACTCCCTTTATAGAAAGACGCGCCTCCTGTACCGTGCTTTACGCGTAAAGCGCGCACATGCAACGCGCCTTGTTAAACTTGTAAAAAAATTCAAGTGTTAATTTAGTAAATATTTTTAAACTGATGCCAAATATTTAATTAATTTATGTTAAGATGATATTTGTATAAAAACACCAACTTTAACTATTTATTTTTTTGTGATATTATTTTTAACCACAATTAATAATGTTTATTACTTTTAAAATTAATTGTTTAAAAATATGAAAATATTAAAATAAATTTTTAATTACAATTAAGAGATCAAATGAGTTATTATTTATTTTTTTAAAAAATAAATAAAAATGCAATAAAAATGAATTAAAAATGAATAAAATTCAATAAAAATTTAATGTAAAGCTAAAAAATATCACCACTTTATTTAAAATATTTTTTCTAATATTAATTTTAAAAAATATTAAATAAATATTAAATTTTAATTTTATTAAAAATGAATAAACATTATTAATTGTTGTTAAAAAATAAAAATTAATGAATAATAATTCATTTAATCCCTCAATTGTAATTAAAAGTTTATTTTAATATTATTTATATTTTTAATAAATTAATTTTAAAATACTCTATTCTCAAGACCTATAGTCAAGTTTATGATTGTTAATCAGTCGTAGGTGTGGAAATATACATGAATCGAATGAAAATTCGATCGTACAAAGTCAATAACTCAAAATTGTCTAATTGCTGTCTAAATATCAACTCAATTGTACCACGAATAAACATCCGATCAAAGAGTTAATTTTTTTTGCTCAATATTCACAAAAACTGTTTTGTCTCATCATTTTCTCATGCGTATGAACTCCTTTCTTTTTATAACATTCATGCAAAAGAATATACATATTGCGTAATTTAATGCAAAAATAAAATTTGTCGAGTTATAAAATAATTTACAAAAGAATATTTAAAAGTATTTTAAAATATGAATAATTTTATGAAAATTTTATAACTAGTATTTCTTTTACAAAATGATGACGATGATAATAAATAATTTATAATTTTAAAAAATTATAAATTTCATATATTTTTAAAAATTTTATTGACTTTTAAAATTAATTGTTTAAAAATATAAAAAATATTAAAATAAACTTTTAATTACAATTGACTTTTGCAATAAAAATCACTTTACTTTTGATTTTTCTGTGTGCACGTGGGCAACTATATTCAACATAAAAGAATTAAGAAATGAAAGAACTCATACGCGGGAGAAAATGATGAGACAAAACAGTTTTTGTGAAGATTGAGCAGAAAAGATCAACTCTTTAATCGAATGTTTATTCGTGGTATAATTGAGTTGATATTTAGATAGCATTTAGACAATTTTGAATTATTGACTTTGTACGACCAAATTTTCATTCGATTTCTGTAGCTTTCCACACCTACGACTGTTTAACAATCATAAACTTAACTAAAATAAACTTTTAATTACAATTGAGGAATCAAATGAATTATTATTCATTAATTATTATTTTTTAACAAAAGTTAATAATATTTATTCATTTTTAATAAAATTAAAATTTAATATTTATTTAATATTTTTTAAAATTAATATTAGAAAGAATATTTTAAATAAAGAGGTGATATTTTTTAACTTTACATTATATTTTTATTGAATTTTATTCATTTTTAATTTATTTTTATTGTATATTTATTTATTTTTTAAAAAATAAATAATAATTCATTTGATATCTCAATTGTAATTAAAAATTTATTTTAATATTTTTAAACGATTAATTTTAAAAGTAAATAAAGATTATTAACTCTGGTTAAAAATAATATCATAAAAAAATAAATAAATAAAGTTGACGTTTTTATACAAATATTATCTTAATAAAAATTAATTACATATTAAACACTAATTTAAAATATTTATAAAATTAACATCCATATTTTTTACACGTTTAACAAGACGCGTTGTAGGGAACGAGCCTTACACACGTGACACCAGATCTGTATAAAACACGATACAGTAACATGCATTCTTACAAAAAAAAAATATTAAATCAAAAAATATAATCTAAACAATCACTATTACAGGAATGATTTTCCCCCTCTCTCTCTATAATTTTTGCGCAGATAGCTCTCTCTCTCTCTCTAGCCAACAAAATCTCTTACTATAAACAATCACTATTATATATATATATATATATATATATATATATATATATATATATCTTTTCGACCCTCAGTTAAAGGGTGTGATTTTGTTTTTGTTTTTGTGTTTGGGAGGTGAGAAGTATCAAAGGAAGAGCGTCGGGAGGGACTACAGGAAAGGTTGTTTCTTTCTACTTTGCTTGCACGGTTTAAAGGGACAGAGAGGAATAAGATTAAATAGTCAGGGAAGCAGATAATATATATACATATATATTACGTAAAAGAAATAGACAATGTCGGCTTACAGAGAAAAAGATCCCCGTATTCATGGCATCCAATCCAGGATTCGTGTTGTCCCCAATTTCCCCAAACCAGGTTACTCTATTTCTTCTTCCCTTTTGTTGCCTTGAAGAAAATGGTTTCTTCGTCTCTTTATTCCATCATGTAATCTGTTTTTGTTCTTGTTTATTATCAATTAATGTCACGAAAATGTTAAACAATGGATTATGGTTTAAAAATCAGATTATTTTGGGCCCTAGGAATCATGCAAACTACCATGAAGATTGAAGCTATATAGATAATTGTTGCGGCTTTTCTACCCAATTCAAGTTGGGAACTTGTCATTTTTAAACTAAATTAGTTCCGGGTTTTTGTTTGTTAATGTAAGATTGTGAATTCGGTATTTTTATGGTGGAAATGGCAGGCATTATGTTTCAAGATATAACTACCCTTTTACTGGATCCTAAAGCATTTAAAGACACTGTTGATTTGTTCGTTGAAAGATACAGAGGGAAGAACATTTCAGTCGTTGCAGGTAAAACGAGAGTGAAGATAAGGGAGGAAAAAAACCATTCATTTTTGGGTTATTATTATACTTTTTTATCCGTGAAAGGTCCATATATTTTTAAGAATTTTTTATGGCTCTTTGATCTGCATCAATGTGGTAGGGTCCATGCTTATACGAGAAAGTAAGCTCCTGTTGAAACAGGAGTGAAAAAAGATATGCCCTTTCAAGTTGCCTAAATTTCTGGTTGTCTTTTTGAATGCTCTTTAACTGATTTTGGAATGGAAATGACTGTTTTTTCTATTTTATAGAATTTCTGGGAACAAGATAGAATTTTATGTTAGTAGATACGAATTTATAAAATTCTTGGGGGCAATAATAAATTATTAATAGAAAATGTAAATAAAACAATCTTAAATAATCGATAATTTGAAATTTTAAGGGGCAACAGTCCTCAGCCACCCTTTTTCCATCCCTGTTCATATCACGTTTGACTAACACCTTTCGCTAGTGGGGTGAGCCACTGACTGCTCCCTCCATCTCTTTCTTTCCCACACACATTCCTGTTGTGGCCATGTGCTTGGATCCTACTTGGCTTTGTTGGTGGTGGTTGATGGATTTCCCCACCTTCCATGAGGTGGACTGGATGATGTAAATTCCGACCCACACCCCTTAATTTTGAAGCTTAATTATAGAACCCTGATGTAGTTATCTGCTTTGATACTGCTGAATGATTGATGCCATTTTTATATGATGCATTTGTTGTTTTCTATACCTCTTGAGTTTAATATGAAGTTACTCAAAAACTACTTTTGTTTCTTCCGTTTCCCTTTCATTAACCATTAGCTGACGAATCTTTTGGAGCTACTGAATGAGATGCGGGGGAGATTGATGGTTTGTCAAACCATTAGCAGTTGTAGCTCAACTTTTGTTGATTGATTAGTATCTACATTTCTGAATGAAATGATTATTTGCTGTCTGTTTTTAGTATTCATTGTCACTTTGACAAACTAATAGGAAGTTAAGAAGGTTTAATGATCTTATCATTGATAGGGGTGCGTTGTCATTATTTTTTATTTTTAAATGAAAAAAATTATTTAAGAATCTATTATTTATGTGCTTTTTCTTATTTCACGTGCATTAGAGTTTGTCTCCTTGTGTGCTAATGTAGACTGAGGTTGTCTTGTTGTTTTTATGAACTTTTATGCTGCCTTCTATGGGAAGTTGCAGTGTCTCGCTTATGAGATATGGACATCTTATCATAATTCTGGTTAACATTATCCAGTTGGTTTAGGTTAAACTCCTAGGGCTTTGATTATCATCAACGAACAGTGGAGTTTGTCGTACCTGATTGCCATGGGAATAGAATCTGTTTTTCATTTGACTGAAATCTGATTTAATTCTGCAATAAACTGTTAATCAACTTGCAGTTCTTGTGTCCATGACAAAACATTGGTTCTGCATGTGCTAGATTCTGTTAGAGCGGCTTTCTTTACTGATCCCATATAAGATTTTTATGGTTGTACATCAACTGAAACTCAACAACAAAGTCTGTCATGTGGCGGCATTGACTGTATTTTTGCATCTTTTGGTTATAAGTTTGTTCCAGATCACATGTACCTGAGTTATAAAGTCACGTGGAAGTAAATTCATGCTAGCCTTAGACTGAAATGACACTACTACTTTCTATCAGTTGTGGTATAGTAGATGACAAACATCGAGTAGTGTACTGGATGGCTTGTCATTGTATGGTTAATGTTTTAGATTTCTTAGAGGTCAAGGGGAAGCTAGTTTTTATTGAAGCAGAGTGTGAATGGTGGATGAATTTGGAGCAATGCTTGTGTTTCAATTTGTTTTGTGTCATTTGGAAAATTTCTGCATTCACTCGTCTTTTTCCCATTTGTGTATCTTTGCTTTATGGATGATAATAAAAAAGTTTGAATCACAGGTATAGAAGCTCGGGGTTTTATCTTTGGTCCTCCCATTGCGCTGGAAATCGGAGCGAAGTTTGTCCCCTTGAGAAAACCGAAGAAGTTGCCTGGTAATACTTGTTATTCTGCAACATTGTCCTAGTGCTCAGCTATGCACAAGTTGGCGAAATTCTTTTATAATTTCCTTATAAAATATATGGCAGGCTAGTGTTATTAGAATTTATCCTGCTATCTGTGATATAGCAGAGAATCCTGTTAATACAGCAGCTCAATTCGCTTTATATATATAATCATTGTCATAGAGGATTAATGGTTGCAATTGCTTAATAGCCAGGGTGATTACTTGTGCATGTTTGTTACCTTCGGATCTATTCAATTCTTGAGGCTGACTTGTATGTTTGTGTTTGTTTTTCTTCTTTTAAATGTGCAATGGTGTTAGGTAAAGTTATATCGGAAGAGTATGAACTGGAATACGGAAGGGATTGTCTTGAGATGCATCTCGGAGCTGTTGAACCTGGAGACCGGGCCTTGGTTGTTGATGACTTGATAGCAACTGGAGGCACTCTTTGTGCTGCTATGAAATTACTCGGTAAGCTTATGAGCTCTTCAGACAAACAAGAAGTTGTTATCAATTTAAAACCTGTACCTTGTCCGTATGAAACTAGCAGATTAGTTGACATTTTGTTTGAGTCATGTTGCAATTAGATTTTGTTAGGAAATAAAACTATCTATGATATCTTTGCCATTGGTTATTATCTTGTCAAAGATGTCTTTTCTTGGTTATTGAAATCTTACTATGAATGTGTATCTTCAGAACGAGTCGGGGCCGATGTAGTTGAATGCACATGTGTTATAGAATTACCTGATCTGAAGGTGTGTATTTTATTTCTGAATGCACTCGACAATTGATGGAAGACGAGAAGCCTTGCCTTTCCTATTAATTCTTACGTACTAACCATATAAATTTGGTGTATGTTGTAGGGTCGAGAACGGTTGAATGGGAAGGCGTTATACGTACTTGTGGAGTCCCATTGATCATGGCTGATGATACGGTTTGTACATTAGAGCTCCATGGATAATAGCTGTGGAATCTATTGTAGAAAATCAGAACTGAACTTTCATTAGTGAAGTTTGAGGGAGAAAGGTAAGACCATGTTTTTGGGTTTCAAGATTGTAGATTTGTTGTTGCTGTCGAGAAAGAGTTGAACATCGCACTCGTTGATTTGCATTATTCCTCAACAAGGCTGCAGGCAAATTAATGAACGCTTTGAGATAACTTGAGCAGCAAATAATAATGCAAAGTTGGTTGCTTCATTCCTTAATCTGAGGGGCAGATACAGCCCAAGTGCCCTATCAATTGCTATGATTAGGTGACTGAAGACAGCATTATAGTATTTGGTCGGATGTATGAATGCATTCAAATACATAAATAAACTCGAATCATGAACATAATATATGATAATCCCAAAGCCATGATGATTCAACATTGTAAAACAACTGCAACCACAAGGGAGGAGATTTGGGTTATAGTTCCGTTGATGACATTGGCCACTGAACGGTTCCAATACTCAAATATTTTATCAATTTAATTAATAAATTAACATAAAATAATATAACAGTTAATAAAATTAATATAATAATAATTAGTAAATTTGATTCTCAATTTTACATTATTTTAATCTACTTCTAATTCTGGAAAACAACATTTAATATTCAAATATTTTATCAATTTAGCCATTTTTATATTCTTAAAATAACATTTTAATAGAAAAATATTTTCCTATTTTATTTCATTCTTCATCACCATCTGTTTCTCTGGACTTAAATGCAAAAGTTGACTATTTTACCACATCAGTCACCAGATGAATAGTTTAGTACAGGGTCCCCGAGCTCTTATGTTTGGATCCAACCTTTGTTTTCAAAATTTGCAGTAAAATTCACAGAACATCACTTTCGGCTGTCGGATTGTCTTACATGTATTATGCCATTCCCTAGGGGAAAAAATTAGAAGTGAGGGTGAAGGGTGAATCGAACTCGAAAATGATAATCCCAACTTCAACAAGCATCACCTAAATGGCATCATATTCAATCCTTTAGGTCTGTAATCCACCAATGACAAATACTTTCAATTCAAAGTCCATTTAAACACAACAAACGCCAACCGTTAAATTGGGTTAATTAATGACAATTTAAGTAGAAAAAGAGTGGATAAATTAGCATTTATCAACCCAATTTTCTCCCTTTTTCTTCTAATAATAATCCCACACGGAAAGGGAAGAAAAAAAATGTGTTGATAAATGCAACAAAGACGATGCACTTACCCTCATAAAAAACAACATTTAAAAGGGAATTTAAAAAAAAAAACTACTTTTACAATTTATAGAGAATAAGAAAGCAAGGCAACACTGCACGCGGATCAAACACGACCAACTCGCCGTTGTCTCCACTCACTGAGTCATACCCGGCTCGCCCTTCCACCAACGGCTCGTACCCGAAACCCATTCGCTTCGAGACCCGACCAGCGATAACACGGCAAACCAACATCGCCTTCCTCCCCCTCCCACCTCCCGCGCTATCGTGGGCGCCGCCGCTACATGAGTAAGTGCAGACGACGTCACCTTTCCTGCCGGAAAATAGCCACTTGTCGTTCATTCCACAGTTCCCCGAAGTGGGACCCAAGCAATGGAAGCTCATTACCTCGTTACCGTCCGCGACGCACCTCGCATTTTCCTCGTCGGCAGAAGCCGGACCACCCGAGCCCGAGCCGGACCGAGTTTTGACCGTCTCTCGATAATCCTCAAACCCGCTCACCGTCCTCGGTCCATTTTGAACTTTGAAAACCATCTCGATCTGACCCGTGACAGCCTTGGGGCTCCAACTCGTATGAAAAATAATTTCCACCACGTTCCTCGAAGGGTGACCCTCTGGCAGTTCCGTCAGCGCCGGCAGGACAGGGTCAGGGTCCCTAAGGGGTTGGGCAGGGAGAGAAGCACTCCGGCACGGTCGAGGCGGAGGGATATTCAACTCGGACCTGGACTTACTGCTGGACCTCGAATGCTGTTTCGGGTTGGGCTTGGGGTTCGATTTCTTGGGTTTTTTCTTGACAGTTTCGATGACGTCCTTGATACTTTGAGAACTCCGTGCACAACTGGTGCTGGGAATCAAATGCTTGGGGCTGGGGCGGTAAACATCTTCATAAGCTCTCGACTTGCATTGCAAAGATTTGACCCACCCGCTTGCCATTCTCGGACTCCTTTTTTAGCCAAAGAATCTGAAAAGTATCAGTCTTTTTTTGACGAACAATTTGTTTTCAGTTCGATTTGGAGTTGTTGTTGGGAGCTTTCATCTTTTGTTGTTTTGTTTCGGAATAGTTGAGGTTCTGGGAGTGAGAGGAAAAGGGATTAATTGAGTTGTGTCGTGGAGGGGGATATGAAAACGGAACGACGACAATTTCCTTCAGAGATAAAAGGTTATAAACCACGTGGATTCTGTCTTACAATTTGTTTGCTTTGGCTATGTAAACAAATTTCCATTAATGAAGAAAGCTAGGTCACATTGGAAACCAACTATTTTTCTTTGTTATTTTTTCTTCTTCTGGGAAAAAAATTCGTTACTTTATTTTTATGGTACAAGTACTTTGGGTAAACTATATCACAGGTCATTCAATTATCCATAAAATTACAAATGAGTCACCATTTCTTAACAATTATAAACAAGTCACTTAATTGATTATAGCAATAAGATCATATCTCATCATGTTAATTGTCGGTGTATACTATATGATCGTTGAACCTAAAATTTTACCATAAGAATTCACATTGATCTCCTGTTTAATTCATTATATTAGATTATTGGGTTAACTGCACAGATGATCACTTATGTTTGTGTTTTGTCCACTTTTGGTCATTGATTTTAAAAAATATAAGATGTGGCCACTTTTGTTTTTATTAAACTAAGATATGGTTGCTTTCATTTTTTAGCGAAAACAATGAATGAGCCTCAATAAAAACCCCTTCTAAACCTAATAAGGGGAAAAAGTCCTTAATTACCATAAATCAAATATTAAGTACATCTTGAATGTCATGAGCTATGATAAACTGAATCAAAGAACAAAGAGCCCCCAGTTCTAAGAGCCCAATTAGCTAACCGATGAGCAACAAGATTACAAGAACAACTAGCATAAGTAATATGAAACTGAGAATGGCTCAGGAAAATCTTTCGAGCTTCATACACAAAAACTCCAATAGTTAAAATATCAGCAGAATCTCTTGTAATCTTGTAAACAAGTGTCAATGAGTCGGTTTCAAAATGAACAGTCGTCCATCCCATAGTACAAGGGAATCCCAATCCAGTAAGCAATGCATGGAGCTCCACAAACCCAACTTCGAAGTAACCAACTTGGCCACTTCAATCACAAGCTATAACACCAACAATTGCTATTCTTCGAGATCCATCATAGGCGCCGTCAGTATTTATCTTAATCACCCCCACAATAGGGGTTATCCATCAAGCATAATCCACATCCGAGTTCACTCGATCAACCTCTTTAACTCTGGGGAAAAAGTTCCATTTTTCACTTAGCAATCGCTTTCAAATAATCTTGATATAGAATCTTCGCATTGGTGACCAAGATCCAAGATGGTAGTAACCTATCACCCTGAACAAAAGAATTTCGATTAATCCAAATATTTAATAATATAACAAAAAAAAAGTAAATAAATCATATCCAAGGATTGAGAAAGCTTCCTCCAACATATGAGTGGATTATTTGTCGAGCTAAGGTAGAGTCGTGCTGGGATTTCGACAAGACGAAGTATCTCTAACGTCTTTGGATAGCTACGGATTGCATGTAATGTCGCTTCTTCTAGCGATGAACACGTTAGACAAGCTCCATCAGACAAACCAACATCTTTGAGGCAACTCCCCACTGGCAAAGCATTACGAACTACATGTCAAGCAAAAATTTGGATCTTTGGACGAACTTGGATTTTGGTAATAATCGACCACATCTTGGACTTACATTAATGGTCGTGGAATCTTCGTTGCAACCACTAATATCCTGTGTGTACTGAATATAACCCAGAATCATGGTTGTCCCAAACAATCACATCCTCATTACATGTAAAACATATATAACATCCTCATCAGTGAATATCTTATGAATTAAAGCTTCATTCTACAAATTAGTCCCAAGAATCATAAATTCATAACAATAAATAGAAGCAAGATCATAAACTATATGTAACATCCTCAATACCGGGTTAGTGACTAAATTGTAAAACTTCAAAATTTGGTGATTAAAGTAGAATAATTGAATAGTTCAAGGACTTATTTGGAAATATTTTATGAAAGATTGTTAGTAATTATGAAATGAATTAAAGGGAAAAATGGTCAATTAACTTAGAAATGAATTAAAAATAGGATATGATAAGTATAAATACGCGTGAGGATTGGGGAGAGAGGAAAGCAAAGTTTTCCAGAGAATTCTCCATATTTCTTTCTCTCTACCGTCAACCCAAGGTAGCAAAGGTGAGTCTTCTGGTTAGCTGATTATTTGTTGATTTTAAGAGTAGGTTTTGATCCTTAGGTGATACTTAAGCTTAAGGAAAGCTTAAGTTGTCTTATAATCGAAAGATGAAGAAGTTATAAGAGATTAAAGAGAAATGGTGTCTAAATGAATTTCTGGAAAAGAGTTGATAAGTTGAATTTGAAACTAAATTTGACTTGTCAGCAACTTAATTAAGAGATATGAAGTGATAGAATTGGATTTAGAACATATTGAAAAATTGGTATGATTCTTGATTTCTATATGGAGAAAGGAATTTTGAGGTTTAAGATGTGATAAATGAGTATAAATTAGTTTAAGTATAAGTATGTGAGTTAAGAACATGAAAAGTGAGGAAACATGAAGTGTTGAAGCTGAAAAGAGTGAATTTTAGTGCTGAAAATGTGATTTCTGGGCAAAGTGTATCGGTACACATTCAATAGGTACCGATACACTCTTAAACGAAAAATCATCGAATATAATAAGTGTATCGATATACAGATAGTATATCGATACCCCTTTACGATGAAAACTTTCGAATGTAATTTGTGTAATGATACACAGGTAGTGTACCGATACACATGTTAAGGGATGTACCGATACACACGTTAAGGGATGTACCGATACACTATAGAGTGTACCGATACCTAACTTAAATAAGAAAGAAAAGTAGCATTTCCTTTAGTCTAAAAAAAAGAAAGATTAGAGTATATCAATTAGAATACTGATATGGATCCATGTATATATTATGTAGATATAAAACGTAATCCCTTTCCGGAACAATCAAAGAAGTAGGATCGATTCAAAGCAAGCAAGGCTAAGGTGAGTACATAATATATGTATAATTTAATGGAAATAAGACTTTCGATAAGACTATTTCCTAGGCTAATTCAATAGTATATAATAATTATGAACATGCATACATTATAGTCTTTATTAAATATGTATAAGTCATATATGTTTACATATGGTTCACTACATGTTATATGACTCATGTGAATATATTCAAATACTTATGTAATATGATATGAAATGGAAGGTTATATGTACATGTTAAATGTGATAGAAGAAAAGATATATGTGATTACAAGGAAAATGACATAGGTACATAGTTATATGAAGTATAATATTAATGCCCATGTTATATGATATGCGAGCTCTAGGTATAGTTGGCTTACCAAGAGTCGAAAGTTTCATAGGTCCTTCGGGACATATTTATAGGTCCTTGGGGACAAATCTCATATGCCACTCAGTGGGACTTATACGAGCTGTGGTGACAATAGATGTGCACAGCCTCTATGTACTCGAATACCTTAAGTTCTCAGGATATACATGGGCCTATAAATAATATGAAAAGGGTGTATTACATTACATGTTATAGTATTAGTATTGTTTATAGCGTGTAAGTAATTTACACGTAAGTACAGAAAAGCAAGAAGACCAATCTTAGGAGAAGCAGAGCAGCATATCACAACTTGAAGATCAGATCAGAAGCACCTTATATAGTATGTTTATTTGTGTAATATATGTGTTGGCATGTAAATAGCGTCGTATAGTATATAAGCTCTGATCAAGTTTGTAATGTGTTGAACTTAATTATGTAAATATAGTCTTGGTGTTAATAAAAGTTTAAATTTACTACGGTTTTTATAAATGTATATGCTTTGAAAAGTCAATGTGGCACCTCGTATTTGTATCCGGGTTGGGTACGGGTTAGGGGTATTACATTTAATAGTATCAGAGCTACGGTTTAGTCGATTCTCGGCATAAACCGAAGTCTAGAGTATCTTATAATGTATACATTCCAACATAGTAGTAAGAACTTATGATCTGATAAGAGTAATGAGTATGTTATTTAGACATTTGGTTTATATTTTATTAGATATCTGGACAAGATAGCTCCCGAAGTGAAGCGGGAGATGAGAGGCTAGCCGAAAGTAGTAATTCACCTACCCTGGCCAGGCAAAGTGAAGAACATGCACCTTCTGGAGTGCTTATACAAGACCAAGACGTTTTCTTCAGGACGTTGGATGCAATCTTGACGCGTTTCCAACCTCCTGCCTCCTCAACGCAGAGGATGAATGTTGCAAATGAGCTGAAGGGATTAAGAGCTCCTGAGTTCAAATGTGAAGTTGAGGAGGGTCCTATTGCTGCAGACCATTGGCTCAATGATGTGAAGATCATGTTAGAGGGACTCTACTGTTCTAATGTGGAGAAGCTAGAGGGAGTGGTTTCCTTGCTTCGTGGGAAAATGAGAATTTGGTGGAAAAATGTACCTTTGAGGATGACCAGTGACCAGGTGACATGGTCTCTGTTCCTTATAAAGTTTAGGCATAAATATATAGGTGATCAAGTTATCAAATAAATGAAGCAAGAATTCTTGAATTTGAAAAAAAAGAATCGCTTGATGTATGAGTATGAGTTTAACAAATTGAGTCGTTTTGCGGCTGAATTGGTGCCTATAGAGAAGGATGCCTGTGAATGGTTCGTGGAGGGCTTACGCCCAAGGTTGAAGGAAATGTTGATTGTACCGAATCTGTCCTCATTCCAAGAAGTAGTAAACCGTGCCAAAGCTTTAGAGAGAGCTCAGAATGAACGGTTTGGAGAGCAGAGAGTTCAACTATCTAAAAAAACTGGAGCTTCATCAAGTTCTACACTACCTAAGAGAGGTAGAGATTCTGGCTCTCGATATCAAGCAAGATCCAAATCGGTGGCATCCTATGCTAGAGGATCAAATTAGGCAAGATCTAGACGAACTCAATCTGTAGAGACTGGTTATGGGCGAGCACAACAAAGTCAAGTTGGGCAGTGTCAGATCTGTGGAAGAAACCATAGTGGAATATGTAGAGTTAAAACAAGAGCTTGTTTTCGATGTGGGGAAACTGGACATTTCATGAGAGATTGTCCCTTGAGGGTCGGAAAGCCTATTTCACTTGGGAGATCTGCTTCAATGTCCTAGAAGGGACGAGGTAAAGGAAGAGTCAGAAGTCAACCTGAATCCTCTACTCAGTAGAAAGTTTACTCCACTGCTCGAGTATATAACCTCAAAACCAATGAAGATCGGGATAATCCAGAGATAATAGCAGGTATTTTTCTACTGTTTGATAAATGTGTTATGGTATAGATTGATCCAGGGTCTACATATTCATACATTAGTAGTAAGTTAGTGAGAGAATTGAACATTCCGCTAGAAGCTACTAACAATGAGGTGATAGTGACGAATCCATTAGGGCATAGTGCTAATGTAAATCTGGTATTTTGAGATTGTCTCATACATGTTCAGGGAATTGAATTCCCTGCTAATCTGATGGAATTACCCTTTGAAGAATTCGAAATGATATTGAGAATGGACTGATTATACCGCTATCATGCAAATGTTAATTGTAGATTAAAGATGGTAACATTAATCAGTTCAGATGGATTGGAAGTGATAGTGTTCAGTGAAAGATGGAATCCATTGGCAAACGTTATCTCGGTGATGTCAAAAAAGAAGCTATTACTACATGGATGTCAGGGTTTTATGGCTAATGTATTGGACACTGGAACCAAGGAAAAAGGGTTAGAAGAAATCCCTATAGTCAAAGAGTTTCATGATATTTTTCTAGCAGAATTACCGGGGTTACCTCCGGATAGAGAAGTGGAATTCCATATTGAAATAATGCCTAGAACTGCACTTATTACCATGGCACCATACAAAATGGCTCCAAAAGAGTTACAAGAGTTGAAGATACATTTACAGGAGTTGTTGGACAAAGGATTTATAAGATCGAGTGTTTTTCCCTAGGGAGCTCCAGTGTTGTTCGTGAAAAAGAATGATGGGTTAATGCGTCTCTGTATCGACTACAGGTAGCTCAATAAAGTAACCATTAAGAATAAGTATCATCTCCCTAAAATTGATAATTTATTCGATCAGTTGAGGGGAGCTTATGTTTTCTTTAAGATTGATTTAGGATCTGGATATCATCAGTTGAAGGTTTAGGAGAAAGATATTCCAAATATCATATTTAGAACGAGGTATGGCCACTATGAATTTATCGTGATACCTTTCGGAGTTACAAATGCATCGGCTACCTTTATGGATCTAATGAATAGAATATTCCAACCTTATCTAGACCAATTCGTAGTGGTTTTTATCGATGAAATATTGGTATATTCAAAGTCGAAAGAAGATCACAGTGCACACTTGAGAACAATTTTGTAAATTCTACGAGACAAGAAGTTATATGCCAAGCTATCCAAATGTGAGTTCTGGTTGAATGAAGTAATATTCCTCGGACATGTGATTTCTACGGAAGAAATTCTAGTAGATCCTCAAAAAGTAAAAGCTACTCTTGAATGGGAGGTTCCCATGAATGTATCTGAAGTTTGAAGTTTTCTGGGACTTGCCAGTTATTATTTCATTAAGAACTTTTCGATGATCGCTTTACCTTTGACTAAGCTGATGAGAAAAGATGTAACATTTGTGTGGACTCCTGATTGTCAAGAAAGTTTTGACATGTTGAAAAAGATTTTGACAGAAGCTCCAGTATTAGTTCAACCGGAGTCTGGTAAAAACTATGTGGTCTATAGTGACACGTCCCATAATGACTTGGGATGTGTATTGATGCAAGAGGGTAAAGTGGTGGCGTATACATCGAGGAAATTAAAACCGCACGAGAAGAATTATTCTACGCATGATATATATATAGTTGCAGTGGTGTTCGCTCTTAAAATTTGGCGTCACTACTTGTATGGCGAACGATGTTACTTGTATACATATCATATGAGCCTGAAGTATCCGATGACTCAGAAGGGGTTAAATTTAAGGCAAAGAAGATGAGTAGAATTTTTAAAAGACTATGATGTAGTAATCGATTTTCATGCTAGAAAAGCAAATGTAGTGGCAGATACTTTAAGCCGGAAGACGTTTATAGCCTTACGAGCCTGGGTGCTAAGTTATCATTGAATGATGATGGTGTTTTATGTGCAGAATTATCCCTTCGACCATCGTGGATAGACAGAGTCAAGGAATTGCAAGCTAGAGATGAAAAGTGTTTAAAAAGGTTACAACAAGTATAGAATGGAGAGCTTACTGATTAAGAGATTAAAGCAGATGAGAATCTATATTTTCGAGGGAGATTAGTAATTCCAGATAATGGTGAGTTGAAGAATGATTTGTTAATAGAAGCTCACTATAGTTCGTTGACGATGCACCCAAGAGTAAACAAAATGTTTACGGATCTCAAGGGTCGTTATTGGTGGCCAGGAATGAAAAGAAATATTACGGAATTTGTGTCCAAATGTTTGACTTGTCAGCAACTCAAAGCTGAGTATCAGGTTCCGTTAAGATTATTGAAACCAATGTTGATTCCTCAGTGGAAATGAGAGAATGTAATGATGTATTTTGTAACAGGGTTGCCTTTGACTCCGAACAAAAGAGATTCAATACTGGTGATTGTAGACAGCTTGACTAAGTCATCACATTTCATTTCGCTGAGAACCGATTTCTCCATGGATAAATATGATGAGTTATATATTAGAGAGATTATACGTTTACATGGTGTACCTATTTCTATTGTTTTTGATCGGGATCCTAGATTCACATCGCGATTTTGGAAGTCATTAAAAAGAGCGTTGGGAACTCGGTTGAACTTCAGTACATCATTTCATCCTCAGACTGAAGGACAGTCTGAGCGAACTATCCAAATCCTGGAGGAGATGTTGAGAGCCTGTGTGATTGAATTCAAATGATCATTGGAAAAATATTTGCCACTTGCTGAATTTGCTTACAACAATAGTTACCAGTCAAGTATCAAAATGGCTCCTTATGAGGCTTTATACGGAAGAAAGTGTCGCACGTCTTTAAACTAGTACGAGCTCAAAGATAGAGAAGTTGTCGGTCCTGAGTTGATTTAGGAAGTGGAAGAAAAAGTCCAAATGATTCAGAGTACCCTTAAAGTAGCAGCTGATAGACAGAAATCATGTGCAGATCTAAAGAGAAAGCAAATTGAATTCCAAGTTGGAGATAAAGTATTTTTAAAAGTGTCTCAATGGAAGAAGGTATTAAGGTTTGGTCGGAAAGAAAAGTTGAGATCCATCAATCCTAGTATGCACTTATTATTTGAGATATCCAAAAGTGGTCTTATTTTTGCCAATATGAAAAGGAATACAAAGGTAATGCCCAAGATCATACACCTCTCCAATACTCAAATTAGCCGATATTTGCTAGCGACGAGCGAATCGTACTAGGACTAAAATATAAGATTGGCTTCTATAGATTGACTTTCTGACCAGAGGAAGACTCATAAACACGCAAAACATATCTGATATGAGTAGATTCATAAATGAAATTTTTTAAAGAAGATAATGATGTAATTTGCAAATAACATATTGGTAACCTTTGGCCCATTCTGACTCACACTAATACATGAATATTCCTTTGATTTTGTAACTGATGAAACATAGTAGACAAACCCTAAGTACAAAAGAGAAATAAGAAATGTGATAAAGGGTTCCTTATCTTAACCCCCTACTTGGTTGAAACTTATGTATCAGATCACCGTTCACATGAAACAAAAAGAAATATACTCCACACATCACATAATTAGTCTAACCCAGTCAGAACAGAAACCCAACTTCAACACAACCTACCTCAAGAAAGACCATTCAATCCTATCATAAGCCTTTTCCATTTCCAACTTAAGCGCAACATCTTTATTGGGACCATTTTTAGAAGAATTCAAATAATGAAGTAACTCATGAGCCACCAAAATATTGTCAGAAATTTTTCATCCATGGATAAAAGTAGCTTGGTTCTCACTGATTCAAACATACATGAGACCTTTAAAACGATGAACCAACACCTTTAAAAAATATTATACACCACATTACAAAGACTAATAGGTCACAAATACTTCATTTATTGAGGGTCAAACACTTTTAGAATAAGAACAATCACAATCTTATTAACCAAACTCATAACTGAAACTCACTTTGACAACTTTAAATAAAGATCCACTACATCATTCCCAACAATATCTCAATGTAACATGTAGAAACTTATTGGAAGACCATCAATCCCCAGAGCTTTCTTAGGATGAATATCATGAAATGTTGAAATAATCTCATCAATGGTAAAGTCGAAACAAAACATATGATTCATATCATGAGCAATAACATGCTTTATAGCATCAACAATAGAATCATCAACAATAGAATCATCATATATGAGGAAAGCCAAAGCCAAGTCACTCTAGACCGCTGTAACTAGAAAATTTCCACCTTGTGAAGTAGCTGCTTAAGTTCAAACTTCTCTTTGGTGAATTTTTGACCCACACTATCTGAAAGATGATGATTTAAGGAATTATTAATACTATTTTTCAACTCTTTAATTCTGGTCCTAGATAGAAACAAACGAATACGCTACCAATTATTAAGAGCTTTACCAATGGCATGAATTTTTGTAATTGCATTAGGAGAATAAATAGTCCACGCATCACACATCTTGGCCTTACAAACTTTTTCTTCTGCCCAATAATATTCAAATAAAAAATAATCACTCCCAGATATCCTATTATAATTCCTTACCCAAGAAGTGTCCATTAACAAATAATAATGATCTGAAGCTTCAGTAAACTCAGAAAAAACCTTATTGTTTAAAAAAGAACTAAGCCAAGTATGGTTAGCAATGAATGTTAGAGTATGCCCAAAGACCAATCATATGATGATTGTAATAATATATTTATTTATCGATTTTATTGAATAAAGGCATTGCCACTATTATTTTCAGTTATGTGTCTGTGTTTAACATAAACTGAAAGATAATAAAGTCCATATAATAACATTATTAAAAGATCCATAGTCAAGTATTATTATGGGCATGGACAATAATAATATGCTTAAGACTAACATGGTATTGATTGATGACAAGGAGTTGTCATTGACATAGAGATGTCAGAATTGATACATAATTATATTGTTAGAGAACAATGTATTGGATTGACCCATCATTAGCATATGTCTTGGATTATTATGTAACAGTCATAACATTGCTCATGGTGATGACTATATGTATGATCTTCAAACTTGAGATCAATGTCATCCTAACATATATTGTTGTATGTTTTGATATAGTTAAACATGCTCCGTAACTGGTTGCACTATAAAGATTGTTATTGAATATATTTCGATATATGTAGTGGGGTGTATATGGTTAAGATAGGATTTGTCCTTCCTACATAATATGGAATATATCACAGGCCACTTTATTGAGTGAGACTAGAAATGCATGACCATGCTCGAATAAGTTGATATGTGATATCATATTCGTTAATTATAGTCTACTCTAGATATCAAGAAGTAATAGATGGGCTATACAAGTGTGACTATTCTAAGACTTGTGCTTATTCCAGATATAAAGGACAAAAGGATGTAATACATAAAAGAGTTAATTACGAAGATGATATGTCGAATCATAATTTCTTGTAACTTAGGTGACAATGATATATTGCTAGATTTCACTCATTGTATGTAATATTAGAATTGTTCTAATAATTACTACTAACATTACAAGAACCTAAAGGGTCACACACTAGGATTGAAATGAGCAAAAATGTACAATTTGTTGTATGTTACTAAAATATATCTAGAGTTATGATATGTATATTTGATATACATATGATTTTAATTATCCTGAATATAGTAAGTAAGCATTAAAAGAATCTAATTTAGATTACAACTCTTTTAATTGGTCTATATAATTTGAAATAATTAAATAAGTTTTTAAATAAACATGAAATATTATAATTCAAATTATAAGTCTTTAATGTATATTTAATTGAATTAATTAAATAATATTTTATTGTTAATTTGAAATAATTTTGAAAACCCTAAGATGTTAGGGTAATGGATATAAAAGGGTGTGTTAGGTTTAGTAGCAGTTTTTAACACACACACATAAACCTTCAGCCGTTTTTCTCTCAAAATAGTTTTGGAGAAAACAAATATTGCTCCCAATCGGGTGAACTGAGTAGAGGCCGAGACGTGATTTCGTGGAGGCTTACGATTCGAACCGATCTACACCACCAATATTCACTGTTGTTCTTGTTGTTTTTCAAGGAACCGCTATAAGTATTCACATCCCTTCCTCCCGATTTCGGTTTTACGTACTTGGATCACTAGTGAGACCGTCGAGTTTTGTTTCCGCTGCGCCATGGGGTGCGTCAACAGTCCCAACAATGAAGCCATCAAGTCACTCTCGAATTGAATGAGTAATCATCTGTCCATCATACCATATGAACCATCCTTTAGATGGTTTACAATCGAATAAACCATTCTACTCAAGAATAAGACAAAATTCTTCCATTTGGACCTTTGACTTTCTCTGACCACATTGCTTTTCTGAGTTGTTAAGAATATCGTTAAAATCACCCCTTACAACCAATGAAGAGAACAAGCAACACACAAGTTAGAAATAGTTGACCAAACTGCATGCTCCAAATTAGCATATATACTTGCTTAAATACCTGAAAAATGGAATTTCTCATCACTATAATCAATAATTGTGTCAATATGAAATTTGAAATACAAAAAAACCATAATATTAATGACATTATTCCACAATAGCATTAGCCCTATACACTCATTACTTTTGTTAACTAAAAAGCAATTATTCATACCAAGCTTACATTGGATATAATTACTCTTGTTCTGTTTTATTTGGGTTTCACTAAGGAAAAACAACATTCACATGCTTACGACTAATATATCGACCCACGACACGAATTGTTGCAGTGTTGTTCAAACCACAATAGTTCCAACAAAGGACTAACATTAGTCCCGATGAGGTTAGCCCTTAACCACCACCGCAAAGTTTCTAACGTTGTTCATCCCAGTTTTATTGTCTTGGTTTTGTGTAAGCTTTGTCCTTTTAGGTAATATCGTATTAGTAAAGTTGTACTTTCCCTAAAGTCCATGTTTGATAACACGACTAGTCACAGCTTGTTGACATTCTTTTCTAGAATTAATGGAAACCAAATCAAATAGGAGTAAGGCCATCAATATCCTCCAACATAATTATTTTATCAGAGATATTACCTATCAATAGAGTTTCATCAATAACCTTAGTACAAGTATTCACCACAGACAGCCCGACCTCTTCAGAATTTAAAGGACTAATAAAATTCTTTTCTTTAACAACTATATCACCTTCAATATAATTTCTCCCTCACAAGCAATTACATTCTTTAGACCATCAATAGCTACCACTTGTTTGCCATGCTCAATACCCGATCCTATAGTAGAGTGATGAATAAGAACATGATCCTTTACTGGTTGTCAATTTTCATTCTATGTTTAAAACCAACTCCATCAGCTCTCTGAAAAGGCACATGGACCCCCTCCTTAAATAGAAGCTTTGTTAATGACTCAACCTTCACGGTTCTGCAGGATAACACTTGATGACCCAACAACCCAGAACTAAAATTCAACGCAATGACACATCTTAGGCTTGGTACTTCCGAGAACTCCAAGGGTAATACATCAACGCAATGACATCATAGAGTCAACCTGTATATGAATGCATAAAAATTCACCCATATTACCTCATAAGACTCGTGTATCCGCAACTATCATCTTCCTCATGCTTCTTCTAAGAGATAAAGTCATAGCTTTGGTCATAAGACCCAAAGGAACCAAGTATACCCTCACTCATATTTCCAATTTCAAAAAGTCATAGTCCTTTGAGCAACATAACGTATTAAAAGAAAAGAGATAGAACCAAATGTTATTATCATACACCAAGAGCCCACAACCGAGGTTAGCCCATGAAGAGTAGCCTAAATGGTGGTTTGGATATTCTAGAAGCCACAAAGACTTTAGTGGCATTTAAATTTGTATAGATAATGCCCACTTGTTTTTGGTAGGTAGGAATCAATCTGGATCGTTGATGTAATTAGATCTTAGCCATTCATTGAGGGGAGCTTTAACTATAAATAGAGGTCTCCCCTCCTCATTTGTACTCACTCATTCACTTTGAGAAATCATAAGAGCATTCTTCTCTCAAAGCTTTCTTATCTTCCTTTTTGTGCAAGTTCTCTTGTCTAGCTTCCGTCGAGATTCTAAGCATCCTTGCTTGGGATATTTTCAGGCTTACTTAGCCGTAATCACTAAGAAGATGACTAAGGTCACACGCTCCGAGGTGTCGAAGTTCCAAGGGCGTGACAAGTGGTATCAGAGCTAGTTTTGTAAGAAATGACATAACAAAACCCAGACGAGGCCCCAACAAGCGAAGTGACTCGTGTTGCCATACCGAAGAAATGAGCAAACTCGAAGGATATGGTGGCCTCATTCGAGCAAAGGGTTGGCAGGGTAGAAGATCGATATAATGAAGTCCAAGAGACTCAAGACTCGGTTGAATCTCGCTAGGAGAAAGTGGACTCCGTGGAGGATGTACTCCGCGAAGAAACCCAAGCACTCATCAGCGAGTTGACGGAGAACGTAGACGAGCGTACCAGAGGCCTCGAGAGCATGTACTTGGCCATGAGGGTCGAAATAATGCAAGAGGTAAAGGAGCTCAAGAGCGAGTTGCTCGTCTACAAAGCTTCCGTATTGAATGAAGTGACTGGGGAGGCGCAAGCACCAAGACCCTGGATCGACTTCCCTAAGCCGAAGAAGTTCAAGGGGAGTCGAACTGCCCAAGATGTGGAGAATTTCATCTGGGGCATAGAGCAATTCTTCCGTGGCATGAGTATCAAGGATGATACCACCAAGGTAAATGTTGCTTCTAATTATCTTACCGATGTTGCTATGTTATGGTGGCGTCGTAGGTATTCCGAGAGCGCGAAACCAATCGGAACGTGGGAGGAGTTTGTGGGAGAACTCAAGGAGAATTTCTATCCGAAGAATGCTATGCTCGAGGCTCGAGCAAAATTGAAGCAATTAAAGCATGATCGTTCCATCTTGCAGTATGTCAAAAACTTCACGGAGATCAAGATGCAAATCCCGGACTTGGGCGAGTCAGAAGGGTACTTTGCATTCATGGATGGACTACAACGTTGGGCCAACATGGAGATCAAAAGGAGAGGAGTGATCGAACTCTCCAAGGCGTTAGATGCAGCCGAGGCTATTGCCCCGTTTGAAGTAAAGAAGACTGACTCTCTCCAATCCAGGTCGAAACCCAAAGGTAATAGTGGGGGAGAGAAGGCCAAAGGAAACTTTCACAAGCTAACGGGAAATCATGGGAAGCTGAATGATCGACCCAAAAAGCTCTTCAATCATTGGGAGAAGAAGGGGGAATTAGCGTGCTTTACTTGTGAAGGAAATCACATGAAACGAGATTGTCCTCAACTTGTGAAAGTTATTGCCATCAAGAAAAATGATGGGGTGGAGAGTGAGACTCTCAAGCTTGGCTCCATCCTTAGCACCATGGAGGTCAAAAAGGGGCACAATAAGAAGGGACTGATGTATGTAGACATAATCGTGGCAGGCCAAAAGATGAGTGCACTAGTGGACACCGGTGCCTCAGAGTTGTTCATGTCCGAACAAATTGCCAAGAGACTTGGCCTTCATGTGGAGAAGGCAAGTGGTTCCATAAAAAACGTGAATGCCGAAGAAGTTTCGATTGCGAGGGTCACAAAAGGAATCGAGCTAACCGTTGGAGACTGGTCCGAAAAGGAATCCGTCAAGGTAATCCCTCTCGATGACTTCGACTTTGTTCTTGGGTTAAGCTTCTTGGACCGAATAAATGCTTTCCCAGTGCCTTTTGCTGATTGCTTGTGCATCCTGGATCCAAAGCAACAATGCATTATTCCAGTAAGCCAAGGGCCCGGAGTAGGGGCCAAAATTTTATCCGTAATTCAATTCTCGAAGGTGGTGCACAAGGAGGAACCGATCTTCTTAGCTGCCTTGATGTATGACGAACCAACCACTACCAAGGAAGTTCCCGACGTGGTAAGTCATGTCTTGGCAGAATTCAAAGATGTGATGCCTGTCGAATTACCCAAGAAGTTACCTCCAAAGAGGGAGGTGGATCACAAGATTGAGCTTGTGGAGAATACGAAGCCACCCGCTCAGGCCCCTTACCGGATGGCTCCGCCCAAGTTAGAGGAGATGCGCAGACAATTGAAGGATCTCCTCGATGTCGGATACATCCGACCATCCAAGTCCCCCTATGGTGCACCAGTGCTATTTCAAAAGAAGCACGATGGTTCTCTACGGATGTGCACAGATTACCAAGCTTTAAATAAGCTCACAGTAAAGAACAAGTATCCCATTCCCCTCATTGCGGACTTGTTCGATCAACTTGGTGGTGCAAGGTGGTTCACCAAGCTAGATTTACGATCGGGCTATTACCAAGTCAAGATAGCCGAAGGAGATGAACCGAAGACAGCTTGTGTGACCAGGTATGGTTCTTACAAACACCTTGTGATGCCCTTTGGCCTCACGAATGCTCCGGCCACCATCTGCACATTGATGAACAAGGTACTACAACCCTTTCTAGATCATTTCGTTGTAGTTTACCTTGACGATATTGTGGTGTACAGTAAGACCTTAGAGGAACACGTCGAGCACTTGAGAAGGGTGTTCCAAGTCTTACGAGAGAACGAACTCTATGTTAAAGAGGAAAAGTGCTCGTTCGCTCAGAAGGAAGTGTCGTTCCTAGGCCATGTCGTTAGAGGAGGCAAGCTCCAGATGGAAAAGGACAAAATTCGGGCAATTGACGAGTGGAAGCCACCCACCAAGGTGACTGAACTACAAGCATTCTTGGGATTAGCCAACTATTACCAACGATTTGTGAAGGGCTATTCCAAGATTGCCACACCTTTGACCGAGTTGCTCAAGAAGAATAAGGTGTGGGAATGGAGCACGAAATGCCAGGACGCATTCGAAAAGACCAAGGAGGCCATGGTGAGTGAGCCCGTGTTGGTACTGCTAGACTACACCCAACCTTTTGTAGTTTTCACCGATACGTCTGATGTTGCCATTGGAGGAGTCCTCATGCAATAGGGATATCCGATTACATACGAGAGCCAGAAACTCAATGAGACCAAGAGGAGGTTCTTATTTCATGAAAAGAAGATGACCGCGGTTGTGCACTGTTTACGCACATGGCGATATTACTTGCTCGGGTCCAAGTTCGTGGTGTTCACGGATAATGTTGCCAACAGTTACTTCCTCACCCAGAAGAAGCTTTCTCCAAAATAGGCTCGTTGGCAAGAGTTTCTTGCCGAGTTTGACTTTTTCATGGAGTACAAGCCAGAGAAGGTGAACTACGTTGCAGATGGCTTAAGCCGGAGGTACGCCATCGAGACTGTGGAAGGTACCCTGCTCGAAAGGATCAAAGAAGGATTGCCCCATGATCCTGCGGCCGAGCGAATTATTGAGGAAACTAAGGAGGGGCGAACCAGAGAGTTTTAGCTCGAGGGGAAACTACTGTATTATCAAGGAAATCGAATCTTTGTACCTCGATATGGAAGTTACGCAAGGAGCTCATGAAGGAATGCCATGATTCCAAGTGGGCGGGATATCCGGGAGTTGATCGCACTTTGGCATTACTCTCAGATCAATACTATTGGCCGCATATGGCTGAATATGTGCAGGCCTATGTGAAGACTTGTCTTGTGTGCCAGTAAGACAAAATCGAGGCAAAGAAACCGACGGGACTGCTATAACCGTTGCCTAATCCTGAGCGCCCATGGGAGAGTATTTCCATGGATTTTATCATAGGTTTTCCCAAAACTGATGGACTTTCAAGTATAATGGTTGTGGTTGACAGGTTTTCAAAGTATGCGACGTTCATACAGGCATCTAAAGTCTGTCCAACCGTGGAGGCAGCTCGACTTTTCCTCAAGCATGTGGTAAAGTATTGGGGAATGCCGAAAACCATAATCAGTGATCGGGACACGTGGTTCACAGGGAGGTTCTGGACGGAGTTGTTCAAACTGATGGGATCAAGCTTGAACTTTTCCACCGCAATTCATCCACAAATCGATGGGTAAACTGAACGAGTGAATGCTCTATTAGAGATCTATCTGAGGCATTACATGAGTGCCAACCAACGAGACTGGCCCAAGCTGTTAGATGTGGCCCAATTTTCCTACAACTTATAACGGAGCGAGGCGAAAAACCAAAGTCCATTCGAGATCTTGACCGGGCAACAACCGTTGACACCCAACACGGTTGTTTCCAAGTATGAAGGGCCCAATCCATCAGTACACAAAGTTGCCAAGGAGTGGCACGAGCAACATGACTTAGCCCGAGCTTGTTTGCACAAGGCGGGAAAGCGGACCAAGAAGTGGGTTGACCGAAAGTGGAGGGACATGAACTTTGAAGTTGGTGACCTTGTTCTTGCAAAGTTGCCCAATGTTTTGCGCCATGCGGATGTGCACAAGGCGCTTGTGCGAAGATACGAGGGTCCTTTCCGAGTTTTGAAGCGGGTAGGCACTATGGCCTACAAATTGGAGTTGCCTCCAAATATCTGAGCGTATCCCGTTATCCATGTTAGCCTACTCAAGCCGTACCATGAGGATACAGAGGATCCGGATCGAGGCAAGTCTCACCGAGCGCCAGTCGGAGTAGCGGTCTCATATGAAAAGGAGATCCAAGACATACAAGCGGAGAGAGTTATTCGACGGCCAAGACACCGCCCGAGGAATGAGTACTTTATCCTATGGAATGGACAACCAGAGTGCGAAGGGAGTTAGGAACATGCCGAGGGACTTTGGCAATTCAAAAGCCGAATAGACCAATTTCATTCCAGACGAGTGACGAGGGCATCACCGGAACGAGTGGGGGAGAATGTCACACACCAAGAGCCTACAACCGAGGTTAGCCCATGAAGAGCAGCCCAAATAGTGGTTTGGACCTTCTAGAAGCCACAAAGACTTTAGTGGCATTTAAATTTGTATAGATAATGCCCACTTGTTTTTGGTAGGTAGGAATCAATCTGGACCGTCGATGTAATTAGATCTTAGCCGTTCATTGAGGAGAGCTTTAGCTATAAATAGAGGCCTCCCCTCCTCATTTGTACTCACTCCTTCACTTTGAGAAATCATAAGAGCATTCTTCTCTCAAAGCTTTCTTATCTTCATTTTTGTGCAAGTTCTCTTGTCTAGCTTCCGTCGAGGTTCTAAGCATCCTTGCTTGGGATATTTTCAGGCTTACTTAGCCGCAATCACTAAGAAGACGACTAAGGTCACACGCTCCGAGGTGTCGAAGTTCCAAGGGCGTGACATTATTAAAAGATCATGGACCCCTACGAAGAGTGTCCTCCTAAGTAGTAGAAGAGCGAAGCTTAATATGGAAAAATTTTGGTTTGGGTTGGACTATTTCTTCAACCTTATCACTTTTCCAAATAACTCTACATACATGTACCAAAGCTTCCCCATCAGTATGAGTTTCAAACGTAAGCTTACCCATCAACCAGTTCTCCCATCCAAGTCCTCAATCTGGTCAGAAGGAATGGAAATGATTACTTATGTTTGTGTTTTGTCCATTTTTGATAACTGGTTTCAAAAACTAAGATATGATCACTTTCATTTTTATTTAATTAAGATGTGGTCATAACTGTTGTTAACAATTAACAGAATATGTGATGTGATAGTTGGTACAATCACACATTTGACATGTGTTATTTACATATTCTCTCAATTTTTTTCATACTTTTAAATAAATTTTAACATAAATATATATTTTAAATGAAAATAAAATATTTTTAAATTAAGTTACTAATAAAATAAATTTAATAAGTTAATATAAAAAATCTTTATAAGTTAATATATATAATATTATGAATTTAAGTATTTATACATTAAGATACAAAATATACACACCATGTTGTCTACTTTAGACCAAACAATGGTCTTGGCTTATGGTTGGATACATGTTTAGTTCCCTAAGTGACCAAGGTTTGAATATTTTTGTCCCAATTTATTTTTCTTTGTTTTCTTTCAACAAGTGGGTGACATGTGTCACTCTTCGATTGGTGGAAATACATATATATTTATATTAAATTAAAATAAAGTTATTTCTCCAACCAAATGATGACACGTGGCATGACAGGTTGCATCATTCGATTAGAGGGTTAAATTTATTTTAATTTATTAAAAGTAGGACTAAATTGAGAGGATATGTAAATAATAAGGACCAAATGTGTAATTATATCAAAATATTTAACTGATGTTAGTGGCAATTAACTCAAAGTAATCACATCTTAATCAAATAAAAATGAAAACAATCATATCTTATGTTTTTTAATCAGTGATCAAAAGTTAACAAAATATAAATATACGTGATCATCCGTATAGTTAACCCTGGACTTTTAAAAGTCTTTATCAAAAGTCATAAAATCACCTCAAAATTTTTAATATTTTTAAACCTTGATCTACGCCATCTATTGCGAGATGACCTTTATCTTGAGATATATTATTAATCTAATTAACGATAGCTTTTCCATTGTTCAAGTCATAGAATGGGCCATTGATCTTCAAAAGGGCCAAAACTCGGGATGGATTTTTTTTTTTATTAATTGAGTGACTCGTTTATAACTTTTTGAACTTGAATGACATATTTGTATTTTGGTAATAATTCAATTATCATTTTATAACCACTTAGGTAATTAAATGATTTGTGTTGTAATTTACCCAATAAGAAAATCATCAAAATGTATTTCCTAACCACACCTTCTAAAGTAGGTTTCATTTTTAATGGTCCAATGTCATTTACGGTAATCCATTAATTAAGTGACCATTTGTTTGTATGTTTTTAAAATATAATGATATATTTATAATCTTATTAATAATTCAGTGAAATATTTTATTTGGTATTTTTCATCCCATGCCATTTTTTGTTTTATGATTTTAGAATGCTTTTAAAATTAGTTAAAATTTAATTTTTCCTCTATTATTAATTTAAGATTTGTTTTGCGATATAAAAAACATTAAAATAATCAAACATATATTCTTAAAAAAAATCCTTTTACATTTTAAATCTATTTAATAAAAACGTGCCATTTTATTTAGGTTTAATATAAAGTTAAGTCACGAACTAATTTACCTCAGTGGTAAAAGAAATTATTGTTATTTCAGAGATTATGATTCGAGCACCAACTGCTATAGCAAGACGATTGAGTGTTTATTATTGAATAATTGAGAGTATTTAAAACATATACTAATTTATAATTACTTTAGTTTATTAAAAATATATATATAAAGTTAGTTCTTAAACTATACTCAAAATTAATTTTTAATATCTAAATTTTTTTTCCTTAAAAATAATTTATTAAATATTTTCTCTGTTACATTTTTTTAATTTGTGACACGATAGATTACTTTTGGGAGAAGAAGGAACGGAATAATTAGCGAAATAATAAAAAAAGGGTTGATATGGGGGCTAAAGATATTGAGTGCAGGTAGCTAGCATTACCAATGGGGAACCACTACTACTTTTTAAAGCAATCTAACTAACAGTGTCTTTATTGTTTATATACATCATAAATGAACAATATGCCCTGCCAATGAACAATGAACAGATTGAAAGTTTTCTCTTTAAATGTTAAAGTTTATCAGCCAAAAGGATTAAATATTAAACCCTTTTTCTTTATAGAAAGCATTTCTGTTTTTTCAGAGAGAAATGCTCCTTCAAATCAAAGAAACATTAATTTTAATTTATTATACTTCATTTTCATACAGTGATTATTGGTGAGCTTGATGTTTCAACAAAACAGAAAGACCAGTAGAGACCTTGGCTTTCACTTCTACTGTGATACACATCCCACTGTTACATGACCTCTAACCTACTGGGTTTTCCTCCATCCAATCACATGCATGCCAGTATTAAATAACATACAAAGCCCAGAATTATTTTCCTTCGAAAACCATAAAATGTAGGGTAGGAATCTTCTATAGGAGTCTGAACTTTGAAGAGAGGAAACAAACAGAAGGAATGAATAAAAAAGCAAACGAGGAAAGAACAGAAAGAGAATGGAAACTGGCGGGGATAATATAAAAAGCATCTTGGAAAAGCACTGAAATTTAAACTTACAAAACGACAACCTTTTTTTTCTCCTTTTACCACATTTTTTAATGCTGCAACTTGGGGGTAATGGGAGGGAGGGGACAACAGCATTGAGATTTGCATCTAGTTTATCGGTTTATGAATTCATGATAAAATATTGACGGGGTAAAAAATTTGAATGCATATGGGATTGAGGAGTAATTAGGTTGAATACGAATAAAGTGAATAACTTTAGAGGGTTAATAAAGTGAATAACGTTTCAAAGGGAGTATTTTTCAGGGTTTTTTGGGTCAAATCAGATTTATTAAAAACATATTTTTTATACATATTAATATTATGAGTCGAAGAGCATAACGAGGTTAGCATAACAGAGATCTCAAAATAGAGTATTTCTATTAGTTGTTGCCATTAAGAAGAAGAAAAATATATATAGAGTAGTGGTTAAATCATTAAGTCCGTGACTTTATTAATCATAAATTCAAATCTTATTAACAAACAAAATTATTTTTAAGAAAACAATGTAAGTGGACCTACTCAGTATAATACAACTATAAATTTTTTTTTCTCTTTTTGATAAAAAATATAACTGTAAAAATAATGTAAGTTCAAAATTTAAAGACTTCTTTATAAGAATTTACACAAAAATTCTAACAATCTAATCACGACCCTAAAGTAATGTTATAATATTAGCGCGATTTTTTTATAAACTCCAGGAATATAGGGTGGGACAAGTAGACGAAATATGAGGCGATTAATTATTAATGATGTGATAATACACGTGTTGGTTATTGAAATGAGACCGGGAACCAGAAATTAGGTTGGGGTGATGGAAAGACACCATTTGACCAACTTTGAGCAGTGGAGTGATGGGACAGAGAATTCAAGTGTCATAAATGCGCAACCTTTACCCAATAAACGCTTCTTTCTTTTCTTATTTCTTACTCTCGCACCTTCTTAACTATCATGGCCTTACATCGTTGACACGCCACCAACATGTATGCTTACCTAGTTTACTATACAATTGCCTATTGTTTTAGGCTCCATTTGACACATGAAAATAACAAGCATGTACTTGGATCTGGGAGATTATTATAGCAACTGTTTTGGGGCACAATTTCATACCATTTTGATTCAAAAACAACATAGATTAAAGTGAAAACAAAACATTTATACTAGTGTTAGAACTTGATTCGATTAAAACTCGATGACATAATACTCATCTTAGTTGCTGTTCTTAACCATTTATACTAGTGTTGGGCTTCAATAAAGTGTGTAACTATTTAAGCATTTCAAGTTTTCCAGCAGTTAACATTACAATGTCGAACCTTAATCAGACATAATCAAGAAAACAAATCATGCTTCTTTCTGGAACCTTTATATCTACCAAGTTAATATAAAACAGATTTCAAACTTTTGCTGTAAAGGGTGGATTTGACTCGCAACTTTTGCCTTAGATGTTGACCAAGTCTCAGGAACTATCATGCATACATACTACTGGCACCGGTCTGGATTTGCACATATGGGGAATTATGTTTTCGAGTGAACCACTTATTTGCCAAGGACTTCGTCCCATATACAGACATTGAATGAAGAACATAGAGCATGGACGGAGTACCTGAGTTTAGTTGGTGGTCTAAAATATCCATTGGAAAAGAAATGAGAAGCAAAATCTTAGCTTCAAGGGTTTCGGATCAAATCAAGGAATTCGATGTTTATAAGGACGGTTTAATATACTATTTAATATTTAAAATTATCATTTTTGATAAATATGATATTAATATTTTTTAAACATTACATATTTGGGTTTATTATACTATTTAATATTTAAAATTATATTTTTTTTTCAGGAATCAAACTACTTCAATGTTAAAGAAATGATTGTTGCGTATACCCTTTGTTTGAAATTTTCTTGGTCATATTTTGCAGATTTCCTTCAGAGGAGATTTGCAATTTCATAGGAACTTGTAACCAGGAAAAATCCCATATTCAAAAAACAAAAATGGCAGTGCTTGGTTACGGCTTTCATATCGAAACGCCATTTTAAGACACTTGCATCATATCTTTCTCTAAAAAATTCTCAGATTTATAATTTAGGGGAAAAACAAACTCCCAGATTCTATATTCTTCTTCTTCATTGAATAGATTTTTCCTTTTCTAAGCCCAACAAGCCCAAAACAATCAAGCCCATATTCCAAAACGGCAGCGTTTGCCTACTCAGCCTCACACCCTTGCGAGTAATCGATCATATGAAACCTTCCCGTTTTAACCGTAAACTCTGTTCTGAGTTGACCCCATATTCACCTCTGCCGCCACCATTACCACTCTGACCGCTGCCAATGGGCTCGACGAAAACAACAACGCCGTCACCCCCACATTTACTTAAGCCCTTAATAACCATAGACGCCTCCATTTCACTCTTCCTCCACACACTCTTCAAACCTATCCTCCCAACTTTCCTCTTCCTCCTCGAATACTCTGCCGATTTCTGCTTTTCCTTCCCGGTTTCCCTCTCTTTTTTTCTAGTTTCCCCTTCATTTTCCTCTTTAGCTATCCCTCTCCTCCTGGGCCTCCTCTTGGATCTTGCTTTGATCGGCCTCATCAAACTGACCTTCCGCCGTGCCCGTCCTCATTACAACCCAAACATGTCCCCCGCTGCTCACGCCGACAACTTCTCTTTCCCAAGTGGCCACGCTTCCCGGGTTTTATTTTTAGCTACTCTATTATATCTTATTGTTCAACACAACGAGGATCTCGTTTTGGATTTTATTCAACGGTGGATTAAATTTGAACCCAGGTTTGTTATGTCAGGCGTATGGGTTTGGGCCGTAGTGACTGCTACTTCTAGGGTTTTGCTTGGAAGGCATTTCTTTTTCGACGTTTTGGCCTAGGGAGATTGTTGGGGTGCTTGAAGGGATTGTTGCGTATCGATTTTTGAGGTTTTAGGAAGCACTCTCAAAGGTATGGAATTGAGTTATGTTGCTAAAGCTTCTACTTTTTTTGCACTAGGGATTTATTTGCTTTGTAGTAATTGATATCAAAGTTGTTGATAATTCAAATTCAAACTATGTATTTTAAGCTAATCGGTTATCACTTTATGGATTGCTTTAAAAAAAATCCCGTGTACAATTTTTAATCTTGAGAAATGTTTGTCGTACGTCTCTTTTCCTGTCATGAAGCTTTAGATTGTACATGGTTACATTCTTCAGTCAACTATATAAATGAATTTTAGCATCCTTTATTACAAATGTCACATTTTGAAAGTATTTTAGTTATTGATTGGATGAGGGAGCTGTTGAAAACATTTTGATGTTTCGATATAACAAATTAAATTAAAAGAATTTTAATTTTGAAAATGATTTTTCTAAGCATATTCGATATATTAAATCGAATATCAAAATATTACTCAAAGTATTTCAAAGTTCATTTTAAATCCTTACTAAAGTGTAAAATTAAGTTTTAATCTTAAAATAATTTCAAAACAATTTTACAAAGCATTTTGAACCGTTTCAAAGCCAAAAATTACAGTTTGTCCAGAGGGAACCGATTCCCTCCCAAGGGGGTACCGATTCCCCCTGAATGATTTGGCTCCGAGAAATTCCAGTATGCTCGGAGGGAACCGATTCCCCCCAGGGGGTATCGATTCCCTCCACTGTTCAACGGTCGAATATTTGAATTTTACACTTAGGGAACCAATTCCCCATGAGGGGGTACCGATTCCCCCCACGCTCCAAGCAGAAATATTAATTGTTTTCACACTTAAACGGCTCCAATAACTTCATTAATGATCCCCAACGTTGTGTATTTAAGCAAGCTTAGAAGCCATTGATAAAAAACAAGAAACAACAAGCAACTAGAATCAAGAGAGAATCAAAGAGAAAGCATCAAACCTCAAGTTTGAGCATTTCAAACCTATTTTTCATTCAATATTCATTTTACTTTCAAGAACACTTATTGTGCTCAATTGTATTATTCTTGAGTGTTCTTTTCTTTGTTTTAGAATTGTGCAAACAACCTACCTTGTGAGGATTTCCTTGTAAGTTTGCAAATTTGTATTGTTCTCTTTGGGAGAGAGTGTTCTCAAGAATTTGGGGTATAATTCTTGAGGGTTTGTAAGGTTACTCTTTGTCCTCAAAAGAAATACAAATTAGTGAATTTGTGGAAAATCCTTAGCGTGGATAGCTAAGGTAGTGGACGTAGACTTTGGTTGAGAAAGTCGAACCACTCTAAATCGATGTGCAATTACTTTCAATTTTCTGCAAAAGCTTCCACCAAAATTTTAATTGCCAATTCACCCCCCTCTTGGCCATATTCGTCTATCGATTAACTCAACAATTGGCATCAGAGCCTAACTCATTTAAAGGTTTAATATCCTCTTGAGTCGATTCGGGAAGAGTTACATCGATAATCAAAGTCATCAATGGCCGCTACTTCAAACTTCGACTCCGGTCTCGATTCGATGCCCGTCAACAAGCCTCCTTTCTTCAATGGGGCTAACTATGCATATTGGAAAAATATGATGATGTACTTCATTCAAGCAAGTGACATGGGAGCATGGAATGCCGTAGAAGAAGGATACATTAAGCCTCTCACTCATCCAAGATTGTGGAGTGAAGGAGAGACAAGAATATTCTAGCTCAACTCCAAAGCCATCCATATCATATTTTGTGCTCTTGGACCAGATGAATACGGAAGAGTTTCATCTTGTACAACTACCAAAGAAATATGGGACAAACTTCAAGTCACTCATGAAGGTACCGATGAGGTAAAGAAATCTAAAATTAGTATTCTAACACATAGCTATGAAAATTTCAGGATGAAACCAAATGAAGATATCAAAGCTATGACGGATAGATTTTCAAGGATTGTCAATGGTCTCAAATCATATGGAGAGATCATTTCAAATGAAAAGCTTGTAAAGAAGTTAGTCTACTCCCTTCTAAAATCGTGGCAATCGAAGAAGATGGCAATCATCGAGTCTAAGGATCTAACGTCCTTAACTCTTGAAGAACTAATCGGTTCCCTTCTCACTCATGAAATGATGCTTGAAGATGAAGTGGACCTCGATAAGATTGACGAGACACCAAAGGAGAAGGAGAAGAAGAAAAACATTGGAGTTGCTCTCAAATCCACAAAAGATGAGAGTGATTCGAATAACGATGATGATGATGAGAAAATGAAATTATTTGCCAAACGATTAAGAAAGTTGATGATGCCCAACCGAGGAAGAAAATTCAAATGTCATGAAGGCTTCAAAACTAAATCGAATGAGAAAGACCCGATCATTTGCTATGAATGCAAAAAGCCGGGGCATGTCAAATATGATTGCCCACAATTGAAGAAAAAGGGTCAATCCAAAAAGAAGCACAAGGCTCATGTAGCTACATGGAGCGATGAAGAAGGTTCTGATGAAGAGGAACAAGAAGTTGCAAACTTGTGCTTGATGGCTATCGGAGAAGATTCTAAGGTAACCTCTAACTAATTCGATTTGGATGAATTATCTTATGATAAGTTATTAGAGGATTATAATGGGTTGGCTTCGGATTATAAGACTCTATTTTCAAAATACAAAAATGATATTTCAAAATTGAAAAATGAAAATAGTCTTATATCTAAGACCAACAATGAGCTTGAAAGTAAGATCAAATAATTGCAAATCAAAATTAATGATTTTGAAAAGAAAAATAATGATTTGCATAAGTTACTTTCAAAAGTTCATGATGATCATCAAAAGAAGATTGATGATCTTAAAACTTCTTTTAATAAGGTTAGAACAAAAAGTTTTAAAAAAGGTGAGAATTCAAAATCCAACTTTGTTAAGAAAAGTTTTAGAAGCTACAATCATAGAAGTCCTCAACGAACCTTGAATGATAAAATTATTAGGAGTATATGGGTTCCTAAAGAATTCATTACTACTAAAGATAAGGATGTCCTTCATAAATGGATACCAAAGGGGACAAGGATTTTAGAAACTAATGAATATGGACCCAAAAGAATTTGGGTACCAAAAATTAGAAATTAATCTATGTTTGTAGGAAAAGAAGCATTACTACAAGGCACGGGAAACAAATCCAAATTCATGGTACCTTGATAGTGGATGCTCGAGACACATGACCGGAGACAAAGCCGGTTCATAGAGCTTAACGCCAAAAATGGAGGAGAAGTGACTTTTGGTGATAATTCAAAGGGTCACATTGAAGGTATTGGTACTATAGGTAATACCTCTTCTATACAAATTAAAAATGTGTTATATGTGAATGGATTAAAGAATAATCTATTGAGTATTAGTCAATTATGCGATAAGGGATTCAATGTCATGTTTGAAATTAATGGTTGTAAAGTCATTGACATTGCATCTAATCGGGTTATGCTTGTTGGTCATAGAATAGGAAACATATACATGGTGCATTTAGATTCTATTAATATAACTAATTTGTGCCTAGTTACTAAGGATGAGCATGATAGTTGGTTATGGCATAGGAGACTAGGACATGCTAGCATGAGTGTTTTGCAACGGTTAGTTTAAGGAGAATTGGTTTGAGGGCTGCCTAAACTAAAATTTGATAATGATAAAATATGTGATGCTTGTTCTAAAGGAAAACAAAAGCGAGTTTCTTTTAAATCCATTAATGATGTGTCAACTAGTATAGTATTACAATTGATCCATATAGATCTTTTTGGGCCAACTAGGACTACTAGCTTGGGTGGAAAACAATATGCATTTGTCTTGGTAGATGACTATTCTAGATATACTTGGGTTCTATTCTTAAGTACTAAAGATGAAGCATTAGAAAATTTCATCATATTTTCAAAAGTAATCCAAAACGAAAAAGATTACTCTATCACTAGTCTTAGAAGTGATCATGGCACTGAATTTGAAAATCTTGGATTTAATGAGTTTTGTAATTCTAATGGTATTAGCCATAATTTTTCAGCACCTAGAACCCCTAAACAAAATGGAGTTGTTGGGAGGAAAAATCGAACTTTAGAAGAAATGGCTAGAACCATGCTTTATGAAAATAATTTGCCAAAATATTTTTGGGCGGAAGCCACAAATACCGCTTGTTATGTTGTAAATTGAGTAATGATTAAGCCAATTTTAAAGAAAACTCTATATGAAATTTTCAAAAATAAAAAGCCTAACATTAGCTATTTTCATCCTTTTGGATGTAAATGTTTTGTTTTAAACAACGGTAAAGAAAACCTTGGCGAATTTGATGCTAAAAGTGATGAAGGAATTTTTCTGGGTTATTCCTTAAATTCTAAAGCTTATCGAGTATTTAATAAAATAACTTTAGTTGTAGAAGAGTCTATACATGTTGTTTTCGATGATAATCTCATTCCGAGGAAGGATTCTTGTGTTAATGATGATGTAGGTATTATAAATACAAATGACGTTAGACATGACGTTGGAGAATCATCATCAAATGAAGAAACGAAAGATGAGGAAACTCATGATCCTCTCAAGAATCCAACCATTGAAGAAAAGGAAGTATCTTATCCAAGAGAGTACAACTATGTCAAGGATGGTGAGATTATAGGTGATCCATCCAAAGGGGTAACTACTCGATCTTCTCTTAGAAATATTTGTAATTATATTGCATTTATCTCATGAGCCTAAGAATATTAAAGAAGCATTAAATGATGAACATTGGATTATGGCTATGCAAAAAGAGTTAAATCAATTTGAGAGAAGTAAAGTATGGACATTAGTTGAAAGGCCTAGTAATAAATCTACTGTAGGTACTAGATGAGTATTTAGGAATAAGCTTGATGAGAGTGGTAATATAGTGAGAAACAAGGCTAGACTTGTTGCTCAAGGATATACTCAAGAAGAGGGCATAAACTATGATGAAACATACGCTCCCGTAGCTAGGATGGAAGCAATTAGAATGTTATTAGCATTTGCATGTTTTCATGAATTTAAATTATATCAAATGGATGTTAAAAGTGCATTTTAAATGATTTTATAAAAGAATAAGTGTATGTGGAACAACCTCCAGGTTTTGAAGATTCAAAATTTCTGAATCATGTTCTTAAATTGACAAAAGCACTTTATGATTTAAAATAAGCTCCTAGAGCTTGGTATGAAAGATTATCAAACTTTTTAATTGAAAAAGGTTTTTCAAAAGGGAAGGTTGACACTACATTGTTTTTAAAGCATAAAGGTAAAGAATTATTAGTAGTTTAAATTTATGTTGATGATATAATATTTGGTTATACTAATGATGTTATTTGCCAAGAATTTTCTAAGCTAATGCAAAGCGAATTCGAAATGAGCATGATGGGGGAGCTCTCATTTTTCTTGGGACTCTAAATCAAGCAAAGAAAAGATGGCATCTTCATCAATCAAGCTAAATACATCAAAGATATGCTCAAGAAATTTGGATTGGAAAATGGCAAGCCTCATGACACTCCAAGGAGCTCTTCAACAAAGCTTGACTTAGATGAAGGAGGTAAATGTGTAGATGTTAAATTATATAGGTCAATGATTGGATCTTTACTTTATCTAACTGCAAGTAGACTGGATATTATGTTTAGTGTCTGCTTATGTGCTAGATTTCAATCATGCCCTAAGGAATCACATTTACTAGCTGTTAAGAGAAAATTTAGATACCTTAAGGACACTCCTAGTTTAGGACTTTGGTATCCTAGAGACTCTAGCTTTAGCTTGCATGCTTTTTCTGATGCGGATTATGGAGGATGCAAATTAGATAGGAAAAGAACCTCCGGTACTTGCCAATTCCTTGGAAATATGTTGATTTCTTGGTTTTCAAAGAAACAAAATTGTGTTGCATTATCTACCACTGAAGCGGAATACATTTCAGCCGGTAGTTGTTGTGCACAAGTTTTATGGATGAAACAACAACTTCTTGATTATGGAATTGAAGTAGGTACTATTCCTATTAAGTGTGACAATACTATTGCTATTTGTCTCACTAAAAATCCCATCCAACACTCTAGAACTAAGCATATTGAAATTAGACATCACTTCATTAGAGACCATATGGCTAAGGAAGATGTAGTTCTAGAATTTGTTGATACTTTGCACCAATTAGCAGATATTTTTACAAAACCCTTAGATAAGGAAAGATTTTGGACACTTAGGAGATAATTAGGTTTAACTGACCACCTATCTTCACTTAGTGTTTAAAAAATAATTTTTAGCACTTTTAAGAATAAATAAAAAAATGCTTAAAATAATATTTTTGATTACATTCTTGTTATTAGTTAGGGGGAGTTTATAATTATTAGTGAAAATTAATTGTTTGTTCAAATGATGTTTAATGACAAATTTGATTGTTTGAGCATAGTTAATTTTTGAAATATGAGTTGCCAATACCACTAGGTTTAATTAATTTAGCACTATTGGATGTTTAAAATACATATTTTTTAAATATTTGGCAGAGGGAATCGATACCCCCATAAGGGAACCGATTCCCCCTTTGAATGGGAACCGATTCCCCCTGTCGGGGAATCGATACCCCCCTGAGGTTCTGGTTTTTACGGGCAGAACACCCTATTTTTCTCAAACCCTCTTTATCTTCTTCCATTATCGCCGTGCTTTTCTCCTCTCTCTCCCTATCTCCTCTTTGCTTCATAACATCTATTTCTAGTCGGAATTTCATCATTTTTCAAATCCTAAACCTGCTAGCATCATTAAAATCGTGCAAACAACATCAAAATCCACTCAATCTCATCTTTCAAGGTAAATTTTTCTAAACTCTCTATTTTATTGATTTTGAACATAAGACTAGTTTCAATTAGTTCTAGATAGAAATAAGGATCGGGCATTGATTATTAGTTTTTAGAAACTAAATTTTTACAATTGATTTCATCAAAATCTCACAAATTTTCTATTAATTTTTGAAATAAAAAAACAAAAATCTTTAATTAATTTTAAAATTGATGATATTTGATTTAGTTATGTTATTTACATGTAAACTATACATACTATGATTTTTCAAACATTATTTTTAATAGTTTTTCAAAACTTTGCCCATTAGGATTTTTTTTAACCTTGAAATATTGAGAACTCAATTGAGTTTTGGGATTGATTGAATTACATACATGTGTTTTCTAAATTGCAGGTTATCCATTATATTCCGATTTCCTAAACCATGTCCAATTCTAAACGTGCTAGGTCTTCATCTAGTCGTTCAACCCAACAACCAAATCCACCTCCAAATCCTCCTCTTATTCCTGAAATTCTTATTCCTAATCCCATTGATCCTAATATGACTATCCAAAACTCGTGCTTCAATCATCCTGGTCCTAGAAATCATCGTTTTTGGTATTATCAATATTTTGACTCTTACAAAACTAGAGAAGAACGTATCACTTCTCTTCAAGCTATGATAGATATCGATTTTAGATATCTTCCTCTTTTACAAGAGTGAAAATTTGATAAATTTTGTGACCTTGAACCTATAGTTTACCATCAACTTGTTTGTATCTTTTATTCTATTGCCGTTTGTATTAAAAATCGAGCTCAAACCACAACCATAGGAGTTCGTTCCTATCTCCTAGGACAATTCTTCCATATGTACTCGGCTTACATAGCCAATGAATTAGGATTAGATAATGGTGGTATATCAAATGAAAAACAGTTTTTAGGTTCTAGTTATAAAAGAAGGGATAGTGCAAGTGTCTTAGATCTTCATGATCGTTTTCTTCATCTAATGATTTCTTGGTGGTTTCGACCATCCGAAAATCGTTACTCAACTCTTAGAGCCTTGGATCTTTGGTGGTTATATTGTTTCCAAAACAATATTAAAATAAACATACCTCAGATTATTTTTGCTGAAATTGTTGAAACCGTAAATCTTAGAGTTGGTCTAGATGCCGTCTTTCCTCTCAAAAAGCAAATTGATCTTCTTTCCTTAACGAGAGCGGGATGGATAAAGAATAAAGAAACCGGTGAATCGGTTCGATCTTCTGAGAATACTCCGGGAGCTAGTTCTTCACAAGCTCCACCAGAAGGTGACTACGATCCCAAGCTTGAACAATTAATGCAAGATATTGGCGAAGCCGACGATGAGCTGGAGCAGTACGAGGAACAAGCTCAGCAAGAAGATCAAGTGCCTCCATATTTTCAATCATTTATGGAGACATTTGATTTTCGTTATGCATCATTGGATTCTCGCTTCACTTCCATAGAATCTCATTTCTCGACTATGGAAGCTCAACACTTGGAAATTCTCCGGGAGATACTTGCAAACAATGAAGCAACCAACGCTCGTATTAATGCACTCACTCATGAAATGGTAGCTATGCGACCTCATTTCCCTCCTCCCGATCCTCCTACGGATGCTTGAACTTTGATCTTTGCTTTGCTTGTTTGGATTGAACTTGGATATTTGCATTATTGTTAAAACATTTTGAATGCTTTTGGATTGTTTATTTTTGGTTGTTCGAACTTATGTTTAATACATTTGATTTGGATTTTGTGTTTTTTGTATCTTTAGACATATATGACCAATTATCCATTACATATTTATGAATATTGTTTATGAAACTAATGGCTAACCTCTCTTTTGATTGTGATCTTAGTAGCTTAAGCTTTATATTAATAAATCAATTGGCTTACGTTTTTCAAAATTCTTGTTTAAAACGTTTTTTATAGGGTCTTTTTGATTTAACAAAAAGGAGGAGAAAGTGTTAAAGTAAGGGGGAGTAGTATTTTTCAAAATCAAAATTCATTTTCAAATTAGAAAATCTTAAAATGTTTTGTTATATCAAAAAGGGGGAGATTGTTGAAAACATTTTGATGTTTCGATATAACAAATTAAATTAAAAGAATTTTAATTTTGAAAATGATTTTTCTAAGCATATTCGATATATTAAATCGAATATCAAAATATTACTCAAAGTATTTCAAAGTTCATTTTAAATCCTTACTAAAGTGTAAAATTAAGTTTTAATCTTAAAATAATTTCAAAACAATTTTATAAAGCATTTCGAGCCGTTTCAAAGCCAAAAATTACAGTTTGTCCAGAGGGAACCGATTCCCCCCCAAGGGGGTACCAATTCCCCCTGAATGGTTTGGCTCCGAGAAATTCCAGTATGCTCGGAGGGAACCGATTCCCCCCAGGGGGTATCGATTCCCCCCACTGTTGAACGGTCGAATATTTGAATTTTACACTTAGGGAACCGATTCCCCATGAGGGGGTACCGATTCCCCCCACGCTCCAAGCAGAAATATTAATTGTTTCACACTTAAACGGCTCCAATAACTTCATTAATGATCCCCAATGTTCAGACGTGATTCAAGGTGTATTTAAGCAAGCTTAGAAGTCATTGATCAAAAACAAGAAACAACAAGCAACTAGAATCAAGAAAGCATCAAACCTCAAGTTTGAGCATTTCAAGCCTATTTTTAATTCAATATTCATTTTTCTTTCAAGAACACTTATTGTGCTCAATTGTATTATTCTTGAATGTTCTTTTCTTTGTTCTAGAATTGTGCAAACAACCTACCTTTTGAGGATTTCCTTGTAAGTTTGCAAATTTGTATTGTTCTCTTTGGGAGAGAGTGTTCTCAAGAATTTGGGTATAATTCTTAAGGGTTTGTAAAGTTATTCTTTGTCCTCAAAAGAAAGACAAATTAGTGAATTTGTGGAAAATCCTTAGTGTTGATAGCTAAGGTAGTGGACGTAGACTTTGGTTGAGAAAGTCAAACCACTCTAAATCGCTTTGCAATTACTTTCAATTTTCTGCAAAAGCTTCAACCAAAATTTTAATTGCCAATTCACCCCCCTCTTGGCCATATTCGTCGATCGATTAACTCAACAGGAGCTAATTCTTTTTATGAACACAATATGGTTTTTTGTTAATTGATGAAGTTAGTGGCATAATTCCTTGTGTAAATTAACCTAATCATTAGCTCTATAAAATCAGTGACCTCCTTTCGAAAGAGAAGCTTTCATATCGAGCATTATAAATCACAGTTCAAGTTATAAATGTGTTTTCTATCATCATTATCTCACCCACGAAGGGTTTGATTGTAAGGATTTTAATCTGTTGGTTTGTATTTCTTTCTCAGATGCTTTGGTTAACAATGCATATTTAATGCCTTGGTATGGTAACTTGGGATCTAGTTAAACATGATTATATGTCCCTCTAAGATCATTTCATAATCATGAAGGATATATGCAGTGCAGACATGAAGGTGTTTAATTAATACTTTAGTTGTTATATCACACTGTAGGTGCATTTTTTTCACTTAAAGCAGATTATCTTAGTTTCAACATTTAAGTGGAAATTCTCTTCCTTTTTGACTTGTTGACAGTTATTCAAACCAATTGCATGAATTTCCCTGTTTCTTTCATTAACAAACTCATTAAAGATGCCAAATTTAAGTTGTTCTCTTTTCTTTTATCTATTTATGTTACCTCTCTTTTAAAACTATTTAAAACTCTTCCATCTGGAGAATGGAGAGTTTAATTATGGGTAGATCTGGATAGTAGCGTTAAATAGAATTTAGTGTTCTCTTTTCTTACTCATGCTTTACTTGTGTATGTTGTGTTACAAGATCGAATAACACATCTAACTTACTCTATCGACAGTCCAACCAAATGAAGGATCAAGGAAATTGGGGTCAGTTGCCTTTACTTTAAAAGAGTCTTAAATCTCATGTCATCAAACTGGCAAGCCAGCCGGGCCGCGAGTGCGGTGGGAACGGGCTTCCCAAAAAAGCCAGCTCGGGCCGGGGTCAGCATAGAATGAAAGGGACGACCCTAAAGTTGTGTTAGCAAAGCCAACTTTTTGGGTTGCGGGCGGAGTGATCGCTTGTAAATGTATATGCTAAGGTAAACAATTCTGTGCAAGTATACACAATCGAATCAAGTAATATAGGGTAAGTGAGTATCGTATCCTCAGGGAATGGTTTAGAAATTTAATTTCACCACAACTAGAACTAGTGGTCACAAATTAATTCTTACTAGATTTTCAACTTAAAAACTACTAGTAATAAAACAAAGAAGTGATATAATGATTGCAGAAAAGTTTGGTCGAGGCAAAATAAATATGCAGAATGTTGGAATAAAATAAAACAAGTATTGATTTAAATATAATGCGAACAACCTCACATATTCAGACTTATCACAGAGCTTTTATGCTAAACTTTTGTATTGACAACAATTATTCTAAGTCTAGAATGAATTATTATGACTTGCTTAAGTTGCTCGACAGGATTACTAGGTATTCTTAGACGGTTGCTATGGTAATACTTCTCAGCGTTAACTACAACTCTTGGTTTGTCAGACTGTTGTTGTAGCAATACCTCTCAGCGTGAACTATAGGCGTTGTCTATCCTACTCTAGCATCTCTCCCTTTTAGTCGATTGAAACTCGCTCCTTATCTCTAAGGTAAACAAGTTAGAACTTCACCATCCCGGATTCATTCCATTGCTCACGTGGATGTATCTTAATTCTCTCGAATCTAAGAATACTATATAGACAAAAGACGATCTCTCGATGCTCTTACATTGCCAAGACATGTTTTACCAAAACCCCAGGCAATCTCTCGATGCTCTTACAGTGTTAAGGAAAAATATTTAAACAATGAACAAAACAGTCATGAGAAAAAACATAATTCATCATTCATAAAACATAAAGTAATTGTTTAGGCAAAAAATAATTTAACACCAAGTAAGAAAGTCGTGGTGTTATAAAAATCATTCAAGTTTCAACTTTTAATACAACCCCCAAACATATAAAGAGATTAAGAACAAAGAAAGAACGACTCCAAAAAACCGAGGCTCTGTCGCGACAATCTTGATCAGCACCGCGCCTGCCTTGGTGATCAGCCTCTCTTGAGACCTGATCACCGCCCTACTACAACCTGGTTATGGAGGACACCAAGGAAGGCTGGTTGGTAAACAGTGGGAAAACACTGCAGTTGCTCGCTCACGCCTTGGGTAAAGTTCTTTTCTCTTCTTGTTTGCCTTCTCTTTTGGCCCCTACGGCTGGTTATTTACAGAGAAGAATCTCCTAGGGTTTCGCATGCTTTAGAGATTCCTTAAATAGTCGTTGTTATATTCCCAGGCTTAAAAAGGAAAGGCGGCTGGCAGCTTTCAGAATAATTAAGGTTTGCTTGCACGTGAAGTAGGCCATCCAGTTGGCGTGTGACATAGACAATTTCGTTATACGCGCTTCAGACTCCTCAGATAAACCTTGCCTCAGCAAGATAAATATGTTCCTTACATTCTTATCTATTCCATTGGCCCTTGCAAATTTCATTGTCGTGACTGAAATATTTTTCCTCTGTAAGTGTCACGCACAAACACAATCCACACAACCCTTTCTCCTTCGCAGCATCAGTCAAACCAAATAAATTTTGCCTAAGCAAAACTTATCCACCACAAGAAAATATAATCTACATACAACTAAAATAATGTGCATACTTTGTTTAGATGAGCAATAACTTAAGTGAAAAGACTAGAAATTGAGTCTTTTTATAGAGTTATCACACTCCCAAACTTAAGCTATTGCTTGTTCTCAAGCAATGTATAATAACTAGAAGAAAATTAAAATTATCATGACAAAGCAGTTTTAAGAAAATCATATGGTTTGAGATTTCAGCCCTCAGCAAAAATATTTGGCCTCAACATGTTCAACAGTCATATCAGTCAAGTCCCTTCCCTAGTCAGGATTCCTTGTTATTATGTGTTCGTAATTGTAAAAAGTCTATGCATAAAGGTACTTAGAAAACTTAAAGTAAGCGCTTCTGGATTATCAAGGCATCAAGTTATTTGTCAGGCTCAGTTTATACTCCTAGTTATTTATCAACTTTTTATCTTTTTTTTTGTATAAGGGATTCAGTTCATCAGACCTACCGTTCCACACTCTAGGTGAAAGGAAGCATACCTTCCACTCACAAGCTAGTCTGGCAGAGTAATCCTGTGACTACTTTCATTCACTAATATGCCTTGGTAACTCTTAATTTTTATAGAGTTTTTCTGTTTATGCCTTTGCATAGAGGAGTGTCTCTTTTTATTTTCCAAGTTTTTAAACACTAGGGAGTTTCACCTTACCCTTAAAATATTTTTGAAGTCTCGACAAACAAAAATTTATTTCCAAAAAATTTACAGATTACCTTAAGCAGAGACAACCTACAATCATGTCTATAAATTTCAAAGAATCAGGCCCAGGGTTGGTTCTTTTCTTTAGATAGTCTTACAATAATTTTGGCCTAGGCAATCAAATTATGCATTCATCATTGGACATCCCTAATTCATTCGTAACAATAATCTTAACTTGTTTATGTCATGACAACTAAAATTTTCAACCAATTATCATCAATTGGTTTTTAACAAAGTATGGAAAAATATGGCACAATATCTCCACCAAACTTGAGGGATGCATTGTTCTCAATGCATGAAAACTCAAACTACATGATGCTATATGCAGATGTGAAAAGAAAAGAAAACTAAAATAGAAACTTACTATGGTGGGGTGGCTGGACTGGACGCCCTCATTCGGCGTCGTTTGGAAGGAGACAGACTCTCGGATCTCGAGTCTACTACTGCTATCGTTGTGGGAGACGATTAAAGTATACGGTCTGTTGTTCGCTTGTAGCACTTCTTACTGGTCGAGGCTCGTGCTGGAGTTGGTTACTCGGTAGTAGGAGTCAGATGTACTAGAACTGGTATTGCTTGACGAATAGGGGACTGAATAAGATCATGCTCGGGTTGCTTCAGGACTGGTGTAAAAGCTTCATCAGAGAAGAAGTTGGGTGGGCTATCTTGACTGCTCTCGGAGGTCAAGAAAGATGATGAGCTGAGGAACTCTTCTGTGTCGCATTGGCCTTCATCTGGTATGGGCGAGACATGGGTTGCTAGTGATGACACGTCTGTGGGTACTCCTGGGGGAACCTCTGGAGGGTCATTTGATGTCGAGGCGTAGAATGTGCAGCCGCCTGCATTGTATTTGAGGATGATGCTAGGGAAGGGTGATAGATTAGCGTTTGTGTTTGGGAGCAACTCCTTGAAGAAGGCGTTAAGTTGTGCGTCCCTTGCCTTGACATAGTCGAAATAGATTTCCATGTGATCCTCTAGGCGCCCTATCTTCTCACGCGTTTCTCGCGTGTGCATAACCACTGCGGCCATTCTGGCCGCGACAACAAATTTTACTCCCCACTCTAAACCTTCATGCGGGGTGTTATCATCGAAACTCATCAGCTCGGGTACCTTTTCTTGGTGATAACCTCATTGGATTTAATGAAGTCCTTAAAGGGCTCCTCAAGGACTTTCTTTTTCCTGCACAGTGTGGTTATCAAGTTGGGAAACAATAGATTGCCCCAGTTTCTTTTGGCGCACTCGTGGATTTTCTCGAAGATGAGTTCGCCAACATCAATCTTCTTCCCGTATATTATTGAGTGCAAGAACATCAATCTTTTCACGAGCACAGTTGTGTTATGAGAAGTAGGCATAAGCTTGCCCTTGAGAAAATGGTTCCATAATTTCACGATCAGATTTAGGGCTCGACGATCGACTCTTTTCCTCGTTGGGGCATTCCCTTCAAACTTGGCCCATCCAAAGCAAAGATCTTCAAGAACTCCACTGTATGTTTCCTAGTCTACCTCAGCCACGAATCTCTTGTGTTACTCCTCTACTTTCCCCAACTTGAAGTATATGTTAAGTGATGAAGGGGAAAATTGAAGGAGCTTCCCTCGGACGTACACCGTGTGGTTGGATGGGTCTTCGAGGTCGGCGTAGAACTCCCTCACCATCGATAGTGCTACGGCTTTGGGATGGCGAGCAAACTTCTCCCAGTTATGCTTCTTTATCACGTCCATCACATCTGGTCCAAATGGCTCTTCATCATCGGATGGAAAGACGAATCCATCTTCCAAATACACTTGACTTTTTTGAAGGATTTTTAAGTGTGCTTCGGCTTCGGCTGTTTGGAAACGTTCAAAACTCGGTGTTGAGGTTGGGGATTTCCTTGATCTTACCATGGTACTTGGTTGGTGTGGTGAAATCAGTGGCGGCAATGGGGGATTTTTGTTGAGAATAATATAAAGTTTCTTGCTTGGTAGAGAGAGTGAGGCATGCTGATGAAGAAAAAGAAGTTGGACAATTTTTCTTTGGGAAGTAATGGGTGGTTTTGGGGTAATTTTGTCCTTACACGAGGGGAAAATATTTTGCATTGAATGTTGGATATGTGATTGGACGTAAAGTGGGGGAAATCGATTTTCTTCCCTTTTTAATTATGCCACCTAAACCTTGTCACCCTAGGGTTTCCTTTCTTTTCATGCATGCTCCATCTACCTATGCTTCCATGTGTGCTTTGTATGCCTATAATAAATAAAGAAATAAAATAAAATGAATAATGAAAGTAAAAAATAACTTAATTTATTTATGTACAGAATTCAAATTTTCGTTGCCTAGGTAACTACTTTTGTTCAAGTAAGGCAAACTCTTGGGCATGATGTGCCAACTATGTCGATTTGTCATGCATGAATGAGGCTCCTTTGTACTCCTTTAGCCTCTGTCCATTCACCTTGAAGATGGAACCATCGTTTTGGTTCTGGATTTTGATTGCTCCCTTGTCATGGACTTGGTGTACGATGAACGGTCCTGACCATCGTGATTTTAGTTTGCCTGGTAATAACTTAAGACGTGAATTGTAGATCAATACTTGTTTTCTAGAATAAAATTGCATCGGCAATATTTTTCTCTCATGCCATCATTTTGTTTTCTCCTTGTATAGGCGGTCATTCTCGTATGCGTGTTCTCTGAATTCATCCATCTCGTTCAGTTCCAAGAGTCTTCTTTCTCCAGCAAGCTGAGCATCCATGTTTAACTTTTTGATGGCTCAGTAGGCTTTATGTTCAAGTTCAACATGCAGATGACATTCCTTTCCGTAGACCAGTTTGAACGGTGATATTCCAGTGGTGTCTTGAATGTTGTGCGATAGGCCCATAGCGCTTCATCTAACTTCGGCGACCAATCCTTTCGACTTGGGTTGACCACTTTCTCAAGGATCTATTTAATTTCATGGTTAGACACTTCGGCTTGTCCATTAGTTTGAGGGTGATACGCCATAGCGATCATATGTTGCACTCCATATCATTTCAGTGCCTTGGAAATCAGTTTGTTATCAAAATGTGAGCCTTTAATGCTAATGATAGCTCGTGGTGTTCCAAAGCGTGTAATATATTTTTGTGCAAAAATTTTAACATCGTATTGGAATCATTTTTAGGTGTTGTAATGGCTTTAACCCATTTGAAAACGTAGTCCACTACTAAGAGAATGTACAAATCTCCAAATGATGTAGGAAATGGTCCCATGAAGTCTATTCCCCATACGTCAAAAAGTTCAATCTCTATAATATTTTACCATGACATCTATTACATGTTCGTTGGCATCTATTACATGACTTATAGAATTCATGCGCATCATTAAACAAGGTTGGCTAATAAAATCCAGACTGAAGCTCTTTTGCTGTTGTTCTCATTCCACCAAAGTGACCTCCATATGGTGATGAGTGACATTAGTGTAAAATATCTTTATGCTCTTCTCCTGGGACGCATCTTCGAATTATTTGGTCTCCACATTATTTGAATAGAAATGGTTCATCCCAGTAGTAATGTCGCACATCATGTCAAAATTTCTTTCGACCCTGGCTACACAAATCAGGAGGAACAATACCACTAACAAAAAAGTTAACTACGTCAGCATACCACGACGCAACCATGACAAATAATATTTTCCCATCAGGGAAATCTTCTTGAATTTCTGTTATGTCAGAACAATAAGATTTGTTATCTAGCCTAGACAAATGGTCTGCTACTTGATTTTATATACCCTTTCTATCATTGATATTTAAATCAAACTCATGTAGTAATAATATCCATCGAATTAACCTAGGCTTTGCATCTTTTTTATTGATCAAATATTTAATGGTAGAGTGACTGTATGCACAATTACCTTAGTGCCTATTAGATATGGCCTAAACTTATCGAATGCAAATACTACTGCTAAGAGTTCTTTTTCAGTGGTGGTATAGTTTACTTGTGCATCATTAAGAGTACGGCTCGCATAGTAGATAACATGAAAGATTTACTTTTTCGTTGCCCTAGCACTGCTCCGAATGCATAATCACTTGCATCGCACATTAGCTCAAAAGGTTCGTCCCAATCCAGTGGGTTAACGATTGGTGCTACCGAAAGCTTCTTCTTTAAATCGCCTGTAGAAGCCTGCATGTCCAAGGAAACTGCATACACTTCTCATGTTGGTGGGTGGGGGAAGGTTTGCAATTACGTCCACCTTGTCTTTATCGACTTTAATGCCTCGACATAAAATTTTGTGACCCAACACTATTCCCTCGGTCACCATAAAATGGCATTTTTCTCAATTCAGCATTAGGTTGGTTTCTTTACATCGTTTCAGTACCTTGGATAGATTGTCGAGACATCGGTCAAAATCATCACCCGAGACGGAGAAGTCATCCATGAATATTTCCATACATTTTTCCACCATATCTGAAAAGATTACCATCATGCATCTTTAGAAGGTAGACGGAGCGTTACACAGCCCAAACGACATTCGTCTAAATGCATAGGTACCATATGGGTATGTGAAAGTGGTTTTCTCTTGATCCTTTGGTGCTATGGCTATTTGATTATATCTTGAGTATCCATCGAGGAAACAATAAAATGCTTTTCCCGCTAACCTATCCAATATTTGGTCGTTAAAAGGGACAGGAAAATGGTATTTCTTTGTGGCTTTGTTAAGCTTCCCGTAATCCATGCATATGCGTCAGCCAGTGTCTATTCTCGTGGTGAGGAGTTCATCATGTTCTCTTTTAATCACGGTCACACCACCCTTCTTTGGTACACACTGCACCGGGCTGACCCATGAACTATCAGATATACGATAAATTACTCCCGCATCCAACCATTTTATAATTTCCTTCATGACTATCTTCTTCATGATTGGGTTAAGCCTTCTTTGGGGTTCACCAAAGTGCTATGGCTATCTTCTAGATTGATTTTGTGTATGCATATGGTCGGACTGATTCCCTTCAAGTCTTTCATTGTTCATCCGAGAGCTTTTTTGTGCTGTGACAAAACATTCAACAAATTGTTCTCCTGTTAAGAGATTAGGTTGGCAGAAATTATTATTGGTAAAGTTTCATCATCTCCTAGATATGCATACTTCAAATATGATGGCAAAGTTTTAAGTTCCAAGTTTGGTGCATGTTGTAAGGATGGCTCTTGAGTCTTAACTTCATCATAATCTAAGGGTTCAAATTTTATACCTAATTTATTCTGAAGAAGCCTCGATTGATCTTTTGTCTTCCCTCCGTATCCTGCATTGGTGTTATTTTCAGGGCGCTCATTGTTCAGATTTTTGTTGTCAGGGCCATGATTCTCAGAATCGTCTTTTGAAATAATTTTTCGGGGCTAAAATTATATTGTACATGCATCTCGGTTGTAAGGTCATGATACAAAGCGATGTATTCGTCAAGCCTTAAAGATTCACCTCGTCCAAGGATTGTTTTTTCCTCTACTTCTCTAATGCATTGGCACTCCTCTGAATCGTCCACATATTTCATAGAGTTGAATACATTGATGGTGACGCTTTCCTCTCCTACTCGCATTGTGAACTCTCCCTTTCACAATCTATTAGAATTCTCGCAGTGGCTAAGAAAGGTTGTCCCAGAATGAACATGATGTTTTCATCGACTTCGCAATCCAAGATGAGAAAATAAACTGGAAATACGAATTTGTCCACCTTTACTATGACGTCTTTTATTCTACCCTCGGGCCACACATATGACCGATCAACCAGCTGTAGGATGATTGAGGTTGGACAGGCGTGATACCCTTCTAGTTTCATAAATATGGACTTTGGTATCAAGTTTACACTTGATCCCAAATCAACAAGAGCTCGTCCTATGAAGTCATTACCAATTGAACATGGTATTATAAAGCTGCCAGGTTCTTTTTGTTTTGGTGGGAGTTTACTTACTGCCGAACAGATTTCTGTTGCCGTAACAACACATTCTACCTTCCGTTTTTTCGTAACAATGTCCTTAAGAAACTTAGCATAGGAATACATTTGCTCGATTGCTTCAAGTAAGGGCACATTGATACACAACTGATCCAGAATATCAACGAATTTCTTGAACTGGATGTCATCATCATGCTTCTTCAACCGTTGAGGGAACGGTGGTGGAGGTCTCACATTGTCTGCTGTTGGTGCTGAGGAATCTCTGGCCTTGGCCATGAATTTCTCATTGTTTGAGCGATTTTTTTCTGAGCCTTCATTCATTTCCTTATTTTTAGGTGCTTCATCTCATTCATCATTTTAAGCTTGATCTTCTGGTTGTATTATGCCATGGAGATGATTGTTCAGGTGTTCTCCCCCAAACTTGTCATCTTTGTTGACTTGTTTTCCACACCTTAGTGTAAGTACACTGCATTTCTCCTTCCCATGATGTTTAGTGATATCTGTATCGCTAGGGATATTTCCTTATGGGCAAGAATGTAATGCCGTAGTAATTTGTCCCACTTGATTCTCCAATGCTCTTAAAGATGAACTATGGCTTTGCAAAAATGTTGCTTGTCTTTGTAACAAATTTCCTTGATTTTTAATTGTTGCAGAGTGTTCGTGAATCAAGGTCTTTGTGGATATCATGAAATATTTTGTCGAGGCCATAAATTCTTGCAATGATAATTCCAAGGAATTAGTATTGGAATTAGTATTAGAGGAAGAAGCTATACCTTTATTGTTTTGCCAGGACTGCTGATAATGTTGATTCTGAAAATGTTGATGGTCAGAATTATTTTGTTGTGGCCTGTAATTTGCTGCTTGATTGTTGTTGTTCCCTTGATTATTCCATGAAAAATTTGGGTGCTGTCTCCAACCAAGATCATACTTGTTTGAATATGAGTTATTATTGCTCCGATTGTAGTTGCCCACAAAATTGGTTGACTGATGGTTTTTCGGACATTCACTCTCATGATGGTTACCATGACAAAATATGTATGCATTATTGGTCACCTTGACTTTTCTTACCTCATTAGGACGTTGCAAATTTTTCAACATATTGGTTATGGAAGAAAGTTGAGCGGCTACCGAATCTTACCCTCTAATTCATATGCTCCAGATATTTTTCTGCCTGTCCCCAATCTTATATTTAGGAATTGATAATCATTATTTTCTATCCTATCGAGGATATCAAAGGTTTCCTCGGGTGATTTGTCCAGTAAGGTGCTATTTGCTGAGACATCTAGCATTATTCGAGTTGGTACATTGACTCCATTGTAAAACATCACCACTTGCCTCCAGTCATGAAATTCATGGTTAACACATTTGCGAAGTAGACTTTTGTACCTATCCCAGCATTCATACATTGATTCATCATCTCCTTGGTGAAAGCTTGCAATGTCATGCGAAGCTGTGTATTCATATTGGGTGAATTATATCGGAGTAAGAAACTCTTGCATAAATCTGCCCATGACTCCATTGAGCCGGAATGAACTCCGCTGAGCCAAGCTCTTGCTCTATCGCGTAGGGAGTAAGGGAAAAGTTTTAATTTAAGCACATCTTATATTCCTTATTGTCGAAACGAGTCGCATACTTCAAGGAAAACATGAACATACTGCCTAGAATCCTCATTGGGTGAACCACCAAATTTACCAATAGAGTTTAGCATATTAAACATCATCGATTTAAGTTTGAAGTGAGTTGCTTGTATTTCAAGTGCCACTATGTTTGGATTCAGGTCATCGAGAATTGGGTTCAAAAGATCTCATATCGCTCTTGACCTTGCAACTTGAAGATTAATAGCTGCATCAGGTCCTAGATCTCCCATGTTGTCTTGTATTTGAAGTTGGTTTAAATGTTCTCTAGTTCTTTGGGCACGAAAGCTTTGTCTGAACGATTGCTCAACTTCATGGTCGAATAGTTCCAAAGGCTTACCAGCAGATCTCAAGGTCATGCAATAATAAAAACCTACTAAAGAAAATAGTAAACTACGTTCTACTAGATAAATATAAGGTGACAAAAAAAACTTGTTATGGCGAATAAAAATTTCATCAGTTGTCATTCCCCGGCAACGACACCAAAAACTTGATCGCTTGTAAATGTATATGCTAAGGCAAACAATTATGTGCAAGTATACACAATCTAATCAAGTAATATAGGGTAAGTGAGTATCGTCTCTTTATGGATTGGTTTAGAAATTTAATTTCACCACAACTAGAACTAGTGGTCATGAACTAATTCCTACTAGATTGTCAACTTAAAACTACTAGTAATAAAACAAAAAGTGATATAATGATTGCAGAAAAGTTTGGTCGAGGCAAAATAAATATGCAGAATGCTGGAATAAAATAAAACAAATATTGATTTAAATATAATGCAAACAACATCACATATTCAGACTTATTACAAATAACTTATGCTAAACTTTTGTATTGACAACAATTATTCTAAGTCTAGAATATTCCTCAGCATTATTATGACTTATTCAGAATTATTATGACCTGCTTAAGCTGCTCGACAAGATTACTAGGTATTCTTAGACGGTTGCTATGACAATACTCCTCAGCGTTAACTATAACTCTTGGTTTGTCAATCTGTTGTTGTAGCAATACCTCTCAGCGTGAACTATAGGCGTTGTCTATCCTACTCTAGCATCTATCCCTTTTAGTCGATTGAAACTCGCTCCTTATCTCTAAGGTAAACAAGTTAGAACTTCATCATCCTGGATTCATTCCATTGCTCATGTGGATCTATCTTAATTCTCTTGAATCTAAGAATCACTATCTAGACAAAAGGTGATCTCTCGATGCTCTTACATTGCCAAGACATGTTTTACCAAAACCCCAGGGAATCTCTCGATGCTCTTACAGTGTTAAGGCAAAATATTTAAACAATGAACAAAACAGTCATGAGCAAAAACATAATTCATCATTCATAAAACATAAAGTAATTGTTTAGCCAAAACAAAGTTTAACACCAAGTAAGACAGTCGTGGTGTTATAAAAAATCATCCAAGTATTAACGTTTAATACAACCCCAAACATATAAAGAGAATAAGAACAAAGGAAGAACGACTCTAAAACTGAGTTTTCTATCGTGACAATTCTGATCAGCATCGCGCCTGCCTTGGTGATTAGCCTCTCTCGAGACCTGATCACCGCCCTGCTACAGCCTGGTTATAGAGGACTCCAAGAAAGTTTGGTTGGTAAACGGTGAGAAAACATTGCAGTTGCTCGCTCACGCCTTGGGTAAAGCTCTTCTCTCTTCTTCATTGCCTTCTCTTTTGGCGGCTACGGCTGGTTATTTATAGAGAAGAATCTCTTAGGGCTTCGCATGCTTTAGAGATTCCTTAAATAATCGTTGTTATATTCTCAGGCTTAAAATGGAAAGGCAGTTGGCGGCTGTCAGAATAATTAAGGCTTTCTTACACGTGAAGTAGGTCATCCAGCTGGCGTGTGACTTAGGAACTTTCGTCATACCCGCTTCAGACTTCTCAGATAAACCTTGCCTCGGTGAGATAAATCTGCTCCTCACGTTCTTATCTGTTTCACTGGCCATTACAAATTTCATTGTCGCGACTGAAATGTTCTTCCTCTGTAAGTTTCATGCACAAACACAATCCACACAACCTTTTCTCATCAGCAGCATCAGTCAAACCAAATAAATTTTTCCTAAGCAAAACTTATCCACCACAAGAAAATATAATCTACATGCAACTAAATGCAACTAAAATGTTATGCATACTTTGTTTAGACGAGCAATAACTTAAGTGAAAATACTAGAAATTGAGTCTTTTTAAGGGGTTATCACGGAGAAGAGTGGACGTGGGGACTCGGGTCAAGGAACATCATAATTAAGATAGTCATTCCATTTAGGGGGAGACAAAATGGGTGGGCATGAGTGGTATGGAGTCCGAGCCAATTGCCTCTCTGATAAGGAAGGAAAAGAAAGAATCTAAATTTTATGACAAATTCGGTCCGATGGTTGTTCTCCACTAACCACAAGGATATAGGGACTCTATATTTCATCTTTGGTGTTATTGACTTTCTTTCCAGCCATCACACGGTTCTCCTTAAAGCCTTAAAGACGGAGAAAGGGATGATTAATTATCTATGTAATTACAGTCTTTGTTGAATGTTGTTCCGGTCAAGCACTCTATTTTCTTTGTCCAATTTCGTCTTACCAAACAAGACTGACTTCTGACCAACCCATGAAGGGTTGTGAGATTGGACTAGGTACGAAGAATAAATATATATCTGTGTACGGAAGTTATTGGCCTGCGACCGCTCAACTGTTCGAGCGCAATACAGTGGTGGTTGGTTCCGATTCGGCAAGGGTAGAATGCCTGGTCGAAGGTCTAGTGAACGATAAATAAATAGGCGATGTGCCATCCTTGATTCTACGTACGTTGACCTTGACGAATTCATCAAATTGAACTCACAAAAAAAAAGGAGGACCACAAGCTCGACGAAACAGAAAGTATCAACATTCAGAAACTTCTTGGGGTTAGCAATGAAAGAAAGAGCCCGACATTCATTTCTTCATTCATATTCATAGCTGAGTCTACTAAAAGAGAGACCAACCTCATCGTTGTTATTATAGGACATCTCTGTTCGTTCACCTCTAATGTGACATATTCCCTCTCAATTATATGATCAATGGGATCAGTCTGCTAGAGAGCGGGGCTATTCTTCTTCCGGGGAGGCAAAGTTGTCCCCTCTACTGATCGAACCCTTAGTTCGAAGGTCTTCGTCAACATGTTACGAGGATCCAGTCTTCGACGGGTCACCATTACTTGACTTAGAAATACGAACATCTGGGCAAGGGAAAGCGCAATGTGCCTGGTGCAAATGGCTTTCTTTCGTTTTTCATGATATACCAATCAGAATGGAGGCCCCCTACCTACGTACATGATTAATAGAATCACTACGTAGGGGGGCGGTCAACTTGATGCGAGAGAGGCATGAGTGCAATTCGATCTTTTGGTGTATTCGTTTGTAGTGAGTAGGGCCTCTTTCTTGTTGATCAGTTCACCTTCGCTCTATTGAAAGGTCTCTATTCCTACGGTGGTTTTGTCAACGAACGCGTCTCGGGTTGGATTGATTAACCTAACCCTTAAGGGGGCCTTGCCATAGTTGGTGCTCCGCTTTAGTGTGATTGACGAAGGCGTTTGGTAATACCCGAAATAAATGAAAAGAGATCGGGGTTGATAGTTGGCAAGGAACTTGATCCCCCCAAAAAGGGACAGCTGCGGTCAAACTCTAATTCTAGAAATAAGTCAGGGCTCTTTTGCCAAGTTTACCAGATAGAAGATGATGGAGGGCCAACTATCGTTGCGTTGCACAAGATGGTGACGTCTCACTTCGAGTTTCTTCCTTCATATTAAATTTTTATGATACGCTTCGGCGATGTTACCTATCAAATAAAAGGACTACTAGGTGATTGAAATCTCTCAGGTCAGTGAGGACTCTCTCACTCACCTACTCTCCATCTATCTAATAATTTCTTCTATCTACTGAATTCAAAAGGCGACCCGCCACGCCGGGCTATAAGATAAGATACAGCTGTTGTACTACTTGACTGGTAAGAAAAAGCTTACGTAAGAACTAGAAGAGTCTTGTATGTATGGAAACCCTCTCTTCCGCTATTGGTGGACTGTTACACAGAAAGGCCTACAGAAATAGCTCTTTTGCCTTAAAGAATCCAATTGCAACTCACACCCCAAGGAAGGCAACTGACTCAGAGGAAACAAAATTTAGCGTTATATTTTCCTATTCCTGCCTTACTTGTGTGTGTTGCTTCAATAAGTTTAGTCCCCTTTGATTGATCCAGGGTGACTTGTTGATACCTAATATTATTAACATAGAAAAATTTATCTCTGGTTATTTCGTAGAGAATTTTTTTTAGAATTTTTCTTTGGGGTCTAACTGGATTAACAGGCAGTGAAAATCATTCATCCTAGAGTGAGAACCCTTAGGAACTTCGTAATTCTATTTCTGCTCACTTTTGCAAGTAGACATGTAGAAATTACTCATTGGCCTTAGAAACTTGGTAACATATTCCTTTCCAAGAGAACTCTGTGTCATTTCCTTGTAAAGTATCACTTATTAGGCTGCCGAATCTTTAAATCCATATGTTGCTTAGCCCATCAATTCAAGTGCTAGGTTGTTTCTTCCTAGACCACACTTGATATTTGAGAATACCTTTCTGTTGATCTCACGATATCAGATGCCTTTGGCATAATTTTTTGGTTTAGGAGTGCCTACTGAGGGAAATTGCTTTGTTTTTTGCCACATATTGTTCAACTTTTATGGCAATTTCTATTTACACATGCAGAATCACTTTACTCTGATGAGGTTTCTCTGGTGCCTTGTTTTATTGAATCCCTTTAACCAAATCAGCTAAAGAAATTATGAGAAAGTTTTTCATTGGATCACTCAGTAATGCTCTCTTTTAATGTTTGATATGTCTGACATAAATATGTTTAACAATGCAAGAAGGGATGACAACCTTCTCTCTCTGTCTTCATAAGCTTCTGTAATTAACTTTTCAGACATGATGAACTTCTCATATTATGATTCTCCAAGGCCGTTACTGAAAAAATAAGAACTCACAAGATGAATCTCTATTTTATAAAATTGGTTTTGGTGAAAGTTCAAGGCTTCCATGTCCTTACCATACTGGATCATGCACTTGCTCTGTTCCTGCAGCTTTATCAAACAGATTGTTCCATCCCTCTCCCAACATACCGGCTATAATGCTATGTTACTCGGAATCTTCATGTTTTCTTTTTCAGAGATATGAAGATATGGCAGGCTTCCAATGATAACAAATACATGAAAAATTTGTAATTAACAAATTGTTTTCTTTTCTAAGATTTTTCATGTATTTGTTATCATTGGAAGCCTGCCATATCTTCATATCTCTGAAAAAGAAAACATGAAGATTCCGAGTAACATAGCATTATAGCCGGTATGTTGGGAGAGGGATGGAACAATCTGTTTGATAAAGCTGCAGGAACAGAGCAAGTGCATGATCCAGTATGGTAAGGACATAGATGCATTGCAACATACAAAAATAGGATGACTGATGAATCAAGTCGGGTACATCTCTTGTTTCCTTTTTTTTTGTAGCTTTAGCATTCAAAAGTGATCAAACTTATTGTTGAAATTTAAATGTGATGTCAGCTCTACATATTTAAGATGAAAAATATTATTATAGCTTAGAAAATTGTGGTAAAACATCACCTCGCAATCAGTAACTTTGAAACATTCCCTCTTGATAAACTGACATCAACCTGCCACGTATCATGCTTGTTTTTTTTTTCAAGTTGAAAGAATATTTTCAATATTTCCAAGGGATCTAGGCCTTATCTGCACGATATTTTCAATATTTCTAAGGGATTTATTGTTTTCTAGGGAAAATTACAAATTTAATCGATGAATTTTACTTTTAATTTTTTTTAACTTAATCGCTGAATTTTATGCATTGAATTTTTTTAAGTAAAAAAGCCGTCGTAACAATGAGTAGAATAGAAGATATAATAAAATTCAGATATCAAATTTGTAATTTTTTTTTATAGAAACAGCGAAATCTTGATGCGAGGAGAGATTTAGGTGAATTCTATGGTAATTGTTAAAGTCGTTTTGATGTATTTATGAGTTTGGTAAAGTTGAGCAAAAACAGATTATGTCTAATTGCTAGCAATATTAATGGAGTCGGTGGTAATTATCAGTGATTTTAATTCTAATTTCATTTTTGCATCGTAAGAATTAAAATGAAAGAAAATTAAAGTTATAAAACTAAAAATAAAATTTTATGAAATTTATTTTAAAAAAATACCTGTGATATGTGTCATATATATGAACACAAATTGAGTTGGATTGATGGTGGTAGTGCACAATAGTTTTATTAGCATTATGTGTTATTTTTATTATTATTAATTTGTTATTATTACTATCACTTTTTGTCATTCTTTTAAAACATCACGTATTTATATAAAAATATTTTTTTAAGAAAAACTAGTTAAGAAAATATTATTGTATTACGATAAGTAAAAAGGTGGTCTACTAGTTTACTAAAATGTTATCTTATTAATTATTAATAATAGAACATTTTTCACAAAATCAGGTGGACTTTCTTTTTAAAATATCTTTTTTAAACCAATAAAAAATATTTTACTTTCAAGAGCATTTAACTTATCAATTAAATTCTAATTTTTAATTTTTAAAAATTGAGACAACATGTAATTTTAGTAAGAAATCAATTTTGAATATAAAAAGATACTTTAATTTTTTTCAAAGAGAATTTTCAAAAAAAAAATTAAGAGGGTAATTTTAGAGTGCATTTGATAATGTTTTCTAAAAGCACTTCTAACTAAAAAAAAAAGTTCATTTTGAATGCAACATCAATGCCAAACAGATAAAAATAAGAAAAATATTGTGAAAATAGTAGTTTCAAACTAACCGTAAAAGTTGAGATTTCTAGTTTTTATCATCTTAAACTTTGCGTTTAGAAGCAATTTTATATTTTTACCTTTAATAATCCATAGTCTCCAATCATTTGCCCGGGTAAAACTTTGAAATTCAATTTTTTTATTAATTAATTATTTTTATTTCAATAATTTAATATTAACATTTTTAAAAGTTTATTTCTTAATAATTTATTTTAATTACTTAAAAATAAATAAAATATATGATTTATATATTAAAATAGTTTTTATATGTAATTTTATATTTTAATTATATTTTAAATTGATATGTTTCATATATAATAATAATTTTTTTGAATTTATTTTATAATATATATATATATATTATTTTTTAATGGTTAAAAGGATAAATGCATTATTTAAATTATTTTATTTTAAATTTTAAATGAGTGATTATGATTAAATCAGAATAATTAAAATATTATCTTAAAATTCAAATGTTAAATGAGTGGTTGTGGCTAAATCGAAATAATTAAAATATTATCTTAAAATTCAAATGCTAAATGAGTTATCCGAAAATATTTTTTATACTTTATTATAGTTCAAGTCGATATATTTTATATATCATAGTATTAATAAGTGTAAATATAATTTAAATGTTATACTTTTAATTTTCAATATAATGTTTATAGTGGTTGTAGACACCACATTTCGTCCCATCACATATTATGTGTTATATTTATAATATTTACATAGTATAATAAACATTTATTATATATTTATTATTCATTATTATATTACATTTTACAGGCCCAAATACAAATCCCAGTAGCCCGTTACACCCAAAAACAACAAGCCCGTCTAGTGACCCACTACCCAAACAGACCCGCGAACCGAGTCCAGATCTGCAACTCGAACCAGCCCAGCTAGGGTTTGGAAACCCTAGCTCCTCACTTTCTCCTCCAAGCGGCGCCGCATCACTCACTCAGCTAAACCAACAACAAGCCCGAGACTTCCACCGGTTCCCTCGCCCCAGCAACAACCCACACCCAATCATCTCGGTTCAACAAACGAACCACACGTTAGTAAGACTCCAAAGCCACGAAAACACCACAAAATCAGGAGTTTCAGTTCGAATGAGACTAAAACATTCAAACTAAGAATAGTAAACTTCTAGGCTATATATTACATGAAAATCAACACTATACACATACAATTTTTTACATAAAAAAGCACGAAATATACGAGAGTCGAACGAGGCTTGTAAACGCTTGAAAGCAAAGAAATAAAAAAGGTATTTTTGTTTTTTTTACATTTGTTTCGGATAGTTTGTGGCTTGCATGCTTTATTTCTCTTCGAGTTCAACCCGAAAATACCCAAAAAGTTGGTTTTTTGCCGATGAATGGGGAGGGTCTTTTGAGATCTATATTTTAGATCTAGCCCTCCCGAGGCTCGTTTTTTAAAAACCATTGTGATTTTTAAAAGGTAGAAACGAAGAGGTTTTCAAAAAAAAAAAAGAAAAAAAGAAAATTGTTCATCGACGGGCCACCGGTTTCTGGAAACCGCGGTGGTCGTTCATCGTGTTCTTGAAGAGCACATGAACTCTCAAGAACAATTGAGAGAAAACTTTGAAGGGGGCTTCAGATTTGGAAGAGAAAAAATGAAGAATTAAGAGCCAATTTTTTGCCTTTATAGTCAACCCGTTGGATCAACTCGACTCGAGCGGATCCTCAAGGGGATCTGTGTGTTTTCAAGCAACAATGGGGGAATCCTCATTTGGTCCCTCATCTTTTTTAATGCTTTAATTTTACCCCTAAATCTAATTTGCACACAAAATTTTCCTTTTAAATTCACCCCTAATTTTGTTTTACTTTCAATTTAATCCTTTCAATATTCTTTTTATTATTTTTCTTTTTATTTGTTCATTGTTTTATTTTTTATTTTTTAAATATTTTGTTTATATGTTATATATTTTTATTTTATTTTTATTTTATTTTAATCCTTTTATTTTTTTATTATTTTATTATTTTTGTTATTATTTTATTATTTGTTTATTTTATATCTTATTATATATATATATATATTTTATTTATTTCCTTTTATTTTTTATTATTACTATTATTATTATTATTCCTATTATTATTTCCTTTTATTCTACTTATATATATATATATATATATATATATATATATATATATATATATATATATATATATATATATTTCTATTTTTGTTTTCTAATGTTTATTTGTATATGTAAATATATTTATTTATTTTTTACATAATATTTCTATGAATATATATCCTTATTATCTTTCTTATTTTTTAAATATTGTATCTTATTATGTATATATATTATTTTTCTTTTATTTTGTTTTTCTTTCTTTTCATTCTTGTTTTATTTTTATTTTATTTTTATTTTATTTTTATCTTTTTTATTCTTTTTTTTTGTTTTGTTAAATTTTTACTCATATTACCATTTTAGTTATTTTGTTTTATTTTTATTTATTTTTACTTCATTATTTTTATTTTATTTTTGTTTATTATTCATATATTTACATACTTCTTATCTTAATTCGACTCTGTACTTCACTATAAATCTAACATCGATATCTTTTTAAGGGTCTTTGTTCAAATCTATCAGAGGTAAGTAATTCGAATCATTTTTTACCTTTTTAATTAAACTTGCAATTTTCTTAATTAAAGACAATTGGAAATTACATAGTACTGAAAGGGCAGTTCAAAGGTGCTAACCCTTCCTTGACTTTAACCGACTCCCAAATCTGACACATCTTTGGTAAGACGCCGATCAACCCATTTGTTTTAAATAAATTATCAGTGGCAAATTCAAACCATTTCATTCAAGTCGAAGCCTAATTTCGAGCCCACCCGAAAGACGATTCCAACAGCTTAGCGACTCCGCTGGGGACATATAAGTGAGTCAAGCTAAGGTAATTTCCCGTTGTCGTTTTAATGAAAAGGGTAAGTTTAAATTTTAAGGTAACTTTTCGATCCTTATGACTTACTTTTGATTACATTTTCAAATAAATAGTTGCTCTGACAATTTCTTTCGATGGTTTTAGTTTATCAAACTCTTTTTTTCAACCCAAGGCTCTAAACCCAAGCTCCAAACCTATTTTTAAGTGGAGGTGAAAGCGACACTCTCGTGCGAATTTATTCTCCATATGGGCCTAGCAAGTAACATTCGAGATTCATATACCTTATGCTTTCGTGTGAATTTATTCTTTGTATGGGCATAAGGGAATGTATCATCTCGAGTTTAACTTAGTCCACACAAACTTGTACTAGGCTTAGGACTAAGGGTCTGGTAAGCCCGAGGGGGCACCAACAAGGAGAACTCGGTACCTTCTTTAGAACCTAAACTGGAGACTACATGGAATTAGAGCCTACCCCAGAATCTCATTTCGAACCCTAGGCTATTTTGAATTCATTTCCTGCCTTATTTTATTGAAAGCATGTGAACTAGAAATCTATAAGGTTAGGACTTGTTCAAAATCAACTTGCGGGATAGAGATCATGTCCGGGTAAGAATAATAAGCATGTGGGGTAGATATCATATGGGGTAGGACCCATTTCATGATTGTTTTGATTATTATCTTTACCTCACTAACTCTTTTCATTTTTGTTCTATTTTATTTTATTTTCATCATTTACATCATTCAAAAGAGGTGTTGATCCACCAAAAATATGTTCGTTAAACGTAAATAATATGCATTAATGGATAAAGAGGTTATAATACAAGAGATGAAAATCTCAAAAGTCCAGCTATGGTCAGAACACCAAGCACGTCAAAAGTCAACTTTTCCAAAACGTGATGGCGAAAGTTATAGGAGTAAGACAAGAAAAATGTTACTGACCCGGAGATTCCTTTCGAAGACTACGAGAACAAGATGGCGAAACCCTAGCTGAGCTGGATGCCACTTCTGACGAATTCAAGAAACAAGAAATTGAACTTCAGCTAGCTCTTAACGATGGAGGCTTCAATAGTGTTTCCGTTAGGGAATAAACTCAACAGAGAGTGAAAACCGGAGATGCAGCCATTCGGGACTCCTTAGGAAAAGTCCAAAACGCAGCTCTTCACCTGCATGGTTTAGCCAGAGAAGCCGAAGCGGTTCGATAGGGTATTCAACTCAACCTGTTAGAAGTTGTTCGGGGTATGTACCTTTAAAATGTTTTTCTCTTAAGACGTAACATTTTTGTCCCCAATAAGGATTATTTATAATAACATAAGCATTTTTGGATCAGCACATAGAACATTTCATGCATCATGCATTTAGACATATTTTGCATTTTGTTATTTTCATTTCTTTGCATTCACATTAACTAACAGAAGAATGTATCATCAAAAGGAACAAATATTGGATACACCACCTCAAGCATTGGACACACCCCATCCGCATAACATCCTCTTAAAAAAGAAGAAGATAGAAGCAAAAATTACTCAACTTGAGGAAAATATGTTGAAGTTACATAGAGAGCTAGAAGATAAGATAAACCAGAGCAGTTTGAGTACTCTGGATACAATCATGAAAAGCCAAGAGTCCTTGGTCGATCAAATTATGGCCAAGTTATCTGGTCTATATCAAGCGAGTGCACCTGGGGAAGGTTCGTCCGAGGGGGTAGCTATACCACTGACCACATAGGTGGTTATCTCACCCGGAATATTACCCGGATGGCAAAGGGACTTATCTATAGAAAAAGGGAAGGCTTCATCTATTGCAAAGGTACAAACTTCTGCAACCAACCCTGACAATCATCCGGATGATTACTATATCCTAGATTTTGATGTGGTAGATAAGGCGAAAAAGATGGAAGATGAGATTAAAATATTAGAAGACCAGATGAAAGTGGTCAAAGGGAACCATGATTACTACGGAGTAGATGCAATGGAGCTTAGCCTAGTCCCGGATTTAGTATTTCCACCGAAGTTCAAAGTCCCCGAATTCAAAAAATTTGATTAAAGTAGTTGCCCCTCGGCCCATATCACGATGTTTTGTCGAAAATAACAGGGTTTATGGGAAATGATCAACTCCTGATTCATTGCTTCCAGGAGAGCTTGTCTGGTTCAACTATCCGATGATACAATCAACTGAACCGATCTCATATCAAGACATGGAAAAACTTGGCTAAATCCTTCTTGGAGCAGTACAAGCACATTAATGATATGAGACCAGACCGAGTTATGCTGCAAAGCTTAGAGAATAAGCATACTAAGAGTTTTCGATAATAAGCACAGAGATGAAGAGATTTGGTTGTGTAAGTTCATCCACCCTTGGATGTAAAGGAAACTAGAAAGCTCTTTGTGTAGACTTTGAGAGCCCCTTACTTCGGGCACCTGGTTGCAATCACAACAGGGTTCTTTTAAATAGAGGGAGAGGAATCAAGCAAGAAGCCTCTCATGAAGAAAAACAGAGAGATCAACATTAACACCTACGGCGCTAATAAAGGTGTTACAATCTCTAGCCCAAAATCAACTGTAGCTGTACCGTTAGGTACTTCTAGACAAGATTCCAGAGAACCTATGAAGTAAAGGGAAAAGGAACCTTTCGACCCTATTCTCATGACCTATAAAGAGCTTTGGTGGAATTGATGAAGCCCCCATACCCTAAGTGGTATGATGAGAATGCTCATTGTGAATATCACGGCGACGTCTCGGGGCACACTATTGAGAACTGTTACACATTCAAGAGAATCGTGCAGAAAATGCGTGATAAGAACCAGATCGACTTCAGCAACAAGGGGGCATCCAAGTGAGGAGGAAGATCATTTGATCATTTTCAACACTTTGTTTGAATTTGTTTTTCATATTTTCTCAAGTTTTTGTAAGGACATTTAAATAAATTTATGTCACTTTAAATATGGCGAGCAATAAATCAAATTTGTAAACGTGTGATTCATTGAATATCATTGAATTAAAAAATTCTGTAAATGATTCAGAGTCAAGGATCTTTGAAAAAGTAACATGATTTAAAAGTGGTAAAACAAGGACTTTGACCATACCCAAGAAGATACGCTCAAACATCGCACCTTTCTCTTGCAAATAACCAATATAGCATTCTCCTCTCGTAAGGAGAGAAAAAGAGGCTTGGTATTCAGGTGTACATAGGTACGAATAACATGGGGCATCTTTTGCATATGACTTTACTTTACTTTTTTTTAAGACTTTCAATGACGGTCATGATCTTTACATACATAATAGTCGAGTAGGTGAATCTAGTTTAGGTCAGTTGCTTGGAAATTGAACTCTAAAGATGAAATTTTTTTACCTTCAACAAACACCTAGACTATAACAGGTTCTTCTTGACAATATTAAGAAATTAAATCTGTAAAGCTAAGCTATTCCACTAAGGCAATTGGTTATAGAGGAAACTCGAGAGCCTTGGCTTTATTAATAGATTGTGTCATTCTCCGTATTGGCATAAGGGAATGTATCCTCTCGAGCTTAACTTAGTCACACAAGCTTGCATTGGCTTAGGACTAAGGGTCTGGCAAGCCCGAGGGGGCACCAGCAAGGAGAACTCGGGTACCTTCTTTAGAACCTAAACCGGGAGACTACAGGGAATTAGAGCCTACCCCAAAACCTCATTTTGAACCTTAGGTTATTTTGAATTCATTTCATGCCTTATTTTATTGAAAGCATGTGAACTAGAAATCTATTCGGTTAGGACTTGTTCAAAATCAACTTGTGGGATAGAGATAATTTCCGGCTGGGAATAATAAGCCTGTGGGGTAGATATCATATGAGGTAGGACCTTTTTCATGATTGTTTTGATTATTATCTTTACCTCACTAACTCTTTTCATTTTTGTTCTCTTTTATTTTATTTTCATCATTTGCATCATTCAAAAGAGGTGTTGATCCACCAAAAACGTATTCGTTAAACGTAAATAATTTATATTAATGGATAAAGGGTTTAAAATACAAGAGATGAAAAGCTCAAAAGTCTAGCTATGGTCAGAAAAGACTCGGAATTGACCGGGTTTACACCAAGCATGTCAAAAGTCAACTTTTCCAAAACGAGATTGTGAAAGTTACAGGGGTAAGACAAGAAAAATGTTACTGACTCGGAGATTCCTTTCGAAGACTACGAGAACAAGATGGCGAAACCCTAGCTGAGCTGGATGCTACTTCTGACGAATTCAAGAAACAAGAAAATGAACTTCAGATAACTCTTAACGATGGAGGGCTTCAATGGTGTTTTCGTTAGGGAAAAGACTCAACAGATAGTAAAAACTGGAGATGTAGCCATTCGAGACTCCTTAGGACAAGTCCAAAAAGTAACTCGTCACCTGTACGGTTTAACCAGAGAAGCTAGAGCGGTTCGACAGGGTATTCAACTAAACCTGTCAGAAGTTATTTGGGGTCTATACCTTTAAAGTGTTTTTTGTCTCTTAAGACGTAACATTTTTGTCCCCAATAAGGATTATATATAATAAAAGAAACATTTTTAGATCAACGCATCGAACATTTCATGCATCATGCATTTAGACATATTTTGCATTTTGTTATTTTCATTTCTTTGCATTCACATTAACTAACAGAAGAATGTCTCATCAAAAGGAACAAATAATGGATACACCACCTCAAGCATTGGACACACCCCTTCCGCATAACACCCGCTTGAAAAAGAAGAAGATGAAAGAAAAAATTGCTCAACTCAAGGAAACTATGTTGAAGTTTCGGAGAGAACTAGAAGATAAGATAAACCAGAATAGTTTGAGTACTCTGGATACAATCATGAAAAGCTAAGAGTCCTTGGTCGATCAAATTATGGCCAAGTTATCTGGTCTACATCAAGCGAGTGCACCTGGGGTAGGTTCTTTCGAGGGGGTAGCTATACCACCGACCCCACAGGTGGTTATCTCACCCGATATATTACTCGGATGGAAAGGGGACTTATCTACGAAAAAAGGGAAAGCCTCATCTTTTGCAAAGGTACAAACTTCTACAACCAACCCTGACAATCATCCGGATGATTACCACATCCCAGATTTTGATGAGGAAGAAAGGAAAAGAAGATTGAAGTGGAGATTAAAATGTTGGAAGACCAGATGAAAGTTGTCAAAGGGGACCATGATTATTATGGAGTAGATGCAATAGAGCTTAGCCTGATCCCAGATTTGGTACTTCCACCGAAGTTCAAAGTCCCCGAATTCAAAAAATTTGAAGAAAACAGTTGCCCCTCGGCTCACATCACGATGTTCTGTCGAAAAATGACAGGGTATGTGGGAAATGATCAACTACTGATTCATTGCTTCCAGGAAATGGAAAAGCATGGCTAAATCCTTCTTGGAGCAGTACAAGCACATTAATGATATGAGACCAGACCGAGTTATACTGCAAAGCTTGAAGAAGAAGCATAATGAGAGTTTTCGATAATACGCAAAGAGATAGAGGGATTTGGCTCTGCAACTTCAGCCACCCTTGGATGAAAAGGAAACTATGAAGCTCTTTGCGTAGACTTTGAGAGACCCTTACTTCGGGCACATAGTTACAATCACATAAGGGTCCATTTCAGACTTAGTTATGACTGGTGAAATGATCGAGTTGACCATAAAAAAAGGAAAAATGGAGGGAGATGAATCAAGCAAGAAGCCTCCCATGAAGAAAGACAGAGATTAACAACGTTAACACATGCGACGCTAATAAATGTGTTACAATCTCTAGCCCAAAATCAACTACAGCTGTACCATCAGGTACTTCTAGACAAGATTCCAGGGAACCTAAGAAGGAAATGAAACATTTCGACCATATTCCCATGACCTACAAAGAGCTTTACCAACAACGTTTTGACACCCACGTAGTGTCACCATATCTGGTGGAACCGATGAAGCCCCCATACCCTAAGTGGTATGATGAGAATGGTCATTGTGAATATCACGGCGGTGTCCCAGGGCACACTATTGAGAACTGTTACGCACTCAAGAAAATCATGCAGAAAATGCATGATGAGAACCGGATCGACTTCAACAACCCGGGGGAATCCAAGTGAGGAGGAATATCATTTCATCATTTACAACACTTTGTTTGAATTTGTTTTTCATTATTTATCAAGTTTTTATAAGGACATTTAAATAAATTTATATCACTTTAAAGATGGCGAGAAATAAATCAAATTTGCAAAAGTGTGATTCTTTGAATATCGAATGAATTAAAAAACTCTATAAATGATTCAGAGTTATGAATCTTTGAAAAAGTAACATGATTTAAAAGTGGTAAAACAAGGACTTTGACCTTACCCAAGAAGATACGCTCAAATATCGTACCCTTCTCTTGCAAATATCCAATATAGCCTTCTCCTCTCATAAGGGAAAGAAAATGAGGCTTGGTATTCAGGTGTGCATAGGTACAGATAACATGGGGCATCTTTTGCATATGAATTTACTATACTTTTTTTAAGACATTCAATGATGGTCATGATCTTTACAGATGGAATAGTCGAGTAGGTGAATCTAGTTTAGGTCAGTTGCTTGAAAATTAAACTCTAAAGATGAAATTTTTTTACCTTCAATAAACACCTAGACTATAACATGTTCTTCTTGACAATATTAAGAAATTAAATCCATAAAGCTGAGTTATTCCACTAAGGCAATTGGTTATAGAGGAAACTCGAGAGCCTTGGCTTTATTAATAGATTGCATTATTCTCCGTATTGGCATAAGGGAATATATCCTCTCGAGTTTAACTTAGTCCACACAAGCTTGTACTGGGCTTAGGACTAAGGGTCTGGCAAGCCCGAACTGGCACCAGCAAGGAAAACTCGGGTACCTTCTTTAGAACCTAAACCGGGAGACTACGAGGAATTAGAGCCTACCCCAAAATCTCATTTCGAACCTTAGGCAATTTTGAATTCATTTCCTGCCTTATTTTATGGAAAGCGTGTGAACTAGAAATCTATTCGGTTAGGGCTTGTTCAAAATCAACTTGTGGGATAGAGATCATTTCCGGCTGGGAATAATAAGCTTGTGGGGTAGATATCATATGGGGTAGGACCTTTTTCATGATTGTTTTGATTATTATCTTTACCTCACTAACTCTTTTTATTTTTGTTCTCTTTTATTTTATTTTCATCATTTGCATCATTCAAAAGAGGTGTTGATCCACCAAAAACTTGTTCGTTAAATGTAAATAATCTGCATTAATGGATAAAGGGGTTATACTACAAGAGATGAAAATATCAAAAGTCTAGCTATGGTCAGAAAAGACTCGGAATGGACCGGGTTTACACCAAGCACGTCAAAAGTCAACTTTTCCAAAACGAGATGGAGAAAGTTACAGGGGTAAGACAAGAAAAATTTTATTGACCCGAAGATTCCTTTTGAAGACTACAAGAACAAGATGGCAAAACCCTAGTTGAACTGGATGCCACTTCTGACAAATTCAAGAAACAAGCAAATAAACTTCAAATAACTCTTAACGATTGAGGGCTTCAATGGCGTTTCCGTTAGGGAACAGACTCAATAGAGAGTGAAAACTGGAGATGTAACCATTCGAGACTCCTTAGGACAAGTCCAAAAAGTAACTCGTCACCTGTACGATTTAGCCATAGAAGCTGGAGAAGTTCGAAAGGGTATTCAACTCAACTAGTCAGAAGTTGTTCGGGGTCTATACCTTTAAAGTGTTTTTTGTCTCTTAAGACGTAACATTTTTATCCCCAATAAGGATTAATTATAATAAAAGACACATTTTTAGATCAACACATCGAACATTTCATGCATCATGCATTTAGACATATTTTGCATTTTTTATTTTCATTTCTTTGCATTCACATTAACTAACATAAGAATGTCTCATCAAAAGGAACAAATACTGGATACACCACCGCAAGCATTGGACACACCCCATCCGTATAACACCCGCTTGAAAAAGAAGAAGATGAAAGCAAAAATTACTCAACTCGTGGAAAATATGTTGAAGTTTCGGAGAGAGCTAGAAGATAAGATAAACCAGAGTAGTTTGAGTACTCTGGATACAATCATGAAAAGCCAAGAGTCCTTGGTCGATAAAATTATGGCCAACTTATCTGGTTTACATCAAGCGAGTGCATCTAGGGTAGGTTCTTCCGAGGGGGTAGCTATACCACCGACCCCACGGGTGGTTATCTCACCCGAAATATTACCCGGATGACAAGGGAACTTATCTGCAGAAAAAGGGAAAGCCTCATCTGTTGCAAAGGTACAAACTTCTGCAACCAATCCTGACAATCATCCGGATGATTACCGTATCCCAGATTTTGATGAGGAAGATAAGGCAAATAAGATTGAAGAGGAGATTAAAATATTGGAAGACTAGATGAAAGTGGTCAAAGAGGACCATGATTACTATGGAGTAGATGCAATAGAGCTTAGCCTGGTCCCAGATTTGGTACTTCCACCGAAGTTCAAAGTCCCCGAATTTAAAATATTTGATGGAAACAGTTTCCCCTTGGCTCACATCACGATGTTCTTTCGAAAAATGACAGGGTATATGGGAAATGATCAACTCATGATTCATTGCTTCCAGGAGAGCTTGTCTAGTTCAACTATCCGATGGTACAATCAGCTGAACCGATCTCATATCAAGACATGGAAAAACTTGGCTAAATCCCTCTTGGAGAATTACAAGCACACTAATGATATGAGACCAGACCGAGTTATGCTGCAAAGCTTGAAGAAGAAGCATAACGAGAGTTTTCGATAATACGCAAAGAGATGGAGGGATTTGGCTGTGCAAGTTTTTCCACCCTTGGATGAAAAGGAAACTAGGAAGCTCTTTGTGTAGACTTTAAGAACCCTTTACTTCGAGCACTTGGTTGCAATCACATAAGGGTGCTTTTCAGACTTAGTTATGGCTAGTGAAATGATCGAGTTGACCATAAAACAAGGAAAATAGAGTGAGAGGAATCAAGCAAGAAGCCTCCCATGAAGAAAGGCAAAGAGATTAACAACGTTAACACATACGACGCTAATAAATGTGTTACAATCTCTAGCCCAAAATCAATTGCAGTTGTACCATCAGGTACTTCTAGACAAGATTCCAGAGAACCCTAATAAGGAAATGGAATATTTTGACCCTATTCCCATGACCTACAAAGAGCTTTACCAACAACGTTTTGACACCGACGTAGTGTCACCATATCTGGTGGAACCGATGAAGCCCCCATACCCTAAGTGCTCTGATGAGAATGCTCATTGTGAATATCACGGCGGTGTCCTAGAGCATACTATTGAGAACTGTTACGCATTCAAGAGAATCGTGCAGAAAATGCATGATGAGAACCGGATCGACTTCAACAACCCGGGGGCATCCAAGTGAGGAGGAATATCATTTCATCATTTGCAACACTTTGTTTGAATTTGTTTTTTTTATAATTTCTAAAGTTTTTGTAAGGACATTTAAATAAATTTATATCACTTTAAAGATAGCGAGCAATAAATCAAATTTGCAAACGTGTGATTATTTGAATATCGAATGAATTAAAAAACTCTGTAAATGATTCAGAGTTACGAATCTTTGAAAAAGTAACATGAATTAAAAGTGGTAAAACAAGGACTTTGATATTACCCAAGAAGATACGCTCAAATATCTTACCCTTCTCTTGCAAATATCCAATATAGCCTTCTCCTCTCATAAGGGAAAGAAAATGAGGCTTGGTATTCAAGTGTGCATAGGTACGGATAACATGGGGCATCTTTTGCATATGAATTTACTATACTTTTTTAAGACGTTCAATGACGGTCATGATCTTTACAGATGAAATAGTCCAGTAGGTGAACCTAGTTTAGGTCAATTGCTTGGAAATTGAACTCTAAAGATGATATTTTTTTACCTTCAACAAACACCTAGACTATAACATGTTCTTATTGACAATATTAAGAAATTAAATCCATAAAGCTGAGTTATTCCACTAAGGCAATTGGTTATAGAGGAAACTCGAGAGCCTTGGCTTTATTAATAGATTGTGTATTCTCCGTATTGGTATAAGGGAATGTATCCTCTCGAGTTTAACTTAGTCCACATAAGTTTGTACTGGGCTTAGGACTAACTGGCAAGCCCGAAGGGGAACCAGCAAGGAGAACTCGGGTACCTTCTTTAGAACCTAAACCAGGAAACTACAGGGAATTAGAGTCTACCCAAAAACCTCATTTTGAACCTTAGGCTATTTTGAATTCATTTCCTGCCTTATTTTATTGAAAGCATGTGAACTAGAAATCTATTCGGTTAGGACTTGTTCAAAATCAACTTGTGGGATAGAGATCATTTCCGGGTGGGAATAATAAGCCTGTGGGGTATATATCATATGGGGTAGGACATTTTTTATGATTGTTTTGATTATTATCTTTACCTCACTAACTCTTTTCATTTTTGTTCTCTTTTATTTTATTTTCATCATTTGCATCATTCAAAAGAGGTGTTGATCCACCAAAAACGTGTTCGTTAAACGTAAATAATCTGCACTAATAGATAAAGGGGTTATAATACAAGAGATGAAAAGCTCAAAAGTCTAGCTATGGTAAAAAAAGACTCGGAATGGACCGGGTTTACACTAAGCACGTCAAAAGTCAACTTTTCCAAAACGTGATGGCGAAAGTTATAGGGGTAAGACAAGAAAAATGTTACTGACCCGGAGATTCCTTTCGAAGACTACGAGAACAAGATGGCGAAACCCTAGCTGAGCTGGATGCCACTTCTGACGAATTCAAGAAACAAGCAAATGAACTTCAGATAACTCTTAACAATGAAGGGATTCAATTGTGTTTTCATTAGGGAACTGACTTAACAGAGAGTGAAAACTGGAGATGTAGCCATTCGAGACTCCTTAGGACAAGTCCAAAAAGCAACTCGTCATCTGTACGGTTTAGCCAGAGAAGCTAGAGCGGTTCGGCAGGGTATTCAACTCAACCTGTTAGAAGTTGTTCGGGGTCTATACCTTTAAAGTGTTTTTTGTCTCTTAAGACGTAACATTTTTGTCCCCAATAAGGATTATTTATAATAAAACACACATTTTTACATCAATGCATCGAACATTTCATGCATCATACATTTAGACATATTTTGCATTTTTTATTTTCATTTCTTTGCATTCACATTAACTAACAGAAGAATGTCTCATCAAAAGGAACAAATACTGGATACACCACCGCAAGCATTGGACACACCCTATCCGTATAACACCCGCTTGAAAAAGAAGAAGATGAAAGCAAAAATTACAAAACTCGTGGAAAATATGTTGAAGTTTCGGAGAGAGCTAGAAGATAAGATAAACCAGAGTAGTTTGAGTACTCTGGACACAATCATGAAAAGCCAAGAGTCCTTGGTCGATCAAATTATGGCCAAGTTATCTGGTCTACATCAAGTGAGTGCACCTGGGGTAGGTTCTTCCGAGGGGTAGCTATACCACCGACCCCACAGGTGGTTATCTCACCCGAAATATTACCCGGATGGTAAGGGGACTTATCTGTAGAAAAAGGGAAAGCCTCATATTTTCCAAAGGTACAAACTTCTGCAACCAACCCTGACAATCATCGGGATGATTACCATATCCCAGATTTTGATGAGGAAGATAAGGCAAAGAAGATTGAAGAGGATATTAAAATGTTGGAAAACCATATAAAAGTGGTCAAAGGGGACCATGATTACTATGGAGTAGATGCAATAGAGCTTAGCCTGGTCTCGGATTTGGTACTTCCACCGACGTTCAAAGTCCCTGAATTCAAAAAATTTGATGGATACAGTTACCCCTCGGCTCACATCACGATGTTCTGTTGAAAAATGATAGATTATGTGGGAAATGATCAACTCCTAATTCATTGCTTCCAGGAGAGCTTGTCTGGTTCAGCTATCCGATGGTACAATCAGCTGAACCAATCTCATATCAAGACCTGGAAAAACTTGGCTAAATCCTTCTTGGAGTAGTACAAGCACATTAATGATACGAGACCATACCAAGTTATGCTGCAAAGCTTGAAGAAGAAGCATAATGAGAGTTTTCGATAATACGCAAAGAGATGGAGGGATTTGGTTGTGCAAGTTTATCCACCCTTGATGAAAATGAAACTAGGAAGCTCTTTGTGTAGACTTTGAGAGCCCCTTACTTCAGGTACTTGGTTGCTTTTCGGACTTAGTTATGGCTGATGAAATGATCTTGTTGATCATAAAACAAGGAAAAATAGAGGGAGAGGAATCAAGCAAGAAGCCTCCCATGAAGACAGACAGAGAGATTAACAACGTTAATACATACGACGATAATAAATGTGTTACAATCTCTAGCCCAAAATCAACTGTAGTTGTACCATCAGGTACTTCTAGACAAGATTCTAGAGAACCTAAGAAGGAAAGGGAACATTTCAACCCTATTGCCATGACCTACAAAGAGCTTTACCAACAACGTTTTGACACCCACGTAGTGTCACCATATCTGGTAGAACCGATGAAGCCCCCATACCCTATGTGGTATGATAAGAATGCTCATTGTGAATATCACAGCGGTGTCCCAGGGCACACTATTGAGAATCGCTACGCATTCAAGAGAATCGTGCAGAAAATGCATGATGAGAACCGGATCGACTTCAACAACTCGGGGGCATCCAAGTGAGGAGAAATATCATTTCATCATTTGCAACACTTTGTTTGAATTTGTTTTTCATCATTTCTCAAGTTTTTTTAAGGACATTTAAATAAATTTATATCACTTTAAAGATGGCGAGCAATAAATCAAATTTGCAAACATGTGATTCTTTGAATATCGAATAAATTAAAAAACTCTGTAAATGATTCAGAGTTACGGATCTTTGAAAAAGTAACATGACTTAAAAGTGGTAAAACAAGGACTTTGACCTTACCCAAGAAGATACGCTCAAATATCGTACCCTTCTCTTGCAAATATCCAATATAGCCTTCTCTTCTTATAAGGGAAAGCAAATGAGGCTTGGTATTCAGGTGTGCATAGGTACAGACAACATGGGGCATCTTTTGCATATGAATGTACTATACTTTTTGTTTAAGACGTTCAATGATGGTCATGATCTTTATATATGGAATAGTCGAGTAGGTGAATCTAGTTTAGGTCAGTTGCTTGGAAATTGAACTCCAAAGATGAATTTTTTTACCTTCAACAAACACCTAGACTATAACATGTTCTTCTTGACAATATTAAGAAATTAAATCCATAAAGCTGAGTTATTCCACTAAGGCAATTGGTCATGGAAGAAACTCGAGAGCCCTGGCTTTTTGAATAGATTACGTTCAAACCATGACATTATTCGGACACTTGGCAATTCGGTGTTTGCTCCACTGCTATTGTCAGGCCGAAGACTTTGTGACGAGACGAACCCTTCAATTAACATGATAAAAGTGATTATAATGTTAAGTTGTCCCTCTAAAGCAATTGGTTAAACTCCCTGACTTTATGGATTCTGCTAGCCAGACAATGACAAAATAAATCAAATCTATCTAAACAAGAAATTTTCGATAATGATGGACTAAGGGAGTTAAGAAACACTTTTTATAGTCTATTTCACACGAGCACTCAAGAATTTCATTTTTAGACCTGTCGTAACAGTCTTTCGATTGGGCCCCGGAATTGGGCTTCGACTTGAAAAATGTGGATTGGAGTCGCCACCGACCATTTTAAAACGAATTTAGGTGGGGTCGGACACCATCTTACCTGATCTATGTTTTTACCAGAAATGTGACGGGTTCGGGAGTCGGTTACGGTCAAGGAAGGATTAGCACCCTTGAACTGCCCTTTCGGTACAAATTAATTTGTCGGTTGTCTTAGTTGCGAAAATTTGAAATTTAAATTAAAATTTAACATACCCGATTCAAATTACTTGCAATTGATTGATTTGAATACCATTTAAAGATAAAAACATTAGATTCGTAGCGGAGTATAAAATCGAATTAGGATAGCAAATGTGCAAACGTGAGAATAATAAATAAAACAAGAAAAAATGAAAAATAACAAAACACGTAAAAAAATAATAATAAAAATAAACAAAATGAATAAAATGTTAAAAAAAAGACACAAATAAAGGGAAAAATTAATTGAGTAAAAAAAGGGTAAAAGAAATTAAAAATGAATAAAAAATAATGTGTACTATAAAGTAGTATTTACTAAAACAAATAAAAATAATAAATATATAATACTAAGTAAAAAAAATAAAAATAAAGATATACATGATATTAAGAAAAATAAATAATAGAAAAAAATAAAATAAAGTAAAAATATAATATATATAAATAAATAAAAACAAAAATAGAATATTAAGAATATATATATAAAAACGTATAAAATATAATATTAAGAAAAAATATATACATAGTAAATGGAGAAAAATTAATAAGTCTATACATATATATATAATGATATAAGATATATATAATAAAAATAATATAATAAAAAAAAGAGGAATATAGTAAATAAATAAAAAAAATATAATTAAAAATATATATAGGGGACGAAATTAATATAAAAGTAAAATTAAAGGGTAAATTTTAAGGTAAATTAAAGATTAAGATTGACTTAGGGGGAATATTAAATACTTTTAAAAAAATGAACATGCCTCGGGAGTAGATATAGGTTCGAAACTTCGAAACCCCACCCCTTTTTGGTCATCGGCGCAACCCGCGCTTTGGGTTATTCAAACCAAATCTCAAGAAAAATAACATGCACATGCGAGAAATAAACGAATCAATGTAAAAAAAGATGCTACCTTTTATTTCCTTTTCGAATCGTTTACAATAGTTTTGTCTTTGTATTTTTTTCGTGCTTTCCTCTGTATCTTGTATGTAAATCGTGTCTTACAAATGGGGAGGATTACATGTATTTATAGTGAAAAACAAAACTAACTATTTTTTAGAATCCTAATGCAACTAGACTCCTTGCTCGGTTGTTGCACGTTTGTTGGTGTGGTTATTGCTTTAAAAGATATGGTGGTGGAAGAGTCCTCTTAGGAGATGAACTCCTTCTAGTTCTATCTTTTAAGAAAATGGGTGTCTACAGCTGCCCCTCTTTGTCCTTTTTCATGGAACGAAAAATAGGACAAAGATGAAAAGACAGAAATTTTCGTTCAGTGGAGTTGAAGAATAACTCCTTGTCGAATTGAGTTGCGGATGGCTCCTCCGTCGCGAAGTCGAATTCATCTTGAAATGATTTGAATCAGAATGTGGCTTCTCGTTGTAGTCCACTTTGGTCTTCTTCTCGGTTTAAAGACCTTGGCTAAAAATTTGACTGGAAAGTAATCCCTTGACTCCACAATGTGGTTGATATGATCTCGAGCTGAATGAAACTGAACTCGAAAAGTCTTCATTGACAGATAGTTTTTCTCGACTTAAGCTATGCTGACGGAAAAAAGGCTTCTTGCTACTAAGGCACGGCTAACCCAGATCTTCTTCTCGGCTTCAAAACCTCGATTATAGCCGGACAATAATGTGATCGAGGTGTCATCGAGCTGAATGGAATCGAACTCGACAATTTTCATTGATAGATAGCCCTTCTTGCCTTGAGCTATATTGTAAATTTGATTTACCTCTGAGTTGAATGTAATCGAACTCAAAGGTATTTGGTGATAGATAACCCTTCTTTGAGTTGGATATCCCTCGTCATGAAGTTGAAATCCAATCTAGAGATGGATGCTGCTTGTGTGCACGATTCCCCTTTGTCGTGAAGTTGAAACTGCGGGTGGCCCCTTCGTCGTGAAGTTGAGCCTGGTAATTGGATATGCTTCATCGTGAAATTGAAATCCAAGTGGGTAGTACTGTTCCGAGTCCAATATCCTCCGTCGTGAAGTTGAAATTGGCTCTGGAATTGGGAAATTATTTGTTGACAGCCAGCCGCCCCTTCGCTGTGAAGTTGAGCTTGTGTTGTCTCGAGTTCAATATCCTTTGATGTGAAGTTGAAATTGACTCTGAATGAAACTGAAAAGTTGTTTGTTGACAATCAGTCTCCCCTTCGTTGTGAAGTTGAGCTTGTGTTGTCTTGAGTCCAATATCCCTCGCTGTGAAGTTAAAATTGGCTCTGAAACTAGGAAGCCCCTTCGTCGTGAAGTTGAGCCTCAAATGGCACGATATCCTCCGTCGTGGAGTTGAAATCGTGGATGTGCGGGTACGATATCCTCCGTCATGGAATTGAAATCGCGGATGGCTCCTTCGTCGCGAAGTTGAGCCTTGACTTGAATATCCTTCGTCATGAAGTTGAAATCCAAGTATTGTATGTTGCGGGTGGACACAATTCCCTTTGCCGTGAAGTTGAAACCGTGGATGACCCCTTTATTGTGAAGTTTGGCTTCGAGTTAGATATTCTCCGTCGTGAAGTTGAAATATACTCTCGAGCAAATTGTGTTGCTTTGAGTTCAATATTCTTCGCCGCAAAGTTGAAATTGACTCAAGCTAAAACCTGAAAAAGTTATGCATATAGGTGATGCTATGGATGAAATGCTCTTAGGTGTGCCTAAAATGCATATGCAACATATGTTATCTTGGGGCTCTGGAGAGAAATCTCGATCTCCGGTTGCCTGTCTGGAATCTTGATTCTTGAATCTTCAAGTTCTGATCCCTGATCTTGAATTCTTCAAATGTACAAATCTGATGTGTACATTCTATTTTTGATTTGAGAAATGCTTCTCGACCATCTCAAGTATGTGTCTGAGATGAGTGTAACTGTTCAGATGATGCTTCAAGAGAAGTTATCTCGAAAGAGATAGAATTCGTTTCAAGGGAAACGATCTCAAAGATATTTGTTGTTTCATGAAAAACGGCCTCAAGGGAAACAAAATTTTGTTTTAAGGGAAATAAATTTGAAGATTTTGTGTTAAGGGAAACTCTCTCAAGAGAGACGAAATTTGTTTCAAGAGAAACTATCTCAAGAGAGACAAAACTTAGTTCCAAAAGAAACTATCTCAAGGGAGATGAAATTTGTTTCAAATAAAACATATTCAAATAATTTGTTTCAAGGGAAATTGTCTCAAGAGAGACAAAATTTGTTTCAAGGGAAACTGTCTCAAGAGAGACGAAATTTATTTCAAGGGAAATGTTTTCAATGTTTATGTTTCAAGAGAAACTGTCTCAAGGGAGATAAAATTTCGTTTCAAGGGAAACTATCTCAAGAGAGACAAAATTCGTTTCAAGGGAAATGTTTTCAATGTTTATGTTTCAAGAGAAACTGTCTCAAGGGAGACAATATTTTGTTTATAGGGAAACTATCTCAAGCGAGATAATATCTTCTTTTTAAAAACAGTCTTGAGTGAAATGAAATGCCTTCTTTCGAGTCAAACAATCTTAAGTGAGACAAAGTCTGTTTTAAGAAAAGCAATCTCAAGTGAGATAATCATCTGCATTAAATGAGACTGTCTCAAGCGAGACAAAATTTATATTGGAAATGTTGAATCTGAAGATGAATGTCGATCTTTCAATCTGTCGAGTTGGTTGAAGTGTGACTTCCTGCTGCTGAGTTAAGCAACCACCATTGATTTTTACAAACTCTTTTGAATAAAGTATCTTTCGCCTTGAAGTTGAAACTTGACTCTAAAGATGTGGAGGAAAAGCCTTCGGAAGATCTGATCGTTCGCATCAGGATTTTAAATCCTCGGAGATGCCCCAATATTTAATGTTGAATCTCCAAAAATACCCCAACATTAAAAGTGCTCCTATTGTTCCTCATTTCTTGCTTCAACATTAATTCTAAGCATGAGATTACTGTCTGAGAGTCACATGTCATTTACCAAGATCCACTCTAAAGAGATTATCTTGTTTGAAAAAATGTTTCTCTTTTATTTTCAAAGTTCTGAAAATATCAATTAAAAGAGTTTTGAAAAATGTTTAATCAGAAGTTTTGAAAATATTGCCCCTTTCACGGTTTTACAATTGAGACGAATCATAAAACTAGAGTTCATTGGATATCAAAGAATTAATTACAATGTTAATCCTTCAATAAATTATAGCTACTTGACACGTGCCAAGATCAAATCTATTTTTGGGAAATGGTTAAGTAAGGAAAGAATAAAAAGTCTCAGGTTATTGTGTTTGGTCAAAGGTTTGGCATTTTTTGTTTATTTGATGCTCAAAGGTTTTATGGGGTACCTTGTATGCTCCTCTACTGGAAGTGTTCTCCGACTCCCAACTTTCATGGTCACGCTCGGATTGTGTGATGCCTTATCAAGGAATTTGTGTGATCGCCTCAGCTGCCCAATTTTTGTATTCGAGACACCTTTTCAGGTTTTTAACTCGAATCCTCATTTGGTTTCAAGACATCATTCGGAATTTACGTCTTGAACCCCCTTTGTTATTTTCTATATCATGCATTAATTACACTTTTTTTGCAAATAACGATTACTCCTGATGGGCGGGATGAAATATGAAGATAGTCTCTTCTGTTTAGAAATCCATGTATGATTAGAAGGGACTTTTAAGGCACGTAACGTAGGTCATGGTTCATGGTTATGAAAGAAAGGGATAAAAGTCTCAAACAAGTGTTTAAGGGTGATTAAACCAAGGATCAATTCATTCTGATGTCTTCAATCATATCTTGCTCAATTTGAATCTGCTCGTATGTGTGTCTCTCTTGATGCTATATGATCATTGAGTGGAGTGATTAAGTAATTCAGAAATGATTGTGTTTGATCACTCTCATTTTATGCTCTATGATCTTCGAGTGAAGTGGTTCAGTGATTTGATCAATCTCATAGTTTGAATCTCGATGCGTCGTTTGAAACGATAGAATCTTTGCATATGCATATTGTCTTCTTTTTTCATCAATTTTCCTTTGTTTTTTCTCTTTTTATTTTCTCTTTTCTTTTTTTCTCTTTTTTCTCTTTTTGTTCTGATTGAATCTTCGCACTTGGCATTTGGTTCAACTTTCGGTATCTCATCTGAATCAATGTCTTAACTCATGCGAGCAGATTTTCTCCACCTTGCCCCCAGTGTGGAGGGTGATCCTTGGTTAGGGTTGAGTCAGAAGAAAAATACTATATGCTCAAAAGGGAACACAAGGGATATATATTTTCTCCTGTTGTGAAGACATGAAGAAAGAAAGTCGTTCATCATTTCATACATGGAAGTCCTCACAGAAGAGGTATCCCCAGGGGGTAGATTTTCAGGATTAATTTTATTCACATGAAAACAGTGTAATTAATGCATGGTGGAATTATTTCGAGTGAATTCTTCTTTCTGCTTCTTGCCCCTAACATGTCTCAATGTTCAGGCTCCTTGTGAGATGCCCCAAGTTGTGTCTTAGAAGAATGCTCATGTTCAAATGAACAACTCAATGCCTTGGGTTTTAATGGTATAAAAATGTCAATTTTAAGTCTAAAAAGATAATGATGTGACTTTATTTGACTCAAAGAAAGGTATGGGTGTATTAAAAGATAAAGGCAATGTTCAAAAGTTTCAAAGGGAGGTAATGTCAAAATTTGGTCTTTTTGGTAATGACCATGAGTTATTTTGGGTAAAGAATCAAGGTATTTTATTTTGGGGTTTGAGACAGGATAAGAAAGGTCTAATCTTGTCATATGTCAAAAATCTATAGTTCTTGAAGAATTAAAAGAATCCATAATTCATTTAATATTCGAAGAACTAAAGATTAAAATTTGTTCAATTGCTCCACCTTAGAAAGTAGCATAAATTCAATCGTTTAAAAGATTAAGCAAAAGATCAAAGACGTATGCAATTCCCCCTTCTTCGGTTGTCCATGCCCCTAAATCCATCAGGTTTTGGATCTTGCGCTTCAGCGCCTTATAGTTCTCAGAGGAATATTTAGAGCATCCTATATGGCAACTGCAAATAGCTTTAACATTGTATCCCTCAGGATATGTGGACTCTTTTTTCAGATCATCCTGGCAAGCTTAGTCATATAACCAACTGATCGGGCTCCCACTGTACTGCTTTCAATTTTTTTCTTTTGATGTTACAATCTTGCTTCCATCTGGTGTCATGTGGTTAAACCCACTTCATCGAATCCTCCATGAAGAAATTTCATGTTTATGAAAATGCTTAAAAATGAAATGTAGATGCAAAAAGCAAAATGCAAAAATGCATGAAATGTTCGAGGCATTGATCCAAAAACATGTCTGTTATTATAAATAATCTTTATTGGGACAAAAATGTTCTATCTTTTAAGAAACAATAAACATATTTAAAGGTACATCCGGACTAAATCCTCTATACCCCAAAACAAGTTGACTAGTCTTCTGCCTTCGTGTGTCACCGGTCGAATACCCTGTCTAACCGCTCCGATTTCTCTAGCTAAACCGTGCAAGTGACGAGCTGTTTTTTGTACTTGTTACCAAAAGTTTGAATGACTGCATCTCTGGCTTTCATCCTTTGCTGAATCGGAAAGTCCATTGAAATCCTCCATCAAAGGGATTATCCAAAGTTCATTTGCTTGTTTCTTGAATTTGTCGACAATGACTTCCAATTCAGCTATCGTTTTGCCATCTTATTTTTGTCATCTTTGAATGGACTCTCGAGGTTAGCAACCTTTTTTCTCGTCTTGCCCCCGACAACTTTGTCAACCCATTTTTGAAAAGTTAACTTTTGATGTATTTGATTGTGGGCGCCATGTCTTCTTGATCGAATGTGACACATAGTGAATAAATGAATCCCGAAGGGTACTTGCTAGGCCTGCACGGTGAATAAATTCACACGAAGGAGTCGCTTTCACCCCCCACTTAAAAGGGTTCGGAGCTCGGGTATAGAGCTAGAGATGGAAACTTTTTCAAAAATCGAAAATCATTGAAAAAATGTTAGTACAACTATTTACTTGAAAAAATAATCAAAGATAAATAATTGGAATCGAATAAATAAATTAAAATTTAAACTTGTAATTTTCGCTAAAAAAAGACAACTGAAAATTAATTTCGGCCTGACTCACTTACCTGTCCTTAGCGGAGTCGCCAAGCTGTCGTAACCGTATTTCAGTTGGGCCCCGAAATTGGGCTTCGACTTGAAAAATGTGGATTGGAGTCGCCACTGACCATTTTAAAACGAATTTAGGTGGGTCGGACACCATCTTACATGATCTGCGTTTTTACCAGAAATGTGTCGGGTTCGGGAGTAGGTTACGGTCAAGGAAGGATTAGCACCCTTGAACCGCCCTTTCGGTACCAATTAATTTGTCGGTTGTCTTAGTTGCGAAAATTCAAAATTTAAATTAAAATTTAACAGACCCGATTCAAATTACTTACAATTGATTGATTTGAATACCCTTAAAAGATAAAAACATTATATTCGTAGCGGAGTATAAAATCGAATTAGGATAGAAAATGTGCAAACGTGAGAATAATAAATAAAACAAGAAAAAATGAAAAATAACAAAACACGTAAAAAAATAATAAAAATAATAATAAAAATAAACAAAATGAATAAAATGTTAAAAAAAAGACACAGATAAAGGGAAAAAATTAATGGAGTAAAAAAAGGGTAAAAGAAATTAAAAATGAATAAAAATAATGTGTACTATAAAGTAGTATTTAATAAACAAATAAAAATAATAAATATATAATACTAAGTAAAAAAAATAAAAATAAAGATATAGATGATATTAAGAAAAATAAATAATAGAAAAAAATAAAATAAAGTAAACATATAATATATATAAATAAATAAAAACAAAAATAGAATATTAAGAAAATATATATAAAACGTATAAAATATAATATTAAGAAAAAATATATACATAGTAAATGGAGAAAAATTAATACGTCTATACATATATATATATATATATATATATATATATATAATGATATAAGATATATATAATAAAAATAATATAATATAAATAAAAAAGAGGAATATATTAATTAAATAAAAAATATAATTAAAAATATATATATAGGGGACGAAATTAATATTAAGGTAAAATTAAAGGGTAAATTTTAAGGTAAATTAAAGATTAAGATTGACTTAGGGGGAATATTAAATACTAAAAAAAATGAACATGCCTCGGGAGTAGATCTAGGTTTGAAACTTCGAAACCCCACCCCTTTTTGGTCATCAGCGCAACCCACGCTTTGGGTTATTCAAACCAAATCACAAGAAAAATAACATGCACATGCGAGAAATAAACGAATCAATGTAAAAAAGATGCTACCTTTTATTTCATTTTCGAATCATTTACAATAGCTTTGCCTTTGTATTTTTTTCGTGCTTTCCTCTGTATCTTGTATGTAAATCGTGTCTTACAAATGGGGAGGATTACATGTATTTATAGTAAAAAAACTAACTATTTTTTAGAATCCTATTAACAATATAATCCTAATGCAGCTAGACTCCTTTCTCGATTGTTGCACGTTTGTTGGTGTGGTTGTTGTTTTAAAAGATATGGTGGTGGAAGAGTCCTCTTAGGAGATGAACTCTTTCTAGTTCTATCTTTTAAGAAAATGAGTGTCTACAAGACCGATATTTTTGCACTACCTTTGTTAGAGGAGCCTACGAAGCTTGAACAAATGGAGGATTTCAGAGGACCAAAATAAAAGGTCTAGTAATTGATCATGTTAGTTGCGTCATTTTGTCCGCATTCGATTAAAATGTCAAGCCAAGAAATAGGGGCATGTTGCAATGTTCAAAAGGACCGAGAAAGAAATGACATTTTGGTGGCCATAATCTTAGAAAATAGGAAGCCAACCTGAAACCAACTCATCAATTTTGGACATTTGTCAAAGAGCAATAACTCTGAAAGCAGTAAAGAGCTATTGATTCTTTTGATATTCTTTGAACTCATGTTTATGATTCGATTCGATTATGAGCCTGATTTAAGAGGTAATTTTTTACAATTTTTTTATATTCTCATATTTTTTCCCTCATAAAATAAAAGAAATGAGAAAAATATTTTGAAACAGGACAGTCTCAAATGTGAAAAGTCCTGGAAGCTGTTGAGGCTCATTTTGCCTCTATCGAAGAAATATCGAACAATGCCAAATTTCGAGCATTTCACATTCTTGAAAACAATCAGTCCGAGAGACCATATAGCACTTGTGACATTATCAACAATCTGGGAAGAAAATGGGGCATGGTCAATTCCAAGGACAAGACCAGCAGACAAAAATGAGGCTCCATCCAAGAGATAGAACATAACTAATTCATGTCGCATGCATCTTAGATATACTTAAGAGCATCACATTCATCATTTTTTGCATACATAATTTTTTACAGCTTTTAGAGTTTATTTCAACTTCACAGTGGAGGATATTGAACTCAACAAACAACTTTTCAGTTTCATTCAGAGTCAATTTCAACTTCACAGCGAAGGATATTGGACTCGAAGAGACAATTTACTCGAGATTAGATTTTAACTTCAAGACGAAGGATATCCAACTCAAAGCCAATTTGGTGAAACAACCCTTGGATTTTAACTTCACAACAAAGGATATCCAATTCAAAGCTCAACTTCACAACGAATAAGCCATCCACGATTTCAACTTTACAATGAAGGATATCGTGCCCGCAAGCAACAATACAACTCTAGATTGGATTTCAACTTCACAACGAAGGATATCCAATTCAAAGCTCAACTTCACAACGAATGAGCCATCCACAATTTTAACTTCACGATGAGGGATATCGTGGCCACAAGCAGCATCCATCTCTAGATTAGATTTCAACTCAAAGCCAATTTGGTGAAACTCACTCAAGATTGGATTTCAACTTCACGACGAATGATATCCAACTCAAGACCAATTTGGTGAAACAAACCTTGGATTTTAACTTCACAACGAATGATATCCAACTCCAAGATCAACTTCACAACGAAGGAGCCATCCACGATTTCAACTTCATGACGAAGGATATCGTGCCTAACGAATCAACTTGATTTCACAGTGAATAAGTCATCTGCAACAACATGGGTTTATTCCCCAACAAGTACATCATAACTCAAGGCGAAAAGGGTTATCTGTCACCAAAGACCTTCGAGCTCAATTACATTCAGCTCAAAGACATATCAAATTTATAGTATAGCTCAAGGCGATAAGTGCTATTTGTTAATAAAGACCTTCGAGTTCAATTCCATTCAGCTCAAGGGCATGTCAAATTTTCATCATAGTTTAAATTGAGAAAAGTTATATGTCAACAAAAACTGCTATTCCATTCAGCTCGATGACACGTCAACCACATAGTAGTATCGAGAAACTACTTTCTGGTTGAAGCCGAGGTCTTTAAGTCAAGAAGAAGATCTGGGGAAATCTCTCAACTTAGTACAACATAACTCAAGGTGAGAAGAGTTATTTGTAAATAAGAACTCTTGAGTCTGATTCCACTCAACTCGAAGACATATTCACCTCAAGGTAGCAGCAAGGAACTACTTTTCGGTCAAATTTGTCACATCAAGGTCTTTAAATCGAGGAAAATACCAAGGACAAGAATGGAAACAAAAAGCCACTTTTCGATTTTTCTATGATTTTAACTTCACAACGAAGGATATCGTACCCAAAAGATTGACCCAACTTCACGACGAAGGAGTCATCTGTAACAAAACAACACTGAAGTCTTCATGTCAAGTTTCATCTTCACGATGAAGTATCTTGAGCTAGAAGATGATCCAGGAGCTACTTGCCAAAGCTCTGAGTTTGATTTCAACTTCACGACGAAGGATATCGTACTCAGAATTTTTCAGTTCAACTCAACCTCATGACGAGGGATTCATTTCAGGATTCAATTCAAATTGACAAACCAGTCTTAACATCGAATTCCAACTCTACGACAGAGGACATTCGATATAGACGAAATTTGTGTTTTTTAATCTTTGCTCTATTTTCGTTACACGATAATGAGCAAAGAAGGGCAGCTGTAGACACCACATTTCGTCCCATCACATATTATGTGTTATATTTATAATATTTATATATTATAATAAATATTTATTATATATTTATTATTCATTATTATATTACATTTTACAGGCCAAAATACAAATCCCAACAGCCCGTTATACCCCAAAACAGCAAGCCCATCTGGTGACCCACTACCCAAATAGACCCACAAACCGGGTTCAGATCTGTAACCCGAACCGGCCCAACTAGGGTTTGAAAACCCTAGCCCTCACTTTCTTCTCCAAGCGGCGCCCCATCACTCACTCAGCCAAACCAACAGCAAGGTCGAAACTTCCGCTGGTTCCCTCGCCCCAGCAACAACCCACAACCGATCATCTTGGTTCAACAAATGAACCACACATTAGTAAGACTCCAAAGCCACGAAAACACCACAAAATCAGGAGTTTCAGTTCGAATGGGACTAAAAAATTTGAACTAAGAATAGTAAACTTCTAGGCTATATATTACATGTAAATCAACATTATACACACACAATTTTTTATATAAAAAAGCACGAAAAATACGAGAGTAGAACGAGGCTTGTAAATGCTCGAAAGCAAAGAAATAAAAAAGGTATTTTTGTTTTTTTACCTTTGTTTCGGATAGTTTGTTGCTTGCATGCTTTATTTCTCTTCGAGTTCAACCCAAAAAGGTGGTTTTTTACCGATGAATGGGGATGTTCTTTTGAGATCTAGCCCTCCCGAGGCTCGTTTTTAAAAAACCATTGTGATTTTTAAAAGGTAGAAGCGAAGAGGTTTTCGAAAAATCAAAAAAAAAATTAGCCGTAGATGAACAGTGGCAGACAAGGTGGCGGGCCACCGGTTTCTGGAAACCGCGATAGCCGTTCATCGTGTTCTTGAAGAACACATGAACTCTCAAGAACAATTCAGAGAAAACTTTGAAAGGGGGCTTCGGTTTTGGAAGAGAAAAAATGAAGAATTAAGAGCCAATTGTTTTCCTTTATAGTCGACCCATTGGATCGACCCGAGCGGATCCCTTAGTGTTTTCAAGCAACAATGGGGAAATCCCTATTGTCCCCTAATCTTTTTTAATGCTTTAATTTTGCCTTTAAATCTAATTTTCACACCAAAATTTCCTTTTAATTTCACCCCCTAATTTTGTTTTCCTTTCAATTTAATCCTTTCATTATTCTTTTTTTTATCTTTATTATTTTTATTTTTATTTTTTTTATTTTATTTTTATTTTTTATTTCTTATTTTTTTAATATTTTGTTTATACGTTATTATATATATTTATTTTATTTTAATCCTTTTATTTTATTTTTTATTTTTGTTATTATTTTTTATTTGTTTATTTTATTTTTATTTTATATCTTATTATATATTTTTTATTTATTTCCTTTTATTTTTTATTACTATTATTAATATTATTATTCCTATTATTATTTCCTTTTTATTCTACTTATATATATATATATATATATATATATATATATTCTATTTTTTTATTTTTGTTTTTCTAATTTTTATTTGTATATGTATATATATTTATTTGTTTTTTTACATAATATTTCTATGTATATATATCCTTATTGTATTTTTTTAAATACCATATCTTATTATGTATATATATTATTTTTATTCTTGTTTTTATTATTTTTCTTTTATATTATTTTTCTTTATTTTTATTTTTGTTTTATTCTTATTTTATTTTTATCTTTATTTTATTTTTATTTTTATTTTTTTGTTATATTTTTACTCATATTACCATTTTAGTTATTTTGTTTTATTTTTATTTCTTCATACGTCATTATTTTTCTTTTCTTTTTTGTTTTGTTTATTATTCACATATTTACATTTTTTTTTATCTTAATTCAACTATGTATTTCACTATAAATCTAACATTGCTATCTTTTTAAGGGTATTTGCTCAAATCTATCAGATGTAAGTAATTCGAATCAATTTTTACCTTTTTAATTAAACTTGTAATTTTCTTAATTAAAGACAACTGGAAATTACATAATACCGAAAGGGTAGTTCAAGGGTGCTAACCTTTCCTTGACTGTAACCGACTCCCGAATCCGACACATCTATCAGGTAAGAAATAAGGTACCCGATCAACCCATTTATTTTAAATAAATGATCAGTGGCAACTCCAAACCATTTCATTCAAGTCGAAGCCCAATTCCGGACTCACCCGAAAGACGATTCCGACGGTAGTCATTTTAACTTTTTAATATCAATCTCAAATAGTTACATTTTAAAATGCACTTTTAAAAAAGAATTTTTAAAAGTGATTTTTTAGACACTTTTAAAAATTAACACCAAATTGGATAGGCCTTCATAACTTATTTAGCAGCATGCAAGTATTAGTTAATTCCTAAACCATATCAGTCCGAAGATAGATTTTTCTGAAACAGAGTCCCAGTCATACAACTTATAATTTCAAAACGAAAGAAACAATATATATATATATATAAACATCCATATTTGTTATATATATATATATATATATATAAATTCATTTTTATTCGGATTTACGAAAATATTATTTTATTTTTATTTTTATTAATTTATATATTATTTTACATTCACCCACCATTATCTCACCACAACTCCACCAATATCTCAACCACATTACCTATCCACTAAATAACTATACACCATGGTTTTCAGAATCGGACTGGTTAGTGAACCGGTCATATTACCGGTTCATTGGTTCAACCGGTCGAATTGGTCCGACCGGTCGGAAGTACGGACGACGTCATAATTATTTAAAAAATTAAATAAAAATATAAAAAATATTTAATAAAAAATAAATTTTATATCACAAGTCATATTCAAAGCAAGTCATAACATATATATAAGTTAAAAACCATAAAATCAAGTGAAACAAAATGATTCAAATTAACTACAACATAATATTTAAGGTAAAACATATTAAATAATAAATATAGTTATATAACTATAATTAAAAAATAAATTTAGGGCTAAAAAATCATAACAAAATGATATTGTTTGGTTTAATTTTTTTTTTTAAAAATAATCTCACACGGTTAAGAAACATAGAAGAGCATCCTAAAAGTCTAAAGAGTAAAAATATGAGAATAAAACAATCTTACATGACTAAAAAATATAGAAGAGCATCCCAACTAGCTTCTATAAATAATAGAAGTAATTTGACATTAAAAATCATGGAGCCTTTTGGTGAGTATTGAGTGAATTATTCTTTCACTTCAATTAAATTTGAATTTTAGGCTTCAATCGAGCTTCTAAATTTTTTTTGAGTTCAAGCCTTTTCGATTTCAAGTTTCAATATTATATTTCGAGTTCGAGTTGAACTTTATAATTTTTAGCTCGTGAGTTTGAGTCGAGTTGAGCTTACTTTTAAAGTTTTCAAGTTCGAGTCGAACTCAATAATACTCGAGTTTGACTTGGCTCGTTTAACAAACAACGTCGTTTGGTTTAATTTAAAAAAAATGGCAATTTTTTCCGGTTTTCAGCATGTCCGATTTGAACAATTCAACGGTTTTGATCGGTTCACTATTAACGATTCAACCGGTGTAGATTGAATCGAACTATACATCAATTCCTGATTAAATTAACCGATCCGATCCGATTTTCAAAATACTGCTACACACCACCTCGACGTCTCAACTAAACCCATGTGTTTCCTTCTTTTTCTCTCACAAAGGAAAGGGGGAATCTGGATGCCTGGCTATTTATTTAAATCGACTTTCAATAGATCGGGAGGCAAGGTCTACAGACCCACGAGAAGAAATTGATTGCTGGGATGAAGAAAAGTGCAAAGCAAGGGGGTCTCCGGCTCGGGTTATTGGGTGCCCGGCTTTAAAGCTTGAATCTTCGTCGTTGTAATGAAATCATCCGAGCTTGAGATGTTGAAGGATTCGGCGATCTTTGACGAGTCGGGTCGCCGGTTCTCATTTCACGACGAAATGCTGGAGCGAGTTCTGTCACTTTTGAAATCTCACAGGGACCGAGTTCCGTCTCTTTTGTTTGCAAGGGCTGGTACCACGCGGAACGGTGGTCGAGGATACACGTTTTCATCTTGAACTGTTACTCCGTTTTACCAGAGATCGTCGCGCGGCGGTTCCCAAGAATCTGGAGCGTGCTCTGTTGTCTGGGTTTCAACTAGCTTCAATCGAAAATGGTTAAGCTTATTTCTCTCTTCAATTATCTCTTTAGATTCTGAACCTGTTGTTGATTTGATCTCCGTTACCTCCTTTTACATTTACCGTCGATTGTATATATGTGTGTGTGATTCTGGTTTCCCGGTTACTTCTTCTTTTTTTTCAATTTCCTTTTGTAATTAAAATCGACTGAAGCTTGAAAACTTCCAAATGGAGTTTATGAAGACAGAGGAACAATGGGTTACTTCTATTTATGTATTTTTAAGAGGAGAAAAATGGTGGATGTGGGCTTTGTCTTCAAGAGTTCTAGAAACTGTACAATCATGATGGGGTTTTCTTGTTTAGCAACATCTGTTTGATTTGCTTAATATTGGATCATCTGTCAGGTATTTAGTATCATTTTAGTCGACATAGATGTTAAGTTCAGTTGGAGTGAAATGCAGGGTGCTTAATGTGTTAATTATGATGTTTGCATATGAAAAGTCCCCATTGTTTCAAGATTATAAACGTTGCAGGATAATGAATTTTGTATAAAAAAAACTTCAATAATCAATGATCTTCTATGCCACTAGATTCCACGGTATCTGATCATGTTATTTGTAAAGAATTTGTTTAACCTTTTTTTTAAACCCTTTTTTCCCTTCTTTTTATTTAGTATTTATTTATTTATTTATTATTTTTCAATTTAACGTTCTTTAACTTAGTAATACTTTTTAACTAATCAAGGGTAAGTAATTTGAATCGAACGTTTTAAATTTTAATTTTAATTTTAATTTTAATTTTCGCAATTAAAACAACAGACAAATTAAATGGTATCGAAAGGGCAGTACAAGGGTGTTAATCATTCTTTGACAGTAATCGACTTTCGAACTCGATATATTTATGGTAAATCACAAATCAGGTAAGATGGTGTCCGATCTATTTAAATGTTTTTAAAATGATCGGTGATGACTCTAAATCATTTTTTTCCTAAGTCAAAGCCTAATTTTGGACTTACGCTTTCGGACTCACGCGAAAGACGGTTGCGACAATATATATATATATATATATATATATATATATATATATATATATTCCTTGAAATTCTTCTTTGTCCTTTACCATATCCATATTGTACAAGTAAAGGAATTTCAAACTTATTTGATAGTCCAAAAAACGGACTTATATATTATAAAGTTACAAAAACAAAATCTTAATGAAAGAGAGTTAGTCCACTTCCCCAAGACAGTTTGCTTCATTACAATGGAAGGTAGCTTCTGCTTCTTCTAATTCGATCCCCTGATCAGCAAGTCTCTTGTCCGTGTAAACGTACCACTTTGCAAAAACCAAGTAAACTGCCAAGTTCAAGCAACTCAGAGCTACCAAAAGCCAGTAGAAATCATAGACCTCCCTTTGTTCAGATTGTCTGGGAGCCATGGGTGCTTGGTTCCAGTCACCTTGTGGACTAGTAACTAACAAAGAACTTACGAAAAACCCTAAAGAAAGGGTACTCAAAAACAGACCCGTGCTCATTGTTTTCATCCCTTTAGGCCCTTAAGAAGAAGTCGAGCTGCCCTATGTATGTGAAGGCCTCCCCAGCCCCCACTAGCAAAAACTGAGGGATCAGCCAGAAGACGCTCATTGGGATTTGAGCTGATGGGTGATTCGTAAGTCCGTGTGAGCTTGCGGACCTCAATCGCTTGATTTCCGTCAGCGCAGCGGCTATCATTGCGATAATGGATAAAACTAAACCAACACCGATCCTTTGCAAAGGGGTTAGACCCTGTGGGTTTTTAAGAGCCTTCTTTGCAATCGGAGCAATGATTCTATCGTAAATTGGGACGGTTATGAGAATGCTGCCGACGAAGAAAACGGTGAGAGATGCTGGTGGGATTTAGAATTTTCTGATGTGACGGTCGATGGTGTTGGCTTGAGACACTGAAAAGGTTGTCAGTTGGGCATAAACGGCCCAAAAGATGATCGTGGTTGCCCAAATGGGTAACATTCTTAGCACCAATTTAACTTCTTCAACATCTGTTAAGGTTGCTAAGTTCCACTTGTTTGTTTCGGGAACAGATGGGTCCTTGATCGCTGCCCTGTCCAAGAAACTGCACAAAATTTCAAGCAAACAAATAAAAAATCAGCCAATATGGACAAATAAATAAAAAAACAAGTCATTCTCAACATTTAAATCATGGCCAACCGAAATTAATCACCCTTTCGCAACTAAAGTACTCAACCCAAACACGTTTCTAAAATTGCGACTTCTTAGTCCAATTATTATGCATACTATTTTTGTTTTCTTTGATGTTTTAATTTTTTATTTCATTTTGATTTGTTGGACCAATACAGAATCCAATAGCAGGTGTTCAATAAGATATGGTTGGTATTAACAGAGCGTGATGGAAGGCAAATGAACAGGCTTTGGACAACTAAAGCCAACATGTCTGAACCTATAACTGGGGGAGCCGGGAGGTGTGATTCATGAATCATGAGGACTGGTTTGGAGGCTCGTGATCTTAAACACCCGCACATGTTACGGTCAATATGAACCAAAACTCTTATTCTCATATCTTACTGTTAATTTGAATAAACATGATCTTACCTCACTAGGATTGTCAATCATCAAGGACCCCAGAAATTCAATAATTTTAATCTACGATTGCCATATATAACACAACTGGTTCATGTTTATCTGTAATATATTTGTCCCCACTGCCTGCCACCAAACCTTATATAGGAGACATTTAAGATTGCATGTGTTTCTAATTAATTATATTGATTTGAATCACCATAAGAACTTTCGTGGTCCCATTTCAGTTGATTAATCTACCCAAAATAATTTCACATTTGACTGATCAATGCAAAACTTTACAACAGATTGAAAATCATCAAAAAATTTCAAGTTTTAAGAAAAAGATTAGTCAAATTAACATATATGTATATTCTTTTGTTTTACTTTGTTTAAATACTCGGATTCATTTGGTGTATTAATAGTCTTCTTTTAAATATTATGTTTAGGATGTAATTGTTTGTATGAAAGATGTTTAGAATACTAACCGGAACTGCTTGCTGTGTGGCAGCTTTTGCTTCTTCTTCTTCTTCTTCTTCTTCAAACCCTCAGCTGCATCGTCAATTTCGAAAAGCACCGACGAAGCAGATGGCAACTCCAGATGCCTCTACTTCCAGGCAGCAACAAACACAGCGGCAATTTGGGTCAATGGGCTCCCCACCAATTTCTTGAAGCGGTACCGTCTGGTCCCCGACAGAAACACCACCGACCCTATCACGATTGCACAAGCACAGATACCGTAGCCCCATTCACGCCCTATATTGTCCTGGATGTACACCAGAATGGTGACTGAACCAAGCGAGCCTATGTTTATCAAGAAAAAGAACCAGTTGAAGAAGTTTGTCATCCGGGATTTCTCTTCGGGGTCCGACTCGTCGAATTGGTCTGACCCGAACCCTGAGACACTTGATTTGAGTCCCCCGGCCCCAAGGACGGTCATGTAGAGAGCCAATTAGAGAATAATGAGTTGTATGCCGCTGGCTGGGGTGCATGTTGTTGCACTGTAGCTTCTGCATTTCGGAGGCTTTAGGCTTGGGATTATTGTTGAGATTGTAAAGATCGTGACGCCCTGCTCGACAACGTAAAATAAATAAATAAACAAAACCGAGTTTAGCTTTAAATTTTGACTTTGCAGTTATCAGACATAAAAGGAAACGAATTTTACGGTTGCCTGAACGGTGGCGAAGATTCCGATGGTGAGATATCTGTGAATAGGAAAGGATTCATAACATTATAAAAGTTAATTACATAACCGAGTGGGTGCGTTTGCGTTGGAAACGCAGAAGGTATTTCAGAGTGGTAGAAGAGGGCAAACCTGCCAAAGAAAGTGTCGGCGACGAAACCACCGAGCAGACAGAGCATAAAGGAGGTGCCGAGGAAGTTGGTGACGGTGGTGGCCGAGGTAGCATTGCCCAAATGCATGGTTTCGGTCAAATACGTCACCAGATTAACTGGAATTAAAGGAAACCGTACTATGCAGTTATTTAAAATAGAGTAAGTTATATGTTTAGTATTTTTAATTTGTTATAGTATTTAAACTTTTATTTTTTGTTGTTTTATTTCATTACTCCTGTTAAAACCTTAACGTTAAATTTGAATACAAGTTACTTTCAGTTTTCGCATTAATAGTTATTATAGTCACGCAAAAAGCAACATTAATTGGGTCGATCTCCTCTCCGAAAACGTTAACAATCACAAATTGGAAGAAATCATGTTTGAAAAGATCCATTACCAAAACTTTTGGTTAACGGTTGAAATTTCTCATGCTATGTACACCACCCAATTCCCCTTACCAGCTGGGGAAAAAGCTACCTTTTCACTATTAGGAATTGAAGGTCAAAATCTATATATCTTGCCTTTGTCCCTACCCACCTAGTCCCAAGGGTTTACTGTAGGTTTTGCACGGCAAGGACCCATTTCTTCATTTATTATACCAATAGAATGGCTATCAACCTCCCAACACCCTGGAGTTTCTCATATGCATCATTACATCTTTCATAATTAGGCATTTTAGATTATATATGTGCCCGAATATTACTTAAGTTGATATTGTTATCATACGTAATTTTCTTCCTATTGGTAAGATATTAGAAGTAAGGGCAGATGCAAAATTTTATGTTAGTTGAGATAAACTTTTGAAAATTTCAGAAAGGTATATTGTGTATGGTCACCTTCTTCAAATGTAGTAAATCTAGTGGATTTGAGAAATCCTTAATATAGATGTTGAGGTAGTGAATGTAGACTTGATTTAGAAATCGAACCACTCTAAATTTTTTGTGCAAAAGTTTTAATTTCGGTTGCTTCTACCACAATTTTTTTAAAGACCATTTCACTCTCTTGGCACATTTTTGATTAATCGATAAAACTAACATCATCAATTCTTGGAGTGCAAAGGACTCCTTTTGATCGTTGGCAAGAAAAAGATGCAAGCCTTTGGTTGTCTTCGTGACAAGGTGATTAAACGAATTCAAGGATGGACAAAAAAACCGGGGGTGGGGACTAGCCTCATTATTTCTTACTGGGCGAGAGGTGCACCTAACCCACCTACCCACTCATCTATCTTCAGGTAGTCGAGAGGTGTTCTTGAAGGCGGTTGCTCAAGCTCTCCCAACCTATTCGATGGCTATCTCTTATCGGAAGGCATCATTGATTTGATTGTATCGAAAATACAGATGTATAGGTGGACAGAACAACAGAAGAAAGGTTGGATTCATATTGCTTGGTCCAAAATCTGTCGTCCAAAGAAAAAAAGGGTATTGGTTTTAAAGACCTAAAACTCTTTAATACGACACTATTGGGAAGCAAATTTGGTGCCTCATGCATGCTAAACACTCACTGCCATTTAAAGTGCTCTCTTCAAAATACTTTCCCACATGTGACCTGTTGGAAGTAAAGAGAGGGAACGAGACCTCTTTTATTTGGAACTGCATTCATGATCAACAGCAACACCCCTATGCATGTTTCTCGTTGGGGGTGAGAAACCTATCCTTTTCTCCTCGGCTTATACGGATAGTGTCTCTAACCTGGTGAAATGCAAGGAATTCATGATCCCTAATGAGGCTTTATGGGACTTCACGAAGGTGAACGAGGTGTTCACTGCAGAAGATGGAGAATTGATACTTCGGTGTTCGATCACCCCCATTGAGGAAGATTGCATGATTTGGAGTCACCATAGCTCAGGGACTTATAACACAAAGTCGGGGTATGCTTAGCTTCTTAAGGAACTCCAAGAAGAGCAAGACACCTCTAGAATTTGCAACCTTCTGGCTAAACTGAAAACGCTTCCTAAAGTAAGGGTGTTTGGGTGGAAGGTTTGTCACGGTACTCTTTCTGTCGGTGCAAAGCGTCGTACGGCGGTAATAGGTGAAGGTGTGTGCCCCCTCTGCAAATCTGATCAAGAAACGATGCTGCACGCTCTTAAAGACTGCCCGTATGCTAAAGAAGTGCTCACCATGTCTTGCCTTGATCCTCGATCTTTTGAGGGTGATTTCAGCTCTGGTAAGGAAGGAGTGGTTGGAACGAGCTACACAGATTTTACCCCTTGTTTCCTTCTCAAGATTTCTCTTGCTCTTATGGAACTTGTGGAACCATAGGAATAAATGGATCCACTCCGGAGAGATGCAGTCAGCGAGAGATGTTATTGACTGTGCCTGGATGCTGGGGGACGACTTTCAAGCTGTTGGATCCTCCTTGGAACCTCCATTTTTTATCGGCCAATCGCTCGGACGTAGCAATGGACAAAGCCTACGGTTAATAGAATCAAGGTTAACGTGGACGACGCCTTTAAACCGGGAAACAACAATCCTGCGATCGGGGTCATTGCTAGAGATCATCACGGTCTTGTGGTGGGTGGCCATGCAAGGAAATTGGAAGGGATGCTCTCGGCCGAAATGGTAGAAACTGCAGCTTTCACTGATGGATTGGAAATGGTAAAGAAAAATGGATGGGCGGGAGTTGATATCGAAGGGGACTCTTACACTGTGGTGAATCGACAGCTCAATCAAAGCCCTGACTAAATGCACATGGGTTTCCTTCTCCGACATGCAAGGGTGATGTTGCAGGGAGAACGTCTTTTTGCTGTGAGTTCTGTCCCCCGTAGAGCGAATAAAGTGACGCACGAGCTTGGTAAATTTGCTTTTTCTAATAGGGATATTATTTGGTTCGTTAATGATTATGCTTGTTGTATCGCAAACTCTCTGCGTTTGATGATATGGGTGTTCAAATAATCGAATTAATTCAGTTAATCGATCGAATTGAATTAGTTCGGTTAATTCGGTTTGTTATTGAATTAGTTCGGTCAATTAACGGTTAAGAAAATTTTTAGAATTCAATTAACGATTAATTCGGTTCGAATTCGGTTAATTAACCGAATTAATCGAATTAATCGAAATTAAATTTTAAATATTAAATATATTATATATAGCATATGGGCTCAACCCAAATCATTTAAAACCAATTAATAATTTAAGATCCAATAACTTTTAAACTTAAATCAATATTAATTAATTAAAAAATTATATAAATTTTTTATTTTATAATTATATATTATTTAAAATATTTGTAAACTGTTTTTTAATTAAAAAATATTAAATATATTATATATAACATATGGGTTAAGCCCAACCCATTTAAAATCCATTTAATAATTTAAGATCCAATAACTTTTAAACTTAAATCAATATTAATTAAATAAAAAATTTATCTAAAATTTTTATTTTATAATTATATATTATTTAAATTAATTATAAACTTTTTTTGAATTAAAAAATATTTAATTTTTATATAAATTATAAAATTTTAAAAAAAAAATCGGTTAATTCGAAATTAACCGAATTAACCAAATTTATTCGGTTCGGTTAATATGTTCGAAAAAAAATTCGGTTCGGTTAACGGTTAAAGAAAAAAAAAGTTTGGTTAATTCGGTTATGGTTAATTCGGTTCGGTCGGCCACCGTTTTAACCGAATAAACACTCCTACTATGGGCATTGTTTGAATGAATTTTCTTCTTATCCTAAAAAACAATTTTTTATTTTAGTTTTAAACAAATTACCCCTAAAATAAATGGATAATTTCAAAATTACCATTTCTTTTAATCTTTAAAACTTTGTATTAAGACATTTACTTTATATCTATTCTCTTATGATTAATATTTTTGATTTAATAATTTATATTATAGTGATGACAAATATAGTATGTTCTCGACAGTTTGAACATCGTATCTACACTCGACTATTCAGAAGACTTGGAAACATTACTGTAATAGAATGTTAGCTATAATGAACATCTAACACTGGTCGCCTAGAAGAATTTTAATTCCCTTTTTATTATGTATTAAAAATGAATATATGATATATTTATCTTTTATTCTACTCTTTTTAATTTTTAAATTTTATAAAAGAAAATATATATGAATTAAAATTTTATAAATAAAAATATATAAATTAGAACTAATGAAATAATATATTTTCTATAATTTTTATGTAAATATTTTTATTTTAATATTAAAAATTTAATTTATTGAAAATATATCACATAGATAATTTGATAAAATATATATTCTAGTAATCTTATATTTCCTCAACTAAACACTGTAAACTTACATTATTGTTAGACTATTAATATAATATTCTTAGTAATATGTCAAGTAATGCAACATTCCAACAATCTTATTTTCAATGTAATCTTATATTTCATGAATCAAACGATCCCATAGGATAAATTACTTCGGTCATTATTTAAATTTTGTTTTGATTATAATTATTATTTTTTGAAAATTATGTTTTAACATTATTTTGTAATTTTATTTTAGTTATTTATCATTAGAAATTAATTGTGATGATAATATATTACAATATAGGCTATATTGAGGCGGAATTGACAAATAATCCAGGCGGGTGAATTTGGCCTAATAGGGCAACATGAAATTTATTTTGGGGTATACGGTAAATGCTACAGTGTTCATGGAACTTGTCATGCCGACATGACGAGTTCCATGGGATATATATTTTTAATGGGCCGTGTCACGTGGGTCCCATAACTCGAATTTATTTAATATATCCCAAGGTTTTTTTGAAAATTTTAAAAGCATTGGAAAAAATATATTATTTAATGCAGAAGGAACTCGTCACGTCGGTGTGACGAGTTCCAACGGGTATAATTTTAAATTTATTGACCATTGGATTGACCGTTGTTGAATGAGCAATTTTTTTTTTAAATTCAATGGCGTGATGAGTTCCAACGACTAAAAATTTAACATACATAACACACTCCTTTCATCTCTTACACACACACAACACACTCCTTTCATCTTCAATCTCTTACACAACAAACTCATTTCTTCTAACCAAATACATTTCAAATAATGAGCAAGAAATTCTTCACAGTTGTCCATTATAATGGCAAAATTCTATAAACTGATGTTGGTGTTGTGTTTAAATCATACAGGCCAATCAATATGATGTTCCTTGTAGATGTATCTCATCGCCAAATAAAGTAAAAAATTGGGAGAAAACTTGGGGATTATGTTTCATGTTTAAGTTATCGGCACCTGATCTCCTCAAATCCAATGACATATGGAAAAGTCTAGCTTGATGATGACGACGATGTTGTTGTTATGGTTGAACTTTATCAATAATCAAATAATAATATGGTGGAGATGTACGTCAAAACCACGAATACAACTAATATTCTGACCTCATCAGTACCAGCTCGAAGAACAGAAGAAGCAAACCCCTCTGAACCACTTGCAAGTGATGGTGATGATAACCTTGTTGGACCATTCGGTGAAAGTCTTGCTGAATTTAGCGAAGTTGATGAAGATATTGTTCTATTGGTAGATTATGACGACACACCATTAGTTGATGAGTATGATGTTTTGAGGCTGCTTCAGAGGGATAACATGTGGATGTTGAGACTGATGTATAGGAGACAACTCTTTCGAGATGTCAAAGATTGCAGAATACTCCAAATGTTTGGGCAAAAACATACCCTCAACCTGAAAGGTCTCACCATGATTTTCCTTAGTATCATCATGCAGTTGCAATGCATGACATTAATTATGATACTATGCGAAATCCTGAAATATATGAGCAGAGTTATGTGCTGCCCACTGGAGTTTTTCAGACGAGCGGTCATCTGAGTTAGCCATTGGGTCTTAGTTTGAAAAAAAAAGATGCACAACCAGCAATTAAGGAGTACTGCATCAAAGCTCATCTTCAATTCTATGTGGCAGAGTCGGATCAAAAGACTTATTTTGTACGGTGTATACACCATGATATTGGTTGTAAATGTAGGATACGAGTATCATACCTACAATGGAAGATATTGTAGGAAGTCACAAGGTTCAATGCACAATACACATGTACAATGACCTCATTGACACAATACCATAGGCATTTAGATTCGAATGTCATATGCTCTTATGTGAAGCTGTTGGTGGAAAAAAAATCCAAGAGTACCTGTTTCTGTGTTAATGGCATCCATTCAGAATATATTTGGTTATATTCTGACTTATTACAAGACATGGATGGCTAAACAGAAAGCAATGACCTTGTTGTATGGTGATTGAGATCAGTCATATAATGAGCTACAACGTATGCTGCAAGCAATGTAAATTTTCATCCCTGGAACCATTGTTAGGTACTATACTCATCATGCAATCACGCTTGAGGGAGACGTTATCCTCGGGAAGAGAATTTTTGGTGGCTTGTTTTGGGTATTTAAGTCAGCTATAGAAGGGTTTAGATTTTGCAAACAAATGATTCAAGTCGATTATATTTTTCAGTATGGGCTCTACAGACAGGCCTTGATGATAGCCGTTGCACAAGATGGAGACAGAAATATTTTCCCCATTGCCTTCTCCATTGTAAAAAATGAATCGGAGAAAACTTGGAATTTCTTTCTCTTCAACTTGCGTTCCATGTTGTCACTCAAGATGGGGTTTGCATGATCTCAGATCGGTCGCCTGGGTTGTTAAGAACAATTTCTAGACCCGAAAATAGATAGACTCCTCTGCACTCATATCCTGCCTATTGTATACATAATATTGTGTCGAATGCAATAAAGAGGTTTAAGCAGAAAAAGATCAAAAAAGAGATTATCAACATGTGTAAGTATTATATCATTTATCATTAATTATTTATGCTTCATTTATGTTTTTTTATTTCTCAATAACATTTAATTTACTGTATTTTAGGGTATGCTTTACTCCAACCAAACTTCCACGCACGACTTAAAAATTTGAGATGATACGAAGATGATGTATATGAATTCAGAACTGAAATCCCTAGGGAGAGATGGTCACAAGCATATGATGTTGAGGGTTGACGTTGCGACCATATGACTACCAACCTTGTTGAATGTATCAACTCAGTGCTGAAAAGGACTCGACATCTCCCAATAGCAAGTATTGTTAGGGGGACTTACTTTAGGTTGGGTAAAGTATGGGCAGACAAAAGTGCACAAATTGATTCCATGATCAACGATGGGAGAAATTTGACTCTAGATTTAGATAAGGCAATTTAAAAGAATCAAACACATGCGACATCAATGTTTGTCAATAATTTTGCTAGACTTGATTCTGATTTTGTTGTCCAACCACTAGTTCGACCATATGAGGGAGGTAATTCTACAAAATACACTGGTAATCTTAATAGAAGATGGTATGACTGTGGTCGATTTAAGCTTTTAGGTTCTCATGCGCTTACGTTGTTGTTGTATGTATGCACATCAATGTTGACCCATACTTATATGTTGATGACTATTATAACTTGCACATTATGCACACCATTTACAGTTGTGAGTTCAAGTACCTCCCAAATGAAGCATACTAGCCTATATGCACAATTTCTGAGGAATGGTTGCCAAATCCTCAATTACGTATTAAGTTACGGGGTCGACCTGAATCTAGCCGAATTTATACCGACATAGATTATCAGCAAAGAGAGCCAGGTCTACCCAAACTTTGTGGTTATTGTAGAGGTGAAGGTCATAACAGAAAATATTGTCCACATCTTCCAAAATATCGAGTTGGAGGCTAAAATATGTGTTACAAAATATTATATACTGTAAATATGTATTTTTTGTACTGTAACTATGATTTTTTAACTTGTATTATGTTGAACCATGTTTTGTGATATTTTGATATAACAAACTAAGGAAAAATGTTTTTGGACTTAATTGAATTTGTTCAAAGTCTTCAAAAGTTTTCAAAAATAATTCAAAGTCCATTTAAAGTGTATTTGAGTTCAAAACTTATTTTCACGAATGAAGTACCAATATTGTTCTTACAATATCGATACTATATGAACAATACCGATACTGTTCATGTAGTACCGATACCCTAAGTAAGAGAAGTATCGATACTATCTAGGAAGTATCGATACTACCAGCTTGCTCAAATTTCATAATACAAAATAGGTACTGATACCCAAAGGGGTATCGATACTACTTTACATAGTAATATTGATACCATGGTCATATTATCGATACCATCAGCCCAACAGCTAGTTTTATTTAAAAATAATAAAGGAAGTATCGATACCCATAAAAGGAGTACCGTTACTCCCTGTACTTTTATAAACTACACTAACTATGAATGAATTTTTTTAATTAAATTTTATTTTAATTAAAAGTTATTTTTTAAGTAAATATTTTTTATTTTTGTTTACATATTTTATTTGTTTACATATATTTCAAAGTTATTTTATTTAAAACTAAAATTAATGACAAATGTTAAACATTTTTAAGGGTGAAAACGAATAAACAAATTTATTACTTATCAATGATTTTTTATACAATTAAATATTGAGTACAATAACTTAAATAAACAAATTTATTACTTATATTTGCGCAATTCTTACTGATGTCGAGGAGTGGTAGAATATTAATGATGTGGTGCTCGTCGATTTCATCGTGGTTATCCACATTCACCATTTTCGTCTTCTTCCGGTTTCGGTGTACTAAACATTACTCCACCACTTTGATTTACATCTTTAGGTGAAAACGATGGAGTATTCAAGGTATTTGATGCCATCATTGACATCATCGCCTCAAATTGAGATTGTCCGTATTGAAGAAGATGATCCTATGGACCTCTTTCTTCCGGTTCTGAAAAAAAATCATTGTGAAGGTGGCACTTGATCCCACCAACGTCCTTCCTATGCCGCTCGACTCTCCATCGATGGTTGATATGCACCATATGCACCATAAATTTCTTACGATGGATAATAATTGGCGGAATCATAAGATGAAGATATTGATGAAGATGATTATATTTTTCCATATTTTGCCTTCATTATTTCCCACACGGACCGCTCATCCGGCATTGTTAAGTATGGTTTCCCATTTGCTTTATAATTTTGGAGGTAGGAGAAACATTGAAATCAAAATCTTCGGGTTGTACCTCGGAACGATTAGGCAATCATAAATGTCTATTTTACCATTGCTGTATAAATATAGTATGCTTCATCGGCCAATCTTCGCTATGTTTCCCACGAGCATCTATTTTATGTAAATCGTCCATGTTAAATATGAACATTTCTATCGGTTGGTGAAACCCAAATCATCGCAAAAATCTATCGGGGGCATGGATCTCAACAATTGTGAAATGGAGCAATGGTGTTACGGCACACTATGTCTCCGCTCCTTCAAAGAATATCGACAGTAGACACCGTTGGATATCCGACTCATAATAAGGCATCCGATTAAGCTGTCAAAAGTATTATGTTAGTATAATTAAACAATTAATATTACGATTTCAAAGTTAATGCAAAAAAAATTAAAATTTACCGCATGTCTACCGGCGATATCAATCCTCATCTGAATATCTACTTTGGTTGCACCCGACAACTTTGTATCGGTTATTCGGTGTTGCCATATAAAAAAATACATTATTTATTGTCATTTTCAAAATATTTAAATAAATATTATAAAATATCAAAACTTTAAATATAGGAATTTACTTTGCGACGAGAGGAAACTCCATAGGATCGCATGTAATAGGCGTCATAAACGGGAGACGATACCTGTAACACCCCCAACCCGTATCCGAGTCCGATGTGTCACATTGACTTTTTAAAACTCCGTTCTTTACCAATCCACTAAAATCTTAATTTCATCATTTAAGAAAATGAGTATTTTATATTAATAATTACAATCAAATTGTTTCTTTAAAACTATCAAAGCATATTCAATTTAAAATCTTGTAACTACATGTCAATTAATTCTATGAACAAAATACATATGTTCAATATGTTTCTGATCTGATCATCGTAAAGAAAATACTGACCTGTCTTGCTTCTCGCTACTCCACTCTCGTTTCTCATACCTACGTGTGAAACAATCACACGCTAAGTCGTTAACTTAGTGAGGCATAAAACATATAATAAAACTCTAACTCGTAATCCTGCTTGAACAATTTCTACTAACATATCACAAACAAGCATCACACCACATATACATATACTAATTCCTACTATGCACATTTTATATATTCATCTATAAAATAATTATCCATATGCGCACATATCATCCCTCACTTCATAACTTTATCATCTTATTATCATACTTTCACATATATACACATCATTTTACCAAACAAACATATAGTATCACATAGCATTTTTCTCATATTATATCCTTTATTTTAGCCCATGCATATATGTGAGAATTGTAGATATGTGAGTCTATTGAGGTTGTGCACTATGTTGTCACCACAGCTCGTATGGGGTCCCACTAGGGGTTATGAATTTGTCCCGAAAGACCACTATGAAATGTCCCGAAGCATCACTGTATGTCCCGAAGGACCGCGTAGACCCACGACTCTTTGCATGCTAACTATACCTATAGCTCTCGTATCATATAACATGGGCATTTTCACTTATATCATTTCACATATACGCTTTCATATTACATGTCATGTAAGCTCATAGCTTCTTTTCATATTCTCATAGGATCACATAGCTCATATCTTATACCTTGTTTTCTCATGTTCACAAATATCATGTCATATGGCTCATATCTTTCTCATGCAGTCACATAGCACATACTTCTCATATCATTATATTCAAAAGCATGTTAACACATGTAATCATGCATGCATACAAATCATGTCAGTCATATACGTATAATCATATATTCATGCATTCTAATATAAGAAATAGACTTGTCGCAAGTCTTGTTTCCATTTAGCACCATAGACTAACTAATATACACTCACCTGGGCCTCACTAAGTTCCAATCCACTTTTATGATTTCATTTCTTTCGATCGAATCTTAACTTGATAATCGTTCCGGAACTTGTTCGTGCTTGATATCTATATAATCATACATTGATACATATCAGTATCCAATTGATATACTTTAATCTATTATTTCTTAGAATGAATAAAAATTTATTCCATTTCCCATTGAAGTGCATCGATACATTCTACAGTGTATCGATGCATCCTTTAACATGTGCATCGATGCACTACCCATGCATCGATACATCAATCACCTTCGATGTTTTCATTTTAAGGGGGTGCATCGATGCACTAATTGCATTTGATGTTTCTTCTTTAAAGACTGCATCGATACACATTGAACGTGCATCGATATACCTTGCCTAGAATTTGCATTTTAAGCCCGAAAACCATCAACCTTTCACTCAATTCTTCTATTTTAATCCCCTATCATGTCATTAAACTCAACTACCATTACTTAAACCAACTTATATCCATATAAACCATCTTTATCTTCCATATCTCATCATGATTCTTAAAATTTAAGAATCTTACTAAACTTTCAACTTTATTATTAATCCTTTCTAACTTCATAAATCTCTTATTCTTATTAATGGCAAGTCAAATTCAACTTTCAATTCTTATTATAAACTCTATTTTAATATTTCACTCAAGAACTCCAAATCTTTAATCTTCCTTAACTCCTTTATCTTTTGATTTTAAGATAACTTAAGCTTTCCTTAAGCTTAGTTATCACCTAATGATCATAACCCACCCTTAAATTTAACTAGAAATTATCTAAATAGAAGACTCACCTTTTGTTCAAGCCTTCACGTATGAAGAAGGAAGAAGAGAAGAGAACTCTGGAACCTTTTCTCTTTTCCCACGTGGTTTCCTTATCTTATAAGGGAAAATAAAAATCGTACTTGTCAATTGACCATTTTATCCTTTAATTCATTCCATAATTACTAAATAACATTCATCATATATTTCCAATAAATAATTGAACTATTCAATTATCCTACTTTAATCACCAATTTCTGAAATTTTTCAATCTAGTCACTAACTCGATATTGAGAATATTGCAAATCTCCCATCCTTTGAAGAAAATTCGTCCTCGAATTTTCATTGAACATATTAATAAGAACATATCTTCTAACGTTCTCATGTTACCTCCTTTACTTAATCTTTCATTACTTTAGTTATTCAACTACCTTTTTTCCTTATATATATCTACTGTCACTTATCATATAAACAATAACTAGTAACTTTAATCCATTTCTATCTTTTCTCTCATTCCATTATGCATTTTCCTTTGACCATTTCTGAAATTTCATGTAATGTCACTAATCACGTAGACAGTAACATCTATTTTCATCACTTAACCTCATAAATCCATCTTTAATTATCTTATAACAATAACCAACTCGTTATCCAACATCATTTGACCGAGAACTCAATATTAGATCTTCTTTAAATATAATTAACATACACTTTAAAGAATATTTTCACATCACCTTGCACACTTTTCATACTTCTATATCAAAATTGTCATCTACACTTCCATATAACCTTTATCATATCTGATCCTTTAAACTAAATCCTTTTCATTTCTTTATTCCAATGTTCCTTTATTCATTCCAAATTGAAATCTCCTTATACATAAATCATATCTTTCCTTTCATATTCATATACTCTTGTCCTATCACCTATACTCATCTCTGTGTACCAATCTTCATTGCATCTTCGTAACTTTGATAACCCAATTTACTTATACAGAACTTCATTCTTTACCATCTCTTATACTTGTATTTCCTTCTTTAAAGCCCTCTTTTTAAAACATACCAATACTTATCTCATTGCCTACATCATATCTGTATAATCAAAATACATAACCACATCCAGATTCATATCATACTTGATTAACTCCACTTTATCTTTTCCTCCAATCTCATAACTCTATCACTTTTACTCTGATAGTTAGTCAATAACTTCTATTCAATCTAGGGCATAAGCCCTATTCTACCAATCATATACATCATTTCCAATCGAAATTATCTTAAAATTAGTTTACTTAACTTATCAATTTCACCTCTATTCTCATACATCCTTTAAATTCCGGTGTTCAAACTCAACATTATGACTTCATTTGTCTTATAAACTGATCATCGATATACACATTCTCAAACTCTTCTTATCAATCCTCAGCTTTACTCAAATATACAAATCCTTATTTCCTTTACTATACCATATTACCATGATCCAAATATACTACTGTATCCATATCAATTTCATATTTGGTTATCATATCCTGACAATATATTATAATCTTATACTTCCAGTATATTGCCATCACATATTTTTATTAGCCAACGCTAACTTTATCCTTCTAAAATGAAATCTCTTATCATATCCACATTTTTGCTTATGTACAACACTATTCTTTGTTTCAACTCATAAACTCTGGCTTTCTATATCTTATACGCTTGTCACTGATGCACTTATTCTTGAGCTCTTCTATAAGTACTCACCACGTCATTTGATCTTTTTAACGTTCTTATGGTGATACTTGTTCACCATATTCTATCTTATCCACATACTAACAAAACTAATCTTTATCACTTTTCCGATTCAAAACAATAAAGATCTTCTATCACTATTCTAATATGATTTCAACTTTCTAAAATCAACCTTTAATCTTATAAGACACTTTCTGAGGTTTCCGCTCTTCATCCTGCCTGGCCAGGGCAGGTGAATTGCTATCACCATCAGATTTGTTAGCTATCAATTCACTTTGACAATTTCTAAAATCAATTTCTACTATATCATACAAATCTTATTCTATTAGCAAGACATCATACTCCTTACACTATCAGATCAGAAAGTTTTTCATTATGTGTTGGCATGTACACCTTTTTAAAACACTTTTTACTTCGGTTTAAGCCTAGAATCAGCTAAACCTTAGCTCTAATACCATTAAATGTAACACCCCAACCCGTATCCGAGTCTGAGGTGTCACATTGACTTTTCAAAACTCCGTTCTTTACAAATCCATTAAAATATTAATTTCATCATTTAAGAAAATGAGTATTTTACATTAATAATTACAATCAAATTGTTTCTTTAAAACTATCAGAGCATATTCAATTTAAAAACTTGTAACTACATGCCAATTAATTCTATAAACAAAATACATATGTTCAATATGTTTCTGATCTGATCATCGTAAGGAAAATACTGACCTGTCTTGCTTTTCGCTACTCCACTCTCGTTTCTCATACCTACGTGTGAAACAATCACACGCTAAGTCGTTGACTTAGTGAGGCATAAAACATATAATAAAACTCTAACTCGTAATCATGCTTGAACAATTTCTACTAACATATCATATACAAGCATCACACCCACATATACATATACTAATTCCTACTATGCACATTTCATATATTCATCTATAAAATAATTATCCATATGCGCACATATCATCCCTCACTTCATAACTTTATCATCTTATTATCATACTTTCACATATATACACATCATTTTACCAAACAAACATATAGTATTACATAGCATTTTTCTCATACTATATCCTTTATTTTAGCCCATGCATATATGTGAGAACTGTAGATATGTGAGTCTATTGAGGTTGTGCACTATGTTGTCACCACAGCTCGTATGGGGTCCCACTAGGGGCTATGAATTTGTCCCGAATGACCACTATGAAATGTCATAAAGGATCACTATATATCCCGAAGAACCGCGTAGACCCTCGACTCTTGGCATGCTAACTATACCTATAGCTCTCGTATCATATAACATGAGCATTTTCACTTATATCATTTCACATATACGCTTTCATATTACATGTCATGTAAGCTTATAGCTTCTTTTCATATTCTCATAGGATCACATAACTCATATCTTATACCTTGTTTTCTCATGTTCACATTTATCATGTCATATGGCTCATATCTTTCTCATGCAGTCACATAGCACATACTTCTCATATCATTACATTCAAAAGCTTGTTAACACATATAATCATGCATACATACAATCATGTCAGTCATATACATATAATCATATATTCATGCATTCTAATATAAGAAATAGACTTGTCGCAAGTCTTGTTTCCATTTAGCACCATAGACTAACTAATATGCACTCACCTGGGCCTCATTAAGTTCCAATCCACTTTTATGATTTCATTTCTTTCGATCGAATCTTAACTTGATAATTGTTCTGGAACTTGTTCGTGCTCGATATCTATATAATCATACATTGATACATATCAGTATCCAATTGATATACTTTAATCTATCATTTCTTAGAATGAAAGAAAGATTTATTCCATTTCTCATTGAAGTGCATCGATACATTCTACAGTGTATCGAAGCATCCTTTAATATGTGCATCGATGCACTACCCATGCATCGATACACCAATCACCTTCGATGTTTTCATTTTAAGGGGGTGCATCGATGCACTCCTTATGCATCGATGCACTAATTGCATTCGATGTTTCTTCTTTAAAGAGTGCATCGATTCACATTAAATGTGCATCGATACACCTTGCCCAGAATTTGCATTTTAAGCCCGAAAACCATCAACCTTTCACTCAATTCTTCTATTTTAAGCCCCTATCATGTCATTAAACTCAACTACCATTACTTAAATCAACTTATATCCATATAAACCATCTTTATCTTCCATATCTCATCATGAATCTTAAAATTTAAGAATCTTACTAAACTTTCAACTTTATTATTAATCCTTTCTAACTTCATAAATCTCTTATTCTTATTGATGGAAAGTCAAATTCAACTTTCAATTCTTATTGTAAACTCTATTTCAATATTTCACTCAAGAACTCCAAATATTTAATCTTCCTTAACTCCTTTATCTTTTGATTTTAAGATAACTTAAGCTTTCCTTAAGCTTAGTCATCATCTAATGATCATAACCCAACCTTAAATTTAACATGAAATTATCTAAATAGAAGACTCACCTTTTGTTCAAGCCTTCACGTATGAAGAAAGAAGAAGAGAAGAGAACTCTGGAACCTTTTCTCTCTTCCCACGTGGCTTCCTTATCTTATAAGGGAAAATAAAAATCTTACTTGTCAATTGACCATTTTACCCTTTAATTCATTCCATAATTTCTAAATAACCTTCATCATATATTTCCAATAAATCATTGAACTATTCAATTATCCTACTTTAATCACCAATTTCTAAAATTTTTCAATCTAGTCACTAACCCGATATTGAGGATGTTACAATACTATACCCATGATTGGAGCAAAACTAAACAACCTGCTACATCCTATTTTTTTCTCTCTAACGACTATGGTCTCGTTACAGAGTTCACGATACAAAAAAGCTAAAATTACAGAACCCCAACTATATTGGTGACATATATCGAAAGCTTCCATTACCGGAAGATATTGGGTGTGCACCAAATTGCCCGATTTATCCAGTAGCAAGATCCCTCCAATCAACATCATAAGATATGCACGAGCTACATATATCACCTCTTGCTCTATTGATAGTTCATCTACTCTAGATTTTCTTTCCAACCACGTAATTCGTATCCACAACTCATCAATGACATCGGTTGGAGCCTCATTTCCCAATAAATTTGAAATAACATCATTTCACAAATAAGTGTTGCAAAGCACCAATGGCAAACCATTAATCGGAACGCCAAGTTGATACGCAAAATCTTCCAATGTTATCATCACTTCACCACAAGCAAAATGAAACGTAAGCGTTTCAGGCCTCCAACGCTCAATTAACGCCGATATCAGTGCCGACATCACCTTAAATCCGCGAAGAAATGTCGTTCCATATAATCCGGATTGTGAAAGATATATCACCATCCGCTCATGTGGCTCTTCATTCATCATTCCTCGATGACGAATGGCTCGTTCTTCTCGCTACAATTTAAAAATAAATTATTTAATACAATTATATAAATAATTATTATTAATACTATAGTTTTGTCAAAACTAAAATGAAATAAAACAAATTAAATTTACCATAGTCAATTTGGTTGACGAAATATTAATATCATCAAGACGTAACATTTCTTCTATTGAGGTCATTTCAACACAAAATCTTCAACACAAAAATTTTTACTCTCAATACAATGTTTGATTCCAAGTGAAAAATCAATTCAACCAAACCTCTATTTATACTACTCTACCCCATGACTAGTTTATTCAAATTGAAAATAGCCGTTGGAACTCGTCACACCGGCGTGAAGAGTTCCATTGAATTTTTTAAAATAATTTAACCGTTCAACAAATTCAAAATTATACCCGTTGGAACTCATCACACCGGCGTGACGAGTTCCTTCTGCATTAAATAATATATATATATTTATATATATATATATATTTCAATGCTTTTAAAAATCTTTTAAAAAATTATTTTTTATTGGGATTCTTCATGCGGGCATGACGAGTCCCTTAGGATATATTAAATATATTCGGGCAGTGAGACCCACGTGACATGATCCATTAAAAAAATATTCCATGAAACTCGTCACGCTGACATGACGAGTTCCATGGACACTGTAGCATTTGCCATAGATTCCAAAATAAAATTTCGGGTGTCCTATTAGGCTAAATAATCCGCCTGCTTGGATTATTGGGCTAAAAAAACCCTATATTGACATCGAAATAATAATAATAATAATATCACATCAGTACCATTGATTTTTGGGTACATTACACGTTAGTACTTAAATTATCAATTTTGGTTTGTTTAGTACTTAAATTTTTATTTTTTTAAAAAATCATACCTAACATTTAGTTTTTGTTTCATTTTAATACACCACTGTAAAAAAACTTAACGAATGAGCTCGTCGGTCGCCACACCTACAATCATCATCTGTAGCATTTGTCGGTCGCTGAAGCCCAAAATTTACAATATGCACCTTTTCGACCTCCTAAATGCGATTCCAACCTTTTCACCGAGAAACACCTTAATCTCCCCAAGTCAACAACTAACTTTTCGATTTCTTCATCCTTTTATCTCCATGGTCCACTGTTCGATGGGATTGAAATTTGACTTTGTTGGTCGACTTATCATTCTCTCGTGGTCCACCATTCGAATTGATCGTCCGTCCATTGAAGCTATACCATGTCAGCACATCAGTTAAGTTTTTGATGGCGGTTACTAAAATGAAATAAAAACTAAACGTTAAGTATAATTTTAAAAAAGAATGAAAGTTTAGGAACTAAAAGGGATCAAAACTGCTAGTTTATGTATTAAATACATAATTTACCCTTATTTTTTAACAGTCAACGATTGAAATAGAACTAAAACGTAATATTAAATATAATTTTTAAAAATAATAATCAAATGACCAAAACAAAATTTAAGTAATAGGTGGTGACCAAATACGTAGTTTACTGTAGCTTATATCCCCTTGAGCGCGTTCGTCTCAACTCCCTCCTATATCCTCCTAGACCATTTCTGGTTTATGATTAAAGCAGGGGAAGTAGTTAAAAAATCACGCACGCTTTAAACACAGCGTTTTCCATTTCCGTTCACGGCGTGATCTTCTAGCATCATCCCCAAATTTTGCCAAAACAGATAGAAGAAAAAGGCGACATCAAATCCAAAGCAAATATCAAAATGCGAAACCCTAAAATCTCCCGATCCTCTATCCACTAAGCCTTCTTTTCTTTTCTAATAGTTGTCTGAAGCTCTTGTTTATTACCTTTTTGCTCATGGCGGAGGAGGTCGGCGTCAGCTTCGGTAGCGGCGGGAGTTCGTCTTCGAGGAGAGAGATCAATGGCGCGGGATTTTCTTCGATGGACTCGTTAGAATCTCGTTGGGTGTTCCAAGACGAAGATGATTCCGAGATTGATGACGAGGAAGATGACGACAACTATGACGACGGGCCACATCTTCCTGGAGTTGACTCCGATGACGAAGATGCTCCGGATCAGCGCTTGATTCGCACCGGACCACGTATCGATTCTTTCGATGTCGAGGCTCTCGAAGTCCCTGGTGTACAAAGAAGTGATTATGAGGTATATTATCCTTTCTTTTTCTGATTTTGTTTATTTGAGAGGCGTTTATGATGCTAATCTAATAAAACTATTAGCTGTCTGTAATTTGAAATTTCAGAATCCAATTGTTATTTGCTTTGGTGGCACTGAAGAATACTTTTTATTTTTTAAATTGGTTGGTTGTTGAGGAAGTTAATAATTTCTTATTTGGAAATTTGAGCTCGAATAGTATGTTTGGCTGAAAGAATTATGCTTTTAGTTTAGGTTAATGAATAAAATGAAAACGTACGAGTATTTAATGATCTCAGTTGTTAAATAAATAATATTGCATTAGAACTTAGGATGAACTTCTCTATACTCTGAATTTGAGCGTAACCATAGTATAATTTTGGATTGAGTCCGTGCTTCCTTCAATCCTTCCAACAATTGCCATTATATTGACTGAATGGCGTATCTGTTTTTCTTATTGCTTTAGTTTTATTCCTTAGAAAAGCTACACATGTAAGCTCAATGTATCATTTTGTTACTTTTGACATACCTGTTGAATTTCACCTTTTTTGTACTGTTATATTACTTTTAGTGTGGTTGTACCATCACTCTGCATGGTAGCAAGTCTACATTCCTCCCCATGACTGTATCTGGTGGAAAGTATTAAGATTAGACTTGAATGCATAAACTTGTATGACAAGTCTAGAGTCCATCACATGATAATGAGAGGTTGGTACTTTGTCAGGAATAATATTTTAATATCAAGTATGGAATACTCTGAAGTTTATGGTGAACTGTTTTAGCAGGGAGTTCTGTTTTGTAGCATTTCAATGATTATACAACATTCCGTGGTTGTTGATGAGCTTTGTTTAACTGAAAGATTGTCCTTTTCTTGTTGCACACAAAAAAGCTTGTTTCTTGTTGTGTATGTTGGATTAAGTGCAGAACTTTCTTATAGCTATCCTTGATAACCTTGGTACTGAAAATAGGATCAGTTTTTATTAAATTTATTCCACATATGTTTGTTTTTATGCTCGTGTTTAAATGTCTACTTAAATTTGATCTCAGGATATTGGTATAGGGAGGAAGATAATACTTGCCTTCCAAACACTTGGAGTTGTATTTGGTGATGTTGGAACAAGTCCATTATATACCTTCAGTGTGATGTTTAGCAAGGCACCTATCAATGGAAATGAAGATGTTATTGGAGCATTATCACTGGTTCTATACACCTTAATCTTGATCCCCTTAGTCAAATATGTCCTTGTGGTTCTTTGGGCAAATGATGATGGTGAAGGTATGGATTTTCCTAATCATGTCCGTACTTGAGCTTTTATGTAGACATTAATCATAAATGTAAAATATATATTCCATCTTGATTGTTTCATAACTTTTCTGATTGGCTTCTTGAAGGTGGTACTTTTGCATTGTACTCATTGATTTGCCGACATGCGAAGGTTAGCCTTCTCCCAAATCAGCTAACATCTGATGCCCGCATATCAAGCTTCAGGCTAAAGGTGCCATCTGCTGAACTTGAGAGATCACTTAAAATAAAGGAGAGATTAGAGACTTCATTGACTCTGAAGAAACTTCTTCTGATATTAGTGCTTGCCGGCACTTCTATGGTGATTGCTGATGGGGTTGTTACACCGGCAATGTCAGGTTCCATATGCTATTTCTTCTTTATTTTTTTAATGATAATCGTACAATTGAGTACAGCATAACTGTACCGGCTTGTGTTTGTGTTTATTTATTCTACCTAATGTAGTGATGTCAGCCGTTGGTGGTTTAAAGGTTGGAGTTGATGCAATTGAACAAGGTAAGCTGGGATTCCTCGCTATTATCAATATTACATGACATCATTACTTTGCTTTCTTTATTTCTGGTTCAATAACATGCTGTTAATCTGTTTCCCTCAAACCAGTTAAAATCCAATTGAACTGACAAAAAACTGGATTAATTCCATTTTAAACTGGTTTTATATTTATTTTATTGTTTTGTTGCTCAAAAATTATTTTAAGTACTTGGATTCAAAAATTATTTTTAATTATAAATATTAAAAAATATAATATTATATTATTATAAATATTAATAAATATATTTTATATATTTTAATAAATAATTTTTGATTAAAATTATATTAATAATTTTGAGTATTTATTCTTTGAAGTGAAAAGTTCGGAAAATGACTTACGGAAAATCAAACCATAAGTCATTTTTCAGAAAATGCAAAGGAAATTCTATTGACCAGGAAAATATTTTACATTGACCAACCAATTTTCATCCAACCAAACACTAGAAAATGAGGAAAACGTTTTCCGGAAAATGTTTTACGTGAAACAAACAAACCTTAAGTAAAGACTGTATCATTAAGCCAACTGCATTTTTTATTAACCATAGTACATATTTAATATGAAATAATTTGTTAATGATACGATCTCTTTTACAATGTATTAGAGTCCTCATCCGTCAACCTCTTATCTGCATAGATTTATATACAACATATATGGATTTATGATGAAGTTCCATGTCTCTCACCTTTTCTTTTCCCCGGCTGCCTTTACATATTAAGAGTTAATTTTTCCTTTATGATTTTTGCCAGATAATTACAAGTGAATTTCTATTTTTTGGTTAACTTTTCTCTTTTCTCTATGTGCAGACGAAGTGGTGATGATATCAGTTGCTTTTCTTGTGATTTTGTTCAGTGTACAGAAGTTTGGAACAAGTAAAGTGGGACTTGCTGTAGGCCCTGCTTTGTTCATATGGTTTTGTTCTCTAGCAGGCATTGGAATTTATAATCTTGTTAAGTATGATACAAGTGTCCTGAGGGCATTTAATCCTGTTCACATCTATTTATACTTCAAGAGGAACTCAGTTAAGGCTTGGTATTCGCTTGGCGGTTGCCTCTTATGTGCAACAGGTAACACATTAATAAAAATTTAGGGTTGGTGAATATAATTATTTTAATAAAATTTCATTTGTTTCTTAAATATAATTTTTAAGTATCATAGTGCCATGTTTTTTCTCTTGCAAGCCGCAAACTTGCCATGCGGACAATAATGGCTTTAAATAAGTTCCAAGTTTTCATCTCAAATTGCCTGAACACTTTTTTTTTGTTTCTCCTAAAGCTTAGTTTTCTGCAGCGGAATATGATTCATGAAGATGTTTACCCAATTCAGTTAAAATTTATTTCTTTTATTCAGCGTTGATGAATTTGAACATTAATGGTCATTGTATCCGATCTTTACTATCTGTTGATGGTTTTGTGCTTCAGGGTCTGAGGCAATGTTTGCAGATCTTTGCTATTTTCCTGTCCAATCAATACAGGTAATGGATCTAGATAACTTGATTAACAAATCTTCTGGTTCCTGTACATCCTTTTATACAATATAATGACTGATGAGATTGTTAGTTCACTCCTAAATTTCCTTTTATTTGCTGATGGTTGTCTGCAGCTTACATTTGTTTTTCTCGTATTGCCTTGCCTGTTGTTGGGTTATCTGGGTCAAGCAGCTTACCTCATGAATAATCCTAATGGTGCTGAGCAGGTTTTCTTTTCTTCAATTCCAAGTAAGTTTTATCCTCAATTGGTAATGGGACCACCTAATAGTTGAATTTCATTTTTTTATTTGCAACAGTCTTGCTTGCCTTCCTCTAAATGAGAAACTTGTGGACTCCATGTAGGTGGCGTGTTTTGGCCAATCTTTCTCATAGCTAATATTGCCGCTTTGATTGCTAGCCGAACTATGACGACTGCTACATTTTCATGCATAAAACAGTCAACGGCTCTTGGTTGTTTCCCTCGTCTTAAAATCATTCATACATCTAGAAAGTTCATGGGTCAGATTTATATCCCAGTCATAAACTGGTTTTTGCTGGTAGTTTGCTTGATTGTTGTGTGCTCTATCTCAAGCATTAACGAGATTGGAAATGCATATGGTAATAGTCTCTCTCTCTCTCTCTCTATATATAGATATGTGTATATGTATATATACCTGTTTACAAACTTTATAACTTTTGTCATCCTTGAATTAATTTGTAGTGCCATGTAACTTAAAAACCTAAGTTCTTTCTGGAATGTAAAAAACTGTTTTGCAGCCAGTTCACTGCGGAATAGCTGAAACAATAAGCCTAATTTATCTAAGTTTTCTTTCGGCTATGGTTTGCTTTTCTCAGGTATAGCTGAGCTGGGAGTCATGATGATGACCACAGTTTTAGTTACCATTGTCATGCTTCTCATATGGCAGATAAACATCGTAATTGTGCTGAGTTTTGTGATCATTTTCCTGGGTTTGGAATTGGCTTTTTTTTCCTCCATTTTATGGAGTGTGACAGATGGAAGTTGGATAATATTGGTTTTTGCTGTGATAATGTTTCTCATTATGTACGTCTGGAATTATGGTAGCAAGCTAAAGTATGAAACCGAAGTGAAGCAAAAGCTCTCAATGGATTTGATGCGAGAACTGGGCTGCAATCTTGGGACAATCAGAGCTCCTGGCATTGGTTTGGTTTATAATGAGCTGGTAAAAGGAGTACCGGCAATATTTGGCCATTTTCTAACCACGCTCCCTGCTATCCACTCTATGATCATCTTTGTCTGCATAAAGTATGTCCCTGTTCCTGTGGTGCCTCAGAGTGAAAGATTCCTTTTCAGGCGAGTCTGCCCCAAAAGTTACCATATCTTTCGCTGCATTGCCAGGTAAGGTGCTCTGACTGGAAGCTCCAATCTTGTTAGTTTGCCTTATTCCGTTTTTTTCATGTTAGTTGGAGGTATTGAAATTTTGAAGCGCAATATTTATCATAGAAACTAACTGGAATGGTAAAACGACACCTGGACAAGGTGTTGCCAAAATTAATCTGGCAATAACATTGATTCATTGAAAAAAGAAAGAAATTAATCTACTCCTCCAAAAACACTTATGATCAAAGCATATGCACAATTTTTTCACCCTTATGCCTATTCTCATACCCTCTGTTGGGGGACCAACCACTTTCTCAGGTATGGGTATAAGGATGTCCGTAAAGAAAACCACCAGACATTTGAGCAGCTGCTGATTGAGAGTCTTGAAAAGTTCATTCGTCGGGAAGCTCAGGAAAGGCAATTGGAAAGTGATGGTGATGAAGACAGAGATTATGAGGAGGATAACTCTTTGTCAAGAGTTCTCATAGCTCCTAATGGAAGTGTTTACTCACTTGCTGTTCCGCTGTTGGCTGAGTTAGGGGGTTCTAGTAATGATCCCATCACTGAAGCAAGCACTTCAGAGGAGGTGACGGCAGGTTTGCCTGCAGATCCACTTGTTTCAGATGCAGAGCACGGACTGGAGAGGGAGCTATCGTTCATACGCAAAGCTAAGGAATCTGGAGTTGTGTACCTTCTTGGTCATGGGGATATTAGGGCAAGAAAAGATTCTTGGTTTATAAAGAAACTGGTTATCAATTACTTCTATGCTTTCTTGAGAAAAAATTGCAGAAGGGGTATTGCGAATTTGAGCGTGCCCCATTCGCATCTCATGCAGGTGGGCATGACTTACATGGTTTGATGGTTCATTTTAACCAAACTTAAATAAAGTGCATAGTTTTTGTCACTTGGAAAAGGACGGTTCAACAAAGGCAGATGACCATTCAGAAAGGGCCTATCCTTTTAGCAATACTCAATCGAAGCTGCAACGCGGAGGAGCTCAAGTCAACCGATAGCAGCCAGTCTTCAACCTTTCTCCAGATGGATGCTGGCCCTTTCAATCTGCAAATTTAGTATGGAATGCTTTCACTTGGTTTTCATTAGGCTTCGCTGATTAGATATTTTTGTAATATTTATGGAGTTGCCTTTACTTTTGTGTATTGGTTTATTCGCTGTCAGAAGAAAGTTCATATTTGTAATTGTTGGGGGAAGATTTTTTTCTTTTTCTCAATTTAAGTGAATATCTTTTCGGGCTAATTAAGTGATACCTAGAAAATATGTAGATATATATTGCAGTTTCAACAGTAATGTACATTTAGTCATTCTATTAGTGTGGGGCAAGTTTAGGGATGATATAAGAGACCCTTTGGGGTTTTTTCCTCTCTTTTTTTTCTTTTCAATAATAGCCAATAGGGTTAGTGTATTGATATCTTGTTGTTGGTATCGGTACAATACGGTTCTTATTTTTAAAAGAATAAGAAAAAAAGAAGCGATAGAAGTTCTGATATTTTCTTTTCAAAAATGAAAACCATGATATATGATACAATAAATCAAACTATAATTACATAGATGTGTATTTGAGAAATGGATATCACAAAGAGATTACCAAAGTTGGTGTACGGTTGAAGTGGTTCTCTTAATTAATTTAGCACAACTAAATTTTCATTTTTCTTGATCAAAGCTTTCGATCAATAAATCTTCTTTCTATTTTCATACACGTGTATTCTTGGTGTAAGAATACCTCTCAATTTAAAACGCTAAAAAAATCTAATCATTTTTATAGAGTTTTCGACAAGCCTATAAACCTAGGAATTAAGTTACACAAATTTGGTTTAATATAAAAACAATGGCTTAAACTATACTCAAAATATAAACGTAACACACATCACTAAACGATTTTTTAAGGTACCTAAAAATGTAACGGAGAAAATATTAGACATTTATTTTTAACAAAAATTTCTTAAAGCACCAAAAATCAAGTTTAGATATAATTTACAATTATTTTTATATTAAGTCCAAAAATTATAAATAAATCTTTAGATTATTTTCAACAGTTCTCTCTCTCTCAAAATTTTTATAATGCATGTAAGCCTTGTGGATCTAAACAAAAAAATAATAAAGTTAAATATATTTATTTATACAATACATGTGAAAACATGTTTTTTTCCCCATTTTTATCAATAAAAGATTATCACTTTTATGTGACACATTTTATTATTAAAAATAATATATTTGATAAATATTTGATTTAGAATACTAAGTTGACAAATAATTCAAATAAATGTATTTGTGAGTAAAAAACAAAAGACAAATGATGTACACTGACTGCTAGCAAAATTTTTCAGATGATGCATTTGAAAAGAAATCGTAAAATAATGCAATCGTGGAGTTATTTGTTTGAATAGGACAAATTCTACAATAGAATGTCGGAGACACATTGAAATGATAACGTTCATGGTGTATCATATGAAACATCATACGTCTTTAATTGGGGTTAAGGAAGACACTAGGACTGCAATGTGTCTCCTGATCCTGACACCACTCTGCAAGCATTTCACGGTCACGGGCTGATGCGATGAGATAGGAGCATGCAGGCTTGCTGTTTGTAGTCTGTATTTCACAGGCAAATAATTGAAAAACAGCAACAAGTGAGGGAGAATAACTGAACAAAGCAATAAGTGAGGGGTAATGCTTAGGATATATACGATGTTATGGGGAGAGTAAGATAGCACGGAAAAAAAGAAAAAGAAAAGAGGAGACAAATTGCTTTGAGAGGAATCATTTAAAGGGGAGGAGAAAAAAAGATCGAAGAAGGTAAATTTTTTTTTTACATAAAAAAATTAGGTTAGGGGTAGTTTCTTAGTCCAGGGCCAGGACATACCTAAGACCAAAGTTTAGATAAATTATTTTTGTTTTTCGTTTTGAAGATAATTTTATATTAAATTATTTTTGTTTAAATTAATATAATATTTAGATTTTGATTTATTCACTAATTAAATTAATTATTTTTTTTATTTTTTATAGATTCGTTCATATGGCAGAACAAAATCAACTACTGAAACATGACGATCAACATATTTCTAACCATTTGAGAATAATGGTGTTATTATTATTTTAACAAAATAATATATTTTATTTGAGAATGAATTATTATTATTAAATGCTAGAAATTTATTTTATGATTAATTTTATGAATTACCACGAACCAACTTGTCTCAGTATTTAAAGGAATCATTTTTGTTCCTAGAGGTCATGGGTTCGAGCACCAGCGGCTGCAATATGGTGATTGAACGTTTATTGTTAAATGATTGAGAGTATTTAGGAGAGATATTACTTTGTAATCACCTTACTTAATAAAAAATAATTTTATGAATTAAATAATTTTAAGAAAAGCAACGAGTCCTCCTTCATTGACTCAATATTTTTAATAAGTCACATCTTTTGATTGTCGATAACTTCCAATAGGTTGGATTTTACAATGTAACATTTGTTTGAGTGTACAAGTTGGTATCATGTTTAATCAGTGCGTTGATTGAATGTTGGACACCAAAAACACATACATTTTATTTTTCATGTAGAGAATGCACGATAACTCTGGAGGATGTGACCATGCAACTCGAGGTCCTAACAAATGGGATGCCAGTGGTGTGAAAAAATTATTACAATGATTTGGAAATACTTTAAAATGAGTTTCTTAGGTAGATGCTAGTCAAATCATATTTAAAAGGGTGACTTTTGAGGCTATCATTGTCGAAGAATCAATTTAACCTATAACGAAATAGTACCCAACAAGAAATTTGTATGCAACTCAAGCATATATATTGCAGTTTATAGGGAGAGTTTTGATGTCGGATAAATCCAATAATCTTGGTTCACACACAATTCTCTCGTTTTTTTGAGAAATTTTGAGAATACTTGTCAATATAGTTGTGGATCGACGATATAAACATTCTTGTACCGCCAGATGTGCAAGGCATATTATTAATCTAAGTAATATTAATACAATGAAAATTGGTGGATGTCTGATGTTGCTACAATCATGGCTTGGCATAGATTTTCATTTTTAACACCGATTAGTTGAACTATGGTTGACTTTCCTCTTACCGAAAGGAAATATTTCTCTATTTTGATTTAAAATCTTAATTGGAATTTATTTATTTATTTTTTATTAAAAATAATTAAGGAATACTTTTTTAATTGATATACAGACGGAGGCATAAAATAGAAAGAACAAGGTTGATGCACAATAATATTTAAGAGTTTAGGTTGAAGATCGACATTAGAAGCAAATATGAGGTATATATTATTATTTCTAATTTCTAATTTTGTATAATTGAATTTTATTTTTTATATATATATATTTTATTAAATTTTATTTATTTATTTATTGATAATTTTACGTAATTAATTTTTATAAATATTTTAATTTTACATTTTAATTGGAGGCCGTACGTAGAAGAAGAAATTATTATGTATGTTGCAAGATGTTTGGGATGGTTGTCAATGATGTGTTGTTACATCGTTGATTCATTTGCTTTTGTTGAGTTTTAGTTTTCAGATAGAGTGTTAAGGCAGTTCAACTTCCACCATCCTATTCCGCAAATTTTATACGATCATAACGACCTCAACAAATTAGATGGATGGGGTAAGCACAACATGAATTGGATTGAGAAGTATGTGAACTACATTAATATTTGGAAAAATAGGGCTTCGTACCTACTAGCGCTTATTTTCACTCAAGATGATGACTTTGGTTTTCAGACTTCGGCTTACATTAACTATTATTAGGATAATGAAAAACAACAATTGACAATTATGGGAGAGAGGCGACAATTTATATAATTTAAGAAAGAATTTGTTAAAGCCAAAAAAATCTATACCAAGTGGGAGTGGGAGTTCATCACACTATAAAGTGGAAATAACACTTGTGGATAATAGCTCAACATAACCTTTTGGCGATGCATGATCATTTTATCAAGAGTTTGATGATTTTATTGTTGCAATGTACATACTTGAGTTTATAAATCCTCAGTAGCCCCATCTACTCTCAGTTTGAATCAACGTATGATTTTTAATATTGAAAACATGACATCTATGATGTCAAATACGACTATTTGTCATTCAAGTTTCCATCGGAGATGTGAGAGTAGAGTGAGGGGCATTTATTTACAAAACTGGATTATATACCCTCAATGAATGAGGAGGATGGCTACCAGGCTCCTGATCGACCACAATATATCAACGTGCGCTTCGACATTATCATTTCACAACACATTGATGCCGACAAGAATTGTCAAACAACCTATTATTTTTGTATAAAAATTAATGTTAAATAAAATGTTATTTATTCAAATGATGGTTTAATTCTATTTAATTTATGTATGCAAACTGTGTTAAATTCATTTTAAATCAAATATGGAAATCCATCACACTCGTTCAAAAAAAAGAGGAAAAATCAAACATTCATTCAAATAAAATATGAAAATCCATAAAACACATTCAGAAAATAAATAAGAAAAACCATACATTCATTCATTCATTCATTAAATTGAAATAAAAACAAATTCAAATGTTCATTCATATTCATATACAAATACAAATATGATTATTAGTGAGGTCTATATCTTGTTAGATTTGGACACTTTTTTCAATGACGTTCACCACTACATAGTCTGCATCTCTTTGGTTGGCCTTTCTTTCTAATATGGAAATCCATATAGGTATGAATATGAGAGGGCCCAGGTTGACCTTTTGGACTTCTATGAAGCATTGGATTTGGCATTCATATGTCATGATTCTTTTTGAGCCAATATGATTCATTTGGGATCTGTCCGAACTCATAGCTGTAGACATTTAATATCTTCTGTAGGTGAAACCACTCATCAATATAAATGTACACGTTTATACCAGCATGCAACAATTTCATGAGAACAATGATATCTCCATGCCTACAAGCGACTACAATCACACCATCTGTGTTGTAAATCAACTCTAAATGTTTGGCATGTCACAACAAAAGTATGTTCAATTCAGTCAAAATCATGAACAAGCATTAAGGTTGCCAATCACTCATTTTCTTTCTTTGCTTCTACCGTTATATAAGCCTAAGTTTTCCTCTATTTATGGACACTCAATCTCATTCCCTTTTTCGGACCAAACCGTAGCCAACCTAAAGTATATCACTTTCACTACACTCATTACTGGAGATGGCATGTACCTTTTAGTACTGAATTAATAGCCTCAGTAAGGTTTTTTTTTCATGTTTCCATATCATCAACCACCATCGTATGCTTACGAACATTTTTCCCACTGGATTTTTGAAGCCCACTTCTAAACACACTCGTCATAAAATATTTTCAAATTCTCCAACCTCTTATCAAAATTTGGTTAACATAGTTTGTATCCTGTTTAATAATATATATTGTGTTAAACATCAATTAAAAATACATAAATAGATATATACATGTTGAAAATAAAACTTACTCATGCTTATTATCCCGTTACGAATACGAGTGTTATGAAACTGATCGATACTATTCTTACCAATATGATGGATACAAAATGTGGGATATGTATGTAGAGATCTTCAATGACTTTTTGGTCGTTCAATTATTGCCAAAATACTTGTTCCTCGATCAGATATCAAGAAAACTCCATCTTCTCGAATGACATATTGACGTAGATTAGTCAAAAAGAAATCCTAAGCTTTTACTGTCTCTCATTCAACAATGGCGAATGCAACTAGGAATATATTTTGTTGACCATCTTGGGCAACTACTATCAATAATATATGCTTATATTGACCTAAGAGATTATAAAATAATGGGTAAATAAGACGTTTAATACTTAAACTATATGTTTTAGTCTGCTTTAGTACATAAACTTTCAATTTTTTTTTCAAAATCATACCTAACATTTAGTTTTCATTTCATTTTAGTACTCGTCATTAAAAACTTAATGAGTTTAATACATAAACTATCAATTTTGGTCCCTTTTTTTAGGTTAACTTTCAATTTTTGTTCAAAACTTAACGTTAAAATTTGAACATATATACTAAAATGAAACAAAAACTAAAGTTTTTAATGGCTGGATACTAAAATGAAATAAAAACTAAACTTTAGGTATGGTTTTGAAAAAATTAAAAGTTTAGGTACTAAAATGGATTAAAACGGATAGTCTAAGTACTAAAGTGTAATTTACCCATTATTTTATAACCTATTATATATATTCATTTCTACAGTCGCGTACCATATACTTGGATCATACGTTTGTAAAATAGAAATGATTCTATGCATGACTTGAACATGGTTTGGGATTTCACTATGATTTCTGGGATGAATCGTTTTATTACTTATAACAAATCTGATAGCTTATTATACGATATGTCCTAATCTCCATATGTCATTTTAATTGCCTCTTCATTTGCATTCCAAACCTTGTCATATTTCACATGGTATCCAAACTACCTTTATATATATGCAGCTAACACTCAACAAGAGATTCTTTGATTTTTTTAACCAACACCTTCACGTATTGATATATTACATTGGAGTCTAATAATAAGTGGTCATGTTTGATGGAGTTTTTCAAGCAAGTGTGAGAATCATTATACTTTGTGATGACTCAAACATCTTCACTCTAAATTTTTGACACTATGATCTTCTACTTGTATTCTGGGCCATTTTTAACATACTTCACATATATGCTTTTCAGGTTGGACTCTGCAACATGGACATTAACATGTCCTTCGATACAATACTCTTTAACCGCCAACACAACTTTATTGTTTTCTCTAAATTGCATCTCAACTGATTATTCACATGAGTTTTCGAATGATTCAACCATGTGGTATAGAGTTAAATGTAGCAAATTTGGGAATTTAGGTGCCTTCATCGCATCATTATCTATCTTGTACATGTGAGGGGCATGTTGATACGGTTTCGGAACTTTATCAATGGCCAAATTAGATGCACAACCATCGTAGAGATTGTTATTTTCGGCCAAAATGGGTTCCTTAGTTTCTTCATCTTCATTGTAATCATCATGTATTTCTCACTATCAATTTTCAACATTGTAGACAACAATTTTCATCCGGCCTTTTTAAATCTTTCATTTCATTTCAATTTTATTTTTATCTTTTACTAATATTAATTATTACTACTACGTTTAATAGATAAATATTATTATTTTGATTATATTTTTCGGTTAGGTTCTAAATATATTATAAATATTAAATATATCAAATGCTTAAATAAAAATATATTAACTTGATTTATTTATATGTTAACATATCATACAAGGTGAACCCATACAATTACACATTGATCAACCCAAGGAAATCAATACAAGGCAGAAGCCCAGACAACGATTAGCATACCCAAAGAAGGGAATCATTAGGGTTTTGTAACCCGACCAAATTGGCCCATTAGGGCAACCGAGTAATTAAATTAGCCCATTAGGGCATCCAAACAATTAATTTGGGATCTACAACAATTTGAATAGTTGTCATGGAACTTGTCATGCTGACGTGACGATTTCTATGAGATATAATTTTTTAATGGACCGTGTCAGATGGTCCCCATACCCAGATTAATATTTTTTTTGAGGGAATAGTCCCAATAATATTTTTTTTGTAATTTTTAAAAGAAAAAAATAATAATATTTTATCTCCAAGGAACTCGTCACGCTCCAACGATAAAAGATTTTCAAATTTTTGACCATTATTAAACGGTCGAATTTTTTTTTAAAATTTTCAATGGAACTGATCACGCCGGTGTTACGAGTTCCAACGGCAAAAAATATGTCTTCCCTTTAAGTTGTGCACGTCATCTTTAATCTCTTACTTTAGACACTCATTTCATCTTCAATCTCCTACGCAAAAAAAACTCCTTTCATCTAACCAAAAATATTTCAAACAATGAGCAACAAATTCTTCACAATTATCCATTATAATGATGAAATTCTACAAAATGATGTTGGTGTTGTGTTTAAGTCAGAAAGGCCGATCAATATGATGTTCCTTGCAGATGTATCGCATCACCAAATGAAGCAAAAAATTGAGAGAAAAGTTGGAGCTTCTGTTTCATGTTTAAGTTATCGGCACCTGATCTCCTCAAATCCAATGACTTATGGAAACGTTCAACTTGATGATGATGACGATGTTGCTGTTATGGTTGGACTTCATCAATCATCAGATAATAATATGGTGGATATGTATGTCGAAACGACGAATGCAACTGATATTCCGACGTCATCAGTACCAGCTCGAAGAACAGAATAAGCATGACCCTCTCAACGACATGGAAGTTATGGTGATGAGAACCTTGTTGGACGGTTCGGTGAAAACGTTACTGAATTTAGCGAGGATGATGAAGACATTGTTCCGTTCATAGACGATGTAAAGGATTGCAGAATGCTCCAAATGTTTGGGCAAGGATAGAAATCGATCCTGAATTCAATCATTAGGATTTGCCTCAGTATCATCATGCAGTTGCAATGCATGACATTAACTACGATGCTATGAGAAATCCTAAAATATTTGATATGATAGAGTTATGTACTGCCCACTGGGGTTCTTCAGATGAACGGTCATCTGAGTTGGCTATTGGGTCTCAGTTTGAAACAAAAAAAGAGGCACAACTAGTAATCAAGGAGTATTGTATCAAAGCTTATCTTCAATTCTATATCTCGGAGTCGAATGAAAAAATTTATTTCGTAAGGTGTATACATCATGATGTTGGTTGTAAATGGAGGATACGTGTATCATACCTATAATGGAACATGTTGAGGGAAGTCATAAGGTTCAATGTAGAGCAAACATGTACAATGACCTCCTTGACACAAGACCACAAACATTTAAATTCGGATGTCATATGCTCTTATGTGAAGCTGTTGGTGGAAAAAATCCAAGAGTGTCGATTTCTGTGTTAGTGGTATCCATTTGGAATACATTTGGCTATATTCCAACTTATTACAACGCATGGATGGCTAAACGGAAAGCATTGACCTTGTTGTATGGTGATTGGGATCAGTCATATAATGAGCTACCACGTCTGCTGCAAGCAATATAATATTTCATCCCTGAAACCATTGTTAGGTACTATACTCATCATGCAATCACGTTTAAGGGATACGTTATCCTTGGGAAGAGAATTTTTGGTGGCTTGTTCTGGGAGTTTAAGTCAGCTATAGAAGGGTTTAGATTTTGTAAATAAATGATTCAAGTTGATGACACTTTTCTCTATGGGCTCTACAAAAACGTCTTGATGATAGCCATTGTACAAGATGAAGATAGAAATATTTGCCCCATTGCCTTCGCCATTGTTAAAAATGAATCGGAGGAAACATGGAATTTCTTTCTCTCCAACTTGCATTCCCATGTTGTCACTCAAGAAGGGGTTTACATGATCTCAGATCAGTCGCTTGGGTTGTTAAGCACAATTGGTAGACCTGGAAATAGATGGATGCCACCTCACGCATATCCTGCATATTGTATTCGTAAACGTCGAATGCAATGAGGAGGTTTAAGCACAAAAGATCAAAAAATAGATTATCAACATGGGTAAGTACCTTAGCATTTGTCATTAATTATTTTTGCTTCATTAATGTTTTTTAGTAACATTTAAGTTACTGTTTTTAGGGTATCCTTTAGTCCAACAAAACTTTCGTGTACGGCTTAAAAATTTGAGAAGATACAGAGATGATGTGTATGAGTTCGTAGCTAAAATACCAAGGGAGAGATGGTCACAAGTATATGATGTTGAGGGTCGACGTTACGGCCATATAACTACCAACTTTGCTGAATGTATCAACTCAGTGCTGAAAGGGACTCGACATCTCTCGATAGCAAGTATTGTTAGGGAGACTTACTTTAGGTTGGATAAAGTATAGGTAGAAAAAAGTGCACAAATTGATGCCATGATCAGCGATGGGAGAAATTGAGCTCCATATTTAGAGAAGGCAATGGAAAAGAATCAAACACATGTGACATCAATGTTTGTCCACAATTTTGATGGACTTGATTCTGATTTCGTTCTCCAATCTCTAGTTCGACCACATGAGGGAGGTAATTCTACAACATACACTGGTAATCTGAATATAAGATGGTGTGATTGTGGTCAATTTCAATCTTTTAGGTTCCCATGCGCTCACGTTGTTGCTGCATGTATACACATCAATGTTGACCCATACTTATATGTTGATGACTGTTATAACCTGCAAACCATGCACAACATTTAAAGTTGTGACTTTAAGTACCTCCCAAATGAAACATAATGGCCTACATGCACAATTTCTAAGAAATGGTTGCCAAATCTCGATTGTGTAGGAAGTTACAGGGTCGATCTGAATCTAGCCGAATTCATACCGATATGGATATCCTCAAAGAGAGCCAGGTCAACCAAAACTTTGTGGCCACTACAGAGGTGAAGGTCATAACAGAAAACATTGTCCACATCTTCCAAAATATCTTGTTGGACGCTAAAATAAACGTTACAAAATGTTGAACTTTATTTTGATAAAAGAATTAAGGCATAATGTTTTTGGACTTGAATTGAATTTGTTCAAGGTTTTCAAAGTTTTTAAAATTAATTCAAAGTTGATTTTAATTTGAATTGAGAAAAAAATACGTTTTTGTACATGTAGTACCGATACTGTTCATATGGTATCGATACCAAATGTATCAGAAGTATCAATACCCAAAGGAATACCGATACCAAAGGTAATGATAGTATCGATACTCATAACATAATATCGATACTACCAGCATTGCTCAAATTTCATAATGCAAAAATGATATTGATAACCTAAAGGAATACTGATACCAAAGGTAATGGAAGTATCGATACTCACAAGGTAGTATTGATACTACCAGCATTGCACAAATTCCAGAATGCAAAAATCGTACCGGTTCCTAAAGGGGTACCGATACCAAAGGTAGTGGAAGTATCGATACTCATAAGGTAGTATCGATACTACCAGCATTGCTCAAATTCCAGAATAAAATAATATTAATTTTTATATTTCTTTTAAAAAATTACAAGAATTTTTTTAATCCAGGCATGGGGCCCATCTGATACGACTCATTAAAAAAATTATATCACATGGAACTGTTCAAATTGCCGTAGATCCCAAATTAATTGTTTGGGTGCCCTACTGGGCTATTTTAATTATCTGGTTGCCCTAGTGGGCCAATTTCGCCTCGTAACCCTATCTGCACTACCAGTAATTGTCTGTTAGGTCCATGAAAGATCTAAAGACTCTGATTAGAAAGACATATAGGGTTTTCAAACCTAGTGAGAAGTCATCTTCACTGTCGTCACAAGCAAATCTCAGCCGTTGGATCTAGTCATTGATCCAACGGTTTTTGTAATCCCATGAATATCAATGGTTTGGGTTCATTGCGCTTCTGTTGCATGCATAAGCATTTGGGACTCCCACGCGCTCACCGTTAGGTTCTGACTTCTTCATCGATTACCATGATAGTCCCATAGGCCACTAGTCCCCTCCACGGATGTTCGTACGTTCCTTGAAATGTCCCATCTTTCACAACAATAGAGAATAATATAGGCTCTTGCCTAGCATGCAGAATGACATTTAGTCCCATGCAAATTATCCCAAATGGTCCTATCACTGGCAGCATCACATGCATACAAATACACAAAAAACAACATATTGTATTTTTGATTTTTTTTTAAATTTATGTAAATCGGGTCTATATAAACCCAACAAAGAAATTTGTAAAGGGATCTTCCCCCTCATCTTTCATAGAGTAATAGAAGGGCTCTCGCCCACTTTTCTTTTCTTTTTGAAACAAGCAATTAGTAATCAAAAAAAGGAAAGAAAGCTCAATGGTTATCTTATTCAATCACTTTTTCAAAGATCATTTCTTTTTTCATTTTCCAAAATAGAAAAGAGAGGAGGGTTTTGATTTTGTTTACCTTACTCGGGTCGATTTTTAGCGGGAATAGGAAGAGCATCACTCGAGTTGTCATTGGGGAGGGGAAACCAAAGAGTCAAAGGACTATATGGTTCTATTGGGGGCTCGATTTTAGGTTTAAATCTAGGAGGAAAGTGTTTTTATTGAAGACAAGGAGTCACTGTAGTCCCGGGTCGCCGGAAAGAGTGTAGCTGAAGGGTTGAGGAGATTTTTGAGGTCTCTTTAGGTACGGTTTCATGTTTTCAATTTTATATAGGGGTTTATGGAGGAAGATTGAGTGTTTTTCAATCAATATTGAGATTGTTTGGTATTTTTAACCACCGTCGGTGAAGGTCGGAGCAGAGTGGCTGACGATGGTTGAAGACATCGTGGAGGAGAAGCAGCACCGGGAAGAGATTGAGGAGTTGATAGAAAAACTAAAGTTTTTGTGTGTGTTAGGGTTTTAAATGAAAGAAATAGTAAAAAAAGATGGGTTTTGTAGTATAAGTTTCTGGGTTAATTGTGCTTAAATCCTTCCATCTTTACCGTGTTTTTTTATAAAATGGTCATTTGCTTGTCCTTTTTTAGTTGTTTTATTTGAATATATGTCCTTAATGTGCTATTTTATAATTTAGTATTTCATTAATTATCATGATTTATATATTTTGGTTAATTATGTTTATGTCCCTTAATGTTGCGCGTGTTTTCAAAATTTGGTCACTAGACCTTTGTTGTTTATTTGCTTCAATTTTAGCTTAGATATTCACATCATTCTCAATTTGGTCCTTAATTTTCTTTTTTATTTGTTTTTATTTCAAATTCAGTGTACTGATTGTATTATTTTTCCTTTTATGGTTGTTCTTTAACTTACTTAGAATTTTAGGTATATTTTTATTTTAGTCCTCACATGTTTTTTGTGTTTTTACATTTTAGTCATCTTTTCAGCTTATTTTAATTTCGTTGCCTTATTTATGTTTATTTCAATTTGGCCGTAGTTCTGAGTTTATGTTTTATTTAAATTTGATCCCTGAGTTGTTGTGATCCTAATTTGTGTTTCATTAGTAATTTTAATTTGGATGTGTTATTTCATGTATATTTCGTCTTTAATTTATTCATTTCTTTATTGATTCGAGGTATGCATTTTATTCTAATTTAGTCTTTTATTTATAATTAGTTTACTCTATTTTGGTTGAACCCTAGATTTAGATGCATTGTAATTTAGTCCTTACTAGAATACTTAGATTATAGGTTTAGTCATTAAATTTAGACTTCTTTTAGATTTAGTCCCTAAACTTTTAATTAGGTATTAGTTTAAGATAATTAATTAGGTCTTTAATTAGAGCCCCCACTTTAGTTTAATTTCTATATACTCCTTTAATTTAAGGAGTAATCTAAGTTGGCCCTCGCCTACATGCTTAAGGGACCATCTCGATTATTCGATTCAATAACTGGTTAAAATTAAATATGTCAATATTAGAGCCTCCATTTCTAGGTTTAGTCAATTAGGTTCTTTAAATCACATAAATTGACACTTTATGTCAGGGGAAGCCTTAATTAATTCACCTAGTTTAATTAGGTACAATAAAAAGTTGTTTGCTTGCATTTGGATTCAAAATAGTAAGGCAATGTTGATTTACCAATGAGTTAATGGTGTATCTTTCGCATTATGCTCAGGGGGTGACCGCTGGTAATTCCCGAAGTAGATAAACATCCTTTTTAAAACCCTACATTTTTTTAATCTTGAGGCAATGACCGGTTATTGGGTACAATAATTGATCTCCCACGTTCATGATTGGGGGTGAAAATTATTTTCTTTAGTAAACGAGCACCCTTTTCAACTTTGCATCCATAGTGATTACCAAATTAAATAAAACCTCGAACTCAAAACTTTTGATTTTAAATATAGGGTAATCGACTAGGTACCAATTTTTGGTCGCTGTGGGGGTGCTAACCCTTCCCCATGTGTAACTGATTCCCAAACCTATTTTTTAGTTTTCCCAAACCCCGAACTTACTATTTTGATAAAAACAAAATGTTTTATTAAATTACTTGGTTTTTATTATGTTCCAATCGCACCATAAATGATTGGTGGTGATTCCCAACATTTCGTAAAACCATTTCAAAAACACTTCAAAACCCCCATCGTTGTAACTTGTCGGCCTTTCCCTCGAGGGGCCGATTGCTACAACTTGGCGACTCCACTAGGGACATTTTTTTCTATAAAAAAAGAGTCGAGCCACGAGTTGATTACCCTATATTCGAGATTTGGAAATTTTGAGTTTGAATTTATTTAATTTATAACTCATTATGTTCTTTTCAAAAATTCAAAAAACTTTTCTCTCTAGTTAATGCTTTCTCTTGATTTAATATTTTAGAATTGTTACATTTCATATCTCTATACCAGAGCTTCGTCCAGTTTCACCTAAGTAGGGGAAAACATAACACCACCTTGGAATATTAGTTTTCCTCGTGTAGGTTTGACAAAGTACCTATGGGAATCATTTTAAATGTTTGTCCGGATATTGGTTTCCAAAACACTCATTTAGTGATGTGATCCCCTAGGATAAATTCGTTTCCCAAGTATGTAATGGGCCAGAATTTGAAGTCCTTATTTACCTCAACAAGTTGTAAGGATAGTTTGGGAACCTTTTCTAGAACCAAACCATCATTTAGAGAATTTAGTAAGCCTACCCCTCTAGAGCCATGCGATAACCTAAGAGAACTAGAATGCATGTGGTTAATACTTTAATTTCCGTTCTGTACTTTATTTTTCATTCTCATCTATGAGTGTATCTAATTATTTTTCTTGGCTTACATTTGTTTTAATTATCATTACTATTAACCTGATTACCTTTGTCCTATTTTGATTTTGATTTTTACATGAACATGACATATCATTCAAAGGTATTTATCCATGAAATAACTGGTCATTTACGAGGTTCTTGAAATGACAATGTCTTTCATTGGGTTTGATAGACTTTCAAATATTCCTTCGTGAACAAAAAAATCAACATGACCACCTACCTGCTAAGGTAACAAGCCAAATTCAAGAAGATTTAACATTTAAGACAATATATAAAGGTCACGAACCAGTTCGACGAATTTCCACCATAGGAAAGGAAGTGAGAGCTTTTAAGATTTTTGAAATGCCCAATTTTGAATAAGGATGATACATCTAGCCACTCGCATGAGTTGAACATCTTGGAGATAAAGCTAGATAATCTTTGATTTTCACTTTCCCATAGTACTGAGACATTGCCAGCTCTTTGAGAATTGTTATGGGAATAGTTATTTTTGGGATCAACAGCTTTTCATACATGCACTTTGCATCGCATTTGCTTTATTTGATGTCTTTACACATTTCTAAAATCATACATCAGAACATTCATTCATTTCATGAAAACCATTAATAATAAGATGATACTTCTAATGGCAGTGATCCTATCCCTATTAGAATCAAGAATACTTCACATCTGCACGGTTCTAAGAAGATGACTAAGGAAATTGAGAAACATCTAGCTGAAATAGTGAAGGACCAGAGAGAAATACAGAAAGAAGTAAGGGATATACTAGAGAAGATTGAGATAGACATCACTAATGCTCATGCTGATTTGCTAAAGAAAGTCGAAGATATGTTCATGAATCATGTTATAGTTAGGAAGTGTGCTTCAGAGGATCCTATACATCATTTGGGTTTCATGCATGTTCATATTTCGGTAACTACCCCTGTGCATCAAGAGTCTAAACCTCAAGCTTCATTTGTTACTGAGAACCCATCTTAACAGCAAGCTGGAGCTTCTAACTACATTAGCTGCCATGTTGCGTCCAAAATAAGATCCAATGATTTATATGATGACAACAAGGTCCCAAATTTAGATGAAAGAGTCAGGAATGAATTCATTCAACAACTGAAAAGTCTAAAGGATAAGGTAAAATCAAGAGAGGTGGTTGAATATTTTCATGAGTTTGATGCCAAAGAATTAAGTTTGGTCACTAACCTGGTCCTTCCGCCAAAGTTCCAAGCTCCTGAATTGAGAAATATGATGGGACCTTTTGCCCTTCGTCTCACATTACCATGTTCTGCAAGTGAATGACTGGCTACATAGAAAATAAAAAACTATTAATTCATTGTTTTCACGAAAGCTTAACTGGATTCGCTTCCAGGTGGTATAACTAGCTGAATCGTACTCAGATTCGAAGTTAGAAAGACTTAGCTCAGACCTTCTTAGGTCAATACAAGCACATGACTGATATGGATTCTGATTGAATAACGCTATAAAATATGGAGACGAAGTACAACGAGAGCTTCCTACAATACGCACAATGAAGAAGAGACATGAAATCCCAAGTACATCCACCAGTGACTGAAAAAGAGTTTATCTTTTAGTTTGTCAACACATTAAAGTCTCCCTATATCAATCACATGATAGGGGCTTCCACCAATCGATCATATAATAGGGGCTACCACCAAGATTTTCTCTAACATTGTCCTGTGTAGGGAAATGATTGAAAGAGCTATCAAGAATGGTAAGATAAGGGGAACTAATAGCACTAATGTCAAGACAAGAGCTGAGGTTAACATCGTGAAGTCATATTTAGCTAATCAAGGGACCAAATACCACAAGGTGATAAGAGAAAAGTCTCCCATTGGCCCAATTCTGATAACGTACGAAGAATTTCTCCCAATCCTTCTTAAGAAGAATTTGGTGACTCCAGTACAACCCAAGCTGAAGGAACCCCCGTTTCCTAAAGGGTATGATGTTAATGTAGTGTGTAGCTACCACATAGGAAGCTCAGGACATACCACTGATGATTGTGGGGCATTGAAGCGCAAGGTTCAGAATTCGATAGACTCAGGGGCATGGTCCTTCGATGAGTGGGGGGCATCCTGATGTGCACCTAGAAGAAGCCTTTACACATACCATAAACATTTGTTGTATTTGCAAGCATATTATCTTGTTTGAACTTGTTTTTCTTTGTTTTTTATGGTATGTAAGTCGCTTGACTTTCGAACATGTTAAATAAAATGCTACTTTTTGAGGTTATGAGCAATGGGTACATTTCAATCTCAAAATTCTTTAAATATCAACTGAATTAAATGCTCTAGTGAGAATCAAAGTTATAACCTCTGTCGCATGACAAGATTGAACCCTTGCAAAACAAAGATCCTTGATCCTATTTCAGAGGATACACTCGAGCATCATACCCTTCTTTGGTAGGGATTAAGATAACCTTCTCCTCCCATGAAGAGATAATCAAAGGGTTTGGCATTCAGGTATGTATAAGAACGAACAAGATGGGGCACCTACTGCATATAATGTTGTAAAGCTGATTGGATTATATTTCTATTGAGGACGTTCAATGATGATCCTAATCTTCACAGATGAAATAGTGGAGTAGATTAATTTAGTTTAAGCCAGTTGCTTGGGAATTGATATCTCAAGATGAGATTTCCTAATTATCAATGACACCTAGATTATAACAAATTCTTCTTGATAAGCTTAAGAAATTGAATTTGTATACCCAGGAATTTAAAATAATTATATATATACAATAAAACTGACCTATTCCTCTAAAGCAATCGGTTGAAAGCCCTGACTTTATGGATAGATTCCTTCAGCTAGACAAATAAAGGCAAATAATATATACATATATACATACAATAAAGCTGAGTTACTCCTCTAAAGAAATTAGTTGAAAGCCCTGGCTTTATGGATAGATTATTCAGCTAGCCAAACAAAAGCAAATTAAATGGAATTTAATTAAATAAGGAGTATCAACGAAAGTGGACTAAATCAGTTAAGAAACACTTGTTATTGTCAACTTCACACAAGCACATAAATTTTGTTTTTGGACCGATATTTCCTTACTACCTCTACTGAAAGAGTTTACGAAGCTTGAACAGATGGAAGATTTCAGAGAATCAAAATAGAAGTGATTTGAAAAGTCTAGTAATTGATTATGTTAGTTATGTTATTTGGTCTGTATCCGATTATAATTCTAAGCCAAAAAAGAGGGGCATATACAACGTTCACAAGTATTGAGAAAGAAATGGCATCTCGATAGCTTAAACCCTAGAAAATAAGAAGCTAACCTGAAACCAACCCCTCAATCCTAACACTTGTCAAAAGGTTATAACTTTGAAATTTAAAGAGCAGTTGATTCTTTTGATATTCATTGGACTCAATTTTTGTGATTTGCTTCAATTGTGAGCCTAAGAAGTGGTATCATTTTGTTTCTTTAACAAACTTTTCAGAAGAAGAAAAATATTTTCAAACAAGATAATTTCCCTAGAATGGTATCTTAGGAAAGTCTCTCAGACTCAGAAGTTCAAAATCAGAAACTGGTCAAAGGAATTGAACGATAAAGGCCAATGTGTTTGGGGCAAGATGGAACAATTCGTTGCAAGATGAAGGCTATCTGAAGATAAAGAGTCGGTAAAGAGAACAAAGTAAAGATTTATAAGATAGTGGAATTTGCAACACTAAGATGACATCATGCATACATGTGTAGGCATTTGCACAATAGGAGCATATACATTCATTTTTTTCATCAAAGTCTTGAATGATTGACAAGAATTCAAAAAGTATACAAAGATTTCATTTTACGACTTCGTGAGGAAGAAGATGAGTTCAGCAAAGAATTAGTCCGCATTTTCACCATTGAAAGAAGTGGATCTCAACAAAGAATGAAAAACCTTCGAGTCACTACCTTTGGATACTTTAAATACATATCACTGATATATGACAATCTTTTGCAGGTTTAAAACTCTTCAAAGAGGAGATAGACTAATCAACTTTCCAATGGAAGGGAACTCGTCCGATGAGGGAGAAGAAGTTCTTCAACCTCAGTTCGTCTATTATATAAGGAGTTGGATCAGCATTATCTCACTAGAGATTGTTTCCCTTGAAACAAAATTCCATTTCGCTTGTCCATCACATAAGGAGTTGGATCAACATTATCTCACTAGAGATATACCGAATTCTATTTCACTCGATTCCATCGCATAAGGAGTTGGATCAATATTATCTCACTGAAGATTGTTTCCCTTGAAACAAAATTCCATTTCTCTCATCCATCACATAAGGAGTTGGATCAACATTATCTCACTGGAGATTGTTTCCCTTGAAACATAATTCCCTTTCACTTATTCATCACATAAGGAGTTGGATTAACATTATCTCACTAAAGATTGTTTCCTCGAAATAGAATTCCATTTCACTCAATTCCATCGCATAAGGAGTTGGATCAGCATTATCTCACTGGAGATTGTTTCCCTTGAAACAAATTTTTATGGCGCTCGCTTCCATCGTAAAAGGAGTTGGATCATTATCATTTCGCTTGAGATAATTTTCCTCGTAACTCAAAATCATTTCACCCAAGATTTTATCTCACTTGAGATTGTTTTTCTTAAAATAGATTTTATCTCACTTTAGTTTAATTTCAATCTAGTCCTTTAATTTAAGGAGTAATCTAAGTTGGCCCTCACCTATATGCTCAAGGGACCATCTCGATTATTCGACTCAATAACTGGTTAAAATTAAATAGGTTAATATTAGAACCTCCATTTCTAGGTTTAGTCCCTTAGGTTCTTTAAACCACATAAATGGACACTTTAGGTTAGGGAAGCCTTAATTAATTCACCTAGTTTAATTAGGTACAATAAAAAGTTGTTTGCTTGAATTTGGATTCAAAATAGTAAGACAATGTTGATTTGCCAAGGAGTTAATGGTATATCCTCCGTATTACGCTCAGGGAGTGCTGGTAACTCCTGAAGTTGATGGACATCCTTTTCAAAACCCTGTATTTTTTTAATCTCGAGGTAATGATTGGTTATTGGGTACAATAATTGATCTCCTACATTCATGCTTAGAGGTGAAAATTATTGGCTTTAATAAATGATCACCCTCTTCAACTTTGCATCCAAAGTGATTTCTAAATTAAATAAAACCTCAAACTCTAAACTTTCAATTTTAAATATAGGGTAATCGACTAGGAACCAATTTTTTGGCATTGTGGGGTGCTAACCGTTCGCCATGCGTAACTGATTCCCGAACCTATTTTCTAGTTTTCGCTGTAACACCCCAACCCGTACCCGAATACGAGTCCGAGATGTCACATTGACTTTTAAAAACGATATTCTTACAAAATATCAAAAAAATTTGAAATCATTTTAAGAAAATACCACAATATTCTATCAAATTTTGTTTCGTATAAAATTTCAAGTCAAAAACGTATTTATGAACAGTAAAATATGATATGAACAATAATGAACATTTCCGTGAACAATACCGTGAACAGTACCGAATTCTAAAGATTTTCCATATTATTTTAGGGGAACCGATACCCTGCTATAGGGAACCGATACCCTGCTACAATACTGCTACAGTACTCCTGAAAAATACGTATAAATTCATAAAAATCTAAGGTTTCATCTGTATAAAATTACCATTTACATATACACCTTTAAAACATTACAAAATTCAATCATATGATTTTACAAAACCAATTAAAACATATCGGATTCAAATCTTTGTTTACATGCCAACCACTATAAGTATTACAAAATACATACTATTAACTTATTTTCTGATCTGGTCTTTGGAAAGGAGAAACTGACCTGTCTTGCATAACTTTTATCAATCTTCCTCTTCTCGGAACCTACGTGTGAAACAATCACAAGCTAAGTCGTTGACTTAGTGAGGCATGAAATCATGTAACATTACTCTACTCATAGCAATGAATAAATAATTAATATTATCATATCATATAAAAACATATATCATTAACATGATTTTCAATACTTATATTATTATTACTAATTCCTTGTGATCATATAAGCATATGTTGAACATTTATATACATATCATATAACACATATATTTCACAAAGAAACACACATAACATCCTATAATTCATGCAATACCTTTCATATCACCACAAGCATATGCATCTTATATATTGTATTTGTTATTGTCTCTTTATTATCCCATGGTACACTGGTGAGAACTGAAGGTATGTGAGTACATTGAGGTTGTGCACTAATGTTGTCACCACAGCTCGTATAAGTCCCACTGAGTGGCATATGAAATTTGTCCCGAAAGACCTATGTATTTGTCCCGAAGGACCACTGTATATGTCCCAAAGGACCGCGTAGACCCTCGACTCTTGGCATGCCAACTAACCTATAGCTCTCGTATTATATAACATGGGCATTATCATTTATACATTTCATATCACTTGTTCTTTCTCTTCTGTCACATACCACATGTATGTGTAACCATATATCTCATATCATATCACATGTATCACAAGTGCATGTATTCATGTAGATAGTTTCATATGGCTTATATCATTTCTCATTTATTCATGTAAACTAACATGTCATATCATGTAACATATATCTCATTAGATAACATGTATTTCTCAAGTATATTCACATGTTACATATACCTATTCTCATATATCTAATTTCATACATATATCATTTATGCATACCTTTACTCATGAATTCATACATCATACATGCATTCACATAGATCACATATACATAGCTTATATCATGTTTTGTTCACATATATTTCCCATATATACATCACCTAGTTCACTATCATATTTTCATATCATATATCTTATAATAAATTCTTATATCATTACTTGTTTTCTTTCTACCTATTCGCAATCACACTAACATGTACTCACACCTATCATTTAACATATACACTCATAAAAATCATATAACATTTTAAGAGTCACTTGTTACCATAGTAACTCCGTCACTGGCTCATCGCAAGGCAATGTTTTTCGATAGCATAAGTACAATTAAATTGCACTCACATTAGCCTTGCTTGCATTGATTCAATCCTAATTCTTTGATTATATTGGAACTTGTTTAGGCTCAATATCTACATAAATATAACATTTCAAAACAATTATCAGAAGCCTAAACCTTAAACTTGATGTTAATAACTTAAGCCAGTTTAATGAACCAAAATTCCATTTTTTTCTTTAGAGGGGAATCGATACCCCCTGCGTACTCTGTAAAACCCATAATTTTACTGTTTAAACCCGAAAATCATCAACTCTTCACTCAATTCTTCTATTTTAAGCCCCTATCATACCATTAAACTCAACTACCATTACTTAAACCAATTTATATCCATATAAACCATCTTTATCTTCCATATCTCATTATGATTCTTAAAATTAAGAATCATACCAAATTTTCTACATGTTTTCAATTCAATTCTAACACTTCATGTCTCTTAATTCCACTTATGACAAGTCAAATTTGACTTCCACTTCTAATTATGAACTCTATTTCAAGATTTCATTCAAAAACTCAAAATCTTTAATCTCTCCTATACCTTTCATCTTGTTGTTTTAGAACAAATTAAGCTTTCCTTAAGCTTAATTATCATATAATGATCATAACCAAACTTTTAAATCAACAAATAACCAAGAAATTAGAAACTTACCTTTGAGCCTGGGAGATACGGGAGGAAGAAGAAAGAGTTTTAAGATAACTCTTCCCCCACCCCACATGAATCATATTCATTAAGGAAAGAAATATCTTTCCTATCAAATAATCATTTTGCCTTTTAATTCCTTGGATAATTACTAACAACTTTCCAGAAATATTCCCAAATAAATCATTGAACTATTCAAATATTCTACTTTAATCACCAAATTCTAAAATTTTACAATTTAGTCACTAACCCATAATTTGGGATGTTACATTCGTAGACCCCAAACTTGGTATTTTGATAAAAATAATATGTTTTATTAAATTACCCGATTTTTATGGTGTTTCAATCGCACTTTAAAATGATTGGTGGCGACTCCCAACATTTCATAAAATGATTTCAAAAACACTTCAAAACTGCAATCGTTGCAACTCGTCAGCCTTTTCCATAGGGGCCGGTTGCAACAAGCATCAACATCAACAGTAAATTCCAAGTGATGTATGTTTCTCGCCCTATACTCTACTATTGTGGATGTCCCATCGACTTCATTTTCACTTCCAAATAGCGCCATAAAACTATTTATCGACCTGTATGACGGGTCTTTGAACTCACTTTTGAAAGCCATTTGAGATGAATTTTTAGTCACATTTCTTAATGACCAAGGAGTATCAGATATCTTACGCACCTCAACAAATGACTACAATATTTGTTTACTCATGTAATGCAATCATGGTTCCAATATCACCATCTTCTTGAAGTGGTATTACAAGATATCTAATTAAAATGAGACATACCATAAACTTGCACCTCAAATCATAAATTTTAGCTCGAAATTTTCTTTCTATCTATGCTTTATTTCTACAAATGTGATGTCCTTTTTTGAACATCATATTTATAGGTCTCTTAGACTGAAAAAACAACTCCAATCTTATTTTCCATAATCTGCCTATTATAATAGATAGTCATGAAAAAGTTTTTGTTCATTTTCTCTCACATATTAAAAATTTCTATTTAGAATAAAAAAATAAAAATACATATACTATGATCATAAATGATATTATAAAATATAAAAATATTATAAAAATAATATTAACTTAACATAACAATAGACTTGTAAAATACAACTACAAATATTATAGTATAATCACATAACAATAAATCGTAAAATACTTAAAATAAAATTTTAATCACTTGCTTGATTGTTTCTTTCAACAACTTGACTTGAACAAAATCTTTCGATCATTTTTTGTTTGAAAAATTTAACATATTAAATAAATAATATTTAACATAATAATATGAGATAAAATATAAAAAATTTAAATAAGTTTAAATAAATTTACGCACCAAATTCTTTAATATACTCTTTTATCACTCTTCTTTGCAAATGCTCCCTCTATGAATTGCTCTCTTTCAATTTTCTGCTATTTTTTTGGTTTCATGAAGTCCATTCCCGAACTCCTCCATGCATACATATATAGCTGATTTTTTTTTTATGTTAAAGCTGTTTGACAGGGTATGGGAAACATGAGAAATAACAATAGAGGTTGGCAGCAGCTACGAGAATCATTTGCTACCACAATAATAAAAAATCGACAGCAACTATGGGGAATGAGTACAGTGGAAGACGCATTGTAGTTGGTGTGACTCTCCCTTCATGACCGAAGACACGTGGTGTTCCATGTGACACACCATAAACACCATGATTCTAATGCGTCTCCGGCCTTCTATGGCACCATTCAACCTATTCAAGCAATTAATTTTTCGATTGTATTATTTTACTATTTTTTTTTCGAGATACATTATCTGAAAAATCTTGCCCCAAATACTACCTAGCTGGTAGTGAATAAACTAAATGTAAAATATTACTTTAAGTCGTTTTTTATAATACAGAAACTCAACTACGCTCACAAGACAGGAGCTGCTTCATCTTCAACAAGTTCCTCTATCTCCCTCGGAGGATAACGAAAACTAACAGATCCAATTTCTTTGCCTCTCGCCAATTCCGCAAGCCTATATGCTACACTATTTGCCTCACGATGTACATGGTCAACCTTCACTTCCCAATCTCGCCTTAACAACCTGTGAATAAAAATCGCAGCTGCACCATTCTCGGTAAGCCTACTATTGTTCTTGAGAGTCTTCACGGCTGAAACACAGTCCGTTTCAAGTTCAATCTTTCAAAACCCCAAAATTCCATGCAATATTCAGCGAGTCGTGTATTACCCACAACTCCGCCGTTAAAGCCGAGCAGATACCCAAATTCTGTGCAAAGCCGACTATCCATCTACCTTGGTCATCTCGAATCACTCCCCCTGCTGACGCCATCTTCATCGGTCCCCATACTGCTCCATCATCGTTCACCTTGACCCAGTTCCTAGCGGGTTTGCACCAACGTGTAGCAGTCCTCACGTTGCTGCGTCTATCTGAATCCATCTCCTCACGTGCCACCAATTCATTTTTAACCCGAATACTCTGCTCTACAAGATCTCTATGCTTACAGTAGTTTCGTTGAAAGATAACATTGCACCTGTGTCTCCAAATATTCCAGCACACAATAGCAAAGAGGATGTTTCAGTTTGTATCCTCAATGGCGAACTGACCCTGGTTCTTCAAGTTTACCATAAGCCATTCATCATGGGATAATGACAGAAAGCTTTTGAGCCTATTCTTGTGAATTAATCTGCGCTAAATCTCCACAGTAAATGAGCATCGTCGAAAGACATGGAGCAAGTCTTCATCCTCGACGTTGCACAGCGTACATCTCGCGAGTTGGCAATATGTCTGCGGCATCTTTCCAAGTTCGTCATGAGTTTGCCATGGAGGGATAGCCAACGAAACGTCTTAACCCGTTGTGGAATATTCAACTTCCATAACCTTCTCCAGCACTCAGTACTCTCATCCGCCAAGCTTGGAGTAAGGCTTTGGTAAGCTGATCGCACTGAAAACTATGATTCGGTCCCCCCCGCCATACTGGAGTGTCGTTTCCAAGTTCTAGCCTAGGGGGATGAATGATAGCAATGCAATAACATATTTGTATAGGAACACAAGACTTCAGTTTCTCCCAATCCATTCTCCAGTTGAGATTATCATTTCACTCACTAGAACCGGAACTGGAACAATATCCTGCAAACAGTGATTAGATAGGGGCCTAGTTGCGTCCACCCAAACATCGTTCCAAAAATCAGTTTGGTTCCCACTTCGGATACTCCAAATAATGTTGTTCCTAATCTCCCCCCAAAAGCATCTGAAGCCTTTCCAGAGTCTAGAACACCTTGGCTGAGAGATAAACAGTGGAACAGATTCTGTCCACCGATATTTTGCTTTCAACACTAGAAATCCATAGCTTATTTTCTCCTCCAAGAAGTTGCATCCCTATCTTCATAATAAAAGCCATGTTTTGTCGATTCATGTTCTTGATTCCCAAGCCTTCATTTTCGACAGGAGCTTTAGTCGTCTCCCAGTCTACCAAAGAGATTTTTCTGGCGTCTCCATCAGATCCCCACATAAACCGTTTAATCAATTTTTCCAACGAGTTGCAGACCCCCTTTGGCAACCAGGTTGAATGCATTGCATAGTAAGAAATCGCCTGAAGCACATATTTAGCGAGTGTAATACGACATACTAGGGAACTCACAGTTACTTCCCAAGATTCAACACCTCCTCAAACCCGAGGCATTGGGCAATCATACCTCTCGTATTAGTGTCACAATTCTTAGAAAAGAAGACTTTCATTTTGTCAGTTTCATAACCATTTTTTTAAACAATTAGATATCATTTTAAAAAAATTATGACTTTATTTAAAAAATTAGAGATTTTGAATTAATTTGAATTAATTTGAATTAAATTGAATATGAGTCGTCATCGACCTTTAAATTAGGTAGGCCGAATACCTAAAATCATCTTTTAAACAATTCAGAAAAATAATTTAAAAGACAAGTTGGTATGTGTTTACCAAATATTCGATTTAACGGGTCCGGGAGTCGATTATGCGTGGGAAAGGATAAACACCCCCACAACGCCAAAAAATTAGTACTTAGTCGCTTGTATATTGTCGCAAGTGGTGGAAATTGCGAGTTTATGTCAATATTTAAATTACGATCATTTTATTGAAAATGATATATTTCAAATTATTTGTTAAAGGGCATTCCTTATTTTAAAGAGAAATAACGGGATTTACATATCATCCGATGAGAAGGCTATCCCCTCTACTTCTCTTTTATACGAGAAATGTCCTCTCTTCAGTGTTGTCAACATCACAAATCAAATATAAATTGACTATCGGTAATTACATAAAATAAATTATATATAAAAAAAATGCATTGCTTCATTTGAATAAAAACAAATTAATTAATAAAATAAACTCAATTTATTTCAAGTTCACATTTTGTTCGAATGCCATATCGGATCGCACTACTTCAGCCAATCAGTGCTTTCCACAATCATTCTACAAATAAGTATTCTTGAAAAATGCGTTAAAATGAATGAAACAAACATTTTGTACAATCGCTCGAAACCAAATCTCAAGAGCAAAGAATATATACATACATGAAATTATAATTGGTAATAAAAACAGAGTTACAAATTTGGACTAAAATGTATATATACAATCACGATAAACTAAAATAAAAGTAAAAGAAATTAATCATATCTAGTAAATAATGATTAAATAGCAAGAACAACAACTTTAGAGGTATAATAATAAACATATTAAAAATCATAGCTAATGTGTAAATATCATGTAACATGAGTACTAAAACAGAAATAAATCCTAAAACAATATACAAGACCAAAATAAAACAAACCAGAAATTCGTAAGGGTGAATAAGAATTATACCTAAAAGCAACAATGTACAAATCAATGACTGAAATGAGAAAGGGAAAATTAGACGATGTCCTCATGAGAGGAGAAAAATGGCCTTTGATAGAAAATAAAATGAGGATTTCAGGGGAAAAACAATATTAAAAAAATACTAAATTGATGTTCTTAGACGAACAATCTTGAAAAATATGAAATTAGTTTCTTAAAAACAATTATAAAAGTATCCTTATGAGAAGGGAAAAACCTTTTTTATTGCAATGTATGATGAATGTATGATGCCAAGATGTAATTTCATATAACATGCATGTTTATGTTAGTGCATGTTTTCTTGATCAATAGTCAGGAATGGGAGCACGAGCAGTTTTCATTCTCGTCCTGATTCGGTTGTCTTCATTTTCCACCAGGGTGTACTCTTGCAAACTTCAATATGCGACAATTTGTTTTCCTTGTCCCGTCAAATTTTACCCAAAAAAATTTGGCTTCCCTTGCCCCCAGCTTCGATCATGAACTTCTGAGAGATATTTGTTGAATTCCAATTTATACTTCCAAAGAGATTATCTTGTTTGAAAATGTTTTTCTTCCTTTGAAAAAAATTCAATAAAGGAAGAATATGTGCATTTTATTGTCGAAGAAACAAAAATAATGTCCCATCTTCGGCCTCACAATTAAAACAAATCATAAAACATGAGTTCATTGAATATCAAAAGAATCAACTACTCTTTTAATCTTTCATAGTTACAAGTCTTTGGCAAATGTCAGGATCGATAGGTTGGTTTTGAAGTTAGCTACCTAAATTTTGAGGTTTGTTTCATCGATTCGTCATTTTTCCCTCTTCTCGGTCATTGTGAAAATTATGACATGCTCCTCTTTCTTGGGTTGGCATTTTGATCGGAGACGGACAAAATGACGCAACTCGGATAGTCAATTGTTGGACTTTTTAGAACACTTCTGCTTCAGTTCTCTGAAATTTTCCATTTGTTCAAGCTTCGTAGACTCCTCTAGCCAAGGCAGTGCAGAAATATTGATCTAAAAACGAGATTCCTGACTGCTCGTGTGAAATTGACTATAACAGATGTTCCTCAACTCCCTTAGTCCATATTCACCGAAACTCCTTATTTGGTAAATTCGATTTAATTCGCCATGGTTTGGCTAGTTGAATTCAGCTTTATTATACATATATTTTAAAAATGCCTTTATTTGGTTAGCTGAAGGATTCATGTTGTCACAAATTCTTCGACTTGACAATCACATTGGAGCAAACACCAAATTGCCAAGTACCCGATCAATGTCATGGTTTGAATGTAATCTATTCATAAAGCCAAGGATTTTGAGTTTCCTCTATAACCAATTGCTTTAGCGGAATATCTCAGCTTTATTGTATACATATATAATCATATTCTGGGTATACAGATTCAATTTTTTAACCTTGTCAAGAAGAACCTGTTATAGTCCAGGTATTGTTGAAGGTCAAAAAATCTCATCGCTAGAGTTCAATTTCCAAGCAACTGACCTAAACTATATTCACCTACTTCAATGTTCCATCTGTGAAGATCATGATCATCATTGAACGTCATAAAAAAAGTAGAAACCAATTAGCTTTGCAATCACATGTGCAAGATGTCCCATTTTGTCTGCTCCTAACACATACCTAAATGTCAAGCCCTTGATTGACTCTACATGCAAGGAGAAAGCTAGCTTGGTCCCTGCAAGAGAAGGATATGTATTTTGGAGTATATTCTGGAGTAGGATTAGGGGTTCTTGTTTTACAAAGGTTCAATCTTGTCATTTGTCAAAGATTTACAATCTCAATTATTAAATAGCTTTTAATTGAGTTGATATTCAAAGAATTTAAGATTAAAATTTGCACATTACTCATTACCTCATAAGGAAACTTTGTATTTAAAATGTTCGAATGTCGAATGATTTACAAACATTCAAGCATAAGAAGAAAAAAAAAGAAAAAAAAGTTCAAACAAGATGAAATGCTTTAGATAAGAGTGCAAACAAATTCTTGATGGATGCCATAACCCACTCCTGATTGGAATGCCCCATTACTCATCGAATGTCCATGCCCCTAAATCAATAATATTTTGGACCTTGCGCTTCAATGCCCCATAATTCTCAGTGGTGTTAATCTCGACTCTTTTCTCAATGTCAGTACTGCTAGCGCTTCTTATCTTGCTATTCTTGACAGCTCTTTCAATCATTTCTCCACACATGATGACGTCAGATAAACTCTTAGTGGCAACCCTTATCATGTGGTTAATATATGGAGGTTTTTTTATCGATGAATAAAGTAATGAACTCCCTTTCAATCATCGGCGGATGCACTTAAGATGCAACATCCCTCAATCATTGTGCATATTATCGGAAGCTCTCATCACACTTCATTTCCATATTTTGTAGCGTTATTCGATCAAGGGTCGTATCAGTCATGTGTTTGTATTGACCCAAAAAGGCATGAGCCAAATCCTTCTAAGAGTGGATTTGAGTACGACTCAATTGATTATACCACTTAGAAGCGGGTCCAGTAAATTGTCTTAAAAACATTGGATTAACATCTAATCATTGTTGGTGTATCCAATCATCCTTCGAATAAACATCGTGAGATGGGTAGTAGGGCAACTGATTCCATTGTATTTTTCAAAATTGAGCATTTTGAATTTGGGCGGGAGCACCAAGTCAGGAACTAAGACTAGTTCTCTGGCGTCCATTTCATTATGAGAGCTTTGTCCTCTCATTTCTTTGAATGTTTCTCTACACCAATTTTTTACGTTCTCAGGGATCTCATTCTTGGCTTTTGTCATCTCAAAATTATCGGGTATGTTGTGATCAGTAGGATTATCCCGAGGATCTAACATGGTTGCTTAAGTTTTAGTGGCAGAGAAACCTACTTGGTGGCTTGGAAACCTTTGGGGAGAAATGAGTAGTTGTGGACTAGCTTGTGCTATCACATATTCAGAGGTTTCCATGGTCGATGAAATCTTTTCTTTGCCTTTTTCTCGGTTGAACCCAGTTAATTTTGCTACAATTTGGTCAACTAGGTTGTCTTTGTTTTGCAAGATGAGATCCACAATGGCCTTTTGCACTTGCTCCATTTTAGTTTCCCAATCTGTTTGCATCATTTGTAAATTCTCTTCTAGTTCTTTCTTCAGTTTCTCAAATTTTGCTTTCATTCTTAGTACTGTGTGAATGATGTTGCATAGTTAGAAACACCTCCTTAGAGTCCTCCACGAGATAAATCCATGTATCCATGATTAGTGCTTGTAAAAAAATGCCTAAATGAATGTCATACAGAATGCAAAGATGCACATGCAAATGCATATCTGTGTATGCGACTACTTGATTGAAAACTTTTACCTTTCCTTATGAAAATTTTCACTTAAATATCCCCTTACGGATCAACACTTTGGCATTATGTCATGTCGATGAAATGCAACACAAAAAGGTGAAAATGACACAAATAAAAGAGAAGAAACGAGTTAGTACAAGCAAAATAATCAATATAGTTAAAAGATGTTATTTAAAGATAAATATAACACCTACATGATCATGGTATCTACTCAAAATGATTTGTTTTCATGAAATTGTTCCTAACCGCATGATATCTAGTTTGCATGCTTTTATTCAACAAAATTTAAAACGAAAGGTAAATGTTCAGAAATGATCCTCCTTTGTGTACACTTATTTTTTGATACCTACTGACGAATAGAGGTTCGATATAGCTATACCTAGGGTGACCATTATAAGGTTCTCTACATTCATGGATTCGGCTCTAACAAAAAATGGTACTCGAATTTTCCTTGTTGCTGGTGGCCCAAGATCCTAACCCATTACATGCGTTAACGGATCGAGTTCAATTCGAGGGGATTCACTTCTTTATACCCATACGAGCAATAAATCCCTACGAAGGTATAAGGCATATGTATCCCAGGGGTTATTTGCTAAAACTTATACGAAGAATAAATTCTTACAAGAGTAAAGCATTCACCCCAACTTATTTGGAATGAAGCTCGGGTCTAGAGCTCATGTCATGTAAATGCTCGTGATGTGTGTGAGGAGAAACATACAAACTTTTGACTCGAAATGAAAACGAAAAACTTGACAAAAACCTTAACAAAGCTGAAAACATAAATTAAAACATTAGTACGATAAAAATACAAAAATTAAAAAAATTTAATCAATGGATCATAAGATAACTATAGACTTGAACTCATAATTTCCACCAAAATGACAAAATGTAAGCGACTTACACCCTGACTCTCTAAAGCGTCCCCAGCGGAGTCGCCAAGCTGTCATAACCATTTGTTTTTAAAAAAATAATTAAATATCATTTAAAAAAGCAATTATGACTTTATTTGAAAAATTGACGATTTTTAATTAATTTGAATAGGAGTCACCATCGACCTTTAAATTAGGTAGGCCGAATACCTAAAAACATCTTTTAAACAATTCAGAAAAATAATTTAAAAGACAAAAGTTGGTATGCATTTACCAAATATTCGATTTAACGGGTCCGGGAGTCGATTATGCGTGGGGAAGGATAAGCACCCCCATAGCGCCAAAAAATTAGTACTTAGTCGCTTATATATTATTGTAAAAAGTGGAAATTGTGAGTTAGTATCAATATTTAAATTACGATCATTTTATTGAAAATGATATTTTTCGGATTATTTGTTAAAGGGCATTCCTTATTTTAAAGAGAAATCACGGGATTTACACATCCTCCGATGTGAAGGCTATCCCTTCTTTTTTTATCTTTTATACAAGAAATGTCCTCTCTTCAGTGTTGTCAAAAGGTCAAATTGAATATAAATTGACTATCGGTAATTGCATAAAATAAATTATATATAAAAAATGCATTGCATCATTTGAATAAAATGAATTAATTAATAAAATAAACTCAATTTATTTCAAGTTTACATTTTGTTCGAACGCCATATCAGATCGCACTATTTCGGCCAAGCAGAGTTTTCCACGCTCATTCTACAAATAAATATTATTGAAAAACGCATTAAAAATGAATGAAACAAACATTTTTGTACAATCGCTTGAAACCAAATCCCAAGAGCAAAGAATATATAAATACATGAAATTATAATTGGTAATAAAAACAGTTACAAATTTGGACAAGAATGTATATATACAATCACGATACACTAAAATATGAATAAAATAAATTAATCATATCTAGTAATAATGATTAAATAATAAGAACAACAACTTTAGAGATATAATAATAAACATATTAAAAATCATAGCTAATGTGTAAATATCATGTAACATGAGTACTAAAATAGGAATAAATCCCAAAGCAACATACATGACCAAAATAAAACAAACTAGAAATTCATAAGGGTAAATAAGAATTATACCTAAAAGCAATAGTGTACAAAGCAATGACTGAAATGAAAGATTTACAAATATTATAACCAAAGTCCAATATCAACGTAAATGGCATAATATGTAGGATGATGACTTAAATGAAAACATTGAAAGATAAGTGCTCGGAACATAATAACATAAAGCTTCATTCCATGGCCAAATGGTGAGATTACAAAGGCAAAAGGATCAAATATGTTAATATCCCGCAAACCTAAGCGCTCGGGCCCCTCTCTTCGCCAAAACAACATAGTTTCGTGTGTGATATATAAGCCTGATTAAAGGGATTTTCCTTCTCATACCCTCATTTCGTTTGGTTTCTTAAGCAAAGGGAAGAGAAAGAATTCTCAAATTCTCTCAACTTTCTTATAGGGAGAGAGAGGGTCGCTGCTCAGCGGTGGCGTTTCACGGTGGCCGGAGGAAACAAAAACCTCCCAAAACCTCAATCTCCTCTTATTTAATCCTAATCTCAATCTTATTCAACCTAAATCTTGCCCTAAAGCCCTAGATATAGGATTTACTTTTCGAAAACTTAGTCCAGTGACCTCTTTCTGACGAACGTTGTGCCTGGTAAGCTCTTTTCTCTCTTTGTTTTTTTTTGTTCATATGCTTTTTTTTTCTTTTTTATTCGAAACTCCTTTTATTATCTCTTGTTTCTTTAAATTGGTTGCCCCCTTTTTTCGTTCGGTTCCCCTCTATTTATCTTGCATGTGGATGATTTGATGCTCTCATTGTGCTGCCGAGAGGATAGAGTATAATTACTCTATTTTTGGTGATTAACAGTCCCAGATTTTCTCGGGATTTCAATTGGTATTTCCTCCTATTTTTTATTGGTTTTTTTATTGATATGTCTTTCTTTTTACTGTTGATAGTGATTCCCGATCACTGTAGGTTGAAAGGGTAGTGTCAGATACGGTTGGTGGCAATAGCAGCAACAGACAACAGTGGCGGCAGCAGCTCCCTAAGACTAGGGTTTCAAAAACTATAAATGGCCACTGATCTAGACCGTTGAATTGGGTCCAGATCATATGGACGATATTAAGCGGCGCTAGGAAGAGTTAGGAGCTAGGTTTTGACCAAACCCTAGTTGAGTCGGGTTGATGTGATCCAATTCAGCATCATATTTACCATGGCTATTCCAACCTCTCCAGGGAAGAAACTTTCTATCTTTATACCTATAGATGCTTATTTCATATGTTATAAGATAGTTATTTTCATATATATATATATTATACCTATAGTTATTATGATAATAAGTTATCCATTTATATATGAGATACAAGTTATTATCATATACTATAGTCACAATCTTATAATATACACATTATATAAGCTTATATACTTAGTTTATTTCTTTATGTTATGCATATAGGCACATTCGACCAAAACTTGGGAGCTGCATTAGAGCTAAATGGAGCATGTAACAGCAAAGAAACTTACATGGGATCGATTAGGAGAGCACAAGGAACAATTGGTGAAAAGTTGTCGGGAGGCCGTGAGCTCATAGCTAGATTGAGCTGAAGATTTGAGCTACAAGATAACCTTATTTCAGCTGGGGAGTTGCACCAGCATCATCACCACTTAGGACACTTCAAATATGTCCTAAGTCAAAATTTGTGAAATCGTACCTTTTCATGAATAGTTGCCACCTCAAGAGGTACCTTTTCACAAGGAGCTGCCCAAACGTTCACCATGTCACAAGTCATCTATGGCCAGCTCACCTTTAGCTCATTCACACCATAAGCATCTCAAACATGAAGGGATACTTTTCTCAAACATTGTGACCTTTCATGAATGATGCTGCCCATGAAGATGCCTTTTCATCTAGGACCACGTTGGTGAAGGAATTGCTAGCATCGGAAGCTTAAATCACCAAGAGACACAAGATAGAGCTCCAAGCCTATTCGGTCACACCACATGCCTTTCACATGGAAGCTTTGGCGCCAAACATGATAAGGCACATGACTATTTAGCCAAGGAGAGGAAATTGGCGCCAAGATGAACAAGCATGCACCATTCGGCCAAGGGAGATATCTCTCCACCTTTTGACCGAATCATTAAGGCCTTTCATGAAGAGTTAGCCGAACCATCACAAGCCCAAAGGACTTATTCATTCATCTCAAGCATTATGTATTTTCCTAAAGACATGTATCTAGCCGAAACATCATGTAACTATTCGACCAAGCCCTCTCATTTCCTATAAATAGAGTGGCTTACCTTCATTTGTAATCATCTCATCTCTTATATATAAAATATACTCTTGTGAATTATTTCTCTTCAAAGTTCTTTGTGAACTTTATTGATTAAACAAGTATAGTTTATATACTTGTGGAGTCATTCCTTCCATTTTTTATTTCAAAATTCCTAGATTGATATCTAGTGGGTTGAAGACACTATCACCACCCCTCAAGCAAGTTTGTGAAGACCAGGATTGTGCTTCATAGCATAGTTTCCTCTTTGGCAAGTTTGAGATACAACATCACCACCATCTTCATTCCATCATCAACATCATCAACATCCTTCATCAAGACCATCACCAATCCCATAATTCCGTAGCCATCTCTATTCTTATTCTTTCATTCCATTACTTATATTATTATTCATTTCTTAAACCCATTATTAATCATATTTCTTTCTTATTATTTTGCAGCCCAAGCTTATTAATTCAAGGACATCAGTACTTGTCAATCCTAGATCGGGACACAATAAGGCTATCTACTCTTCCATCAAAGCGTGTAGATTCGCCTTACATCAAGCGGTAATCAGAGCATAGTTGGATTGACAACAAAAATGTCATTGTCGTGCAAAGCAAAAGAAAAAAAGACTCCTACATCAAAATTAGAGTGCAAAAAGAATGAAAAGACAAAAAGAAAAAAAAATCAGAATAGAAGAAAAGAAAAAAAATTCAGAATTTCAAAAAGAAGCAAAGCCAAGGAAAGTGTGTTCTACCATTGCAAGTACATCAAAGAGGCCATCTACACTATGAGAAGATAACCTTATTGTTTCTTGAGAAAGGTTGCAGTAAGTGTTGTTTCTTGAATTGTAAGTCACCTCTTCCATTTTCCTTGTCTTCAACCATTTCTTGTTTTAATACCTTTGAATCCTTTCTTCTACCTTTCCATTTTTTTCTATTCTTTATACCCTAACCTATCTGCAGCCGACGCACACAAGGAAGGAATTAACTTGTTCTAATCTTGAGTAAGTTCTTCAAAGGACTTAGCAAGAGAAATTGAGTGGAAAAAGGCTATTGAGAGAGTGAGATCAGAAGGGGAATTGTTAAAAGCCAAATATATATATTCCCGAGAGTAAACACGAGTGTTGAGTGGAGTGATCTTATCTTTTCTTTGGAGTGAAATTGTGAGACTTTGTGAGTGTGCTGGTAAGGTTTATTTTTTTGTTTTATTTACTAACCATGTCTCAAAGTCCTAAAGGAAATGCAGGTCAACCCAATTTGCAAATGCAAGCACTGATTGGAGAAATGATGAGAATGTTTCGAACAGAATTTGATGCTCTCCATGAGAAACTAGACCAAAGACAAGATCAACCACAAATTATAAACAATAATACTCCTCGGAGGCAACAACCTCTTCCAGAAGATGATGTCCCAAATCCTTATGATGAAGAAGAACCAGCATTGATACAAGGACCTAGGCGTGTTAATGTTGATGATAATATGAGCAACATCAAAATCAAAATTCCTCAATTCCAAGGGAAGACTGATCCAGAAGCCTATCTTGAATGGGAAAGCAAGGTGGAACATGTGTTTAGTTGCCATAACTATTCCGAACTCAAGAAAGGAAGATTGGCAGCCATGGAGTTTGTTGATTATGCTTTGATATGGTGGGATCAACTTACTATTACTCGAAGAAGGAATGGAGAGAGACCAATTTCAACATGGCTCGAAATGAAAGGTATCATGCGTAAACGTTTCATTCCTACTCATTATCACCGAGACATGCTTCAGAAATTACAGAATTTGAAACAAGGCCAATGGAGTGTGGAGGATTATTATAAAGAAATAGAAGTGGTAATGATCCGAGTCAATATTGAGGAGGATCGTGAAGCAACCATGGCTAGATTTCTTGCTGGACTCAATCCTGAGATTGCCAACACACTAGAATTGTATCATTATATCGAACTTGATGAAATGGTGCAAATGGCTATGAAAATAGAGAGGCAATTACGAAGGAGATCTATATCTCGCACTACCATGCCTTTGAGATGGAGTCCTAACAATTTGAAGAAGTCTACTCATACTCCTATCAAGGAAAAAGTTGAATCATCAAATGCATCTCAACTTGGTAAGGAGAATCGAGGAAAAGAGATCCCTGAACGAACAAGAGACATCCGTTGTTTTAAATGTCTTGGGAGGGGGCATATATCCACACAATGTCCCAATAGAAACACCATGTTATTACTTGGAAATGGTGAGATTGAATCTGACCATGAAGAAGAAGAAGCACCACCAACAGAAGTGGAGGAAGAAGCCGAAATTGGTGCTCCTGTGGAAGGTGAAGCCCTAGTGGTCAAGAGAAGTCTAAGTGCCCAAGTAGTAGAAGATGATGCACAACGGGAAAACATCTTTCATACCCGCTGCCATGTGAATGAAAAAGTGTGTTTCATGATTATAGACGGAGGGAGTTGTACTAATGTTGCAAGTACCATCATGGTGGAGAAATTGGGATTGCAAACGTTGAAACATCCAAATCCCTACAAACTACAATAGCTCAATGAACGAGGTGAACTTAATGTCAACAAACAGGTGATGGTCCCTTTTTCAATTGGTAAGTACAAGGACGAGGTTATGTGCGATGTTGTTCCTATGCATGCTAGCCATTTACTCCTTGGAAGACCATGGCAATATGATAGGAGGACCATTCATGATTGTTTTACCAATCAGTATTCATTCAACCATGGAGGAAAGAAGATCATCCTAACACCCTTGACGCCTAAACAAGTCCAAGTTGAGCAAATCAAGATGAAACAAAGTGTTGAGGCCATGAGGAAAGGAAAATCGAAGTTAATCCAGGAAGAAAACATTCCAAAAACAAGTGCTTATACATCTAAGTGCTTGTTACAAAGATGTTTACTGACGAGGCGCAAGGTCAATGAAGATTTTTCTAACTTTGACAATGCAGGAATTTCCTTTGATTTGCAGGATGATCCAAGTGACACAATCCATCAATTTGGGAAATTAAAGGATGTGACCTTTCAAGAGCCAAAAGGTGCGATTTTTGAAAAGCAAAGAGTGGTAATTCTTCATCCAAAGGACGTGATCCTTCAAGAATCAAGAGTTATGCCTAATGAAAATCAAAGTGAAACGATTTTTCAACCAAGGGGCGTGACTTATGAGAACATCACCATTCCAAGAGTCATCATCTTTCACGAATCAATGCAAACATCTATTGAAGAACAAAGGGACGTGATTTTTGGAATGCAAAAGGGCGTAAACGTTCAAAGAAAAATGACTTCAATAGACATGAACTTTGAACATACAATTTACAGGAAGTATTTCTTAACTTTAGTTATGTTTGATCACATTTTTACTAATGAAAGTTTTCTTTCTTTTAAGGTTAAGAACTTCCAAAGCAGTCTTTCAACGGATATGAACCTTTTTATAAAGATTGAATGGAAGGACACTAGGAAAAGATGATCATTCGATTTGAGGACAAATCGATTAAAAGAAGGGGAGGATGATGTGATCCAATTCAACATCATATTTACCATGGCTATTCCAACCTCTCCAGGGAAGAAACTTTCTATCTTTATACATATAGATGCTTATTTTATATGTTATAAGATAGTTATTTTCATATATATATATATTATACCTATAGTTATTATGATAATAAGTTATCCATTTATATATGAGATACAAGTTATTATCATATACTATAGTCACAATCTTATAATATACACATTATATAAGCTTATATACTTAGTTTATTTCTTTATGTTATGCATATAGGCATATTCGACCAACACTTGGGAGCTGCATTAGAGCTAAATGGAGCATGTAACAGCAAGGAAACTTACATGGGATCGATTAGGAGAGCACAAGGAACAATTGGTGAAAAGTTGTCCGGAGGCCGTGAGCTCATAGCTAGATTGAGCTGAAGATTTGAGCTACAAGATGACCTTATTTCAGCTGGGGAGTTGTACCATCATCATCACCACTTAGGACACTTCAAATATGTCCTAAGTCAAAATTTGTGAAATCGTACCTTTTCGCGAATAGTTGTCACCTCAAGAGGTACCTTTTCACAAGGAGCTTCCCAAACATTCACCATGTCACAAGTCATCTATGGCCAGCTCACCTTTAGCTCATTCACACCATAAGCAACTCAAACATGAAGGGTCACTTTTCTCAAACATTGTGACCTTTCATGAATGATGCTGCCCATGAAGATGCCTTTTCATCTAGGACCACGTTGGTGAAGGAATTGCTAGCATTGGAAGCTTAAATCACCAAGAGACACGAGATAGAGCTCCAAGCCTATTCGTTCACACCACATGCCTTTCACATGGAAGCTTTGGCGCCAAACATGATAAGGCACATGACTATTCAGCCAAGGAGAGGAAATTGGCGCCAAGATGAACAAGCATGCACCATTCGGCCAAGGGAGATGTCTCTCCACCCTTTGACCGAATCATTAAGGCCTTTCATGAAGAGTTAGCCGAACCATCACAAGCCCAAAGGACTTATTCATTCATCTCAAGCATTATGTATTTTCCTAAAGACATGTATCTAGCCGAAACATCATGTAACTATTCGGCCTAGCCCTCTCATTTCCTATAAATAGAGTGGCTTGCCTTCATTTGTAATCATCTCATCTCTTATATAAAATATACTCTTGTGAGTTATTTCTCTTCAAAGTTCTTTGTGAACTTTATCGATTAAACAAGTATAGTTTCTATACTTGTGGCGTCATTCCTGCCATTTTTGATTCCAAAATTCCTAGATTGATATCTAGTGGGTTGAAGACACTATCACCACCCCTCAAGCAAGTTTGTGAAGACCGGGATTGTGCTTCATAGCATAGTTTCCTCTTTGGCAAGTTTGAGATACAACATCACCACCATCTTCATTCCATCATCAGCATCCTTCATCAAGACCATCATCAATCCCACAATTTCGCAGCCATCTCTATTCTTATTCTTTCATTCCATTACTTATATTATTATTCATTTCTTAAACCCATTATTAATCATATTTCTTTCTTATTATTTTACAGCCCAAGCTTATTAATTCAAGGACATCAATACTTGTCAATTCTAGATCGGGACACAATAAGGCTATCTATTCTTCCATCAAAGCGTGTAGATTCGCCTTACATCACGGGTTGAGTCAGCTGTAACCGGGTCGGATCTTGGGTCGGATTGGGTTCGCCATTGGGCTCCAGACTTAGGCTGAAACTGGGTGGGCTTGGTTGTATTTGCTTTGGGCTTTATACTTGTAGGCTTTGGGTCTTGTATTTAGAACCCAAACAAAAAAGATTGTCTACAGGCAGCACTAATACGATGACCCGAACAGGCACAGAACTCTTCCATGACTTCTCTAATAACCCCTACTTGTTCCATGGAGGCTTCCGCGAAAAGAATTGAGTCATCTGCGGAAAAGAGATGAGAAATTCCGAGACCATTTCTTGACAGGTGAATCTGCTTCCAAGAACCATTTTCAACTCTACTGTTTATTGCATGAGACAATATTTCCATACACAGTACAAAGATGTACGGAGAGAGGGGGTCTCCCTAGCGGATACCTATAGTCGGTATAAAGCTTTCAGTTACGTCTTCATTCCAAATAATCTGCATAGAAACCGAAGAGATGCACACCATTATCCATCAAACAAACCTTTCACGCAATCCCACTTTCATAAGAGTCTCCTCAATGAAACTTCACTCAAGTTTGTCATACGCCTTTTCTAGATCCACCTTTATCACCATCCACAATTTCTTACTCGTCTTACTAGTCATCGAATGAATCACTTCTTGGCAAGGATAATATTATCAATGATATTCCTCCCCGAAACGAAACTAGATTGGTTCTTGGACACCCAATCTGGTAAAAGCAGTTTCAGTCGGTTCACCAATATTTTTGTAATAATTTTATACGGTATCGTGCACAAACTGATTGGTCGAAATTGCAAAATCTTTTCAGGATTCTTAACTTTTGGAATGGTCACAAGAAGCATTCTATTAACCTCATCTGGTAAGACTCCACTCTCAAAGAAATCTTGAACAAAACTAATAACGCCACCTCCCAAGATATTCCAGTTCTTCTGAAAGAACCCTGCTTGATAACCATATACACCTGGAGCTTTCAACGGGTCCATCATAAATACAGTCTCGCGAACTTCTTTAGGTCTCATTGGATTGGTTAATACATTTAATAGATTCATAGCAGTCGATTTAAACCCCTCTAAAGTCTCATGCTGAATTTTGTCGAGGTTCAGAAGTGAAAACTTACAGAAGAAATTTATTGCGTGGCTTTGATCATCACACCAATAACCATCCTCCAATTGAAGCATACGAATGCTATTACGCCTCCTCCTTTTAATGGTAGACGCATGGAAATATTTGTATTGCGGTCCCCTTTTATGATCCATTGTTTTCTAGATTTTTGATGCCAGAGACTCTTTTCTTGTTCAAGGACCATGTCAAGCTCCTTTTTAAGAGCTTCGTAAAGGTCCAAAAGGTATATGGTCTCGGTCTTCTCTAGAGCTATTTCTACCCCTCGAATTCTGGCTAGTAACAGGGTTTTGCGTCTGCCAATATGTCCAAAAACCTCAGTGTTCCAAGTTCAACAATTGCTTTGAAGCTCGACAAGGCTAGTGAACAAAGGCATATTCTTATTCCACGAGGCTTTCAGAAACCTCTCAAAATCCGAGCACTCGTTCTAGGTTGCCACAAAGCAAAAGGGTCGATTATTTTGATGAACTTCAGGGGTCTCGGTTGACAATAGGATCAGTCTATGATCGAATCCCATCTTTTGCAAGTGTAAGACTTCAGAAGCTTGGAACACTTTATACCACCGGTTATTACATAAGCAATGATCAAGTCTCTGGCTGAGATCACCCCTCTGCCAAGTATATTGAGGACCACTAAACCCCACGACAAGTAACCCAACTTGGAAAATTATCTTGCCAAAAGTCGGATAGATTCCCGTTCTTCTTTGCGAGCCCCCCTTTTGTTCAAAAGAATTACAAATAGCATTGAAGTCTCCTCTGAGCAACCAAGGAGCATCGTCATCCGGTGCAAGAGCTCGAATTTGATTCCAAACTAACTTTTGGATACTACCATCTAGACTTGCATAGATGAAAGAAACAAAGAAACTTGTAGTTAATTTGTCAATGCAGTAACCATGAGCATATTGATTAGAGGCCACCAAGAAATCCAAAGAAACTATATTTCTCCACAATATACAGATACCACCCGAATACCCATTAGCTTGTGCACGCGAATACCCATGTTCTCTTGGTTATTATCAGCTTGTGCACCAGTACTCTCTTTCAAGCAAGCATCCTTTGGACGTCTATATTTCCCGCATAAGTAACACATGTTTGGTAGCCCCTCGTACTCCACACTCTGGTATCTTTCATCTATCATCATACCTGGGATCAAGGGTTCATCCAAATTAGCAACAATAGCTAAGCGAGCAAAACGACCCCTTTTGCCTGCCGTAGTGTTGTAGTCTACCCTCACAACCGCCCCTAATATACCAGGAATCGCCCGGAATAAACTTTTCATATAATAGCGATATGGTAATTCTGGAAGACGAACCCACACCAAGATCGATTTTGGGTGATCCTCCGAAGTTGAGAAGCTTCTCGACCATGGCTGAACCGTTAAATAACATCCATAGATCATCCATGGACCACCAGATATGACCCTATGATAGTCTTCATCCAAAGCAAAACGAAGAAGTACTCGTTATCCAAATCAACAACCTGTAACTTACCAGACAGCCTCCATAACACTTGTATACGGTTCAGAAGCGCTATGTATCTGATAGACCTTCCCAAGATCCGACAAAGGATTGACTCGCTGATTTGTTCCACCTTGGCCAGCGACCATATCTTTAAAGGAAACCTTGGTAGCCTTCTGAGAGGCCTCCTCTTCTGGCATATCCCTAATAATCTCATCTGCTTCTTGGCAATGCATATGAGTCAGACTCTTCTCCACAGCCATAACCATGTTTTCATTATTTCTTTTTCTTTTTTTTTTACCAGCCAGTAAATCTTCCTCTGGGATCGTAAGACCCGATCGCTCCAGGGGTCAATGTGGTGACAAGAGGTAGGCCGTCCTGCGGCCGACCAGACGGAGCGACCACACTATTATCATTAGAGTTTCCTACAGTTTCGAAGGGAATTCCAGAGAAAGTCAACGTTTCCATCTTTTTAAACTGAGGCTCTTTTATCAAACACAGTAGTGCTCTTTTAATTATATGAATTAGGATCAATAAGATAGATTGTATAAATTTTGAAGATTAAAATTATTATTATATCATAATATATTATTATTTTCTTTAATATTTAACTGTAATAATACATTTATAATAATATTTTAATTAAATAAGTTATTTCTAATTTTTTAAAAATAATTTGTTTATTACTAATGTATAATTAAATGACGCAATGTATATATTATCCATAAATTAATAAAGAGATGTAAATAAAACGGCTTTTGACATTGTCACGGGCTAGAAACTTGGGTCTGAGACATTGGTGTAAGCGTCCGACAAAGAGGTTCAATATAGAGTATCGGGCTTACCATGACCACCAGACTTAGCCCAATTCTTGGAGAATGCTTAACAAGTCCGTGAAGGATCTATTCCGATGCGTCCGAGAGAAGCGACGAGGGCGATGGGGGCAGTTTGTCAAGGCTCGTGGATTTGAACTGAGACATGTGTGCAGATATCTGTAAGAGAATTATACAGACTATTGGGCTTGCCCAGAACCATCAGATCTGGCCCATTCCTTGGAGGATTCTAGAAGGATAATGTTAGGTGGGATTTCCTTAAATTAAGGGAGGTGGGTTAGGTGGGAATCAATCCTAGCCTTTCATGTAAAATGATCTTGGCCATCGATTGAGAGGGAGCTCAATTATAAATAGAGAGCTCTCCTCATCATTTGTAATCACCCATTCCATTCTTAACTTTGTGAGAGAGTAATATAGCTCTGAGGCATTTACTCTATTCTTTCTGAGTTATTTTGTTCTTTTTTCTTGTTGCCTATCTTGGTGGCCAGGAGTAGCCACCTTCGTGTTAGCACTTCCACACGATAGTCCGAACTTGTGGCTCGGAGTAGCCACGTTAGTGTTTAAAGCTTCCGCAATCCGAAGCCTTGAGAGCTTGGTTCCAACCTTTGTGAGTTTGCATGCTCACTTAGCTTGGGTAAGGCTTACTTAGTCACCGAGAAGACCGAGGAGCGTCTAAAGCGTCTAAGGCCGCACGACCCGTCAGACCTTGACTCTGATATTCTGACGGTTTGAGGCGTTGAAGTTCTAAGGGCGTGACAAGTGGTATCAGAGTGTTTCGTTGTGGGCAGATCACGGTCGAAACGTGTTTGGTGGAAGGTGAGAAATCGAGTGAGTTTGTTTTACTTACTTTCAATCAATTTAATTTGATAATTGAGATGGGGCACAAGAGAAAAGGTATTTCCGCACGCAAAGGCAATGAGTGCCAAGGTGGGAAACGGGAAGAGAGTCTGATGGGCTCGAGAGCATCGTCGGTGTCCAATCATGGGGATGCCGTGACAAGTTCGCAAGGAATGCTCGAGGCAACTATATCACACCAAGGGGAGTCAGTTCTCGGGGTAGAGAGGCTCAAGGGTGACGCCGAAGGCATGTCCGAATGAGATAACACGTTCTCCCATGAAGACAAGAATAGTCTTAACGAGGAATAAGAAGAAGAACTATCATTGTACGAGAAATGGGCCTACTGGATGGAATGTGTTGCTGACCACACAGAGAGGCTCATTAATCTAGAGCATATCTCAACTTCGTGGGAACAAAGGGTCGGTAGACTTGAACAAGCTGAGGATGAGGCCAAGCAGACCCAGGGTGTTGTGGAGTCCCGCCTTGATAGATTAGAGTCCATAGAGGGCAGATTCAAGGTCGAGACGTAACGAGTTCTCAACGAGTTGGAGACGGTTCGAGGGAGTAATGCCCAAGAAGCCAAGGTAATGGCTTTGAGGAATGAGGTGGATGAGCTCAAGAGGGAGCTACTCATATGCAAGGGAGCAATGAGTGAATGGGGTGTGCTCAAGACCTTCTTGGAAGGACTTAGACTAGGGGAGATGCTCGGGGGAGAGCAATGTGATGCCTAGAGATTTTCAGAAGCCATAGCTGTAGCCGGAACGCCGACTAAGCTTGCAGATGTTAAGCCAATGAGCGATGTGTCATCCAGGCCCATGTCCAAGAATAGTGGCAATAATGGGGGGGACTAGGAAAAGGTGCAGTGGAGAGATGGTATAGAAAGCTCTTCGAGTGGCCAAGTTGAGCCATCGACTATTCGCGGCCAAGGAAAGCCATCGAGTAAGAATGGCAAGGTAAAGTCCGATACGAAGAAGAAGGCGAGCAAAGAAAAGCTGAAGTACTACTTCTGTGATGGTCCTCACATGATTAGAGGATGTCCCAAGAAGCGTCGCCTTACAACCATCATGAAGAGGATGGAAGAAGGGGAAGTAACAAAAATTGGCGGAGGCAGAAGAGTTAAAGCTACCAAGTCAAGGGAAAGACTTGGTCTGATTGATGGGATCAATGCAGCCAAGAAAGGATCAAGACGAGGCAAGGCTATCGATAATGAGGCGGCCGAACCGAGAGGAAAGCTCGATGCGATTGCGGGTGTTCAAACAATCAAGTCAGGAGCAAGACTTGGTGAGGCTACGTGTTCCAAAGTAGCTGAATCAAGGGACAAGGATGGTGCGACTACAAGCTGTCAAGTAGTTCGCCCAGGATCGAGACGTGACAAGACTGCGGATGTCAAAGCAGTCAAGCACAAGAAGGGACCCGGTGCAATAGCCAGTGATAAAGCCATCAAGCCGAGGGTGCAGAGTGAGCAAGTTCGCTCACATTATGCCAGGATGGAGACATGGTCCAAATTGAGGCGCCTTAGGCATAAGGGGACACTAAAGGAGTATGTGAGCCGATTCAGAAGACTTATGATCAAAGTCCTGAGTTTAACTGAAGAAGATGCGTTCTTCACCTTTATGTTTGGATTGAAGCCGTGGGCGAAGTGTTGGAGCGAAGGGAAGTCAAGGATCTGTCTAAAGCCTTGACAACCGCCGAATCCATCAAAGAATTTGGAGTCAAGAAGAAGACTTCCAAAGCAAAACCCAAAGCCGAGGGTAGCGGCAAGATATCCCGCAATGAAGGCAAGTCGAAGGATAATGAATGTTATTCCTCGAGTGGTAGATCAAGTCCACTCAATGATGAACCAGACGGTGGATCTGGGGATGATGTGTGCACTAGTTCAAGTGACACAGATGTTAAGCCGGGGGTAAGAGCCGGGCAAACGAGAGGGCGCAAACTTGAAGTGCCAGAAGTTTTACGAGATTACCCGAGGGGAGCCGAGTCATCCAAGGTGATGGATGAGCCCAGGATCGAGTTGTCCCGAGAAGAGGACGAACCACAGATCAAGGGGGCATTGAGACTTGGCTTAGTACAATTCATTTCTACCAAGGTGAGTAGAAGCCAAGAGCAGACCGAGTTGTCCATGTCCAAGGAGTCGAGACAAGGGCTTCCCGAGGATGTTCAAGAGAGGAACAATCCTTCAAAGACTCGTAGACAAGAGTCGAAGGGAGCCAAGACGTTGAGGGACAAGGCAACTATGGAGACACCACCCATATACAAGGTGGGAAGTGAGCTCCAACCTTTGTGTTAGAAGGGAAGAGGCAAGAAGGGGCATCAGAGTTTACCGTGAGAAAGTGTCGATGCATGATGGCGCAAAAAACTCCAATGACAAGGGTTCAATGCGGGGAATGTCAGACTTCATGGAGCAAGAAGGGCTGATGCAAAATTTTTGAGTAAATGCCAACTAATCAGAGGGGAAAGTACATCTCGACACAATTCTAGTGTTCTTTTGACTTTGATTTGCTGTTTTAAGTGGGTGTAGGTCGAGCAAGACCTAACATTTAAAGCGAAGGAAACAAAGTTTGGATAGGATCCAAGACTTTGCCGCAAGGGACATGAGGGTCCAAGCCGAGGCAAATCAAGACTTATAGGAAGGATTTCCTACGGTATAGATGTACTTGTGGGCATGTTAGCCCATTTCATCACTTGGCGGCAAGAGCCGAAGCAAGCACAACCATTATGGAAGGCCGAGTCCTTATGGGGGGACATGAGCAAGTGGAGGTGTCTAAAGGCAACCAAGTTGATGTGAAGTATGGCACAAAAGATCGTGAAGTTACATGGGACAAAAGCCAAGGCAAGCAGTTCACATGGGAGGACCACAACAAGCCAATGCGCTGGAAAGTATCCAAAATGGTGTTGCCCAAGAACGTCGAGTGCAGCGACGAGGGCGTCGCTAGGTTCGGTGGGGGAGAATGTCACGGGCTAGAAACTTGGGTCCGAGACATTGGTGTAAGCGTCTGACAAAGAGGTTCAATATGGAGTATCGGGCTTACCATGACCATCAGACTTAGCCCAATTCTTGGAGAATGCTTAACAAGTCCGTGAAGGATCTATTCCGAGGCGTCCGAGAGAAGCGACGAGGGCAATGGGGGTAGTTTGTCAAGGCTCGTGGATTCGAACCGAGACATGTGTGCAGATATCTGTAAGAGAATTATACAGACTATTGGGCTTGCCCAGAACCATCAGATCTGGCCCATTCCTTGGAGGATTCTAGAAGGATAATGTTAGGTAGGATTTCCTTAAATTAAAGGAGGTGAGTTAGGTGGGAATCAATCCTAACCCTTCATGTAAAACGATCTTGGCCATCGATTGAGAGGGAGCTCAACTATAAATAGAGAGCTCTCCTTCTCATTTGTAATCACCATTCCATTCTTCTCTTTGTGAGAGAGTAATATAGCTCTGAGGCATTTGCTCTATTCTTTTTGAGTTCTTTTGTTCTTTGTTCTTGTTGCCTATCTTGGTGGCCAGGAGTAGCCACCTTCGTGTTAGAACTTCCACACGATAGTCCGACCTTGTGGCTCGGAGTAGCCACGTTGGTGTTTAAAGCTTCCGTAATTCGAAGCCTTGAGGGCTTGGTTCCAACCTTTGTGAGTTTGCACGCTCACTTAGCTTGGGTAAGGCTTACTTAGTCGCCGAGAAGACTGAGGAGCGTCTAAAGCGTCTAAGGCCGCACGACCCGTCAGACCTTGACTCTGATATTCCGACGGTTTGAGGCGCCGAAGTTCTGAGGGCGTGACAACATGAACAAATGGGTTGACTTCTGAACAAAGGGGTCCTACCCTCACCCACTAGCCAATTGACCCACACACACTAATTATCAGTTTTTCAAACACTAATTAATGGCGATTGACCAAAAAATAATAATAATTTTGAAACAACGTTGAAACTGTAAATTAAAGGGTAAACTACATAAATGACCACGTAACTATGATCAAGTCACGAAATGACCATTATTTTTAAATTTGTGACAATAATACCATTAAACTATTTAAATGAGTTCAAAATAACCACACGACGTTGACATTTAATGGAGGAGTTTACGTGACAGTTAAAAAATTAGTATAATTAAGACACGAGTCCTTGTAAAGTTAAGTATTCGCAATGTTGGCACCCTACTTTGTTTTCTCCCATTTTGGCCACTACTTGTATATGATTTGTTTCCTTGGATTTTCATTTAATCCAATTTGATCCTGATTTTGTTTTTAATTTATCCAATACCTTAATTTGGGCATTAACTTTAAAATCTTTTATTCTAGTCATGTATTAAATTTGTAGATTAAATCTCCTAGATTTCAGAATTAATAATTTGATCACCAAGATTAACTTTAATTCTTAATTTTTTTAATTAGGTCCTAATTTCAATTTAATTTAATAAATCTATTTCCCCCAATCAAATTGAAACACATGTTACAAACTTTAACAAGTTTAGAGACCATATTGATTTTTTTCAAAAGTTCGAGGGTTTTAGATACCATTAAATCAAAAAGTTATTGTTAGTAGGATTTGAACATGCATAAGTTAAGTTAAAAAAAAAATCTAGATTTCATATTTTTCCATTTTTCAAATTTCTAAAACAATTTAAATGAAAATATTGAAAATATTTTTTTTATGTTTTCATATTTTCACTAATTTTTGTTTTCATTTTCTAGAAATCATTTTTTAATTTTATCACTAAACATATTTTCTTCAATGTTTTCAATTTTCTACGAAAATGAAAATGAAAATAGCCTATATTTTCTTGAACCTAACAGAACCTAATATTTTTAAACTAAATTTATTGTTTTCATATTTATTTTTTAATGATTATATATATGAAATCATTTACAAATAGTTTATTATTCAAATTATAATATATATATATATTATAATTAATGATATATATATATTATAATTAATATTCAAATTATAATAATAAGATTGTGATGTCTGTCACAATTTGATTGGAGAAATAAATTTATCAAATTAAATTGAAATTAGAACCTAATTAAAAATTAAGAATTAAAGCTAATCTTAGTGATCAAATTGATTAATTCGAAAATCTAGGGGATTTAATATACAAATTTAATACATGACTATAATAAAAGATTTTAAAGTTAATGCCAAAATTAAGGTATTGGACAAATTAAAAAAAATCATGATCAAATTGGATTAAATGAAAATCCAAGGAAACAAATCATATACAAGTAGTGACCAAAATGGAAGAAAATAAAGTATGGTGCCAGCGTTGCAATTATGTAACTTTACAAGGACTCATTACCTAATTATACTAATTTTTTTAATTATCACGTAAACTCTTCTATTAAATGTTATGACGTATGACTATTTTGAACCCATTTAAATAATTTAGTATTATTATTGTAATAAATTTAAAAATAATGATCATTTCACGACCAAATTCATAGTTACGTGATCATTTATGTAGTTTACCCTAACTTAAAAGTAAAAAAATCGGGATTAGTATTAACTGTTCTTCACAACCCTATATATATATATATATATATATATATATATATATATAATTTCATTTCCGAAGATAGTGTCAATAAACAAAGAAGATAAAAAACCTTAGCCACAAAAGTCAAAGGCAAAGCTCTTGCCTTTTTTTTTTCAAGTTCTTTTTTTTTTTAACAGTTGATGCTTACTATACTACACTAAACTGTTCAACGTTTGTCATTTTGTATACGTATAATTCTTGCATATATTGTCACTTTTCTCTGAGAAAAGAGGAGAGAGTCAAAGAATTGGCAATTCGAGTCTCGTACAGCTGTGGGTTTTTTATTCGTTCGCTCATTGTTTATTTATTTATTTATTTTTGGATTGAGAAATGGGTGTTTTGGTGGATAGGAGAATTCTGAGATACCCATGTCATAATATTGTGTTTGTACGAGTTTCAAGTTGTTTTCAACTATGGGTTTTGCTGGTTTGATGATCAAGATCGTTTAATTTGTGCAGGTTGAGGATTTCCTGGAGAAAAAGTATATAAACTTTCATTTCTTTTAGATGTTGAGAAATCTGGAAGGAGATGAATTATATTGGATAATCTATGTTGCTTCAACTCTGTCTGTTCTCAGGTTAGCCAATCCAACCCTCTTTGGAAAATCTTTCCCTTTTTTTTTACTTTCTATTTTTAGTTCCTAATTTCACCTTTATATCTTTATATGATCTAAATCTATAATTCACTATCTAGTTGTTTTATGCTATTTTTCTATATAATTATATGCTTGGATATCTTTGGTTGGTTGGATAACTTTGATTTTATCACAGATATTGTGTTTGGTTTTAGTTCAAGACCATAAGTTATATTAGTTCGTCACCAAAATTTTCCAGGATTGTAAAAGGGAGAAATGAAACAAGAAAAATAATAATCTATGTGAAATTCAGATTGTTACTTCGAATATAATGTCAGCTTGAGGACGAGTCTTCTATTGAAGTGGGGAAATTGCTCCTAGTTCTTTCCTAAATCAGATTTGTAGACTCTGCAGAATATTTCTTCCTGGCAGATTATGTTTATGATCTTTGTCAAATTCCTTTTTCAAGATTCTGAATTTTCGGAACATCGAAAATGTTATTATTCTCCTTAGGTTGCCGGCAGGCGTTCTTCGTGTAGCTCTGGAAAGGGCAGAAGCCATCAGGGCTCTGTCAAGTATGGCTTTACCTTAGAGAAAGGAAAAGCAAATCATCCGATGGAGGCTTTCCATGTTGCAAAGTTTGCTCAACTTCAAGGACATGAACTCGGACTTTTTGCTGTATATGATGGCCATCTAGGCGATAGTGTACCTGCCTATATGCAGAAGAATTTGTTTTCCAATATCTTAAAGGATGTAAGTTTACGATCGATCAATTATGAATTATCTGTTAGTCATTCCAAGCATTTGGTTACCACAGTCCGAAGGAATGGTTCTCTTCTTTTATGTACTTGAAAAAGAGTGCCTTTGTTGGTATACCAATCCTAAAGTGATTGTTGCCTATGTTATCTTTGGGGACAGGAAGGTTGAATGTTTGGTAAAGCATAACTCACCTTTTCCGATACCAGTGATAATGAACTAAAATGAATGGCAACGGTCAAAAGTTTAGGTTGCGTTGAAATGGTGGTTCTATGATTCTACTTCTAATGGTTACTGCTCTCGGGCTACATTTATTGGTTGTTAGAATGTTTCCTTATCTTTGGTGATAATAAAATGTAGGAGGAGTTTTGGACCGATCCCACAAGGTCCATCGCCAAAGCTTATGAGAAGACAGACCAAGAAATTCTCTCACACAGCCCTGACCTGGGACGAGGGACAGAAATTATGGGTAGCCAATATTGGAGATTCACGTGCCATTCTCTCGAATAGTGGGCAGGCAATACAAATGAGTATCGATCATGAGCCCAATACAGAGCAGGGAAGCATTGAGAACAGAGGCGGCTTCGTCTTGAACATGCCAGGTTATTCGTCGACTATTCTTTGCTTATGTCTAGTTTTCTCTTTGAAGGTCATTTTCTTTTTTATAACTGAATAATGAAAGTGAAAAAAAGACATTCTGTGGCTGTTAACGTGCATGCATCATGGTCCACGGCTGTGGTAAATCAGGACTTTCGCATATGCATATGACAACTACATGGAGAGTCGGAGATATATTTCTCGATCTCAGGTCAAGTTTGAGTGCATCTGCTACGACACTCTAATTAATAGATTGGAGCCTTAATAAAAAGCACATAGGACGGAGATTGACGTTCTCTCTCGCTCTTTCATGATAATGACTCACCGGTGCTGCATTTTGCTCACAGTAATTGTTCTTGTTGCATTTTATCCCAGGAGACGTTGCGAGAGTGAATGGCCAGCTTGCTGTTTCCCGTGCTTTCGGCGACAAAAACCTTAAATCACATCTCCGATCAGATCCTGACATATAAAATGCCGATATTGACTTGGATACTGAATTTCTCATCCTTGCAAGCGATGGACTATGGAAGGTAATCCATCTCTTTTCGAAGGCCAAACAATTTCTCGAGTTTCTCCTTTCTCATGCCGGATGATTTTAAGGCAGGTGATGTCCAACCAAGAAGCAGTCGACATTGTGAAAAAGACCAAGGATCCACAGAGGGCGGCACAACAGCTAGCAAAGGAGGCATTAAACCGAGACAGCAAGGACGATATCTCCTGTATCGTAGTTCATTTTAGGGGATGAAACATGTCGCGACCGTCTTTAGGTGGATCCGAAATTGGACTTCGACTTAAATAGAACATGTTAGAGTCACCATTGATCATTTTAAAAACATTTAGGTGGATCGAACACCATCTTACCTGATCTGCGTTTTATCATAAATGTGTCGAGTTCGGGAGTCGGTTACAGTCAAAAAAAGATTAAAACCATTGTACTGCCCTTTCGGTACCAATTAATATGTCGGTTGTATTAATTGTAAAAATTAAAAAAAAATAAATTAAAATTTAGAAATCTGTCTCAAATTGCTTACCTTTAATTAGTTTAAATTCCTCTAAAAAATTAAAAATATTAGATAAAAAATATTAAATAAATCAAAGGAAAAAATAAAATAAAAAAATAAAAAGAAAAAAGTTAAATTTTGAAAGTAATAAAATAAAAACAATATCAAGTAAAAAAAGATAATAATAATTTAAAAAATAATAAAATAATAAAATAAAAATTTAGAGGATCAAATTGAAACAAATTAAAATTAATGGATTAAATTAATATTAAAAATGAGCTACAAGAGAAAAACAAAGAGTTAGAGGGGATAAATTGTAAAAAATTTAAATTATAAATAGGGATCGAATTGAATAAATTGAAGATTTAGAGGCCAAATTGAATACAGTGACCAAAATGAATTACATTTCAAAAGTCTAAGGACTGAATAAATAATTTAATTATTGGCTAATTAAACACAAGTCCCTCTCTTATAAATAGCCCATAACCGAAAAAAAATTATTTTTACTCATTCCTCAAAAAAAATTCTCAAGCCTCCAAAATATCCTCTCAACTATCCCCCCGCCAAGTGGTCGGCCACCGCCCGATGTCCACCCGCCGTTCGATCCGCCGCTACGACCGCCGCGAGTGACGGACGGAAAAACTAAACTTACCTCAAAATGATCCCCTCGGTCTCGTGAACACAAATCCAAGGTCCGATTACCACAAAAAAGCCCCAAACGACGTAGATATAAAGGCAAAGCTTTCGGTTTTTTCCTTTTTCGGTGAAACCTTTCGTTTTTCCGACGACCTTTCTTCTCTTCGATCTCACACCGATATTTGTTTTTATTTCCTTTGATGTTTATTTCTTTGTATCTCTATATTTTGGTTGGTTCAACTGCTTTGTTTTGTATTTCATGGTTTTGTGGTGTTGTTCTCTGTTCGTTGTGTCTCCGATCGTTCGATGTTGTTGTGTTGCTCGTATTTGTGATTTTTTCTTGTCCTTTGCAACATCTTGGTGGGGGTATTTATACCCTCTCGGCCGATAATCATTGCCGAACATCCCGGGATGGGTCAGTCATGTTCGGCACGATTCTTGTTAGTTTCGTAACGTGTTGCAAGTTTTCCGATTTCTGGTGTCGAAAATCTCGGCCGATGGGTGTTTCGGTTGATGTGTGACTTTCACGGGCAGTTAGCTTCTCTTTGAGCGGTGCCTATTATTTTAGGGCTTATGAAAACCCTATTTGACACTTGATCTGAACCGTCACTTTGGTAACAAATCTGACGATTCTGATCTCTTGGCGTTGCTGGACTTTGGTGGGAACTAGGTGTAGACACCAATTTTTTTCCATTATATATATATATATATATATATATATATTATTTTGAAATCATTTTGAAAATTATACAATATATGGGTTTTTTAAATATTTTGAAATTATATAATATATAATTTTGAAAATTAGTTTTTAAAAATATATATTATATAGTTTTGAAAATTAGTTTTTAAAATATATATATATTATATAGTTTTGAAAATTAGTTATAAAAATATATATATTCTATAGTTTTGAAAATTATTTTTAAAAAATATATATTATATGGTTTTGAAAATTATTTTTTAAAAAACATATATTGTATAGTTTTAAAAATGTTTTTTATTGTATTTATTATTATTATTTACCTTTTTATTATTTATTTTATTTTTTATTTATTACTTTTTTTCTTTTTTCTCGTTTTAGGTCTAGGGTCCAATGCAATATATCCAAAGCGTTCGGGTCAGCATCAGCTAAGTGGGTCTGAACCAGCCCAAGACCATTAGGGTATGAAAAACCCTAACATAACCAGTCAACAGCGTCGCAAGGGAGCAAACCAACAGCCAACGCATTTTTCGGTCGCATCAACGGGACTGAACCATCCCGAGGCGACCGGTGTAACATGCACGAAGATCTCGGTCAACCAACAACCACGATCCCGAGATCGTCGGGACCCAAAACGGTTAGAACCGAGCTATAAAAGCCTCAGGGGGACATCGATTATAAAAAAACCACGGCCATCACGAACAGAACCCTCGGGAGAACAAGATCGAGCCAACATCTCGGCATCACAACCGAGATCCAACAACACAGAAAACCGAGACAAAAGAGCAACACAAGAACAGCATAGCCACTTAAAAAAAGCACACATAAAAAACACAAACCCAAAGGCCGAAGCCCCACAGCAGAATGCTAAAACCAAAACGCATAAAGGCGAGGCATTTTCTCACCAAAACAGACGAGGAACATCACCGGAGGAAAGGCGTCGGAAAGCGAAGCGTTTTCCTAAAAAAGGTGAAAACCCAAGGCTTTCATGTTAGATCTACGTCGAATACGGGGTTTCTTGGGAGTTTGAGGGTTGATTTTGGGGTCGTAGTATAAAGAGGGACATTTGGAGAAATTATGCATTTTTTCGGCCGTCGGCGGTGGCGGCCAAAGCGAAGGCGGCGCGGCAGTAGGTGGTTACGGGTGGTGGCCAAATATTGCCCGTGTTCTAGGCTTTGAGAGAGCTTAGAGAGTTGTGGAAGAAATGGTGCAAATGAGTTGATAATTGGGTTATTGGGGTATTTAAATAACAGGGACTACCATGTAATTAGAGAATAGTTTAATTCTCTCCACCTTCCCCCATGGTTTGAGGCGCAATTCATTTCAGTCACTGTATGCAATTTGGCCACTGGATTTCCAATTGATTCAATTCGGGCCCCATTTATATTTCACATTTTTTGCAATTTGACCCCTAAATTATTATTTTATTTTATTATTATTATGTTTTTCTATTTTAACATTTTTTACTTCATATTGTTTCTGTTTTATTACTTTTAAAACATTTTTTTATTTATAAACTTTTTTTAAACTTTTTATTTCTTTTTTCCTTTGATTTTTTATATCACTATTATTATTATTATTATTTTATTTTTATTTATCTTTTCATTTTTATTTATTTATTTTTTAATCTAACATTCTTTTTGCCTTTTTCAGTAATAATCTCAATCGATCAAAAGGTAAGTAATTTGAATCGGGTAACTTAAATTTTAATTTAAATTTTTAACTTTTCGCAACTAAGACAACCGACAAATTAATTGGTACCTCAAGGGAGGTTCAAGGGTGCTAATCCTTCATTGATCGTAACCGACTCCCGAACCTGATACATTTATGGTAAAACGCGGATCAGGTAAGATGGTGTCCGATCTACCTAAATATTTCTAAATGATCAGTGGCAACTCCAAATGATTTTTCCTAATTCGAAGCCCAATTCTGGGCCCACCCGAAAGACGGTCGCGACAGCTTGGCGACTTCACTAGGGACATATAAGTGAGTTAGGCCGAAATTAATCTCCGGTTGTCTTTTTTAGCGAAAATTACAAGTTTAAATTTTAATTTATTTATTCGATTCTTATTATTTATCTTTGATTATTTTTTCAAATAAATAGTTGTACTAGCGTTTTTTTAATGATTTCAGATATTTTTCAAAATTGTCATCTCTAGCTCTATACCCGAGCTCTGAACCCTTTTAAGTGGGGGCGAAAGCGACACCTTCGTGGGAATTTATTTTCTGTATGGGCCTAGCAAGTAACCTTCGGGATTCATATACCTTACGCCTTCGTGTGAATTTATTCTCCGTATGGGCATAAGAGAATGTTTCCTCTCGAGTTTAACTTAGTCCACATAATCTTGTAATAGACTTAGGACTAAGGGTCTGGCAAGCCCAATGGGGCACCAACAAGGAGAATTCGAGTACCTTTTTTTAGAACCTAAACCGAGAGAGTACGGGAAACTAGAGCCTAAACCTCATTCCAAACCCTAGGCTGCTTTGTTTCCTGCTTTACTTTCTGTTCAAAGCATGTGAACTAGACAAATATGCGGTTTAGGATTTGTTTGAAATTAACATGCGAGATAGAGATCATGTCCGGGTAGGAACAATAAGCATATGGGCTAGATATCATGTGGGGTAGGATTTTTTCATTTTTATTATTTTTTTATTTACCTCACTAACTTTTTTATTTGTGTCCTCTTTTATTTTGTTTTCATCATTTGCATAATTTAAAACGAGGTGTTGATATACTAAAAACGTGTTTGTTGAACATGAATAGTTTGCATTAATGGACAAAGGGGTTATAATACAAAGAGATAAAAAGCTCATAAGTCCAGCCGTAGTCAAAGAATACATAGAGGCAAAGGTTACAGGGGCAAGGCGAGGAAAATGTTGCTGACTCATACACTCATTTTGAAAACTACGATAACAAGATGGAGAAACCTTAGCTAAGCTGGAGACCATTATTGTCGAATTCCATAAACAAGTCGATAAACTTCGGATGGAGGGCTCCAATGACGCTTTCGTTTGGATCAAGCTCAACATAGAGTGAAAGCCGGAGATGCAGTCCTTCGAGACCCCTTTTGGGGCAAGCAACCCATCACCTACACAAGTTTAGCCAAAGGAGCCGGAATGGTTTGACAGGATATTCAACCAGTGAAAAAAGGCAGAAGACGAATAAACTTATCAGAAGTTGCGTGGGATCTATACCATTAAAAAGTTTTTTGTCTCTTCAGACGTAACACTTTTGTCCCCAATAAGGATTATTCAGAATAACAGGCACATTTTTTGGATCAATGCCTCGGACATTTCATGCATCATGCATTTAGACATTTTGCATTTTGTTATTTTCTTTGCATTCACATTAACTAAAGGAAACATGTCTCATCGGAAAGGAACAAATACTGGAGATACCACCTCAAGCTCAGGACACGCCCCATCCGCATAATACCCGCCTGAAAAAGAAGAAGATGAAAGCAAGAATGGAGAAAATCGAGGAAAACATGGCAAAATTACAGAAAGAACTTGAAGACAAGATAAACCAGAGTAATCCGAGTCTCTGAATATAATCATGAAAAACCAAGAGTCTTTGGTTGACCAGATCGTTGCCAAGTTAGTTGGCTTACAACAGACTAGTGCGCCTGGGGCAGGTCTACCGGAAGGGGTAACTATACCACCTTCCCCACAAGTAGTTGTCTCACCTGAAATCTTACCGGAACTTCGAGGGGACTCATCTGCTACAAAAGTGAAGCCCTCGGCCTCTGTATTTAACCCTGAGAACAATCCGGGTTATTACCATATACATGATTCAGATGAAGAGGACAAATCAAGGAAGATGGAGGAGAAAATCAAGAAATTAGAGGATCAAATGAAGGTAGTTAAAGGAGACCATGACTTCCATGAAATCGATGCCGCGGAACTCAGTCTAGTCCTGGACTTGGTTCTTTGTTCGAAATTTAAGTCCCCGAAATTCGAGAAGTTTGACGGGAACAGTTGTCCATCCGCTCACATCACCATGTTCTGCCAAAAGATGACAGGATATGGATGAAATGACCAACTCCTGATCCACTGCTTCCAGGAGAGTCTGTCAGGCTCAGCCATTCGGTGGTACAGCCAGTTAAGCCGATCAAATATCAAGACTTAGAAGGACCTGGCCAAGTCATTTCTGAAACAATACAAGCACATCAATGACATAAGGCCAGATCGAGTTATGCTACAAAGCATGGAAAAGAAGCATAACGAGAGTTTCAGGCAATACGCACAAAAATGGAGGGACTTGCCTGTGCAAGTTCATCCATCGTTGGATGAAAAGGAAACCCAAAAACTTATCGTACAGACCCTGAAGACTCCATACTTCGGACACCTGGTTGCGATCACATCAGGAAGCTTTTCAAATTTAGTTATGGCCGGAGAAAGGGTCAAGTCGGCCATAAAGTAGGGCAAGATTAAGGATGGGGAAGCTAGTAAGAAACCTCTTACGAGGGAGAGAGATTGAGAAATTAACAACATCAAACACGTCAATAAAGGTGTTACAATCTCCGGCCCAAAATCAAATGCAGTTGTACCGTTAGGTACTTCTAAACAAGATTCCAGAGAACCCAGGAATGAAAGGGAACATTTCGACCCTATTCTGATGACATACAAGGAACTCTATCAACAACTTCTTGACACCCACGTAGTGTTACCATATCCGGTGGAACCCATAAAGCCCCCATACCCCAAGTGGTATGATGAGAGTGCTCATTGTGAATATCACGGTGGTGTCCCAGGGTACACTATTGAGAACTGTTGCGGATTCAAGAGAGTCGTACAGAAGATGCATAACCAGAACTGGATCAACTTCAACAACTTGGGGGCATCCAAGTGAGGAAGATCATTTCATCATTTAAGGCATTGTGTTTGAATTTATTTATTTTTCATTTTTTTCTCAAGTTTTTTGTAAAGACATTTGAATAAATTTATGTTACTTTAATGATGATAAGCAATGAATCACATTTGCAAACTTGCAATTCTTTGAATATCATTTAAATTAAGAAACTTTGTAAATAGTTCAAAGTTACAGATCTTTGACAAAGTAACATATTTTAAAAACAATGACCTTGATCTTACCCAGAATATACCCCCAAACACCGTACCATGCTCTTGCAATTAACCAATATAACCCTTTCATTTCATAAGGTGCGGACAACATGGGGAATCCTTTTGCTTATGACATTACTATACTTTTTATTTAAGACGTTCGGTGATGATCATAATCTTCACAGATGGAATAGTCGAGTAGGTAAATCTAGTTTAGGTCAGTTTCTTGGAAATTGAACTCTAAAGATAAGATTCTTTGACTTTCAGAAACACCTAGACTATAACAGGTTCTTCTTCACAAACTTAAAAATTGGATCCGTATACCCAGATTATAATATTATATATATACAATAAAGCTTGAGTTATCCCTCTAGAGCAATTGGTTAAACGCCTCGGCTTTATGGATAATATTCAGCTAGCCTGATAAAAGTAATTATACTATACAATAAAGCTTAAGCTGTCCATCTAAGGCAATTGGTTAAACGTCCCGGCTTTATGGATAAGATTCAGCTAACCTGATAAAGGTGTTTATGTATTTAGATGTCCCTCTAGAGCAATTGGCTAAACGCCCTGGCTTTATGGATCCAGCTAGCCATTTAATGGTAAATTTAAATAAGGAGTTTCGGTAAAATGGACTAAGGGAGTTAAGGAACACATGTTATAGTCAAATACACACGAGCACTCAAGAATTTTATTTTTAGACCGATATTTCTGCACTACCTTTATTAAAAGAGCTTACAAAACTTGAACAAATGGAAGATTTCAGAGGACCGAAATATAAGGTCTAGTAATTGATCAGGCTAGTTGCATCATTTTGTCCGCATCCGATTAAACTGCCAAGCCAAAGAAAAGTCTGTTGCAATAACAGTCCAAAAAATGACCTTTTTATGGCTGAAACCTTAGGTCAACCTAAAGCCAACTCATCCATTTGAGTATTTGTCAAAGAGCTATAACTTTGGAAGCATTAAAAGAGCTATTGATTCCTTTGATATTCTTTGAACTCATGTTTATAATTTGATTCGATTGCGAGCGTGAATTAAGGAGCAATATTTATATCATTTTCCCTCCTAAAACAAGAAAAAGGAGAAAAACATTTTCAAATAGAATAGTCTAAGATTTGAAAGGTCTGTAAAGCCAAAGCTCGAGAAGAAAATGGGGCACAATCGATCCCAAGGACTAGATTGACAGACAGAACATGGGACCCCATCCAAGAAATAACACATAATTCATTCATGTTGCATGCATCTTAGACATACTTAGGTGCACCACATTCATCATTTTAGCATACATGATTTTTTTACAGCTTTTTAGAGTCAAGTTTCGACTTCAAGACGAAGGATACTCGATTCGAAAGCACTTTAAAAGATTGATGGTGGTTGCTTAACTCAGCAACAGGAAGCTATTCTGCAACAAACTCGACAGATTGAAAGATTGACAACCAACTTCAGATGGGTTCGAGAACTAATTCAAAACAAATCCAGTCCGCCTCAACTCAACAATGAGCAACATGTTTCCAGTTAACGTCTTCAAGCCAAATTTTAATTCCACAACGGAAGATATCCGGCTATTAGGATTTATCAGTGGGCTTTCCGTAAAAAGGGAGTCATTTAAAGATTGTCTCATTTGGTTCAGACTTGCTCAAAGAAACCACCTGAAGAACTATGACCGGCTTAGACCTGTGAAGGGAAGCCATTTTTTTAAAAGACAACATTTGCAGCATAACTCAAGGCTAGAATTGTTATATGTCACCAAAGACCTTCGAGTTCGACTACGCTCAGCTCCAAGGCATATCATTTACAGCATAACTTAAATCGAGAAGGGTTATCTGCCAACCAAAGACCTTTTGAGTTCGACTACGCTAAGCTCTAAGGCACATCATTTGTAGCATAACTTAAGTTGAGAAGGGCTATCTGCCAAAGACCCTCGAGTTCGATTACACTCAATATCGAGGGCAAATCATTTACAGCATAACTCAAGGCTAGAAGGGTTATCTGTCACCAAAAGACCTTCGAGTTCGACTACGCTCAGCTCTAAGGCATATCATTTGCAACATAACTTAAGTCAAGAAGGGTTATCTGCCAACCAAAGACCTTCGAGTTCGACTACGCTCAGCTCCAAGGCACATCATTTACAGCATAACTTAAGTCGAGAAGGGTTATCTGCCAAAGACCCTCGAGTTCGATTACACTCAGCTTCGAGGGAAAATCATTTACAGCATAACTCAAGGCTAGAAGGGTTATCTGTCACTAAAAAGACCTTCAAGTTCGACTACGCTCAGCTCTAAGGCATATCATTTACAACATAACTTAAGTCGAGAAGGGTTATCTGCCAGCAAAGACCTTTGAGTTCGATTACACTCAGGTCAACGACACATCATTTGTGGTATAACTCAAGGCTAGAAGGGCTATCTTCCAAAGACCTTCGAGTTCGACTACGCTCAGCTCTAGAGTACATCATTTACAGTATAGCCTAAGGCAAGAAGGGCTATCTATCAATAAATTTGTCGAGTTCGACTCCATTCAAATCGATGGCACATCACACTACTGTTTGGTCGCAATCGAGGTTTTTCAAGTCGAGAAGAAGACCCGGGTTAACTGCCCTCAGTGACAAAAAAGCTGTTTCCCGGCAACATAGCTTAAGACGAGAAAAGCTATATGTCAACGAAGACCTTTTGAGTTCGATTTCATTCAGCTCGAGGGCCTATCAACCGCATGGTGGAGTCAATGAACTACTTTCCAGTCGAATTTTTAACCAAGGTCTTTAAACCGAGAAGATGACCAATGTTGACTACATTTGGGCAACGAGAAACCGCATCTCGATTCAAATTTCGAACTACGGTTTCAATTCCATATCATTTCAAGATGGACTCGACTTCGCGACTGGGGAGCCATCCGCAACTCATATTCGACAGGGAGTTATTCCTCATTCAAATCAATTCTCAACTCCATCGAACGAAAATTTGTGTCATTTTGCCTTTGCTCTATTTTTTCGTTCCACGAAAAAGGACAAAGAGGGACAGCTGTAGACACCAATTTTCGTCCATTATATATATATATTATAGTTTGAAATCATTTTGAAAATTATACAATATATGGGTTTTTTAAATATTTTGAAAATATATAATATATAATTTTTGAAAACATTTTTAAAAATATATATAATATATAGTTTTTAAAAACATTTTTAAAAAACATATATATTATATAGTTTTGAAAATTAGTTTTTAAAATATATATATTATATAGTTTTGAAAATTAGTTATAAATATATATATATTATATAGTTTTAAAAATTATTTTTTAAAAATATATATTATATGGTTTTGAAAATTATTTTTTAAAAAACATATATTGTATAGTTTTAAAAATGTTTTTATTGTATTTATTTATTATTATTATTATATTATTATTTACCTTTTTATTATTTATTTTATTTTTTTATTTATTACTTATTATATTTTTCTTTTTTCTCGTTTTAGGTCCAGGGTCCAATTCAATATGTCCAAAGCGTTCGGGTCCAGCATCAGCTAAGTGGGCCTGAACCAGCCCAAGACCATTAGGGTATGAAAAACCCTAACATAACCAGTCAACAACGCCGCAAGGGAGCAAACCAACGGCTAACGTGTTTTCTGGCTGCATCTACGGGATTGAACCATCCCGAGGTGACCGGTGTAACATGCATAAAGATCTCGGTCAACCAACAACCATGATCTCGAGATCGTCGGGACCCAAAACGGCTAGAACCGAAAAGCTTCAGGGGGACACCGATTATCACAGAAAAAAACCCACGGCCATCACGAACAGAACCCTCGGGAGAACAAGATCGAGCCAACATCTCGGTATCACAACCGAGATCCAACAACATAGAAAACCGAGACAAAAGAGCAACACAAGAACAACATAGCCACTCAAAAAAAGCACACATCAAAAACACAAACGCAAAGGCCGAAGCCCCACAGCAGAAATGCATAATTTATGATTTTTGTGTAACTTTAAACCTTAATTTTACATGTTGACTTTATGGGAAATAATTAGAATAGATTGATGTTTATTTATAGCGAAGTAATGAAAGTAATCCCATTGTCAAAGGAGAAAGAAATCGATAGGAGGAAGGGTTGGGATTATTATTTATAAGGGGTTTAATAATAACAGTCCTATATATATTTCCCTACGAAAATCGGATCAAATAAGCAAATAGCGTAAGTAAATCAATATGATCCTCTTTATTTGTGGCAAAAATTTCCCAGCCATTGTTGTCTTTTACAAATAACTAATGGTTTAACTGATGATCTTCTTTCTCTCTTAGTTGTCAAATTTTGAAGTTGAAATTGTTGCCGTCTGGATTGAACATGGATCAAACTTGAAGCCAGAGAATTTGAAGTCGGGAATCTGGGTTGATTTCAATAACAAAAACACAATGCATCATTCCAAGTGGTCGAAATACCTAAGCTTCACGTCGTCTCGCGATTGGCTCTATCGCTACTCGTTCGGTAACGCCGGTCTTCGTTCGATCAAGACTGATCTGGGCGAAGGCACCGTCATGCACTGTTGGGTACCCAAAACACGCAACGCCTCAAGGCCCAATATACTCCTGGTTCATGGATTTGGTGCCAACGCGATGTGGCAATACGGTGAGCATCTCCGGCACTTCACGTCTCGATTCAATGTGTATGTGCCGGACCTCATCTTCTTCGGCGAATCGTACACGACGAGAAGGGAGCGGACGGAGTCGTTCCAGGCTGAATCGGTGATGAAACTGATGGAGGCGCATGGGGTAGGGAGGATGAGCCTGATAGGGATAAGCTACGGTGGGTTCGTGGGGTACAGTATGGCGGCGCAATTTCCGGACAAAATGGAGAAATTGGTGTTGTGCTGCGCTGGGGTTTGCTTGGAAGAGAAAGATTTGGAAGATGGTTTCTTTAATGTTTCGGATTTGGATGAGGCTTTGAGTATATTGTTGCCTCAGACGCCTGAGAAACTTAGGGACTTGATGAAATTCTCCTTCGTCAAGCCCATGGGCAAGTGGCTGCCAAGCTTTTTTCTCTCCGATTTCATTGATGTAAGCTTCACTTTCTCTCTCTGTCTATATGTTATATGTGTCATCACATTATCTAAACAATTTTGGCATTGAATAGCACAATATATTTTGTGAAGGTAATGTGTACAGATTATCTACAAGAGAAGAGAGAGCTGCTGGTGACCATACTAAAAGACAGAAAAATCAGCAACATTCCTAAGATCACACAGGTTTAATCTCTCTTCTTCTTCAACCTCTGCATGGGTTATTAGTGTTAAATTGATAAGTTCTCTTTTTCATCTTCTTAAAGAGCGTACTAATAATCTGGGGTGAAGAAGATAAAATATTCCCCTTGGAACTTGGCTACAGATTAAAAAGGTATTCTTATGCAAATTATAAATGGATGTGTCGTCTTATTTAGAAATGGAAATGATTTGTTAAGTGAATGGTGCTGTAGGCATGTGGGGGAAAATGCACAGATTGTAGTGATAAAGAACGCAGGGCATGCAGTTAACTTAGAGAAGTCCAAGGATTTCCTCAAGCACTTAAAATCTTTCCTCTTTGATTCTCAATCAACCCCTCCCCCTCCCCTTTTCCCTATTTTCAATTCTATATGGTCTTAACTTCTTCTTCTTCTTTCTTCTTTTATCAAATTTAATTTACACCTCAACATTAATCATTTTCCATTTCAACATAAATCAAATGATAATTAGAACAAAATGTAAAAAAATATAGATTTTAAGATTGAAATATTTCAACATCATTATTATTATTGATGATAAAGTTTTCCCTCAATCTTTATTTCAATATATATTTTCTTCTTGTTACTTTTCTTAACAAAATTTTTGGTTCAAAATATGTTACATTATTAAAATTCATTTATATATATATTCTTTGTAGTTATTTTAAATATATATAGAATAAACATATTATGTCATATATAAATTATATATTCGAATTGATGATAGCTGACCAATTTTAAATCTATTTATTTACATCAATTTAAGATATAAAAATCAATTGAATTAGGTTGATTAAAAAAAACAACCAAATTGAAAATAATGTCCAATAAGCTTCAAGATATACTCTGTTGAAAAATTAAAAGCTACAAAATCAAATCGTAATGAAAATTTATAAAATAAATAAACGATTAAAACCAACAATCATGTCCTGGTATTAACCTGTATTAGAAACAAATTCGTCTTGATATATATATATAATCATAGTTATAGGTGGTCATCCCCGAGAATAGCAAGACTCTGAGATTTGTACATCCGAATATCAAAGTGGACTAACGGTGATATTGCACTTTTCTTATCGCCGAAAGAAAGCTTGGAAAAACTTTACAGAGAAAAAAGGAATTTTGTAAAGAGGAAAATATGTTTTGTTTTTGCAATTGGATGATAAAAAATGAGAAAAGGGGCTTGTATTTATAGGTTCCATTCACAGACACAAAGCATGAAATATGACTTAATCCACGCAGGTGTTACATCTGCTACCATAAAACTGTTGTGTAACAAATATATCCACTGAAATTAATCTTGTAATTAATCTTATTGAAATTCTTGTTTGCTGATGAATATAGCTTCAAAATCGTCTAGATACATATTGCGAAAAAACAAGTCATTTTATAGAAATCAACAGTTGTATTAACTGTTACATTACAATAAAAATCAACAGCTGTATTAGTTGTTATGTTACAGCAACATTAATACCAATAATTACTCTAATCACAATTGAAAATATTTGTATCACACGTTTCAAGTTTCTCCTATAAATAAAGTTCAAACTTTCTTAATTCAGTTTTACAAAACATTATTTTAAAATAAATTCTCTTGAATTTTCTAAAAAAAAAAAATGGAATACACACGAACATGTCAACATGTATGAGTACAACCACTAATTAGCTAAACGGAAACAATACAATTGTGACTTGTGTTGTGTAAGGGATTTATCAAACTACATTTAATAAAAAAATTGGAAAAGAGACTCTTTAAATAACCTTCCCAAAAGATGTTCCCTCTCAATATGGTATACAATGCTCTTAATCCTTAGAGCAATACTAACCTACTCAATACATTTGAATTATACTCGAAAAAGAAGAAGAAAAAAACTTCAAAAAAAATTCAAGATTTAAAATTTGTATAAGCTATGTCATTGGACATTAAAATTTATATAAGTTTTCATTTTCAGTATCAACATTTTTAGAGTTACACAACAATCACTATCATTGTTTTATTTGTAACAAAAATTGAGTTGTTAAGAAAAGAATTTCCACTGCGAAAATGTACGAATTGTTGGATTAAAATTCATAATTATGATTACTTATTTATAATGTATATTGTTATCATAAAATATTAATAAATTAAGTGACCAATTATATTATAAAATCATAAGACATTAGGAGTATCATGAAAATAAATGTGTAGATACTATTAAAGTTGTATTTATAATTGATGAGGGGTACTGTTATAAGTATAAACGATAAATGAATCTTAAATCAACTATATAAATGGGTTATGGCCCCCCCAAGAAATAGATCATCTCGTATTTTCTCTTATTATCGTTAGTGATTTTATACTTAAGGAAATTCTATCTTCTTGGAAAATAAAAACCGTAAAACAATCTTCAAGATCTCAACCTTCTAGATAATCTTCAACAATTGATTCAGGTACGTTTCTATAAATCTAGTATTTATTTTATTTTTTGTGGTTTGAGATGATTAGATCATGGTTTCATTTCATGTTTAATTATATTTTATGGTTTTAACAAGTGACATCGACGCATGTCATATTAAATAATCAAGAATAGATTGATTTTAGGATTTATAATTCAATATTAAAATTATGCGATAACTCGTATTCACGTTGAATGCTACTATATTCACTTTGCGATAAAGTTATTTTTCAATTCAAAGAATTTGGATATGGTTTTGCAAATAGATTTTGCTCTGTTATCATTGGATTTTGCGTTTAGGTTATTTATTTATTTATTTTTCAATCCTTGCATACTCGTGCTCATTTATTTTCTTTGTAATCACAAGGTTAATGTAATTAATGTCGGTGCACATAATTGTTATGTTTTTTTAATATTGATATATATTAATTAAAATTTTAATTTTGATTGTAGGTTATTAAGGAAATTATTTAAAAATAAATAAATTCATATTTTGACTATGTCTGTGTAACACCCCAACTCGTACCCGACTCGGATACGAATCCGAGGGTGTCACATGGATCTTTTAAAAACCTTTCCACTTATAAAAGTTATGAAATATTTAAACTTTCATTAAAATAAAGTTAACTAATTTACATAAGTATGTTCAAAACATTACAAAATCAATCAGAGCATACGTAATTTACACTTTGTTTACATGCCAACATATTTATTACAACAAAGACATACTGAGTAAATTACTTCTGATCTAATCTTCGAGTAGAGGTATGTTGTTTCTGTAGATCCTAGTTCTATCTTCCTGCTTCTCAGTACCTACGTGTGAAACACTCACACGCTAAATCATTGACTTAGTGATGCATATAATAAAATGATGCATATAATAAAATAATGCATTCCTAAAGTATGAACATGTAATCCAATCATTTCATATACAATCACAATTATCATATCACTATTTAATCATGTCACATATGATCCATCTTTAACAATAATAACATGATATCTTATAACAACAGAAACTCTTTTTATATCTTTTATGTGCCCATGTACATTACTGAGAACTTAAGGTATGCGAGTACATTGAGGTTGTGCACATATGCTGTCACCACAGCTCGTATAATGGTCCACTGAGTGGCATATAAAATTTGTCTCGAAGGACCTCATATAACCCTTGACTCTTGATATGCCAACTATACCTATAGCTCTCATATCACATAACATGGGCTTGAATATTTATATGTTCCATATATCCATATAATCACTAATTCATCACATATTCATGTACTCATATCATTTCTCTTATAATCACATATATATTATCACATGTACATATAATCATCTATCTCATATCATGTAGTTTATTTTATTTGATTATGTTCACATGGATCATATAGTGTGTATCAAAACATATAAACATATAACACTTATGCATGTGTTTATAATGATCATAATATATGCATGTTCATAACTATTGAACCATGAAATTTAATCATAGGAAATAGACTTATCACAAGTCTTATTTCCATAAAACTACATCTATACTATAGCATGCACTCACCTTAGCCTCACTTAATTCAAATAAACTTCTACGACTTTATCCCTCTTGATCGATCCTAACTCTTTTGTTGTTCCGGAACTTGCTTATGCTCGATATCTACAAAATCATACATTTGATATTCATATCAGAATTTTAAGTATTATAATTCGACCCTTAATAATCCAAACTAAAATAAATGTTTAATATAATTTTCCCCTTTGTATAGTATATGTACCCAAGGTATGGTACCGATACTTCCTTATTTGTTGTATCGATACCGAGCCTGGGTATCGATACCTTTTCCCGGTTCTGGAATCCTTATTTCCAAAATGGTATCGATACTTGACCTATGGTATCGGTACCCTTAGTATCGATACTACCCTTTAGGTATTGATACCCCTTGCATAAATTATCCAATTTTTCGATTATGGTATCGATACTTCCAAATATCACTATTTTTCCTTTGAAGTATTGGTATTGAATGAAGCAGTACCGATACTCATAGCCCAGAAATCTCTTTTAAACCTGAAATTTACCCATATCAACTTAAACCCTTCATTTCTTAATCCCTTTCATACTCTTAAACTTAAGTACACATACTAAAATCAATTTCTATTCATATAACACATCCTTATCTTCAAAATTGCATCCTATATCTTGAAATTAAGAATTCTACTAATTTTCCAACATACTCTATTTTCAATTCTAACACTTCATATTCCTTAATCTAACTGCTGGCAAGTCAAATTTAGTCTCAAACTTTACTTACTAACACTATTCCAAGATTTCACTTATCACCCACTTATCTTTAATTCTTTCTAACTCCTTCATCGTATGGTTTTAAGACAACTTAAGCTTTCCTTAAGCTTAAGTATCATCTAAGGAACATAAACCAAACTTAAATTCAATGAATAATCAACTAGAAAAAAAACTTATCTTGGCTTTCGGTAGCTCACGGCTGAAAGAGGAAGAAGAGTTCTCTGGAAACTTCCTTTTCCCTTATTCCTTCAATTCCACGTGTATATATCCCCACCATAATCCATTTTTAATTCATTTACTGGTCAAATGGCCATTTTCCCCTTTCAATTATCCTTCTTTGATATTCAATCCTACATAAAATTTTCCATATAAGTCCCTAAACTTTTCAATTTATCTACTTTAGTCACTAAATTTTGAAATTTTACAATTTGGTCATTAACCCGGTGTTTGGGATGCTACAAATCTCTCCCTTTAGAAAATTCATCCTTGAATTTTCATTGTACAAAGAGATGGGGGTACTGATTCCTCATGTCCTCTTCACGTTCCCACGTTGCTTCCTCTACTTTGTGATTCTTTCATAATACTTTGACCAATGGAATAGTCTTGTTTCGTAACTGTTTCACCTCATAAGCCAATATTTATACCGGTTCTTCCTTATAAGTCAGGTCATGCTGAACTTCTATCTCTTTTGGTATCACGATATGGGACGGATCAGACCTATATCTCCGAGGCATGGAAACATGGAAAACATTATGAATCTTCTCCATTTTCGGTAGCAAAGCCAATTAGCATGCCACTGGTCCTACTCTCTTAACGATCTCATAAGGTCCAATAAACCGAGGACTAAGCTTTCCTTTTCGTCCAAATCTCAACAACTTCTTCCAAGGAGATACTTTTATAAACACTTTATCTCCAACTTGAAACTCAATCTCTTTCCTCTTAAGATCAACATACGATTTATGTCTATCCACTACCGCTTTAAGATTGTTCTGAATCACTTGAACTTTCTTTTTCACTTCCTGAATCAACTCAGGACCAAGAACTTCTCGATCTGTAAGCTCATACCAATTCAAGGGTGTACGACACTTTCTCCCATATAAAGCATCATAGGGAACCATTTTGATGTTTGACTGGTAGCTATTGTTGTAAGCGAATTCGACAAGTGGCAAGTATTTTTCCCAAGATCCTTTAAACTCGATCACACAAGCTCTTAACATATCTTCTAGAATTTGGATAGTCCTCTCAGACTGTCCATCCGTCTAGGGGTGAAAGGCAATGCTAAATTTCAGTCGAGTCCCTAATGCTCCATGCAAAGTTTTCCAAAATGTCGATGTAAATCGAGGATCCCAATCCGAAACAATCAAAATTGGTACACCGTGTAATCGAATAATCTCTCTAATGTACAGTTTAACATACTTATCCATGGAGAAACCAGTTTTTATTGGAATGAAATGAGTTGATTTAGTCAATTGATCCACGATCACCCAAATTGAATCTCTTTTATTCGGAGTCAATGGTAACCCCATCACAAAATCCATCATCACATTCTTCTATTTCCATTGAGGAATAGAAATTGGTTGTAATAGTCCCGATGGAACCTGATGCTCAGCTTTGACTTGTTGGAAATCAAACACTTGGACACAAATTCTGTAATATTCCTCGTCATTCATGGCCACCAATACCTACTCTTGAGATCCATATACATCTTGTTTCCACCTGGGTGTATCATCAATAGGCTACAGTGAGCTTCTGTTAATATATCATTCCTCAATTCCTCATTATCCAGAATCACTAATCTCCCTCGATGATATAGATTCCCATCAGATTTAATCTTATAATAATTAATCTCTCTATTCTTTACTTATCGTAACCACTTCAAATACTCTTCATCTTTGGTTTGCACTTCTTTAATTAGATCCAAACATGTTGGCTTAAGCTTTAATTCCACACATATTGACCCTCTCCATCTAATGACAACCTTGCATCTAAAGCTCGTAAGGCTGCAAACATCTTTCGACTTAAGGCATCCGCTGCCACATTTGCTTTTCCAGGATGGAGATCGATTACCACATCATAATCTTTTAGAAATTCAACCCATATTATCTGCCTTAAATTCAACTCTTTCTGGGTCATCAGATATTTCAAGCTCTTATAATCGGTATGTAAATAACAACGTTCACTATATAAGTAGAAACGACAAATCTTAAGAACAAACAATACTACAGCCAACTCCAAGTCATGTATAGGATAGTTCTTTTTATGTGGTTTCAATTGTCTAGAAGCATAGGCTACCACTTTGCCTTCTTGCATCAATAAACATCCCAATCCGTTATGGGACGCGTCACTATAAACCATGTAGTTCTTATCAGACTCAGTTGAACCAAGACTGGAGCTTCTGTCAAAATTTCCTTTAGTGCTTCAAAGCTTTCCTGACATTCAGGAGTGCAAGTGATTTTTTTTATCTTTCCTCATCAATTTAGTCAAAGGTAAAGCTATCATCGAAAAGTTCTTAACGAACCTTCGATAACAGCCTATGAGCCCCAAAAAACTTGGAACTTCATACACATTCTTTGGAACCTCCTATTTTAAAATAGCTTTTATCTTTTGAAGATCAACCTGAATTCATTCTGCAGAAATCACATGTCCAAGGAATGTCACTTCATTTAACCAAAATTCACGCTTAGATAGTTTGCCATGTAACTTCTTATTTTGTAGAATCTGCAAAACTATATTTAGATGTGCACTATGCTCTTCATTCGACTTCGAATACACCAATATATCATCAATGAAAACAACTACGAACTGGTCCAAGTAAGGTTTAAATATTCTATTCATCATGTCCATAAAATCAGCCAGTGCATTCGTAACTCCAAACAGCATAACAATGAACCCGTAGTGACCATATCTCGTTCTAAAAGCCGTTTTCGAAATATCTTTCTCTTGAATATTCAACTGATGATATCCAGACCGCAAATTAATTTTAGAGAAAAATAGAGCTCCATTCAATTGATCAAACAAATCGTCAATTCTAGGGAGGGTAGACTTATTCTTTATAGTCTCCTTGTTGAGCTTCATATAATCAATGCAGAGACGCATCGAACCATTCTTCTTTTTAACAAACAACACTGGAGCTCCCCAAGGTGACACACTTGGTCTTATAAATCCTTTATCCATCAATTCTTGTAACTGAATCTTTAATTCTTGCAACTCTTTCGGAGCCATTCTGTATGGTGCCATTGCAATAGGTGTGTTCTAGGTATAACTTATATTTTGAATTCAACGTCCCTATCCGAAGGTAAACCTAGAAATTTTACAGGAAAGACATCGGGGAACTCTATGACTATAGGAATCTCTTCTAACTCTTTCTCCACGGTTATAGTGTCCATCATATTAGCAATAAAACCCTAACATCCTTGTAACAATAACTTCTTTGCAAACAACACAATATAACTTTTAGTCCATCTGAACTGATCAACATTACTCTCTTCAATCTAAAATCGACGTTAGCATGATAATGATATAACCAACCCATTCCCAATATCACATCAAATTCCTCAAAAGGTAATTTCATCAGATTAGCAAGGAATTCAATTCCCTGAATCCGTATGGGACACCATCTACATATTCTATTTACATGAGTAATGTGCCTAATGGATTTGTCACTGTCACATCACTACTAGTAGCTTCTAACTGAATTCCCAATTCTTTCACCAATTTACTACTAATATATGAATATGTAGAACCCGAATCAATCAATACCACAACATATTTATCATAAAATAGTAAAGTACCTGTAATTATCTCCGGATCGTCACTCTCTTCATTGATCTTGATATTATACACTCGGGTAGTTGAGCTCACTTCTTGTTGAGTAGAGAATTCAGGCTGACTTCTTCCTCTACCCATTCCTCTTCCTCTTTAAATATCGAAGCAGATCGCTCTGACTGTGCAGGCTCTCAGGCCCTCAATAGTCAGTCATGTATGTAATGTCTCGTTTCCCCACATCGAAAACAAGCTCCAAAGATAACTCGATATATTCCAATATGGCTTATTCCACAGAGCTGATATTGTCTGGCTTGACCCTAATTTGCTCTCCCAGAACCAGACCCTACTTATTGAGTCTGTCTAGCTCTCATCTGATTTGATCCTCTAGCAGAGGATGCCACTGACTCAGACCTCACATGAGATAAAAACCAGAATCTCTACCACTCTTAGGAGGTGCATAACTTGATAAAGCCCCAATTATTTTAGAAGTTTGGGCTCTTTGCTCTCTAAATCTTTCATTTTGAGATTAACTACCTCTTAAAATGAGGAAAAGTTCAACACAATCAACATTTCTTTTAACCTCGGGCACAAGTCCTCAATAAACCACTCGCATGTGTCCTTCTTGGTCGGAACCAACTCAGCCGCAAAACGACTTAACTTATTGAACTCATACTTGTATTCAAACACAGTGCGATTCTATTGGTTCAAATTCAAAAGTTCTTGCTTCATCTGCTTAATGAACTGATCTACTATATATTTGTGCTTGAACTCTTCTAAAAACACGGACCATGTCACTTGGTCACTTTTCATCCTCAGAGTGACATTCGTCCACCAAATTCTTGCTTGCCCACGGAACAAGGAGACCACTCCATCTAACTTTACCATATCAGAACAGTGGAGCCCATCAAGCATTATCTTCACATCATTGAGCCAAAGTTCTACAGCAATAGTACCTTCCTCGGCTTCACCTTTGAACTCAGGAGTTCCTAATCCCTTTAACTCCTTTGCTACATTCATTCTCTGAGTTGAGGGAGCAAGAGGTTGGAAACGTGTCAGGATAACGTCCAACGTCCTGAAGAAAACATCTTGATCTTGCACAGGCACTCCAGAAGGTGCATGTTCTTCACCTTGCCTGGCCAGGGCAGGTGAATTACTACTCTCTGCTAGCCTATCATCTCCCGCTTCACTCTGGGAGCTATCATGTCCGGACATCTAATAAGATATAACCATATAACTCTATTAGCAAAACAACATACTAGTTACTCTTATGAGATCAGAAGTTCTCACTATTTTGTTGACTGTACAGATTTAAAGACATTATAGACTCCGATTTATTCTTAGAATCGGCTAAACCATAGCTATGATACCACTAAATGTAACACCCCAACCCGTACCCGACCAGGATACGAATCCGAGGTGTCACATGGACCTTTTAAAAACCTTTCCACTTATAAAAATCATGAAAAATTTAAACTTTCATTAAAATAAAGTTAACTAATTTACATAAGTATGTTCAAAACATTACATAATCAATCAGATCATACATAATTCAAACTTTATGTACATGCCAACATATTTATTACAATAAAGACATACTGTGTAAATTACTTCTGATCTGATCTTCGAGTAGAGGTATGCTATTTCTGCATATCCTAGTTATGATCCTCATACTTTTTAGTACCTACGTGTGAAACACTCACACACTAAGTCATTGACTTAGTGATGCATATAATAAAATAATTCATTCCTAAAGTATGAACATGTAATCCAATCATTTCATATACAATCACAATTATCATATAATTATTTAAACATGTCACAAATGATCCATCATTAATAATAATAACATGATATCTTATAACAACATAAACTCTTTTTATATCTTTTATGTGCCCATGTACATTACTGAGAACTTAAGGTATGCGAGTACATTGAGGTTGTGCACATATACTGTCACCACAGCTCGTATAATGGTCCATTGAGCGGCATATAAAATTTGTCCCTAAGGAGTGCATGTATGTCTCGAAGGACCTCGTATAAGTCCCGAAAGACCTTATATAACCCTCGACTCTTGGCACGCCAATTATACCCATAACTCTCATATAACATAACATGGGATTGAATATTTATATGTTCCATATATCCATATAACCACTAATTCATCACATATGCATGTACTCATATCATTTTTCTTATAATCACATATATCTTATCACATACCATATATCACATGTACATATATTCATATATCTCATATCATATAGTTTATGTTATTTGATTATGTTCACATGGATCATATAGCATGTATTAAAACATATAAACATATAACACTTATGCGTGTTCTTATAATGATTATAGTATATGCATGTTCGTAACTATAGAACCATAAAATTTAAACATAGGAAATAGACTTATCACAAGTCTTATTTCCATAAAACTACATCTATACTATAGCATGCACTCACCTTAGCCTCACTTAAATCAAATAAACTTCTATGACTTTATCCCTCTTGATTGATCCTAACTCTTTGGTTGTTCCGGTACTTGCTTATGCTCGAGATCTACACAATCATACATTTGATATTCATATCAGAATTCGAAGTATTATAATTTGATCCTTAATAATCCAAACTAAAAGAAATGTTTAATACAATTTTCCCCTTTGAATAGTATCGATACCCAAGGTATGGTAACGATACTTCCCTATCTGTGGTATCGATACCGAGCCTGGGTATCGATACCCTTTCCCGGTTCTGGAATCCTTATTTCAAAAATGGTATTGATACTTGACCTATGGTATCGTTACGCTTAGTATCGATACTACCCTTTAGGTATTGACACCCTTGTATAAATTGTCCAATTTTTGGCTTATGGTATTGATACTATTCAAGAAGTATTGATACCCCTACTCCAAATATCACTATTTTTCCTTTGAAGTATCGGTACTGAATGAAGCAGTACCGATACTCATATCCCAGAAATCTCTTTTAAACCCAAAATTTACCCATATCAACGTAAACCCTTCATTTATTAATCCCTTTCATACTCTTAAACTCAAGTACACATACTCAAATCAATTTCTATTCATATAACACATCCTTATCTTCAAAATTGCATCCTATATCTTGAAATCAAGAATTCTACTATTTTTCCAACATACTCTAATTTTAATTCTAACTCTTCATATTCCTTAATCTAACTGATGACAAGTCAAATTTAGTCTCAAACTTTAGTTACTAACTCTCTTCCAAGATTTCACTTATCACCCACTTATCTTTAATCCTTTCTAACTACTTCATCTTATGGATTTAAGATAACTTAAGTTTTCCTTAAGCTTAAGTATCATCTAAGGAACATAAACCAAACTTAAATTCAATGAATAATCAACTAGCAAAAAACTTACCTTTTCTTTTAGTAGCAACGGCTGAAAGAGGAAGAAGAGTTCTCTGGAAACTTTCTTTTCCCTTATTCCTTCAATTCCACGTGTATATATCATCACCAAATCCATTTTTAATTCATTTACAGGTCAAATGACCTTTTTCCCTTCCATTCATCATTTTTGATATTCAATCCTACACAAAATATTTTATATAAGTCCTTAAACTTTTAAATTTATCTACTTTTGTTACTAAATTTTGAAATTTTACAATTTGGTCACTAACCCGATGTTTGGGATGTTACAAATCTCCCCCTTTAGAAAATTTGTCCTCGAATTTTCATTGTATAAGGAGATGGGGGTATTGATTCCTCATGTCCTCTTCACGTTCCCACGTTGCTTCCTCTACTTTGTGATTCCTCCATAATACTTTGACCAATGGAATAGTCTTGTTCTGTAACTGTTTCACCTCATAAGCCAATATTTGTACTGGTTCTGTAACACCCCCAACCCGTATCCAACTCGGATCCGAGTCCGAGGTATCACATTAACTTTTCAAAATGTTTTACCTAAATATAAGAGGAAAAATTCAGATTTAAATTTAAACATATGAAATAATTTACATATAATAACTCAAAAACTTCTACAAACTGTTCAGAGCTAATACAATTTACTACTTTAAATACATGCCAACATTATATAATACAAAAGAAAACCTACTGTCAATTTTTATAATCTGATCTTTTGCTGAAGTTACGCTATCCTTATTGCCTATCTTCTCTTTGAAGCTTTTTAGATCCCTATATGTGGAACACTCACACGCTAAGTCACAGACTTACTAAGACATGTAAACGATTAATAAAACTACAACTACTTAACAAGTGCATGTACAAATCATGCAACACAATGGTTACATACACAGATAAATCATCATTAGCTTGCTAAACATTAATTATATTTTTATCATTTAGCTCCTTTTATCATATGAACATGTACTTATCGTTTCTATACACATCATAAACCATATAGACCATTTCTCAATAAAGCACACATAGTATTATGCCAAGTTTATTTATTTATTCTCTTTAAAGCCCATGTATACTTCTGAGAACTTAAGGTATGTGAGTACATAGAGGTTGTATACATATGTTGTCACCACAGCTCGTATAATTCCCACTAGGGGCGCGTAGGATTTGTCCCGAAGGACCACTATGTCCCGAAGGACTACATATCACATTTGTTTCAAAGGACCACTCCTTAAGAACCATATACATACTCCAATGGACCAAATAATTGTACCGAAGTACCACATATATGTTCCAAAGGATTACATATATGTCCCAAAGGACCACGTGGAACCCTCGACTCTTGGCATGCTAACTATACCCCTAGCTCTCATAACACATAACATGGGTATTAGTATTTATGTTATCACACATTCACATAGTCACATATCTCACTTACACGCAGATCCTTTCTATATGATTCACATGTCACATATCATATGGCTTATATCTCTCTATCATTTAATCACATAACATCTTATCACAAAGCTCATAATCATATACATGTTCTCATGTAATTCATATCATTTCTCACACAATCACATAATTCAATTATATCATTTAACATAAGTTATCATACCAACATGCATTCACATAATTCATTTAACATACATAGTATATCATGCAATTTTTGCAATAACTAATGATACATACATTTTTATTCATATGCTCCACATGCTTGTATCCTTGTACTAATATAATCTACTATCAGAATTAGACTCATCGCAAGTCTTAATTCCATAGAATAACTTACACTTAATATCATGCACTCACTTTGGTTCACTTGCCAATACCAATCTCTTGTTTCCCTCTCAAAATTTCTACTCTGATGGCTATCCGAACTTTGTTTTCGATCGATATCTACACGAATATAATCCAATGAATATCAAAATTTGAATTACTCGAAAAGATTAATATCAAAGAAAACTAAATAAAACACTGATTTGCACTTTTCCACTTAAGTAGTATCGGTACTACCAGCACAATACCAGTACTTCTATTTTGTGGTATCGATACCCCCTCCGGTATCGATACCAATATTAGATTTGATGTTTCCTGGTATTGATACCCTCCACATTGGTATCGATACAACTAGTATCGATACTATCACTTCAGTACCGATACTTCATGAAGATTTCTTACTCTTTTTCCTTATGGTATCGATACAGTTCATGCAGTATCGATACCCCATTCATAAATTTTGCATAAATTGCTTTGTAGTATCGATATTAGCTCAACCGGTACTGATACTACTACCTAAAATATAGTTCCTTAAACCCAAAAATTTCAACACTTTACCCCAAACTCTACTTGCTTGCCACTCCTCATGCCTTAAAACTTATTTATACATACTTAAACCCTCTTTTAACATTATAACACTTCATTATCTTCCATATCTCATTATAACTCTTGAATTAAGGAATTTCACTAGACTTTCCATGTGTTCTAAATTCATTTCTAATGCTTTAAACTTCTTAATCCTTCTAATGAAAAGTCATATTTATCAAAAGAACTTCAAAAACCTCTTCATACAAACAATTTATTTCTACACCTTTAATACAATTTCCTTTCTAATTCTCTATTCTTGATGTTTTAAGCTTATATAAGCTTTCCTTAAGCTTATATAACACCCAAAGAATAAAACCCAACTTAAAAATCCAAGAATTAAACATTTGAAATTAAAATCACCTTTGGAGCTGAAGCAAACGGGAAAAAGAAGAAAACAAGAAGAAAGATTATTGATTAATCCCTAATTTCACGTGTTTATCTCCTATTAAAGGAGATAAAATATCTTTTAGGCTAAAATTACCATAATACGCTTCACTTATTCCATAATTACTATTTAATCCAATGCTAATATATTCATATTTAAGTCCTTTAACTTTCCAACTTTTCCTGAATTGATATCCAAATTTAAAAAACTTTCATTTTATTCGCTAACCTAGTTTTTGGGATGTTATAGGTTCTTCCTCATAAGTCAGGTTAAGCTGGACTTCTATCTCTTATGGTGTCACAATATGGGACGGATCGGACCTATATCTCTAAAGCATGGAAACATGGAAAACATTATGAATCTTTTAAATTTTCGGTAGAAAAGCCAAATGGTATGCCACTGGTCCTACTCTTTTAACGATCTCATAAGGTCCAATAAACCGAGGACTAAGATTTCGTTCTCGTCCAAATCTCAACATCTTCTTCCAAGGAGATACTTTTAGAAACACTTTATCTCTAACTTGAAACTCAATCTCTTTCCTCTTAAGATCAACATACAATTTACGTCTATCCGCTGCCGCTTTAAGATTGTTCCGAATCACTTGAAATTTCTCTTTCACTTCCTGAATCAACTCAGGACCAAGAACTTCTCGATCTTTAAGCTCGTACCAATTCAAGGGCATACAACACTTTCTCCCATATAAAGCTTCATAGGGAGCCATTTTGATGTTTTTCTGGTAGCTATTGTTGTAAGAGAATTCAGAAAGTGTCAAGTATTTTTCCCAAAATCCTTTAAACTCGATCACACAAGCTTTTAACATATCTTCTAGAATTTGGATAGTCCTCTCAGACTGACCATCCGAATGGGGGTGAAAGGTTATGCTAAATTTTAGTTGAGACCCTAATGCTCCATGCAAAGTTTTCCAAAATCTCGATGTAAATCGAGGATCCCGATCTAAAACTATCGATATTGGTACACCGTGTAATTGAATAATCTCCCTGATGTACAGTTCAACATACTTATCCATGGAGAAATCAGTTCTTATTGGAATGAAATGAGCTGATTTAGTCAATCGATCCATGATCACCCAAATTGAATCTATTTTATTCGGAGTCAAGGGCAACCCCGTCACAAAATCCATCGTCACATTCTCCCATTTCCATTGAGGAATAGACATTGGTTGCAATAGTCTTGATAGAACCTGATACTCCATTCCGACTTGCTGGCAAATCAAACACTTGGACACAAATTCTGTAATATTCCTCTTAATTCATGGCCACCAATATCGACTCTTGAGATCCATATACATCTTGTTTCCACCTGGGTGCATCATTAATAGGCTATAGTGAGCTTCTGTTAATATATCATTCCTTAATTCCTCATTATCCAGAATCACTATTCTCCCTCGATGATATATATTCCCATCAGACTTAGTCTCATAATAATTAATCTCTCCATTCTTTACTTGTTGCAACCTCTTCAAATACTCTTCATCTTTGGTTTGCACTTCTTTAAAATGATCCAACCATATTGGCTTAAGATTTAATTCCACACATATTGTACCCTCTCCATCTAATGAAAACCTTGCATCTAGAGTTCGTAAGGCTATAAACATCTTTCGACTTAAGGCATCCGCTACTATATTTTCTTTTCTAGGATGAAAATCTATTACCACATCATATCTTTTAGAAATTCAACCAATCTTCTCTTCCTTAAATTCAACTCTTTCTGGGTCATCAGATATTTCAAGCTCTTATTATCGGTATATAAATAAAAATTTTCATCGTATAAGTAGTGACGATAAATATTAAGAGCGATTACTACTACAGACAACTCCAAGTCATGTGTGGGATTGTTATTTTCATATGGTTTCAATTATCTAGATGCATAGGCCACCACTTTGCCTTCTTGCATCAATACACAGCCCAAGCCGTTATGGGACACGTCACTATGAACCACGTAGTTCTTACCAGACTCAGGTTGAACCAAGACTGGAGCTTCTGTCAAAATTTTCTTTAGTGCTTCAAAGCTTTCCTGATATTCAGGAGTCCAAGAAAATTTTTCATCTTTCCTCATCAATTTAGTCAAAGGTAAAGCTTTCATCGAAAAGTTCTCGATGAACCTTCGATAATAACCTGTAAGCCCCAGAAAACTTGGAACTTCAGACACGTTCTTTGGAACTTCCTATTCTAAAATAACATTTATCTTTTGAGGATCAACCCTAATTTCTTCTGAAAAAATCACATGTCCAAGGAAGTTCACTTCATTCAACCAAAATTCACAGTTAGATAGTTTGACATATAACTTCTTATCTTGTAGAATCTGCAAAACTTTCTTTATATGTGCATTATGCTATTCATTCGACTTTGAATACACCAAAATATCATCAATGAAAACAACTCCAAACTGGTCCAAGTAAGTTTAAAATATTATATTCACCAGGTCTATAAAAGCAGCCGGTGCATTCATAACTCCAAACGACATGACAATGAACTCGTAGTGACCATATCTCGTTCTAAAAGCCATTTTTGAAATATTTTTCTCTTGAATCTTCAACTGATGATATCCAGACCATAAATCAATTTTTGAGAAAACTGAAGCTCCCTTCAATTGATCAAACAAATCGTCAATTCTAGGGAGGGTATACTTATTCTTGATAGTCACCTTATTCAGCTGCCTATAATCAATGCAAAGACGCATTGAACCATCATTCTTTTTAACAAACAACACTGGAGCTCCCCAAGGCGACACACTTGGTCTTATAAATCCTTTATCTAGTAATTCTTGTAACTGAATCTTTAATTCTTGTAACTTTTTTGGAGCCATTATGAATAGGGCCATTGTAAAAGGTGCTATTCCAGGTATAACTTATATTTGGAATTCAACCTCTCTATCCGAAGGTAAACCTGACAATTCTGCAGGAAATACATCGGGGAACTCTATGACTATGGGAATCTCTTCTAACTATTTCTCCTTGGTTCTAGTGTCCATCACATTAGCAATGAAACCCTGACATCCTTGTAACAATAACTTCTTTGCCGACATCACACACTATAACTTCTAGTCCTTCTGAACTGATCAATATTACTCTCTTCAATCTACAATCGACATTAGCATGATAATGATATAACCAGTCCATTCCCAATATCACTTCAAATTCCTCAAAGGGTAATTCCATCATATTAGTAGGGAATTCAATTCCCTGAATCCATATGGGACACCCTCAAAATACTCCATTTACCCGAGTACTGTGCCTTAATGTATTTGTCACTATCACATCACTACTAGTGGCTTCTAACTGAATTTCCAATTATTTCACCAATTTACTACTAATATATGAATATGTAGAACCCGGATCAATCAATACCATAATATATTTATCATACAATAGGAAAATACCTGCAATTATCTCCGGATCATCACACTCTTCATTGATATTTATATTATACACTTAGGTAGTTGAGCACACTTCTTTTTTAGTAGAGAATTCAAGATGATTTTTTTCTCTACCCCTTCCCTTTTCTTTTTGAGATACCGAAGCAGATCACTCTGACTATGCAGGCTCTCCGGCCCTCAATGGATAGTCCTGCATGTAATATCCCATTTCCCCACATCGAAAACAAGCTCTAGAGATAACTCGATATATTCCAGTATGGCTTCTTTCACGGAGCTGACATTTTCTGGCTTGACCCTGATTTACTCTCCCAATAAACCCTAATAATTGAGTCTGTCTAGCTCTCATCTGATTTGATCCTCTAGTAGAGCATGCCACTAACTCAGACCTTATCTGAGATCAAAAACCAGAATCTCTACCTCTCTTAGGTGGTGCAGAACTTGATGAAGCTCCAGCTCTTTTAGAAGTTTGGGCTTTTTGCTCTCCAAATCTTTCATTTTGAGCTCTCTCTAGAACTTTAGCACAATTAACAACCTCTTAAAACGAGGACAAGTTCAACACAATCAACATATCTTTTAACCTCAGGCGCAAGCCCTCAACAAATCACACGCATGCGTCCTTATCGGTCGAAACTAGCTCAGTCGTAAAACGACTTAACTTATTGAACTCGTACATGTATTCATATATAGTACGATTCAATTACTTCAACTTCAAAAATTATTGCTTCATCTGCTTAATGAACTGATCTCCTATATATATTTGTAATTGAACTATTCTAAAAATAAGGACCATGTCACTTGGTCACTTGTTATCCTCAGAGTGACATTCATCCACCAAATTCTCACTTGCCCACGGAGCAAGAAGACCACTCCATCTAACTTCTCCACATTAGAACAGTTGGGCCCATCAAGCATTATCTTCACATCATTGAGCCAAAGTTCCGCAGCAACATGACCTTCCTCGGCTTCACCTTTGAACTTAGGAGCTCATAATCCTTTTAATTCCTTTGCTACATTCATTCTTTGAGTTGAGGGAGCAGGAGGTTAGAAACACATCAGGATAACGTCCAACGTCCTGAAGAAAACATCTTGATCTTGCACAGGCACTCCAGAAGGTGCTTGTTCTTCACCTGGCCTGGCCAGGGCAGGTGAATTACTACTCTCTACTGGCCTATCATCTCTCGCTTCACTTTGGGAGCTATCATGTCCAGACATATAATAAGATATAACCATATAACTCTATTAGCAAAACAACATACTAGTTACTCCTATCAGATCAGAAGTTCTCACTATTTTATTGGAATTTACACATTTAAAGACATTATAGACTTCAGTTTATGCCTAGAATCGGCTAAATCATAACTTTGATACCATTAAATGTAACACCCCCAACCCAGATATGAATCTGAGGTGTCACATGAACCTTTTAAAAACCTTTCCACTTATAAAAATCATGAAAACTTTAAACTTTCATTAAAATAAAGTTAACTAATTTACATAAGTATGTTCAAAACATTACAAAATAAATAAGGGTATACATAATTCACACTTTGTTTATATGCCAACATATTAATTACAATAAAGACATACTGTGTAAATTAATTCTGATCAGATCTTCGAGCAGAGGTATGATGTTTCTGTAGATCCTAGTTTTGATCCTCCTGCTTCTCAGTACCTACGTGTGAAACACTCACACGCTAAGTCATTGACTTAGTGAGGTGTATAATAAAATAATGCATTCCTAAAGTATGAACATGTAATCCAATCATTTCATATACAATCACAATTATCATATCACTATTTAATCATGTCACATATGATCCATCATTAACAATAATTACATGATATCTTATAACAACATAAATTCTTTTTATATCTTTTATGTACCCAAGTAAATTACTGAGAACTTAAGGTATATGAGTATATTGAGGTTGTGCACATATGTTGTCACCACAACTCGTATAATGGTCCACATTGTGGCATATAAAATTAGTCCCGAAGGACCTCATGTATGTCCCGAAGGACCTCGTATTTTTCCCGAAGGACCTCATATAACCCTCGACTATTGACATGCCAACTATACCTATAGCTCTCATATCACATAACATGGGCTTGTATATTTATATGTTCCATATATCCATGTAATCACTAATTCATCACATATTCATGTACTCATATCATTTATCTTATAATCACATATATCTTATCACATGTACATATAATCATCTATCTCATATCATATAGTTTATGTTATTTGATTATGTTCACATGGATCATATAGCATGTATCAAAACATATAAACATATAACACTTATGCATGTGTTTATAATGATCATAGTATATGCATGTTCATAACTATTGAACTGTGAAATTTAAAGATAGAAAATAGACTTATCACTAGTCTTATTTCCATAAAACTACATCTATACTATAGAATGCACTCACCTTAGCCTCACTTAATTCAAATCAACTTCTATGACTTTATTCGTCTTGATCGATCCCAACTCTTCGGGTGTTTTAGAACTTTCTTATGCTCGAATCTACACAATCATACATTTGATATTCATATCAGAATTCTATGTATTATAATTCGATCCTTAATAATACAAAATAAAAGAAATGCTTAATACAATTTTCCCCGTTCAATAGTATCAGTACCCAAGGTATGGTACCAATACTTCCCTATCTATGGTATCGATACCGAGCCTGGGTATTGATACCCTTTCCCGATTCTAGAATCCTTATTTCCAAAATGGTATCGATACTTCACCTATGGTATCGGTACCCTTAGTATCAATACTACCCTTTAGGTATCAATACCCCTTGCATAAATTGTCCAATTTTTGGCTTATGGTATCGATATTGTTCAACCATTATCGATACCCCTACTCCAAATATCACTCTTTTTCATTTGAAGTATCGATACTGAATGAAGCAGTACCGTTACTCATAGCCCAAAAATCACTTTTAAAACCGAAATTTAACCATATCAACTTAAATCCTTCATTTCTTAATCCTTTTAATACTCTTAAACTGAAGTTTCATCTTTTGGATTTCAAGCGACATTTGTGGTAATAAATATGTGAAAATTATATGGTATTTTTATATGAGCATTACATTTGTCCAAATATTAGTCTTTTGTTCGACATAGTTTATTGTCAATGTTTGATTACTACAACAAGAGTACCATTTACTCTTAGTATTACTGTCCAAATACTTGTTATTAATGCAGTGTTCGATATCTTGTGATGGGAATTAACCATTATTTGAAATTTATCTTATGTGAGTTTGTTCTTAATTTTGTTTAGCTAGTTTTTCTACTGCTACAGTTTTTGTATTGGATGGATTACACCGTTGATGTGCCAGCTCAGCTTGAGTATGCACCAGCTCAGCAGAGTTAGGTAGTTTGCAATTGAAAGTATAACAACTTTCTGTTATAGCTGTTAAGCAAAGCTTTACTTGTATAAAAAGGAATATGAGATTGCTTGTAAAAACAAGAAATAATATACTCCGTTTTCATATTCATTCCCATTTTCAATGGGGTTTTCTATTATGGTATCATTCGCTCAATTGGTTCTGGTATAGCTCGCGTTTCTGTTGTGCGTTGCTTCTTGGTGTCATGGCGTTTGGTGGTTATGGAAACATTCTTGGTATTGTAGATTCATTGAGGTCTGGCAAGATGTTTACTATCAAACTTATATATATTATGCTTGATGAGATGAATTTTCTTCTATGGAAGCAGCAGGTTCTTTTAAATGTTCGGAGTCACCGACTTAAAAGATTATTCACTGGTGATCTTAGTTCTCCACCAGAGAAAATTCTTGATGCAGATGGCAATCTTGTGATGCATTAGTAGCCTGTGGCAGTGTTATATATGACATTGATCAGATTGTCACGATCTTGAATGGACTTCCTTTTGAGTTTCAAGCTTTTGTTGCTATTATCACAACAAGCAAAGATGACTTTACATTGGATGGAGTTCAGTCTGTATTGATTGATGCAGAAGCCAAGCTCAAAAGTTTTCAAGTTCAATCTCAACCACTTCTTAGTGTTAACGTTGTGCATGTTCAGAACAATAATCAAGGTAAGTATTCTGATCGATCTACTGATCAACAGTATTCTGGAGGTGAAAGAGTTCAACAACAGTATTCTCGTGGCATATATGTTACTTGAGGTCGTGGAAGAGCAAGGGTGCAATGTTAATTGTGTGGAAAAATTGGTTACTCGATGGATCGATGTTGGCATTGATTTGACCAATTGTTTTCTGGAGTCTTGGCAGCTAAACATGAGTCTTTCAATGCTCAAGTAGTAGGTCTTGATAGTGAATGCTACACATGCACCAATAGTGGTTGTGCTCCAATACATAGCTCTTCCTCATCTTTCAGCTTGGATAAGTGGGTAATTGACTTAGGAGCGACTCACCATCTCACTCTAGATGGTTCCAAGCTAATCAATGGGTCTGATTATTCTAGACCAGGTAAATTAATTGTGGGTAATGGTCAAAGTCTTGGTATATCTAAAACTTATTCTTCTCTTCTTGAAACCAAGTCTCGAGCTCTTTTTATTTATAATCTGCTGCATGTTCCTACTGTTACTAAAATTCTTTTGTCTGTCTCTATGTTTGCTAGAGAGAACGGGGGTTTTTTGAATTTCATAGCAACCATTGCTTGGTGAATGATGAGAAGACTAGAGATGTGATGTTGCAAGGATGGGAGATTGTTGGGTTGTATCAATTTGCTATTGATCATATACATTATAATAATGACTCAAGTTCTATAGAAGTGAATGTAGCTACTAGCTTAGACAAGTATGACTTGTGGCAGCAAAGGCTTGGGCATCCTTCTCATATTCCATTGATAAAAATATGTAAAAAAAATTGGAGTTGATTTTGCCTCCTTATTTAATAAAGGAAATGCAAGTGTTTGTGTAGCTTGTCAAATGGGAAAAAGCCATAAAATACCATTTCATGAGTCCATAACCGTGTATGATAAGTCATTTAATCTTGTGTTTTCTAACTTTTGGGGGCCTTCTCACATAATTTCCAATGGATTTAGATATTATGTTTCATTTTTAGATGCATGTACAAGGCATTGCTGGGTGTACTTACTTAAGACTAAAGATCAAACATTGCATGCATATCAGTTGTTTCATGCATTTGTTAAAAAACAGTTTGGCTCTAAAATCAAGGAACTTCAAACTGATTGGGGTGGAGAGTACATACCATTATTAGTGATGTTGCCTAATATGGGTGTTCATCATCGGTTGTAATGCCCTTATACCTTAGAACAAAATGGTGTTGTCGAGCGTAAACACTGGTATATTATTGAGTCAGCTTTAGTTTTAATGGCACATGCATCATTAGCATTGCATTTCTGGTCCTATGCTGTAAGCACGACTGTGTATCTTATAAAACGACTTCCTACTAAGGTTGTGCATGGCAAATTACCCTTTGAAGCACTCTACAACAAGCAACCTGACTATAGCTTTATGTGTGTTTCTGGGTGTAGGTTTTTTTCACATCTTTGAGTTTTTCAGTAGCATAAGTTGGACTTTAGGTCTCAACCATGCACTTTCCTTAGATATAGTGCTCATCATAAGGGCTACCAATGCTTGGCACCAAGTGGGAAAATGTATATTTACAAGCATGTTATCTTTGATGAAAAATCATTTTCCTTTTGCAGGTGATAATGAAAAAATATTTAATATGGGGCTGATGTCTTCTCAAAAGCTGGAAGTCATTAATGGTGCTCATAAAGTATGTGCTTGGTCTGGTGAATGTGTGAATGAAGGTCAAAATCCTAGGCTTAATACTCAACAGTCTATGAGTAATCCAGCTTAAGTTAACAGTCAAAGATCTATGAACACTGTATCAGATTCTGGATCGATAAATCAGTATACTGCAGAGGGAACTGTTGATCCTGGTAATCATGTAACAGCTGAGAATGATGTTTTTATTGAGTAGCAAGAGGTGTTACAGACTAATCAACCAGACTTGGATGTTACTTTAAACTCCAAGATTGTATCCAGACATCATATGATAACTCGAAGTAAGAGAGTAATTTTTAAACCAAAGGTGTATCTTAGTACACAAAGTGATGAGGAGGAAGAACCACACTTGATGTATGATACACTTCAATATGCTAAGTGGAAGGTGGATGTTTAAGAAGAATATGATTCATTGGTAAGAAATAATACATGGACACTAGTTATATTCCTTGAGGGAAGATCTCTAGTTGGCTGCAAGTGGTTATTTAGAGTAAAAAGAAATGATGATGGTTCACTACAATGGTACAAAGCTAGATTAATGACTAAGGGCTTTTCTCAGATTCCTGGACAAGATTTTCAAGACAACTTTAGTCCAGTAGCTAAGTCCTCAACAATTAATGTTATTCTTGATATAGTTGTACATAAGAGATGGTGTTTGAGACAGGTGGATATAAACAATGCATTCTTAAATGGTGATTTGCATGAAGATGTCTATATGCAGCAGCCTCAAGGGTTTGAAAAGTTTGGTTCAAATGGGACTCTTCTAGTGTGCAAACTAAATCAGGCTTTGTATGGCCTAAGGCAAGCCCCCCGTAATTGGTATGCCAAGTTGAATGAACATTTGCTACACATTTGTTTTTAAGGCCCACTTTCTGATTGTTCATTGTTTGTAATGAGAAGGGAAGGATTTGTTGTCTATGTCCTAGTATATATAGATGACATAATTGTTATTGGAGATATGGCTTGTAAAGTGGAAGAAGTGTCGTTTACTTGGTGATAAATTCTCTCTTAAAGACTTGGGGCAACTCAGTTCTTTCTTGGAATTGAAGTCAAATATGTGGGTGATATCTTATTTCTAAGTAAAAAGAAGTATGTTATGGAGTTGTTAGATAAAGCACAGATGAGCAATGCCTCTTCAATACCCACGCCAATGATTTTATCTCTCAGGTTGTCCAAAAAAGGTGGCAGTACTCTTGTTGATCCAAAGGAATATCGTAGTCTTGTTGGATCATTGTTGTATGTTTGTCACACAAGACCAGACATAGCGTATAATGTCAATAAACTGGCTCAGTTCATGTATACTCCATACGAGCAACATTTATATGCTGTGAAATGAATTCTTAGATACTTGAATGGAACTCTGGATTATGTAATGGTTCTGTCTCGCAATGACACACCCTTCCAGCTGGTTACTTTTGCAGATGCTGATTGGGGAGGTAATATGGATGATCGGTGTTTAATCTTAGGTAGTTGGGTATATCTTACTGGCAACCTAGTCATATAGAACTCCAACAAGCAGAAAACAATTTCTAGGTCCACAACAGAAGCCGAGTATGGGAGCTTGGCTGATGCATCTTCTGATACAACATGGATATGTATATTACTTGACAGTATGTGAGTCGAGCTACAAGGTACACCTATCATCTGGAGTGACAATTCTAGCGCCATAGCTATGAGCGCCAATCCAGTTTATCATTCAAAAACAAAACTTGTGGAGTTGGATGTGCACTTTGTTAGAGAAAAGGTATGAGCAAACAAATTAAAGGTTAACTATGTACCTTCTTTGCATCACGTAGCTGATGACTTTACTAAAGCATTGTCAAAAGACTATTTTCGTATGTTCAGGTAGAGACTAGGTGTTGTGTCATTGAAAGAAGTTGAAAGTGGAAGAAGCAAAGAGCATATTGGATGGATTACACCGTGTGATGTGTTATCTCAGCTTGAGTATACACCAGCTCAACAGAGTTAGGTAGTTTGTAGTTAAAAGTATAACATCTTTCTGTTATAGCTGTTAAGCAAAGCTTTACTTGTATAAAAAGGAAGATGAGCATGCTTGTAAAAACAAGAAATAATATATTCAGTTTTCATATTCATTCCCATTTTCAATTAGGTTTTCTATTATTATGCTAATATCAATTCCATTCTCATGCTTAATGGGATAAATTTCAAGGAATCAAAAAGGTACTTACTTATAATGCTTGGTTGTATAGACATAAACCTTGCATTAAGGGAAGAACAACCTGCACATCTCATTATGCAAAACAATTTTGATGTAAAAAGGGATTTTGAGATGTGGGATCGTTCAAATCGCATGATTTTGATGATAATGAAACACAACACTCTGGAATCTTGTAAGGGCACATAATCTGAAGAGATTAATGAAACACAACACTCTGGAATCCTGTAAGGGAACATAATCTGAAGAGATTATTAAGGGTAAGGTTTTCCTTGATGAAATTGAGAAACGATTTTCTAAACACAATAAGGTTGAGATAACATCACTTTTGACTTTTTTGATGTTTATTAAGTATAAGGGTTAAGAAAATGTGAGAGAGTACATTATGGGAATATTCCATATTGCTTCAAAACTTAAGGCACTTAGGATCAAGCATTATGAAGATGTACTATTTCTTATGATTTTGGTATCGCTTCCGACGCAGTTTAACTAATTTAAAATTATTTATAACTACAAAAGGAAAAATGGACTCTAAATGAGCTCATATTTAATTGTGTGCAATAAGAAGAAAGATTGAAGAAAGATAAAACTGAAAGTGTTCATTTGGTATATGCCTCTAAAGATGAGGGCATAAAAGGAAACATCAGGATGAAGTTGATAAAGGTCTAGCTCAAAAGAAACAAAAATATGATGAAGAAAGTTGTTTCTTTTGTAGTAAATATGAATACTTGAAGAAAGATTGCACCGAATATCCTGCTTGGCGTGCAAAGAAAGGTATGATTCTTACTTTGGTTTGTTTTGAGGTTAATTTAACTTCAATACCTAAAAACACTTGGTAGATAGATTTTGGTGCTACTACTCACATAAGTGTTTCTATGTAGGGTTGTCTAAACTACCGAAATCCAAATGATGGTGAAAGACACATTTTTATGGGCAATGGAAAAATCGGTAAAGATGGAACCAATTTGAAATTTTATGTAACACCTCCTTCCCGTATCCATCACCGAAAACTAGTCAGAGATGGCACATGAAACTTACGAAACTATCCTTATTGAAAAATGGTAAAAATTTATTTCTTTAAATTTATTATTGTTAAACAATAAACCATAATTTATTTAATCACATAAAATATATTTCTAATTGTATGACATTCAAATTAAGTCCATTTTCAGGCAGTAACCTAGTAGTTCATAAATACAAAATATAACCAGTATAACTGCCTAAAAACTGCTTAAACTAAAATATTAGTTCAATCTAGTTTTACTAGATTGTTAACCTATAATTCATTTTTTTAGTTACTAAACATACATTAATAAGACTATTTATCCAATCCTCTAACTATTATCCATTATTACTAACATAAGCTAGTTTATAACTTATTATAACTTATGTTTGAGTAAAGTTTATACCAAACACTAATAACATATACATGTCAACAAGTAAAATCGAATAAGTCAGATGGATGTCATTATTGATACTGTAGGCATACTTCTTAGTAAGTAAAATACCAAGCATTCCTTACTCTGATCTTTGCTCTTTACCTACACGTGCAAATCATCACACGCTAAGTATACACTTAGTGAAGTATAATGAAAAATACAAAATAAAATATATCGATAATATAAAATAAATCATATAATAAAAATACAAAATATATCATATTATATTATATGAACATATAAAATGAACTTATACCAAAGTCATTTCCAATTCACATATACTTGAAATCAACAAGTCATATATAAAGCATTTTATGCTAAATCACTTATAATAAATGGAAATACTATCTTTCTCACTTATTTATCATAACCTAAACTTTTCAACATTTCTTCCAAGGTATATAAATGAGAATACAAGGTATGCGAGTTAGTAAGATGAACTTTTAGTGATAGTAATGTACAAAATATCATCAACACTGTATCAATGTACCAACAATAAAGAATACCATAGTACCAATGCCAGTCTATAGTGTTTTATATTCCCGAGAGAACAATAGTATCATCGTTAGCCTACATGTACTTAATGCAGCTGCTAGTACTCTATGGCATGCCAACTATACCAAGGACTATCAATGTACATAAAACGGACATTTTCATTAATTATCACATGTTAATAAATTAGAAAAGATAACAATATATCAAACATTTCATATAATAACGTCGTGGGTAGTTCATACCCACAATATTTCATTTCCAAATAACATGAATCTGTCATTATTTAGTTACCTTTTTTTCATATAAACAACATGCTCTTCATATTTTAAATATCATAAGTATCATGAAAATATAATGGTAACTCAAGCCTTTACAATAATGGTAACACAAAATGCATGATTTATCACACATCTATGTATTCTGACAACTTGTACTACCTTTGAAGAATTATTAATCTATATTAATATAGACACTGGAATTTTATTCTCTTTATTCCATTATAAACTAGATTCGAATACAAATTTAACCATAAAAAACTATTTCTAGTTCCAGTTGTACAATTTATGGTGAATTTTCTAATCTAATTTACAGAATCTGTTTTGATCAGAATTTGCGGCCCTGGTTTTTGACCTATCATTGGTAAAAAATTCATATCTTCTAGTATACACATTGAAATCAATATCCATTTGTTTTACCCGAAACTATATTGACATATGGATGTAATGGTATAAGAATCACCTTCTAATCATTTTTATATAGTTTCTTGTGATTTTCCAAAGCCAATATCATAAAATCTATGCATATTTCATTATTTTGCATCTTTAGATTTTTCACTAATTTTATTAATCTTCTAAATAAAAACTTAACAAAAATTCATGAATCACAAATTCAAATATTATTCAAGAGTAACTTAGTACCATAGTAAGTCAGTCGTTCATCTCAAGTCGATGTTTATATTTAACATAAATACACTATAAACATGCACTCACCTCGATACTTTATACATCAACCAGAATGTAGTCTTCTCAAAAGCTTTATAAGTGTTTTTTTCCTTTCCTTTGTTGTTGACTTCACCTCAGTAGAACATGAATGGTTCACACACATCAACACATAGAAACTAAAATCAAAGATATGTGTTAGAATCTATTCTAACAATGTGCACAAATATAAAGAATTCTCTAAAAATTCATTCGATGTTCAATTAAAACTAATTACACATCATCCACTTCAAATTCACCTTGAATACCAAAATTTCACTAAAATGTTATTTTTCTCTCTCTCTTAGTGTTTCAAGGACCAAATTAAGGTTTTCATATTCAATTTCAAATTTAATAACTTTATCATCAAAATAAAGCTTAGATGATGGCAAACAATATGAAAACTTCAATTTATCAAAACTCCAAACCTATAATTGAAAACCCTAATAGTCGAATATACCATGGTGTGTTCAAACTTGAATTTTTGCTTCAAACAACATTCTAATGCTTGTATAACATAATCATCCATTATAAACAACAAAACAAGCTTGAATAATTTTTCCTTACTTTTCTTCTTCATGGGAGAACCTTGTATATCAACTTATCCATGAAATTCATCTTGATTCAAGCATTAAAAAACTATATGAACAATTAATCCTTTAATTCCAAGCCTTAATCCAATTTAATCCATAAACCTCAATCTTTCTTTCTTTAAATTCCATAGTTCATACCAACCAAAACCATAAATTGGACCAAATTGAAGAGAAATCAAAGAACAAAATTGTTTCTCATGGCTTCACCTTAAATCTTAACCAAAATGCTTGAAAAATCAAATGAAAGTGTTATCTCACTTACCATAGCAACTCAAGTCAATAAAGAGAAAATATAGATAAAGTCTTGAAATTTCCAAAACAATTAATAAAGTCAATTGTCATCTTTTAAATAAAATTAATTTAAAATTCATTTTTATTACAAAATGATATTTATGCAACACCCTAAACCCTATTAGGCCTAAAGTGCCACATTAGGCTACCGAAGCAACCCCTGATTTTTTAAAGTTGTTTGTTTCTCTTAAAGCATAATCAATGGTATCATACAACATACAAAAAAATTATAAAAACATTTTTACAAACCGGAGCTCCGTGACACATAATTTAAAACTAAAATAATACATCTCAATATTTGATAAAATAAATACATAAGGTTCTCTGAATACACATGCTCACTAAAGCTATAACATAGTACTCTAAAGGAGATGCTGGAAGTTCTGCTATGATGGTGTTCCACAAACTACTCAATTTACTAACCTACCAACAGAAACATCCGAAGGCTAAGTTTACAAAGCCCAACAGTATAATTGTTAATCAAGAGCAGTATAAGAATTTCATAAACATAAGTATGCTGAAGAAATAGTACTAAACAGTAGGTACAAGCAAGATCTAGATAAAATGCTACCTAATTAAGGTTGTATTGTTATATTGTTGAAGTTGGGGTCTCACGTTTCCCTTAATCCTCTACTAAGGGCCTCGCCATGAATACACCTCTAAAGGGTCTCTAACCCTAATGACTGAAACTACTATACATTATCTAAATGCTACACTGACTCTTCTATGCATTATATGAATGTTAGACTGGCTCTGCTATGCTAATATCTGGTATCACACAGAATCAAATACTAGCCTACTAAAGGGGGTACCAATATCACATAACATCGGTAAGGTCTCTATAAGCTACTGGATGGTCTCCTAGTATCACATAGCATCAGGTAGACCATCGAGAAGGAACATCAATATCACATAGCATTAGATATTCCTATTCAACTAAAGCATTGTCTTGGTATCATACAACATCAAGCCAATCTTTTCTGATAATTAAGGTACTAGACTGATTCAACTATACATATATATCTAAAGCCCAAAGGCCACACAACACTAACATTACTAACCCACTCCTCGTGAGTGTTCGGGCCTCGCGCTCTAGTTAGCTCCTAAAGTGCCTCACACACTGACAATGTCCCACTAGTGCAACTAAGGTAACTCGGCTACACCCTAGTATGGCTGGACAAACTAAAGTGAGGTCAACCCATCACTATCTACTATCTCGTATGTCCTCTCATCTAGAACATTATGCTAGGTTTTATTATTTTGTTACTTCTGTTAGTTATTAAGTGGCTATGTTCTGGTCGTTTGATACTTAGAAGTGTAGTTACTCTACCTCAAGAGAAGTCTCTACGTGTTTCATGATTCTACAACAAGTACTAAATTTGCTTATCACTCATTGTACTATTTGCAAGCCCGATACCTGATTTAGGTTCAACTTGATTAACAACGTTGTAGTCGCTCTTATCAAACTTCTTTTCAATACCCCTTGAACTTAAAAGGATGACTTACCCCTCATCGATTCACTAGCGTTCTCGAAGCTCAAGCTTTATACTATGACTGATTCTGACTTATTTCTTGTACCACTTGTCGATACATCCTCTATAATGATCCTCTTCCTCAATAATCCGTCTACATACTTGACTGAAGATATTTCGATGTAATACACTTAATATGGTTACATTTGTTGTAACCTACTCCTATGAGTGTTTCTAGGTATGTTAGGTCATTTATATCCCTCACGGACTAAACCTTACTATTACAAATCATGCTTAGATCTTATGGGTCTTAAACGGGTCAAAACTAACTATCGGAAGTGAGTACTATCGATACTCTACTTTCAATATCCATACCCTAGGGTCAAGTATCGATACCCCTATTAGTATTAGTACTAAAAATGCATTTTTTTCTGAAAAATTGGTTTGATCTCGAGACCAACACTATGAGTTTCAAGACTAAAGGGACAATATCAATACTCTTATAACAATATCTATTCTCCCAGCCTGAAATCCCTAATTTTTCCTTGATTTATCCAGTATCGATACTCTTTATCCCTGTATTGACACTCAAACCCTAAAATGGTTAGTTGGGCTCGAGAAAACACCCAAAAATCATTCTAAAGGCCATAGTTTTTTTTCTTAATCATGCGTTAAAGATTTAGGAAGATTACTAGGGTCTTAAAGTGGCACAAAAATATTTTTTTAACCTCTAAAACATAATTTGATCAGAATATCAAATACAAACCCTAATATGCTTAAATACTCAAATCTTAGTAAATTCTTGAAATTTATGAAAGCTTAATACTCCAAAGGATTAGAAATACACTACCTTGGTGTTAGAAACCCGAAATGAAGCTCATTGCTTACCTACACTCCTTTTATTTGTGATTTGGTTGATTTCTCCCAACTTTTCTATTTAACTAACAAAACTCATGGCTTGAAACATTAAAATATGTTGTTAGAGGGATTATGAATAGATTTGAAGTGTGAAAATGGCGTAAAATCTTACATTGGCCTTAACCCTTGGAGAGGAAGAAGAAGAAGGAAGATGAAGAAATGGAGGGGAAAATGATATGAAAGAATAAAATGGCCCGTCTTTTGAAAATATGATAACAACACCTTTTGTCATTCTTTAATTTTTCAAAATTTAAGAACTCTGTTTTGGCCAATTGGGCTTCGAACTTAACCCAATTAAATCCAACTTCGCCCAAATGGCTTAAAATATGAGTTTTTTGGGGGTCTGCTTACATCTCGGGTAAACTAAAAACTACTAGCCAATAATTTGGGGTATTACAACTCTCCTATCCTTAAAAGAAATTTCATTCTTGAAATTTACTCGATCCAAACAATGACAAATACTTAGGTCAAATACATAGGAACCTCGAAGCACTTAAACTCATATCAAGTTGCACCTCATTAGAAAAAAGTCCATGCGACTCGACTTACAACTCAACAAATCATCCACTGATCTAAAACCCTCTCTCCTTTTCTTATAGGGTGCTAACTGTGTCGATCCTAAAGCAACAACTTTTAAAAAGTGCAAAACCGTCGAGGCTTACTCTAGATCTCCTAACTCTAAATACTTAGAATATTTTGCAAGGAGAATGCTACTTCATGACTCTACTACTATCACTCAATCCTCTCATGGCTAACCTAACTCAATCGAGTTTACTTACTGCATAACCCGATAACCTCTTTTACCTACTAAACATAGATAACTCTGAGATCTTATGGCACTTACCAAAATGTCTCGTTATCAACTACTAAAGATATGCCGAAAATTCTCGACTAACGTCGATCTCTATGCTTCTGATGCACAACTCAGATTCAATATACATCCATAGTACCTAATTGTTTCTCATTTATCTTATGACTTACATACACTCTACTCACCTGATTTAGTATCTAAGATGTTCACAATAGGAAATCGGCTACTTGTTAAGCGAAACTATCAACATTTGGCTCCTTAGGAGTGCACACATCACAAAACAAATTTCTCACACTATTAAACTCTGATTTAGGGATTATGAGATCCTACAACTTGCATTCACTAATGCTTACCATAATTGAACTATATGATAAATACTAATGCTAGTCATAAAACACTTAACGAACTTTATTTCATTTAATCTGATGCACCCAAGGTCTGCGATACTATGCAATGTTGCATATTGTTGGGTGCGATATATAGCTCGCGCTCATATACCACACGAAGACACTACTGATGAGGCTTGGTTGAATTAGCTAATTTACTCACTGTTCGTGCACAAATGCACACTGATGAAATCATAGGGATCTTTGTACCTTGAGACTCGTAGCTCATTACTTGACCTATTGTACCATTAAAACCTAGGGTGGGATCCGAAAATATTGCATCAGAACATATACGCTACTAACTTACTCCTCATGAGTACTTAGTGCATCTGCCTCTAGTTAGCAACTAAAGTGCCTTGGCACTGGCTAAGGTATATCCTAATGTTCTGATATCAATGCGATTAGTTATATTGGTAAAAGTAACTTGGACTCCCTTAATACTCTCATGAAGGTCTCTATCTCCAAGACTAAGCATGGGATTATTAATTCTCTATGGGTCAACCACACAAACTCTCTACTGACGATATGAAAATGATCCTATAATCTCATCTCTAATGAGACTACACACAAGGTTCTCCTTAAGGGAACACACATGGGTAGAAGATTCTACATCTACATATTTCTTAGGGTTTACTTTCAAATCAACAAGGAACAACTACTCGTAACCATAAAGTCCTCGTACGTCTCTAAGCTTACACTCTAAAACCTAAGAACCACTTGTGTTGATAACTTCCTTTTGATCAACTACTGAGCCTAACTCAAGTCTTCAAAGAATATCTAAAGTTTACCTATTAAAGTCTACAAACTAGCCACTTGGATTCTCCCTCACCGATTCTCTACCCGAATAAGCTTCCTACTAGATCCATTAACACTGCAACAGAATGCATGCACGTACACCTACAGAAGCAACATAAAAACTTATGGTATCTAAAAACATAATTTACATCTCATTTGAACCAGGATAATCTGTCGTAATATGCTCCAAAGATCTATATTTGTAGCACTTTCTAGAGAATCTAAAGCACATTCCTCGATGTTTCTTTCCACAATTCTCGCACTCTGAATGCTTCAAAACTCTATCAGAGTTTCCAACACTCAGTACGGAATGTGAAGTTGATGGTCTCCTATGAGACATTACATCTAAATTTTGACTCGGTTGGAGTGAAAAAGTTGATGTCACCCTCCTCTGCTCATGCGAATCTCTGGCTCTCTTGGCCATCGACAGAAGCATATCTACTGATACACAAGTCCTCATACTTCGACTACTTGATTTTCCTAACAAGTTCTTCTTCATGCTCTGCACCCTCTCCACAACCTTATCTTGTCGTATCAGATCTGAAAATAACCTAGGTGGGCTTTTCACCAACTATGTAAGGATGTCGAGATGAAGCCCCTCTAGGAATCGTTTGCACCTCAAGGATTCAGTGGTGACTAACTCTAGAGCGTAGCAACTTAACTGAAGAAAATCTCTATCCTACTCGCATACTAAACGATCTCCCTGAACTAGCTGAGAGAACTGCATCCTTAACTCATTTATATGTGCCTTGCTTATATACTTTCCTTTGAACTCACTCAAGAACTGATCCTATGTAGGTACATTTGGTTGTAAAACCATCTTTACAGTCTCCCACCAATCGATATCATCACCCTTAAGGTCTCATTCTAGGGTAAATTGAAGATGCTTCAAGGTCTCCCTCAACCACTAATCGACCAAAATCAGATCATCATCGCCTGAACCGTAGAAGTTAATTGACTTATACCCATTCAGTCTCTCTACTAGGGACTCTATCGGTACTTACGTACTCTGGGTGGTTGGCTAAACAGTTTGCGCTCTAAGAATAATGTCCATTATCTCTATGAGAGTGAAGGTCGAACCTCTGAAGAAGGTCGCCTCAGAGACTTCTATGCCTAATGGGACTCCATGATCCTTTACCCTAAGATAGAACTCTTTGTTGATGCTACTCAGATGAAAGGATCATGTAACATCCCAAAAATCGGGCTACTGAACCACATTTGAGCCTATTCTAAAATTTAGTGGCCAATTCAGATTAATCAAAAAGTTAAAGAACTTAATTGGAATTTCTTGGTGTAAGATTGGATAACGAAATTTGAAAGATGAAAGGGTATAATGGTCATTTGATAAGAAATGAATTAAAAATATATTTGGGTGTATTTATATCCTCGTGGAAAGAAATAATAAGAAATGAAAAATCTGGAGTCTTGCAGCTTCTTCTTCTTCTCTTCTCGTGTCTTCATAACTAAGGTAAGGAATGCTCAAATTGGTTATTTCTTATAATTTATGATGGGTTTTGATTCTTTGGGTATTAAGGAAGCTTAAATAAGCTTAAAGAGAAGTAAATCTAAAAGATTTACAAGTTATGGGAGATTGAATATAAGAAGTTTTTAAGTGAATTATTGAGAAATGGTTAATAATTGAAGTTTGATGATAAATTTGACATGTCATCAGTCAAAATAAGAAATTTAAATGGTTAGAAATAACTTTGGAACATGTTGATAAATTTGAATGATTATTGAGTTCAAGTAGGTATGTAGGACATTGGATGTTAGGATGAGTTAAAGTGAAATAAGTTGATTTGAATAAGTGTGGTTGAGTTTAAAGGCTTGAAAGTAGAGTAAAATGAGCAATTTAGCTTAGTATGGATAATTTTCGAGTTAAAATGAAAAAGTTATGGGCAAGGGGTATCGGTACTGGAGGAACAATACCGACACTTCAAGGCAAAAATAAGTGAGAACTTGGGTTGGGTATCGATACTGTATGAATATTATCGATACCATAAGGTAAAAGTGGGCTATATCATAAAGTAAAAGTGGGATGAATCTTTAAGAAGTATCGATACTGAAGGAGTACTATCGATACTAGGGGTATCTATACCATTGAGCAAGTATCGATACCATTTTGAAGATGAATTCCAAAATATAAATTCGGTATCTATACTGAAGTATAGTATCGATACCATAGTATAGAAGTATCGGTACTGACCTTTGGTACCGATACTACTCATATGGAAATTGTGTATTAAATACTTTGTATAACTTATGCTATATACGATTAATTAATAGTGATTCAAATTAAGACATTCATATCGATTGATTAAATGTGGTATAAGTTATATGATCCTACGATATGTAAATATATGAATGTGTGATAACCTATGGGAATTAGTATAATTTAATTATATGATTAAATGAAAGTGTTAGATAAGTTAAATAATATTGAACTATGTGATATATGTTATCTTGTGTGATAATGATCTAGGTGAATATATGATAACAAGGTATAAGTTATATGAATTAGATCTATATGAACTAGTATAATTGACTTATATGATAATATGAGAATAGGATATAAGCTAAGAATACACACATGCAAGATAAGCTATATGAGGAGGATCTATATGTTTAAATGAACCTATGATATAAGTCATGTGAAATTCTTATTTGATATGAGTTATATGGAAAAGATCTATGAAACCATATGAAAATGTGTCATGAGCTACGAGATAATAAAATATGTGATTACATGCCTATGTGGTCTAAGTTATATGATACAATATAAGTGATTATATGCACATGTGATATATGTTATGAGACATGACCTATATGATTACATGAGAAATGATATAAGATATATAAGATATATGAGTATATGTATATGTGATGATTTGGTTGACTATGTGAACATGTGAAACATATAAATGGTAAAGCCACTGTTATGTGATATGAGAGATAAGGGTATAATTGGCATGCCAAGAGTCGAGGGTTCTACGAGGTCCTTCGGGACATATATGTGGTCCTTCGGGACGATTCCACGATGTCCTTCTAGACATAAATGTGGTCATTCGGGACAATTATATATAGTACTCAGTGCAATTTAAACGAGCTGTGGTGACAACATTTGTGCACAACCTCAATGCACTCATATATATTTAGTTCTCAGAAGTGTACTATGGGCTAATAAAAGAGATAACCTAAATAAATCTTGTGTGATGTTAATTGTTTTGCTTTGTGAAAAGTATTATGATTTATGTATTATATGATGTTTTAAAAAAGTTAATTACAAGATTATATGTTGGAATGGATTAAGGATAAGGAGAATGATAATGATGCGATGAGGATAATGATGGTATATGTGCATTTATGTAGTTTGTTATATGAATTGTTCTATGGTTTTGTATGACATTATTGTATGAAATTTTCATGTATTGTTTTGCAGTTAAAAGTTTCCATTAGAAGTTTTATATGCCTCACTAAGTCCGTGACTTAGCGTGTGAGTGTTTTCACACATAGGTTATGAGAAGAGAAAGGGAGCAAAGATAGACATGTCAGATCAGCTTCTCATTTCCAAAGATCAGATCAGAAATAATTGAACCATATGTATTTTGTAAGAATGAATATAGTTGGCATGTAATTAGAGATTTGAGTCAGACATGCTCTGAACGAATTTGTAAAATCTTTGGTTAAATTTATGTAAATAATGTTTTTTATTTAATATAAATTGAAATTTTTACGATTTTATACAAATATATTATTTGAAAGGTTAATATGACTGTCGACACTAGTTTTTATCCGTTTATATTATTATATATATATTTAATTATATATATTATTAATTATATATGTTTTTATTATATACATTATTATATATATTATATTAATAATATTAGTATTATTAAATAATATTACATATGACCCGGAGGCCCAATTATAAATGTAAAGGTCCAGTTACACAAGCAGATCCAGATCCGGGGATACAACCAAACTCGAGGAAGCCCGAACCAGAGAAGATCCGACCCAGAGGCCCAATCTAGTAAGACCCAGTTAGGGTTTCCCATACTTATCCAATAGCCACCAGCAACCATCACCGTTGGATCTAGAAAGATCCAACAGTCCATAGTTTATCTAGAAGAAACCCTAGGGTATCATAACCCTAGGGCTATGATTTCGACCGCCACCTCCAATGGCTCCAATCATCTACTGCCACGGTGCCACTACCTCCTATGGAAAGATCCAGAAGATTCACACCAGCCGCACACGTTGCAACCCTAGGGTGAATCACCACCATAGGTCTGGTGACTCACCGAAGGGCACCTTTGTGATTGGTCAGAAGGAAGCACCACCGAGCCCTATAAAAGGACCCAATCGAACTTGCAAAAGACACAGACACAAATCAAGAAAGAAAGCTAAGAAAAAAGAGCCAAACACAACGATTCACAACCAACAGTAGCTATTCGAAAGCGAGGAAAGAAAAGAGAGAAGAGAAACTTTCCAAGGAGTCTTCAACGCCGCTGGAAGCCGTCGTTAACCGAAGGTAAAACCTTTGATTTTCTTTAGATCTAGAGCGATTGAGGATGTTTAGGAAGATTAAAGGCTGGATCTGTTTGTTGAAAAAAATCGGGCTTCGATTTAGTGTAACTTTGTAAAATCCGACCATCGTGAACGGTAGCCGGAGGTGGCTATTAGCGTTGGTTTGTGGTTGTCGATCAGTAATCGACTACCCTCCAACGAGGGTTTTTAGAGAGATGCCAGAGCATCTCTCCCTTCTCTCGTTTAGAGAGAGAGGGAAAATGAGAGAAATGGAGAGAATGGCCTTTTTGGGGTCGGTTTTGGGCTTATATACCCTCTCCCATACGGTGTTGTTTTGGGAGAGGGGGCTTTTGTGTAAATACGGGATGGGTAAATTACATCTGCACTCCCTCCAGTTCTGAAATCTTTAATTTCGGACACAAAACAGATTCCTGAGCATTTTAATTTGGTATTTATATTTTATTTATGTTCATTTTAGTCCTTGCCTATATTAATACATATATTTTAGGTAAAATTATATATTTAGTCCTTAAATATTAATAAATTTTATTTTGATCCCGTATTAGTAATTTAGGGTAAATTACATAATTAGTACACAATTTTAGTATTATTTCGAATTAAGTTAATTAATTTTAATAATTTATGTTTTAAATATTAATTATTTTTATATGATTAATTATTATTAGTGCATTAGGATTATTATTATACATAATTTATTAAATCAATATGATTATAATATAATTTTATAATAGGATTAATAATATACTTTTTTATATTAAGCTATTTAAATTTTAAATACAAGTTTATAATTTATTGCAAATACACTAATTAATAAATAATAGTACCAATTTTGGGTGTTTTGGGGGTGCTAATCATTCCCCATACGTAACCGACTCCCGAACTCATTTTTCTAGTAAGAAAACCTGAGTTTTATTATTTTAATATTATTCTTATGAATTTTATTAGAATAATATGAAATTTTGGTGACCAATCTCACCAAATAAAAAGATTGGTGGCGACTCTACAACTTGGTGTTTCATCTGATTTAAGGAGGATAAACACTTACTTTTTTGAGACTACTTACACCTTTTGGGGTGTACTATTTGCATTCTTCGTCGCCGGGCAGAGAACCGTCTCGACAGCTTGGCGACTCTGCTGGGGAATTTTTCAAAAATGATAGTCCAGCCGCCAATTTATTAATTATTTGTCTTTGCAGTAAATAATATTTTTTTTTTAATTTTGTTTTAATTATTTTTATTATTTTACTAACTTTTTGTTTTTATGTGTGTACAGATTTAATTTTGGGTCATTAGTATAGAATAATATGTTGTATATATTACTTTATTTCTTTATATGATTTTCCTCACATACTGAGCACTGCATTCATGACATGAGCTAAAACCCCGCTTTTATCTTGTTTAAGTGAATGAGAAACTACTCCCTTGTGTGGTTTTAACCTCCGTATGGGATAGGGGACCATTCTTTGAGCTCATGCCTTATTTTCCTCGTGTGGTTTTCACCTCCGTACGGACATAAGGAAGTGTGCTCCTTCGAATTGAACTTAATCTGAAAGTATGTAATGAACTAGGATTGAGGGCTTGGCAGTCCAAGGGGACACCAACAAAGGACAATTCGTTGACCCTTTTACTTTAGAACAAAAACCCAGCATATAATAAAACCTAGAACTGGAGTCTAGGTGGAACCTAACCCAAATGAGTCTCATAAGGTTAACACACAAGGAAAAGCATGTTAAATCTTTTAATTTTGCATTATTACTTTATTTTTCTGAATAAATGCATGTGAACTAGAAATCATGTGGTTAGGTTATTTTTCCTGAACAAAGCATGAAACTAGAAAGCATGAGGTTAGGATATATATGTTCTTTTCTTTCTATTAAGTGGTACTAACCATTTCTTTTTTCTATATAAAAACATTTTATTTTGCTCTAGCTTGTTTATATTAATTTTTTCTGCTTACATTGCATAAATCATGACATGATCAAAGGTATTAATTCGAAAGTGGTCTTCAAAATAAAAGATTTTCATTATGGACAAAGGGTTTCATGATTAAGTAAACTATAACACAGTCATGGAAGGGCATCATGAGGGAACTCTGAGGATAGAAGAGAGTTGTATGCCCAAAGATCGTATGTTCGTTGAAGAGCAAAATGAGATACTAGAGATAAAGGAGCAAATGTTAAAGATGATGGATAAAATATATGTTTTGACCAATGAAAAAGAGACTTCTGCGCAAAAAGAGAGAGAGATCAATGAACCTAATTCTGCAATCTCAGATATACAAGGGACTTCTGATCTTAACCCATGTGAGAAATTTTTCACAGTCACCATCCATACCAACAATTTGTCAGGAGACCCTAAGGAAATAATTGTAAAAGTTCCTAGAGATGAAAAAAACCTTGTATTCAGAACTCATCATCATTTAAGAGTCATTTCCCAACTTCAGAAACTCAGGATCAATCTATTTTGGTCACTGATTATCCTAGAAGGTTGATACCGAAGGTAGTCAAAGGTAAGAGTAATAGTGTGGGCATCTGGAAAGAAGAAAATCCATTGAAGAATGAGGCTCAAATACGTCATTTGGAAACTGAAAATGATAAACTGGGGGCAGAAATGAAAACTATACGTGAGAATCTCCAAAGGAACAGCCAAGCCTTTCAAAAGGTTGGTTTAGGAAATACCATGGAAGAATGGGTAACAGGGGTCGCTAGACTGGAAAAAAAATTGCAAGAAACATGAATATCAGGGTAAGAAGTTTTTCATGATCTACGAGTTGCAGAAGAAATGTGCAATACAACCGACATCAAGTTGGATAAATGTCAAACTGAAAATCAAATTTTAAATAAGATCATAATCAAAATGGAGGATTCATATCATATCCATCAGTGTGGAATTGAAGCTGAACTAGAAGACCTAAAAGCAAAAAATAAGAGATTGATGACGTTTTTGGATCGTGTAGAAGAGCTTATTGATCACAAAGATTCCCTGACAAGGAAAAAATGAACAATATTATATTTACAAGTCCAAGAATTGACATATAAGCTAAAGGAAAAATATAATGTCATAAAGGAAGTTGCAGCCCAAGTGAGCAATGTGGCTCATAAACTAATTGATTTAGCTGGTTTTATACAAGAGTTAAAGCATATTGACAACTCTACACCTGAGAATGAATGGAAGTTAATTTGGCTTTTAAAGGAAATAGAGAAATTGGGAGTTAAAGTTATCCCTTATATGTAAAGTTTTGTTTGATGTATCGAAACTTTTGTGTTCAATAAAAGTTGTTTTAAGATGATCACTCTTGAATGATACCTTTTTGCATACATACATTTACATTGTACAAGTCGCATTCCCATTTTTGCATTTTCACACTTGCATCACATTTATTTATTTAAGTATTGCTACATACATGCAAATAATTCATGAAAGATTTTGTAACAGTAAAACCGAGATCATTCATTCATAATATTGTGTCATCATCATGGAAACAATGGGGCAATCTCATGAGGTATTGCAAGATTAGCTGTAAGAACAGTTTGACGGGGTACATCAAGATACGAGTAATGAAACATTGGGATCTTTACAAGATGGATCGAATCATATGGTCCAAGTAATGGAAACTAGGACTGCTAATGAAGAAGAGATTACCATTAAAGAGAAGCAATGCTATCAGGTTAATGCATCGAAGATGATAACATACTCTAGGACATCCCACTCGAATCTAAAGAATATCCTCATTAACTATGCACAATATGAGGATGAATTCAAGCAGATGAAAGAAACAATCAGAGCTATGAAAGATGTTAATGTCTCTCATGAAGAACTAGAAGCAAGAGAATTCAATTTGGTTTCAGATTTGGTTATCCCCCATAAATTTATGATGCCTAATTTTGAGAAATATGATGGAACCAATTGTCCCTTAGTCCACCTAAGAATATTTTGCTGAAAAATCGAAGGGTACCTAAATTTTGATGATTTGTTAATTCACTACTTCCATGATAGTCTCGTTGGGCCAGCCTTAGTATGGTACAATCATTTGGACCGAGAGTAGATCAAGAGATGGGTTGATTTAGCTGATGCATTTTTGGGACAGTATCGATATGTTAAAAGCTTAGCTCCCAAACGTAAGGATCTTCAAGAAATAAGGATAAAAGACAATGAAAAATTTAAAGAATTTGCCTTAAGATAGAGAAGAGTGGCAGCACAAGTTCAACCTCCTATGATAGAATGAGAGATATCATATATGTTTCATGATTCCCTTCCAGCTCCTTTCTATGAGTTAATGCTGGCAAGCTCAAATGATGGATTTAAGTACCTTGTGACACATGGAGAATTGATTGAAAATAAAATCAGAGAAGGAAACTTAAAAGTCACATCCAAAAGCCCACATGATCAAAAGGAGAAAGTTGATGATGTGAATGAATGCCACATCCAAAGTCTCCGCAACTGTAAAAGAAAATGAGTAATTTATGGTTCAGACCGACGAAAGAAAATCCCAAGATCAAGATATACTTTGGAGGCATTCCAAACTTCTATCTCAGATTTGTACCCACATTTGATTAAAAGTCAATACATCACACTGAGGCCAACGAAGGTGCCACCAAACCCTTCTGTTCATAGCTATGATCAGGATAGTAATTGTTATTTCCATTTAGGGGTATCTGGGCATTCTACAGAGAATTGTAGACCACTGTTAAAGGAGATAGAGATGCTTATTAACAATGGAACATTGTCACAAGAATTAGTGGAACAATGGATGACAAACTCAAAGTGTGGCATCAAATCATGATTAAGTCAATTGTAATCACATTGGATGAGTAATGAGGCATCCTAATGAAAGAAGAGATCATTTAATCCATCATGGAGCTTTATCTCATTTGTAGCATCTTGTTTGAATATGTTTTTGTTTCTTTCTCCACCTTCTTTTGTAATAAAAAGTGTGTTACTTTCAAGGTTATGAGCATTGAATCACTTTTGTAATCTTGCAGTTCTTTGAGTATCGTTAGATTGAAAACTCTTTATGATTAAAGTTATACATCTTTGAAAAAAATATCAAGATTGAATACCAGAAAAAGGACCCTGACCTTACCTCAGAAGAAATGCATCCCAAACACTACCCTCTTACTAATATGAGAGAGCTTTCTCCAATAAAAGGAATTAGATGAAAAAGCTTGGTATTTACATATAAAAGGGTACAATCTGGGGCATCTTTCATGAAATTGTGAAGCTGACTAGATTACTTTTCTATTGATGAGGTTCGACGATGAAACTTTGACAAATCTAGTCTAAAGTCAACTGCTGATGAATTGAAATTTGGTAATGAGATTTTCTGAATTCCACCAAACCACATAGACTATAACAGGTTCTTTTTAAAAAGTAAGAGTCATATAAAGCTGAACTATTCTATTAAGGCAATTGGTTCTAGGGGAAACTCAAAAGCCCCGGCTTTATGAATAGATTATGTTCAAAACATGAAATTGTTTGGGCACTCGGTAGTTCAGTGTTTGCTCCACTGTGATTGTCAAGTCGAAGACTTTGTGATGAAATGAACCCTTCAACTAGCCCAATGAAGGCTAATTTCAATAAAGCTGAATTTAGCTAGCCAAAATGGCAAAAGGTTATAAAAGAAGAAGTTGTTGTAAGAGAGTCAAATATACCTGTTATAGTCTACTTCACACACATGCACATAGAAATTTCATTATTAGATCGATGTTTTAACACTTCTTTGAATAGAATCAAAGATTTTAGAGAACTAAAATAGAGGTATTCTAGAAGGCCTAGTAACTGTTATGCTAGTTGTGTCATTTTGTACGCATCCGATTAAAGATACCAAGTCAAGAAAGTGAGGTATGTGACAATGTTCACAAAAGAGAAAGAGAGGAGTGACATCTTCACTAAGATGTAACCATAGAAAATAGGGAAGCCAACATGAAACTAACCTCTCAATCTTGATACTTGTCAAAGAACTATAACTCTGAAATAGTAAAAGTTGTTGATTCTTTTGATATTCTTTGAATTCATGCTTATGATTTGATTCTATTGTGAACTATAAGGAACAATATTTTACAAAATTCTTTCATTCTTTGATAAGAAAGGAGGAATAACATTTTTAAACAGGATAGTCTCAAATAAGAAAGAATCTTGAATCAATTTGATTCTACCCCTATTGAAAAAAAGAGGAATAAGTAAGGCCAGAATAATGAAACGTTTCATATTCCTAAAAGCAAGTGGCCTGATAAATCAAAAGTTTGGGGGAAGTTGGGCTTATAACATTCCCCTTGAGATAAACAGTCAAGAAGAAGATGATTACTTCATTCAAAAGATGCACATATCTCAGTCAGAAGAATTGATCACTTCTTAAGCTTTTGACAACATGAAAATAATCCCTTAAGTTACTTAACAACATCATTGTTTAGTAACACTAGAATAAGATCATTCAAGAGAATTGGCACGAATCAAGCCATGAGTACCCACGATGGGACATTATCAAAGTTGGATCACGAAGGATCATGAGATTCAAATCAAATGGACATTAAGAGTGAACCTTACAACTTAGAATGTTAGGAAATCTTGAAGGCTCACATCAGCATGAAATAATGTTGAGGCATTTTAATGCTGGGTATGTTGAAGGTCCATAATCTGTGTGGGACATGCTGAAGGCCCTATTTTAGACAAAAATGATCCAACAAGGTATTTTGAAGGATCATGTCAGTAACATTTGTGTTAGCAAACTACTGGGGCATGTCGAAGACCCAGAATGATCGTTAATTTAAGAAAATATTTCCACCGAAACAAAAAGGTATGAAGAATAAAAATGGTGAAACAATGATAATAGAGTTGACCATACATCAATGTTTTGCCTACCATATGATTACATTATCCCCACAGGAGTCACGGAAAAGGATGAATGTGTTGTCAAATGTTCCCTGATATGATCCCACTTGTATTCTTACTGAGATATCATTTTGATGTCATAAAAAAACTTTGAACATCATACAAAGAGTTCTTTGGTTGAGAAATCTAGGCAGAAACCACAGGAAAGAATGAATGTGTTATCAAATGCTTTTCGAACCAGTAATTATGGTGTTGAACCAATGTTACGATCATGTGGTTGACTTAAGATAAAGTTTGTCTGCACATTCCAAGATTAGAAATGAGATATGATGAAGATATCCTTTCCACAAAAGAAACATTGGAGATTTAACAATAAAAAACTAGTAGGACCAACTAAGATTGAACGATGGTTTGTTGTTAAGCATTTCAACATGATATGGTCTGAATAATTTTGTTCGATATCTTATTAGATGTGGAGGCATAAAAGGAATTAGGATAAAACCTTCTTGTGATGTATTTCAAGAGATCTAATCAGATGTGGAGACATGAAAGGAATTAGGATAAATCCTTCTTATGAAGTGTTTTAATAGTCAAATCAGAACAGGCGTGGCTGATATCCTGATTAATCTCTGCTAAAGTTTAGCACATTTACATCCAGATTCTGCAAAAAATGATAGATTCTCTTTTAAAGGATGAAAGCTTTATCGGATTTCTATATAAGTTCAGATAAAGATAGTTGGTGTTATTAAGAACAAAATGGGACAACAAGGTCATAATTCTGAATATGGCAAGAGTTTCATAAATGAAACAGTTCTCCTGAAGACAAAAGAAGACACTAAGATACAAGTTGATCAGGCAGTTCTTCAGAAATGCAAGTTTGATAGCATAACGTTGCTACATTGATATTTGAAGTAATCCTGGAAAGAAAGGATCGAATGGAAGAAGATGAAATTCTCCACTTTGAAGTCAATTAAGGATTAAACCGATATTTTGCATTCATGCATTCATACGAACATCATTTGCATAAAAAATCATGCATTACATTTGATTGCATTTGCATTTGCATTTTCATGCATGTTGAAGGTTCATAATATGTTTGGGGCATGCTGAAGGCCCTATTTTAGACAAAAATGATCCAACAGGTATTTTGAACGACCATGTCAGTAACGTTTGTGTTAGTAAACTACTGGGGCATACTGAAGACCCAGAATGATCGTTGATTTAAGCAAATATTTCCACTGAAACAAAAAGGTATGAAGAATGAAAATGGTGAAACAATGATAATCGAGTTGACCATACATCAATGTTTTGCCTACCATATGATTACATTATCCCCACAGGAGTCGCAAAAAAGGATGAATGTGTTGTTAAATGTTCTCTGATATGATCCCACTTGTATTCTTACTGAAATATCATTTTGATTTCATACAAAAAGCTTTGAACATCATACAAAGAGTTCTCTGGTTGAGAAATCTAGGCAAAAACCACATGAAAGAATGAATGTGTTGTCAAATGTTTTACGAACCAGTAATTATGGTGTTGAACCAATGTTACGATCATGTGGTTGACTTAAGATAAAGTTTGCCTTCACATTACAAGATTAGAAATGAGATATGATGAAGATATCCTTTCCACAAAAGAAATATTGGAAGTTTAACAACAAAAAACTAGTAGGACCAACTAAGATTGAACGATGGTTTGTTGTTAAGCATTTCAACATGATATGGTCTGAATAATTTTGTTCGATATCTTATTAGATGTGGAGGCATAAAAGGAATTAGGATAAAACCTTATTGTGATGTATTTCAAGAGATCTAATCAGATGTGGAGACATGAAAGGAATTAGGATAAATCCTTCTTATGAAGTGTTTTAATAGTCAAATCAGAATGGGCGTGGCTGATATCCTGATTAATCTCTGCTAAAGTTTAGCACATTTACATCCAGATTCTGCAAAAAATGATAGATTCTCTTTTAAAGGATGAAAGCTTTACCGAATTTCTACATAAGTTCAGATAAAGATAGTTGGTGTTATTAAGAACAAAATAGGACAACAAGGTCATAATTCTGAAAATGGCAAGAGTTTCATAAATGAAACAGTTCTCCTGAAGACAAAAGAAGACACTAAGATACAAGTTGATCAGGCAGTTCTTCAGAAATACAAGTTTGATAGCATAAAGTTGCTATATTGATATTTAAAGTAATCCTGGAAAGAAAGGATCGAATGGAAGAAGATGAAATTCTCCACTTTGAAGTCAATTAAGAATTAAACCGATATTTTGCATTCATGCATTCATACGAACATCATTTGCATAAAAATCATGCATTACATTTGATTGCATTTGCATTTTCATTTTCATGCATGTTGAAGGTTCATAATATGTTTGGGGCATGCTGAAGGCCCTATTTTAGACAAAAATGATCCAACAGGGTATTTTGAACGACCATGTCAGTAACGTTTGTGTTAGCAAACTACTGGGGCATACCGAAGACCCAGAATGATCGTTGATTTAAGCAAATATTTCCACTGAAACAAAAAGGTATGAAGAATGAAAATGGTGAAACAATGATAATCGAGTTGACCATACATCAATGTTTTGCCTACCATATGATTACATTATCCCCACAAGAGTCGCAAAAAAGGATGAATGTGTTGTTAAATGTTCTCTGATATGATCCCACTTGTATTCTTACTGAAATATCATTTTGATGTCATACAAAAAGCTTTGAACATCATACAAAGAGTTCTCTGGTTGAGAAATCTAGGAAAAAACCACATGAAAGAATGAATGTGTTGTCAAATGTTTTACGAACCAGTAATTATGGTATTGAACCAATGTTACGATCATGTGGTTGACTTAAGATAAAGTTTGCCTTCACATTACAAGATTAGAAATGAGATATGATGAAGATATCCTTTCCACAAAAGAAATGTTGGAAGTTTAACAACAAAAAACTAGTATGACCAACTAAGATTGAACGATGGTTTGTTGTTAAGCATTTCAACATGATATGGTCTGAATAATTTTGTTCGATATCTTATTAGATGTGGAGGTATAAAAGGAATTAGGATAAAACCTTCTTGTGATGTATTTTAAGAGATCTAATCAGATGTGGAGACATGAAAGGAATTAGGATAAATCCTTCTTATGAAGTGTTTTAATAGTCAAATCAGAATGGGCGTGGCTGATATCCTGATTAATCTCTGCTAAAGTTTAGCACATTTACATCCAGATTCTGCAAAAAATGATAGATTCTCTTTTAAAGGATGAAAGCTTTATCGGATTTCTACATAAGTTCAAATAAAGATAGTTGGTGTTATTAAGAACAAAATGGGACAACAAGGTCATAATTTTGAATATGGCAAGAGTTTCATAAATGAAACAGTTCTCCTGAAGACAAAAGAAGACACTAAGATACAAGTTGATCAGGCAGTTCTTCAGAAATGCAAGTTTGATAGCATAAAGTTGCTACATTGATATTTGAAGTAATCCTGGAAAGAAAAGATCGAATGGAAGAATATGAAATTCTCAACTTTGAAGTCAATTAAGGATTAGACTGATATTTTGCATTCATGCATTCATACGAACATCATTTGCATAAAAAATCATGCATTACATTTGATTGCATTTGCATTTTCATTTTCATGCATGTTGAAGGTTCATAATCTGTTTGGGGTATGCTGAAGGCCCTATTTTAGACAAAAATGATCCAACGAGGTATTTTGAACGACCATGTCAGTAACGTTTGTGTTAGCAAACTATTGGGGCATGCCAAAGACCCAGAATGATCGTTGATTTAAGAAAATATTTCCACTGAAACAAAAAGGTATGAAGAATGAAAATGGTGAAACAATGATAATCGAGTTGACCATACATCAATGTTTTGCCTACCATATAATTAAATTATCCCCACATGAGTCACAAAAAAGGATGAATGTGTTGTCAAATGTTCTCTGATATAATCCCACTTGTATTCTTACTGAAATATCATTTTGATGTCATACAAAAAGCTTTGAACATAATACAAAGGGTTCTCTGGTTGAGAAATCTAGGCAAAAACCACATGAAAGAATGAATGTGTTGTCAAATGTTTTACGAACCAGTAATTATGGTGTTGAACCAATGTTACGATCATGTGGTTGACTTAAGATAAAGTTTGCCTTCACATTCCAAGATTAGAAATGAGATATGATGAAGATATCCTTTCCACAAAAGAAACGTTGGAACTTTGACAACAAAAAACTAGTGGGACCAACTAAGATTGAACGATGGTTTGTTGTTAAGCATTTCAACATGCTATGGTCTGAATAATTTTGTTCGATATCTTATTAGATGTGAAGACATAAAAGGAATTAGGATAAAACCTTCTTGTGATGTATTTCAAGAGATCTAATCAGATGTGGAGACATGAAAGGAATTAGGATAAATCCTTCTTATGAAGTGTTTCAATAGTCAAATCAGAACGGACGTGGCTGATATCCTGATTAATCTCTGCTAAAGTTTAGCACATTTACATCCAGATTCTGCAAAAAATGATAGATTCTCTTTTAAAGGATTATCGGATTTCTACATAAGTTCAGATAAAGATAGCTGGTGTTATCAATGACAAAAGTGGACAACAAGGTCATAATTCTGAATATGGCAATAGTTCCATAAATGAAACAGTTCTTCTGAAGACAAAAGAAGACTCTAAGATACAAGTTGATCAGACAGTTCTTCAGAAATGCAAGTTTGATAGCATAAAGTTGCTACATTGATATTTGAAGTAATCCTGGAAAGAAAGGATTGAATGGAAGAAGATATAATTCGCCACTTTGAAGTCAAATAAGGATTAAATCGATATTTTGCATTCATTCAATCATACGAACATCATTTGCATAAAAATCATGAATTGCATTTGATTGCATTTGCATGCAGGAAAAAATACCTTACGAGTATAAGGTAGAATTCAAATCCCAAGTATAGGAATCATCATAGGAGAGGCAAACATCTAAGAAATAGATGGACGCAATCCGCAGAGGAAACATTATTTTGGGGCATGCCCAACGAACAAGTTATTTTAAAAAATGAGAAAATTTCTCATTAATGTTTAAACAATAGTAAATCCTTCGGGTCATCTGTAAGTCCTTCAAGCATGATGTTTAAATCTTTCGGGTCATCTGTCAATCTTTCGAGCAAGATGATAAGTCCTTAGGGCCATCCGTCAAACCTTTGGGTAGGATGTTTACATATGATTTTCGCATGAAAATGAGATAGTGCTTTTCAAAGTTTCTCATTTAATGTTCTAGAAAATCAATTTTTTTTTGAAAAAGTAAGAAGTCATAGTAAATTATTTATCATGAATTTGTAAATCCTTCGGGTCATCTATAAGTCGTTCGAGAATGATGTTTAAATCCTTCGGGTTATCTGTCAGCCTTTCGAGCAAGATGATAAGTTCTTAGAGCCATCCGTCAGACCTTTGGACAGGATGTTTCCACTCGTTAATTCCAGTCTCCAAGGAAGAGTAGTGGAACGGTTTTTTATCAAAATTTGTATTTAACTAGACAAAAACTTATTATCTTTTTATCTTTGCTTTATTCTTGTTTACATAAAAATAAGCTAAGAGGGGCAACTGTCGACACTAGTTTTTGTCTGTTTATATTATTATATATATATTTAATTATATATATTCTTAATTATATACATTATTATTATATATATTATATTAATAATATTAGTATTATTAAATAATATTACATATGAATCGGAGGCCCAATTACAATTGCAAAGGTCCAGTTACACAAGCAGATCCAGATCCGGGGATACAACCAAACCCGAGGAGGCCCGAACCTGAGAAGATCTGACCCTAAAGGCCCAATCTAACAAGACCCATCTAGGGTCTTCCATATTTCTCCAGCAGCCGCCAACAACCATCACCATTGGATCTGGAAAGATCCTATGGTCTATACTTCATCTAGAAGAAACCCTAGGGTATCATAACCCTAGGGCTATGATTTCGACCGCTACCTCCAATGCCTCCAATCATTTATTGCCATGGTGTCACTGCCTCCAATGGAAGGATCCAGAAGATGCACACCAGCCGCACACGTTGCAGCCCTAGAGTGAGTCACCACCGTAGGTCCGATGACTCACCGAAAGGCACCCTTGTGATAAATCCAAAGGAATCACCACCGAGCCCTTTAAAAAGACCCGTTCGAACCTACGTAAGACACAGACACAGAGCAAGCAAGAAAGCTACGAAAAAAGAGCCAAACACAACAATTCAGAACCAACAGTAGCTATTCGAAAGCGAGGAAAGAAAAGAGAGAAGAGAAACCTACCGAGGAGTCTTCAACGCCACCGGAAGTCATCGTTAACTGAAGTTAAAACCTTCGGTTTTCTTTAGATTTAGAGTGATTGAGGGATGTTTATGAAGATTAAAGGTCAGATCTGTGTGTGGAAAAAATCGGGCTTCGATTTAGTGTAACTTTGTAAAATCCGGCCACCGTGAACGGTAGCCGGAGGTGGCTATTGGCGGTGGTTTGCGGTTGCCAGCCGGTGACTGGCTACTCTCTGATGCGGGTTTTTAGAGATATGCCAGAGCATCTCTCCCTTCTCTCGTTTAAAGAGAGGGGGGAAATGACAGAAATGGAGAGAATGGCCCTTTTGGGGTCGTTTTGGGCTTATATACCCTCTCCCATACAGCGTCGTTTTGGGAGAGGGGGCTTTTGTGTAAATAGGGGATGGGTAAATTACATATGCATTCCCCCGGTTCTATAATCTTCAATTTTGGACACGAAACAGGTTCCTGAGCATTTTAATTTGGTATTTATATTTTATTTATGTTCATTTTAGTCCTTGCCTATATTAATACATATATTTTAGGTAAAATTATATATTTAGTCCTTAAATTAAGTTAATTGATTAATTTTAATATTTTATATTTTAAATATTAATTATTTTTATATGATTAATTATTATTAGTACTTTTGGATTATTATTATACATAATTTATTAAATCAATATGATTATAATATAATTTTATAATAGGATTAATAATATATTTTTTTATATTAAGCTATTTAATTCAAATACAAGTTTATAATTTATTGCAAAGACACTAATTAATAAATACTGGTACCAATTTTGGGCATTTTGGGGGTGTTAATCCTTCCCCATACGTAACTGACTCCCGAACTCATTTTTTGGTAAGCAGACCCGAGTTGTATTATTTTAATATTATTCTTAGGAATTTTATTAGAATAATATGACATTTTGGTGACCAATCTCACCAAATAAAAAGATTGGTAGTGACTATACAACTTGGTGTTTCATTTGATTCAATGAGGATAAACACTTACTTTTTTTAGACTAGTTATAACTTTTGGGGTGTACTATTTGCACTCTCTGTCGTCGGGCAGAGAAACGTCTCGACAGTAACATCTCAGACTCATATCCAGGTCAGATTAGGGTTGAGGGTGTTACATTTAATGATATCAGAGCTAAGGTTTAGCCGATTATAGGCTCAAACCAAAGTTAGGTGTGTTTTAAAAAGTATATATACCAACATAAAGTTAAAAATTTATGGTCTGATAGTGTAAGGAGTGTGTTGTTTTGTTAATAGAATTGAATTGTTAGGTTATATTAGATGTCTAACCATGAGAACTTCCGAAGTGAAGCTGGAGGTTATATACCTGAAGGTAGTAGCAATTCACCTACCCTGGCCAGGCAGGGTGAAGAGTGAATACCTCAGGGAGTGCCTGTAGAAGGAATAAAAGGGTAAGGAACACCCGAGTTCAAGAGTGAAATTAAGGAATGTCCTGATTGTTACGGACCTTGGGGTAAATGATGTGAATATATTGTTAGAGGGTTTCCATTGTTCTGAAGTGGAGAAGTTAGATGGAGTAGTTTAGTTACTACGCAAACAAGTTAGAGTATAGTGGACAAATGTCATCATGAGAATGTTAAAAGATCAAGTGAAGTGGTTATTATTCTTGGAAGAATTCAGGAATAAGTACATTGGTGACAAGTTTATAAAATAAATGAAGACGGAGTTTATGAGTTTAAAAAAAGTGAATCGTACCGTGTATGAGTAAGAGTGTGGTTTGATAAGTTGAGTAAATTATTGTTGAGTTAATTCTGACCGGAAAGGATTCATGTGATTGGTTATTGAGGGTTGCGCCTAAATTAAAGGAGTGTTATTGGTTTTGAAACTGTTTCTTTTTCAAGAAGTGGTTAATTACGCTAAAGCTATAGAGAGAGTATAGAATAAGAGGTTTACAGAAAAAAATTTAGATGATTAAGAGAATTGGTGCTTCATAGAGTTCAACATCTTCTAAGAGAGATAGAGATTCTGGTTTTCAACTTCAGACTCGGTCTGAACTAGTTATATCCTCTTCCAGAAGATCAAATATGATGAGAGCCAGACAAACACAAGTAATAGGGTCTGGTATTGAAATATTAAATAATGAGCTAAGAATGGTTAATTTATATGAAGTTAAGTTTAAAAAATGAACTTGGTGAATTGGATTAAAAGTTCTGTTAGAAATTATGTAAATTGAAGTAGAAGAAGTATTTTAAATGGAATAAGTGAGTATTTGAGTATGGTACTTGATGAATCAAGTGGAGAAAATACAAGTATAGAAATGATAAAGAATAAGGTTATGTGTAAGTAGTGTTAACTATCAGATTATGAAGATGTGAAAAAGATTGGTAATTAGAGAAGAGTATAAAGGATATGAGAAGAGTATTGGAGCATGAAGAAACATATATGATCTATGTTGCAAGGAGATTGTAATTGGTGAAGAAATAAATAGCTAAGGAAATTAAAATATGGAGTTTAAAGGGTCAAATATAACAAGGGTTATGATGAGGTACATATGATAAGTTTGGTATAGAAGTAAGAAAATTTTGATTTTAAGTGGAAACAATAAAGAGTTGTTATGAATTTTATATAAGAATTTCTCTAGAGAATAAATTTGGACTTCTATGAGGAAATGGATTAAGTTAACAACCTTTATTTTAAAGGGGTGAATATTACTTGGATAAATACGCAAGGTTATATGAAAAGATTGTTTGATTTTGTGAAATATATGTCTCAATTATATCTGATGAAGATTTAAGGTTATCTCAAAGTTGTGAAAAGCTTTTAACATGGTCTCAGGAATTTGAATTTGATGTAGCATTTATATCTATGTATAGACAAATAGTTAGTTTAAGCAGATTATTCAGGTTTTAAAAAGGTTTGTAAGGGTGAGTGGAATAGAGTTTAAAAGATCAGAAGAAAAACTTGTCAGAATAAGTTAACTTAGTGTGACGTGTATTTGTTTAAGGTTATGTTTCTTAGCCATGTAAATGTAGTCAAAGAGATAAAGATTTATTTATATGTATGAAGGAAGCTTGAGATATATTCGAAAGATTATATTCTCTCTGATCAAGTTGTTAAAGATAAATATTGTTACTTTTGAGATGATAAAAAGAATAATGGCATCCACTTCAAGATTAGTATAAGAATAATTTAGGAAAAAATGTATGTTATAATTCGGATTAAGATGGTACAAGAATAAAGGTTTGGCTTATGTTGTAAGTCATTAGAGATTGATGAAAGAAATCAACTGACTCATGATCTTGAGTGATATTATATGGAGATGGAATTATAAATATTAAAAGTAGGTGTAGAATCGAATGATTGCAAAGATAGAAATGGATGGAATTCCTTGCAGATTGAAGATAAGTTTATTAATTTCAACCATGAAGTAATAGTTAAAGACATAAAGCTAGATGAATGTTATCATGCCATAGAAAAATTTATCATTGAGTTTGTTTAATGAGAGGTATGTTAGTAACTAAGTAAAGGTATCAAGATAGTTTTAAGTGAATTTTGTGTAAAAGAAAGGTTGGACATCAATATGTTGGCTTGAATAGAAATATTGAGATTTAGTATGGATAGATTGGATTAAAGAAATTGAAGGAAGATTGAAGATTAACTAAGATAATCTTAAGATAGTTAATGATTAATAAAACTTCTACGCAGATTTGGAAAGAAAAGAAATATTGAATAGAAGTTTAATTTGATTTGTTATACAAGGAAGAATTTGTGCAAATTTTGGCATATGAAGTTAAATAGCTCATGAATAAGAAACTCTATTGGTTAAAATTTTGTGAGAAATAATAAAGTAGTGGAAGCAACATTACAGTGTGAAATTTCGAGACTTAATTTTCTTAGGGGGGAGATTTGTAACATCCCAAAAATGGGCTAGTGACCAAAGTGCAAGATTCTAAAATTTGGTAGTCAATTCAGATTAATCAAAATGTTTAGAGACTTAATTGGATTTTCTTGGTGCATGATTGATTAACAAAATTTGAAATATGAAAGGGTATAATGGTCATTTGATAAGAAATGAATTAAAAATTCATTTAGGTGTCTTTATATCCACGTGGAAAGAAAAAAAAAGAAGGGAAAGAATAAATATGGAGTCTTGGAGCTTCTTCTTCTTCTCTTCCCGTGTCTTCATAGCTAATGTAAGGAATACTCAAATTGGTTATTTCTTATAATTTATGTTGGGTTTTGATTCTTTGGGTATTAAGAAAGCTTAAGGAAGCTTAAAGAGAAGTAAAAACTAAAAGATTTGCAAGTTATGGGAGATTGAATACAAGAAGTTTTTAAGTGAATTATTGAGAAAGAGTTAATAATTGAATTTTGAGGTTAAATTTGACTTGTCATCAGTCAGAATAAGAGATTTAAATGGTTAAAAATGACTTTGGAACATGTTGATAAATTCGTATGATTATTGAGTTCAAGTGAGTATGTAAGATATTCTATGTTAGGATGAGTTAAAGTGAAATAAGTTGATTTGAATAAGTGTGGTTGAGTTTAAAGGCTTGAAAAAAGAGTAAAATGAGGAATTTAGTTGAGTATGGTTAATTTTTGGGTTAAAATGAATAAGTATCAATACCATAAGGTAAAAGTGGGTTGAATCTTTAAGAAGTATCAATACCGAAGGAGTAGTATCGATACTAGGGGTATCTATACCATTGAGCAAGTATCGGTACCATTTTGAAGATGAATTCCATAATCTAAATTGGGTATCGATGCTGAAGTATAGTATCAATACCATAGTATAGAAGTATCAGTATTTTACCTTTGGTACCAATACTACACATATGGAAATTGTGTATTAAGTACTTTGTATAACTTATGTTATATACGATTGATTAATAGTGACTCAAATTAAGACATTCATATCTATTATATGTATCGTTTAGATATTGAATTGAAGCAAATATCAGACGAACCAAAGGGATAAGGTTAATCAAGTAAAAGATAAGAGTTATGAGTGCTTAGCTAGGATAAGTGAGGTTAAGGTAAGTGTATATTACTATGGTATATGATTATATGGAAATTGGACTTGCGATAAGTCTGTTTCCAATGTTTTACTTTCATGATTACATGAATAATGGTATGTTGTTAATATGATTTCTATGTGTGCATGAATATGAGTATAGTTGGTAGCTGTTAGTATGTGAATATATGTTGTTGTATTCTTTGATATGTGAATATCTGAAAATGTGGTATAAGCTATATGATCCTGCGATATGTAAATATATGAATGTGTGATAACCTATGGGAATTGGTATAATTGTATTATATGATTAAATGAAAGTGTGAGATAAGTTAAATAGTATTGAACTATGTGATATATGTTATCTTGTGTGATAATGATCTAGGTGAATATATGATAACAAGGTATAAGTTATATAAATTAGATCTATATGAACTAGTATAATTGACTTATATGATAATATGAAAATACGATCTATATGTTTAAATGAACCTATGACATAATTCATGTAAAATTCTTATTTGATATGAGTTATATAACAAAGTTCTATGAAACCATATGAAAATGTGACATGAGCTATGAGATAATAAGCTATGTGATTATATGCCTATGTGGTCTAAGTTATATGATACAATATAAGTGATTATATGCACATATGATATATGTTATGAGACAGGACCTATATGATTACATGAGAAGTTATATGATCTATATGAGTATATGTATGTGTGATGATTTGGTTGACAATGTGAACATGTGAAACATATAAATGGTAAAGCCCATGTTATGTGATATGAGAGCTGAGGGTATAATTGGCATGCTAAGAGTTTAGGGTTCTACTAGGTCCTTCGGGACATATATGTTGTCCTTCAGGAAGATTCTACGAGGTCCTTCGGGACAAATATGTGGTCCTTCAAAATAATTCTATATTACACTCAGTGTAATTTATACGAGTTTTGGTGACAACATTTGTGTACAACCTCAATGCACTCACATATCTTTAGTTCTTAGAAGTGTACCATGGGCTAATAAAAGAGATAACTTAAATAAACCTTGTGTGATGTTAAGTGTTTTACTTTGTGAAATGTTTTATGATTTATGTATTATATGATGTTTTACAAAAGTTAATTACAAGATTATATGTTGGAATGGATTAAGGATAAGGAGAATGATAATGATGTGATAAGGATACTATGGTATATGTGCATGTATATAGTTTGTTATATGAACTATTCTATGGCTCTGTATTATATTATTGCATGAAATGTTCATGTATTGTTTAGTAGTTAAAGTTTCCATTAGAAGTTTTATATGCCTCACTAATTCTGTGACTTAACGTGTGAGTGTTTTCACACTTAGGTTCCGAGAAGAGAAAGGGAGTAAAGATAGGCATGTTAGGTCAAATTCTCATTTCCAAAGTTCATATCAAAAATAATTAAATCATATGTATTTTGTAAGAATGAATGTAGTTGGCATGTAGTTAGAGATTTGAGTCAGACATGCTCTTATCGGATTTGTAAACTCTTTGGGTAAATTTAGGTAAATAATGTTGTTTTATTAATATAAATTGAAATTTTTATGATTTTGTACAAGTATATGATTTGAAAGGTTAATGTGACATCTCAGACTCGTATTTAGGTCGGATAAGGGTTGGGGTGTTACAAATCAAATCTCCATCCTATCCTCGAGACCACGTTCAAAACTATCAACCATTATAACCCTATACATCACAAATTAAGAAATGATGAATGGGATTCCAGACTTACACAAGTACTTTAAGTACCTAGGGGCATGTATTCACTATTACCTTACTAAAATTAACAACTAGGTCCTAGAACCGACTCAACCTGATGCTCTGATACCACTAAATATAACACCCTAAACCTGATTTTTCAAATCTATTCATTTTCTCTTAAAACATACTCAATGGTGTCATACAACATACAAAAAATTATTAAAATATTTTACAAACTAGAGCTCTGTGACACATAATTTAAAACTAAAATAATACATCTCAATATTTGATAAAATAAATACATAAGTAAGGTTCTTTGAATACACATGCCCACTAAAGCTATAGTACAGTACTCTGAATGAGAAACTGGAAGGCCTGCTGCGACGGTGTTCCTCAAACTACTCAATCTACTAACCTGCCAACGGAAACATCTGAAGGCTAAGCTTAAAAAACCTAGTAGTATAATCTCTAATCTAGAGCAGCATAAATATTTTATAAACATAAGTATGATAAAGACATGGTACATACATGATCTAGATCAAATGCTACCTACTTAAGGCTTTACTATTATGTCAATAAAGTAAGGGTCTTGCGCTTCCCTTAATCTTTTGTTAAGGGTCTTGTCATGAGTACACCTCTAAAGGGTCTCTAACCCTAATGACTGAAATTGTTATGCATTATCTAAATGCGACACTGACTCTACTATGCATTGCCTAAATGCAACACTAGCTTTGTTATGCTAGTATCTAGTATCACGTAACATCATATACTAACCTACTTAGAGGGGGCACCGATATCACATAACATCAGTAAGGTCCCCTCTAAGTTATTGGATGATCTATTGGTATCACATAACATCAGGTAAACCATCGAGAAGGAATCCTTGTATCACATAACATTAGATATTCCCCACTCAAATGAAGCAAGTTGGCCTGATATCACACAACATCAAGCCAAGCTTTTCTGATAATTGAGTACTGGACTAATGTAACTATATATGCATATCTAAAGCCCAAAGGGCGCACAACATCGACACCGCTAACCACTCCTTACGACTGTTCGTTCCTCGCACCCTAGCTAGCACTTAAAGTGCCTTACGTACTGAGAATGCCCCACTAGGGCAACTAAATTAATCCGATTATATCCTAGTACGGCTGGACACACTAAAGTGAGATCAAACCCTTACTATCTTCTATCTCGTATATCCTCTTATCTGGAACATTGTGTTGAGGTTTATTATTCTATTACTGTTGTTAATTATTAAGTGGCTCTATTTTGGTAGTTTGATACTTAGGAGCATATGAATCACTCTTATTCAAGAGAAGTCTCTATGCGTTTTGTTCTTCTACAACGATTATTGAGTTTGTTGATCACAGGTTGTACTATTCGTTAGCTCGATACCTGACTCGGTTTCAACTTGAGTAGCAACACTCTAGTCGCTCTTATTAAGCTTTATTTTAATATCCCTTGAACTAAAAGGGACAACTTACCCCTCCTGGTTTACTCGCGTTCTCAAAGCTTACATTTTTCGCTATTACTGATTCTGAATTTCCTTATACCGCTTGTCGGTATATCCTCTACAATGACTCTCGTCCTCAACAATCCATATACGTCCTCGACAGAACATATTTTAATGTAATACGCTTAATATGGTTACATCTGTTGTAACCCACTCCTATGAATTTTTCTATGTATGTTAGGTCATTTATGTTCCTTACAGATTATTCTTACTATTATGGATCATCCTTAACTCTTATGTGCCTTAAACGAATAAAAATTAACCTTCCAAAGTGAGTAGTATCGATACCCTAGGGTCAAGAATCGATACTCCTATGAGTATCGGTATAAATAATATATTATGTTTATAAAAAATTAGCTCGGTCTGGAAACTAACACTCTGAGTCTCGATACCGAAGGGGAAGTATCGATACACTCATAGTAGTATCAAAACTTCCAGCCTGAAATCTCTAAATTTTTCCCTGATTCATCCAATATCGATACTCAAACATAAAATGTTTATTTGGGCACAGAAAAACACCCAAAAATCATTCTAAAGGTCATAATGTATTTCCTAATCATATGCTAAAGCTTTAGGGAGATTACTAGGGTCTTAAAGTGACATAAAAACATCTTTTTAACCTTTAAAACATAATTTGATTAAGATATTGAACATAAACCCTAAAATGCTTAAATACTCAAATCTTAGAAAATTCTTGAAATTTATGTAAGCTTAATACTCCAAAGGATTAGAAATACACTATCTTGGTTTTAGAACCCTAAATGAAGCTCCTTATTTAGCCATACTCCTTTAATTTGTGATTCAGTTACTTTTTCCTAACTTTTCTTTTTAACTAACAGAATCCATGGCTTGGAACATTAAAAGATGTTGTTGGAAGGATTATGAACGGATTTGAAGTATGAAAAAGGATTGAAATCTTACCTTGTCATTGACCCTTAGAGAGGAAGAAGAAAGATGAAGAAATGGAGGCAAAAAGGATATGAAAAAATAAATAAGCTCATCTTTTGAAAATGGGACAATTGTATTTTTGTCCATATTTAATTTTTAAAAGTTTAAAAACTCTTTTTTGGCTAATTGGGCTCCGAACTCAACCCAATTAAACCCAACTTGGCACAATGGCTTAAAATATAAATTTCACGGGGTTCATTTATCTCTCTGGTAAACCCAAAACGACTAGCCCATAATTTAGGTGTTACAATTTTACCCTTAAAATCCAATGCTCTCTATAATACCACATGTCAAAATCTTCATCCAAGGGATGAGATTAATCCATGAAGTTAGCAGTTACCAACTTTTCCATTATAAAATTTCATAATTACAATCTTACCAAATTTTATCCAATGACTTATATTTAACATGAAAAAATCAACTTAAATCCAATGCTTCATATTAAATCTTATCATTTTAAAGCATGTAAATGACATTCTTTTCCCTTCTTGTATCATCTAACAAAATATCTCAGATTATTTATTCGATCTCATTATCAGAATTTTTCTCGAACTTTAACACTTTATAGACTTAAATGCAATTTTTGTACCAAAATTTTGAGTATAACTAAAATGTAATTCTTGGGGGTAAACTATTCATTCAATGGATTAGAATATCTATTTTTAGAAAATTATCATTTTGGTCCTTAAATTTTTCTTAAAATTATACCTTGGTCATCAAACTTTCAATTTATTCATTTTGGTCATAAAACAAATTTTTTGGGTATTACAATTCTCCCCCTAAGAAAAATTTTTACTCAAATTTTTGTACGTACCTAATTCAAATAAATAAGTATACAACTCTGTCATCACTTTCTCGTATTTCCTAAGTAGCTGCCTCTGCTTTATGATTTCTCCAAAGAACATTGACAAGTGAGATTGTCTTATTTCTTACTTCTTTGATGTTATAAGTTAGAATCTTTATCAAATCTTATTCATAAATCATATTTAATTATATTTTAATTTCTTTCAGAGTTATGACATGAGATGAATCAAAACATACCCTTTAAGCATCGATACATAAAAATGATATGAAACTTATCAATCTTCATAGGTAAAGCTAGTTGGTATTCTACTGGACCAATTTTTTCACAATCTCATAAGGATCAATAAATCTTTGACTTAGTTTTCCTTTTTCATCCAAAGCGTAACACTATTTTCCCATGTGATACTTTACGAAATACTTTCACCAACTCGAAATTCAATATCTGTCCTCTTTAAATCAAAGTAAGACTTTCGTCGATCAATAGTAATCTTAAGATTATCTTGAATAATCTTCACTTTATCTTATACTTTCTTAATCAAATCAGGTCCAATAATATCATGATCCTTAAGCTTCAGCTAACTTAAAGGAGTTCAACACTTTCTTCCATAAAGTGTTTCATAAGGAGCCATTTTAATACTCACTTGATAACTATTGTAATAATCAAACTCAGTTAAAGGTAAATATTTTTTCTAATTAACCTTTGAAATCAATCACTCATTCCCTAAGCACATATTCTAAAATACGAATGGTTAGCTCAAATTGTCCATCCATTCAAGGATGAAAAGTAATACTAAAATTTAAGTCAATTTCCCAAAGCTTTATGCAAATAATTCCAAAATTCGAAAGTAAACCTCGGATCTCTATTACACACAATCAATACTAGTATCCCATGAAGTCGAACTATCTCTTAAATATATGACTCAACATACTTATCCATAGAATTATCTATTTAAATTGGAATGAAGTGTGTTCACTTAGTCAATCTATCCATAATTACCCAAATCAAATCTTTTTTACTTGGTGTCAATGGTAAGCCCGAAAAAAATCCATTATAACTTTTTTTCCATTTCGACCGAGGAATGGAAGTCGGTTGTAACAATCTTGAAGAAACTTGATGTTCTATTTTCACCTAGTGGCAGGTTAAACACTTAAAAACAAATTTAATTATAGCACTTTTCATGCCATTCCACTCTTTAAGTTTTGATACATCTTATTTCCTTCCATATGCATAGTCAAAGGACTACAATGTGCCAATGTATGAAACTATCGCTTCAATTCATCATCATCTAGTATACAACTCTCTCTTGATAAAATAATAATCCATCACTCTTAACTGCAAAGTCTTTAGTTTCACTTTTTTGCACTATTTTTGACAAAACTTTTCATCTTTTTGACTAAAGCTAGCGAGTTAGGTTTCAACTTAATTCAGTAACCAATGCACCATACGTTTTCATGGAAAACTGTGCAATCAATTCTCTTAAAGGAGAGAATATCTTGGGACTTAATGTATAAACTAGAATATTAGTTTTCCTTGAAAGGTAATCGATGACAACATCATAATCTTTGAGAAGCTCTATTTATCTTCTCTGCCTCAGATTAAGCTCCTTTTGATTTAAAAAATATTTCAAACTTTTATGTTCAATATAAATATAGCATCATTTACTATATAAATACTAACGTCATATTTTTAAATTAAACACAACCGTAGTCAGTTCAAGATCATGAGCCGAATAATTTTTCTCATGAGATTTGAGTTGCCTTGAAACATATGCCATATTGTTTCCTTCTTGTACTAATATATATCACAAACCATTATGGGATGCATCATTATAAATTGTATAATATTCTCGATTCAGGTTGTACTAATACAAAAGCTTCTATCAATATGTCCTTTAATCTTTCAAAACTTTCTTGACACTTTTTCAGTCCAAACAAGTCGTACATCATTCTTTTTCACAAATAATATTGGGGCTTCTAAAGCTTATACACTTGATCTTTTGAAGCCTCGATTTAACAGTTCTTGTAACATTTCTTGTAAGTTACGGAGTTCACTAAGAGCCATTTCATACGAAACCATATATATTGATACAATACTTAGTAAAACTTTGATTTCAAGTGTTGCTTCTCTATCTATTAATAATATAAGTAATACATCACGAAACACATCTGGATACTCATAAACAGTTGGGATACTTTCGAACTTTACCGTTGAGGCCTGAATACCCTCTACACAAGATAGATAAGCTTAATATCCTTGTATCAATAATTTCTTAGTAGTTACTATCGAGATCACACTAAACAAAGGATTTAATCTCTTATCAACTAATATAATCTTGAAACCTCCTGGTTATTTTAAAGTTGGTCACTTTAAGTGATGATTCATAATAGCATGGTAAATAATTAATCATACATAAGATCACTCATAACTTTTCAGAAGGTAATCACATCAAGTTTACTAGAAACTCAATCTCTTATATCTTTAATATGAACTATTTACAAACTCGATTTACACTCATACTCAAATATACAAATACAATTAAACTAAAATAGTAAAGAGGAGCATCAAACCATACATGCACCGTATCAATAATCAAGATATCCTAGTGGTATGTATATATTTACTAACTCAAAACAAACTCATTTTAGTCAGAGAACTAACTAAACCTGTAGCTCTGATACCAATAAATGTAACATCCCCTTCTCGTAGGCATTATCAAATACAAGTTAGAGATGTCACATGAAACTTACGAAAATTTCTTTATTGAAAACTGGTAATTTTTTTAAAAAACTATTATTGCTAAACAATAAACCATAATTCATTTAATCGAATAAAACACCTTTCTAATTGTTTGACATTCAAATTAAGTCCATTTTTAAGCAGCAACCTAGTAGTTCGTAATTACAAAATGTAACCAATATATCTGCTTAAAAATTGATTAAACTAAAATATCAGTTTAATATAGTTTTGTTAGATTGTTAACCTAGAATCCATTTTTTAATAACTAAACATACATTAATAAGACTATTTATCCAACTCTCTAACTAATATCCTTTATTACTAACATAAGATAGCTTATAACTTATTACAACCTATGTTTGAGTAAAATTTATACCAATTACTAATAACATATACATGCCAACTAGTAAAATTAAATAAATCAGATTGGCATCATTATTGATGTTGTATGTGTACCTCTCAATAGGTAAGATTCCAAGCACTCCTTACTCTGATCTTTGCTCTTTTTTATACACGTGAAAATCATCACACGCTAAGTATACACTTAATGAGGCATAATCAATAATACAAAGTAAAATATATAGATAATATAAAATAAATCATATAATTGAAATACAAAACATATCATATGATATTATACGAGCATATAAAATGAACTTATATCAAAGCCATTTCCTATTTCAAGATACTTGAAATCATCAAGTCATATATAAAGCGTTTTGTGCTAAATCACTTATAATAAATGAAAAGTTAACTTTCTCACTTATTACAGTTTTTAACATTTCTTTATGTCACAACCCAAGGTATAAAAATTAGAATGCAAGGTATTCGAGTCAGTAAGATGAACTTTTAGTGCTATTCAATTTACAAAATACCATCAACACTGTATTAATTTACTAGGAATGAGGAATACAATAAATTAATCGTCAGTCTACTATGTATTGTATTCCTAAGAGAACAATAGTATCATCGAAAGTATATTATGTACTCAATGCAACTTCTAGTACTCTATGGCATGTTAGGCATGCCAAAAAATCTCAATGTATATACAATGAGCATTTTCATTAATTATCACACGTTAATCAATTAGAAAAGATGATAATATATCGAACATTTCATATAATAGCACCATGGGTAGTTCATACCCTAAATATTTCATTTTCAAATAACATGAATCTTTCATTAATTACTTAGCTTTTTGACATAAAAACAACATGTTCATCACATTATAAATATCATAAGTATCATGCCAATATAATGGAGTTAACTTGTCTCGAGCCTTTATAATGACATAAAATGCATGATTTATCACATATCTATGTATTTTGACAAGTTGTACTACCTTTGAAGAATTATTATTCTATATTAATTTACACATTGAAATTATATTCCATTTATTCCACTAGAAATTAGATTTGAATATGAATCTAACTATATAAAGCAGTCTTTCTAGTTCGAGTTGACAATTTATGGTGAATTTTCTAATCCAATTTACATAATATATTTTGATCAGAGTTTGTAACCTTCGTTTTGACCTATCATCAGTCAAAAATTCATATCTTCTAGTATACACTTTGAAATCAATCTTTGATTATTTTGAACGAAACTAGATTGATATAAGAATACAATGGTATAAGAATCACCTTCTAATTATTTTTATAAAATTTCTCATGATTTTCCAAATCTACTATCAATATCATAAAATCTAGGTAGATTTCATTATTTTACATCTTTAGCTTATTCACTAATTATAGTAATCTTCTAAATACAAATTTAACCAAAATTCATGAATCACAAATTCAAATAATATTCAAGAGTCACTTATTACCATAGTAATTTAGTCATTGGCTCATCACGAGCCAATGTTTGTATTTAACATAAACACGCCATAAACATGCACTCACCTCGATACTTTATACATCAACAAAAATATAGTTTTCCCAAAAGCTTTATAAGTGCTCACTTCCTTTCCTTTGTTATTGACTTCACCTCAATTGAACATGAATGGTTCACACACATCAACACATAGGAACTAAAATCAAAGATATAAGTTAGAATCCATTCCAACCAAGTGCATAAATATAAAGAATTATCTAAAAATTCATTCGATCTTCAATCAAAACTAATTACACTTCAAATTAACCTTGAATACCAAAATTTCACTAAAACATTATTTTCTCTCTCTTAATGTTTCAAGGACCAAATTGGGTGTTTCCTCATTTCAATTTCAAATTTAATAATTTTACCATCAAAATGAAGCTTGAATGATGGCAAACAACATTGACACTTTAATTTTATCAAAACCCTAAACCCCTAATTAAAAGCTCTAATAAACAAATATAACATGGTGTGTTCACACTTGAATTTTCGCTTCAAATAGAATTCTAAAGCTTGTACAACATTTAATCCTCCAAGATAAACATCAAAAACAAGATTGAATAATTTCCCCTAATTTTCTTTTTCATGGCCAAACCTTGTATATCAACTTATCCATGAAATCCATCTTAATTGAAGTATGGAAAAGCTATATGAACAATTAATCCTTCAATTCCAAGCCTTAATTCAATTTAATCCATAAACCCCATTCTTTCTTTCTTCAAATTCCATAGTTCATACCTACCAAAACCATAAATTAGTGGTACCAAATTGAAGAGAATTAAAAGAAAAACAAAATTGTATTTCATGGCTTCACCTTAAATCTTAACCAAAATGCTTGAAAATCAAATGAAAGTGTTTTCTCACTTACCATAGCAACTCACGTCAATGAAAAGAAGATATGGATAAAGTCTTGAAATTTTCAAAAACAATTAATAAAGTCATTTGTCATCTTTTAAATAAAATTAATTTTTAAATAAAATTAATTTAAAATTCAATTTTATTACAAAATGACCATTTGACCCTTAAAATCCAATGATATATATTATACCACTTGTCAAAATCTTCATCCAAGGGCTAAGATTAATCCATGAAGTTAGTAGTTACCAACTTTGCTATTGTAAAATTCCATAATTACAATCCTACCAATTTTTATCCAACTAATTAGATTTAACATGGAAAATCAACTTAAATCCAATGTTCCATATTAAATATTATCAATTTAAAGCATGAAAATGACATTTTTCCCTTCTTGTATCATCTAACAAAATATATTAGACTTTTTTATTCAATCTGATTATCCGAATTTTTCTCGAACTTTAACACTTTATAGACTTTAATGCAATTTTCGTACCAAAAATTTGAGTATCACTAAAACATCATTCTTGAGGGTAAACTATTCATTCACAGGACTAGATTATCTATTTTGGGAAAATTATAATTTTGGTCCCTAAAATTCTCCCAAATATATATTTTGGTCATCAAACTTTCAATTTATTCATTTTAATCACTAATGGCGTATTAAATTTTGGGTTGTTATTAGGAAATGGTTTTTATTTGGATTTAAAAGACACTTTCGTTGTATCATCTTTTATTCACAGGACTAGATTATCTATTTTGGGAAAATTATAATTTTGGTCCCTAAAATTCTCCCAAATATATATTTTGGTCATCAAACTTTCAATTTATTCATTTTAATCACTAATGCCATAATGATATGTTTCTTTATTAGACAAATTTGGATATTATTGTTCATTTAGAAACAATTTGTTTACTTTGTCTGTGAATTCAAATGTTGTTAGAATTGGTTATTTGAATGTATTTGAAAACCTTTATTTACTAGAAACAATTGCATCCTATAATGAAACCTTACAGGTGGAATCACGTGGCTCTATGTAAATTAAATAAGGAAATTCGACATCATTATGGCATAAGCACCTAGGTCACATCTCAAAAAATAGAGTTGAGCTCTTAGTGTCTTATGGTATTTTCAGGTCCCTTTGGTTTATAGAATTTAATGTATGGGTTGATTGTATCTAGGGAAAACAGAGCAAAACTAATAGAATCAATGCCAACAGATCTACAGACGTCTTAAAATTAATTCAAACGGATATTTGTGGGTCATTCGCTACATCATCCTGGAATAGTCAAAGATACTTCATAACATTCATAAACAACTACTATTCACGATATGGATACCTATATCTTATTCATGAGAAATCTCAGTCTTTGGACATGCTCAAAGCTATAAAACTGAAGTTGAGAATCAACACAACAAAAGAATTAAGAAAGTCGGATATGATCGTGGAAATGAATACTACATTAAATATGATGGCTTAGGTGAACAACGTTTAAGACTATTTGCTAAATTCCTAGAGGAATATGGTATTATCCCATAGTACACCAAGCCAAGATCACCTAGTATGAATGGTGTAGCTGAGAGACGTAATAAGACTCTTAAGGATATAGTAAGGAGTATGATTGATCATTTTATCTTACCTGAGTCTATCTGAGGAGAAACATTAAAGACATCAATTTACATTTTGAATAGAGTATCTACTAAAGTAGCTGTAAAAACACCATATGAGCTTTGGACATGTCAAAAGCCTAGTTTAAAACACTTTCACATTTGGGGATGCTCAGTTGAGGCAAGGCCTTATAGGCAACATAAAGATAAATTGAACTCTATAACAGTGAATAACAACTTTATTGGCAATTCTGAATGATATAGGGGCTATAAATTTTATGATCCCATAATTAAGAAAAACTTTTAGACAGAAAATGCAACATTTTTTGAGAATATTGAGTTTGGAGGGAGAAATAAAGTTAAAGATAATGCTTTTGAGGAGGAACTAAATAATTCAATTCCTCCTATCACTTTTGATGGTGTTCAGGTTTTATACCTATTAATCAAAAAGTGAATCTAGAGTCTTAACAAGATAATGTTCAAACAACTCCTATTCAAGATGAGGTAATTATTCCAAAAGAACAAACTCAACTACCTCAAGAATAAGTGTCATTAAAGAGATCCACGAGACAAAGAAGAAATACTATTCCATATGATTACATCGTATTTCTTCAAAAAAAATAAGAATGATAATGAAATGATGGAAGATGATCCAATCAAATTTCATCAGTCCATGAAAAGTACTAACTCTCAAAAGTGGATTGATACCATGCAAGAAGAGTATAAGTCCATGCAAGACAATAAAGTTTAGTAACATGTCCCATAACCTGAATGTGCAAAACCAATTAATTGCAAATGGATATTTAAAACCAAAAGGGATGTAAATAGTAATGTGGAGAGGTATAAGGCACGTCTTGTAGCTAAAGAATATACTTGAAAGGAATGCATAGACTTTACAGAGATTTTCTCTCAAGTTTTATAGAAAGGCTCTTTTAGGACAATCATGGCTCTTATTGTTCATATTGGTCTTGAGTTACACCAGATGGATGTTAAGACTATGTTTCTAAATGGAAACATTTAAAAACAATTTATATGGTTCAACCAGAAAAAATTGAGTCGGTAAATCCTAATAATATAGTTTGTAAATTAACTAAATCCATATATGGACTCAAGCAAGCTTCTGGAAAATGGTAACACAAGTTTCATTAAGTATTTCTCTCGTTCTGTTTTGAGATGAATATGGTTGATGATTGTGTATATCACAAGTTTAGTAGGAGGAATCATATATTTTTAGTTTTATATGTCGATGACATTTTGCCTACCAAAAATGATGTAGATTTGTTACATGGTACCAAGAAATTTTTGTCTAAGCATTTTGGAATGAAAGATCTAGGTGATGCTTCAAAGTCTTAGGAATCTAGATACATCAAGAATGATCTCAGGGTATTCTTGGATTGTTACAAAATAATTACATCTGCAAAGTACTTAAAAAGTTTGACATGAAAAGTAGTAAACCAGCTGACACCCCTGTCGCTAAAGGAGACAAATTTAATCTTGTTCGATTCCCTAAAATTGACCTTGAAATTCAGGAAATGCAAAAATTCCCTACACATCAATTGTTTGGAGTCTGATGTATGCTCAAGTATGTACTTGTCCGGATATTGCATACATTGATGGGATTATTAGGTAGATACTCAAGCAACCCTGGTATGAACCATTGGATAGCAACCAACCAAGAGGGTTATAAGGTATCTTTAGAGAACAAAATATTACATACTCTCTTATAACATATCAGATCATTTGGAGGTCATCGAGTATTCTAATTCTGATTTCACTGGATGCCAAAATAGTAGCAAATCTACTTCATGCTTTATTTACATGCTAGCTGGAGAAGTTATATCCTAGAAAAGTGAAACACTTGTAGCGTCTTCCACTATGACAGTAGAGTTTGTAGCATGCTATAAGGCACCAAACTATGGAGTATGGCTGCAATACTTTGTCATTGGCTTGCATATTTTGAAGAATGTGAAAAGATAACTAAAACTATTTTGTGATAATAAGTCAACAGTTCTATATCCCAACAACAATAGGAACTCGTCTAAGTCAAATCATATTGACATAAAGTTCCCATTTGTGAAAGATATAGTGCAAAATGGACATTTATCCATTGAACATATTGAAACAAACTCCATGATTAAGGATCCACTCACAAAAGGTTTAACACCTAAGGTCTTTCATGAGCACACCGATCATATAGGTGTTATATCACTTGACGGTATCATTATTTGAGTGGATTTTTGTTTTCTTATGTTTGTCTTTAAGTCATTTATGTATTTAGTTATTTTCTGACTAGAAATAAAATATTAAATTTATTCATGCTTTTTTTATTGTTTAGAGAATGATGTCACTTATATTTGAAGAGAACCAGTTGCAAATAGACATGTGCGATTCACATTGCATATAATTTTTATGCTACGCTCTATGATTGTTCTATGTCATTTGACTATGCTTGTATACATGATCATTATTGGGTTTAGTCATGATTGATATGGCAAAGGCCGCTTTGATCCTATATGAATATAGTTTATGGACGAGATTGTTATAGAATACATATTGCAGGATAAAAAAAAATTATGCTCATAAAGTTATATATTTATCAGGAAACATATGTTGCCCAAATGAAAAATTGGTGTATTAAAATTCATAGTTATGGGCACATACATATAATGTATATTGTTATCATAAAATATGAATAAATTAAGTGATAAATTATGTTATAAAGTTATAAGTTATTAGAAGTATCATGGAAATAAAAATGTAGATATTATTAAAGTTGTATTTATAATTTGATAATGGGCAGAGTTATAAGTACATACAATAATCGATTCTTAAATCACCTATACAAAGGGATTATGGTCCCCAAGAAATAAATATCTTGTATCTTCTCTTATCCCATCATATAGTTAATACTCAAGAGAATTATATCTTCTTGTAAGATCAAAACCATAAGGCAATCTTCAAGATCTCAACCTTCTAGGTATTCTTCAGCCACGGATTCAGGTACGCTTCCGCAAATCTAGTAGGCATCATGATGTACTTGTAGACACCCGTTTTTGTTCGGGTCTATAAAAACGTTATATTATATTATTTTTATATTATTATTTTTATTATTTTTATTATTTTTATTATTATTTTTACAGGTTCATGTTCAACCCTATTTCCAATAAACTACCCACTAAACCCCTACTCATCTAAATAACCGACCCCACCCACCACCTCGCACGTCTCACGTATGGTTGCTTTATTTTCTCTAAAAAAAGGAATGGGGCCTTGCTAGTTATTTAAAATCAACTTTAAGTTGGAAAAAGGGGATGCACAACGGGAAAAGGAAGAAAAGGGGGGAATTCATTCCCTCTGCCTTTTCCATTTCACTCGTACAGTGTCTCAACCCATTTTGTCAAACTTCATCAGGATTCAAATGTCCACCTGTGAAGATTCCTCAAAATGGAGCAGAGATCGAGAAATTGGAACACATTGAGCCTTGAATCTCGTAAAGGAGCTCGCAATCGATAGCAAATACATCAAGCTTTTTCTATATCAACAGCGTGAGCTTTTGATGGACATATCTACCTGGCAGAGTCCATGTTCCGTGTAAGGCTTCTTAGAAGTAGAAAGAGCTGCTCTTCTACAAATCAAAGATTCAAGGAGCAGGCCAGTGGGGTCGGCTTTCTCAAACTGGTGTAGAGAAGAATGTTGTGAGTGAGAGGGCGTTGAATGTGATCCAACTCGTACACGTATTTATAAGATCTTCTTTCATTACTTGAGGGAAGAAAGCCATGATGAGGTTGAACTGTGGTACCCAAACGCTGCCTTGTTTGTTCAGTTTAAGGAGTTGCAGGAACTTGAACTGCCAGGGAATCATCTAGGAGGATTCGTTTCAACCCACACATTCAGAGAACTAAAGCAACTTCAAAAGTTAGATCTCCCATTTTTTTTCGTTCGCTGGACAACACCAAATATTCAGTTTGGCGCCGGAAGCAACATCCACTGCCGCAACAACAACTGCAGACCGGTCGAGAGGTGGCGTCCGATGACGAACGATTAGTGGCTTCCGATTCCTGGTCAATAAAGAACGATTACAAAAGCACACTCGACGATGAGAAGCGCTACGTTGATGTCGAAGCCCTCTCCTCTTCTGCCAATTTTCGTACCACCCCATATTACAACTCTGACAAGGATGGTTCTTCAGATGTGCATCATAATTGCTCCCGGACAGAAGTGGGATGTGATGGTGGATCTATTTTTCTACAAGGAACCTGAGGAAGCTAAAGAGCCAGAAGAGGTGGAGGCTACTTGGAGAACCATGGCAAAGGTTTAGTTCATTTGGGTAGCCCTAATGTTATGGGTTACACTTTGGGCTTAGGGAAACAATCGTTGGGTTAAGGTTGTAACCAAATTGGATTTGGCTGTAAAGGTAAAGGAAATGGGTTTCTTCTTTTTTTATTTCATATATTTTATTACTTTTAAATTTTTAATTTTTTTTATTTTTTATTTGATTTATTTAATATTTATTTATTTATTATTATTTTATCTAACATTTATGTCTTTTAAGGGTCTTCGTTTAAATCAATCAAAGGTAAATAATTCGAATCGAATATTTTAAATTTTAATTTTCGCAATTAAAGACAACCGACGAATTAATTGGTACCGAAAGGGCAGTTCAAGGGTGCTAATACTTCTTTGATCGTAACCGACTCCCGAACCTGACACATTTCTGGTAAAACGCAGACAAGGTAAGATGGTATCCGATCCACCTAAATGTTTTTAAAGTGATCGGTGGCGACTCTAACCCATTATTTCAAGTCGAAGCCCAATTCCGGGCCCAAATGAAAGACGGTTCCGATAGCTTGGCGACTCCACTGGGGACAGGTAAGTGAGTCAGGCCGAAATTAATTTTCGGTTGTCTTTGTATGCGAAAATAATAAATTTTAATTTATTTATTCGATTCAAATTATTTATCTTTGATTATTTTCAAATAAATAGTTGTACTAACGATTTCTTTTAATGGTTTCAGTTTATCAAACTCTTTTTCCATCTAAGGCTCTATACTCGAGCTCCAAACCCTTTTAAGTGGGGGTGAAAGCAACGCCTTCGTGATAATTTATTCTCCGTATGTGCCTAGCAAGTAACCTTTGGGATTCATATACCTTATGCTTTCGTGTGAATTTATTCTCCGTATGCGTATAAGGGAATGCATTCTCTCGAGTTTAACTTAGTCCACATAAGCTTGTAATGGGCTTAGAGCTAAGGGTCTGGCAAGCCCAAGGGGGCAACAGCAAGGAGAACTCGGGTACCTTTTTTCGAACCTAAACTGGGAGACTACAGGGAATTAGAGCCCACCCCAAAACCTCATTTCAAACCCTAAGATGCTTGAATTATTTCCTACTTTACTTTCTGTTCAAAGCATGCGAACTAGACAAATATGTTGTTAGGATTTGTTTGAAATTAGCATGTGGGATAAAGATCATGTCCGGGTAGGCATAATAAGCATGTGGGGTAGGATTTTTCATTTTTATTATTGTTTTAATCTACCTCACTAACTCTTTTTATTTTTGTTCTCTTTTATTTTGTTTTCATCATTCACATCATTTAAAAGATGTGTTTATCCACCAAAAACGTGTTTGTTAAACATGAATAATCTGTATTAATGGACAAAGGGGTTATAATACAAAGAGATGAAAAGCTAAGAAGTCCAACCATGGTCAAAGAATACTCCGAGGCAAAGGTTGCAGGAGCAAGACGAGAAAAGGTTATTGACCTGGAGAGCTCCTTCAAAGACCACAGGCCACTATTGACAAATTCAAGAAGTAAACTTTGGATAGTTTCTATCGATGGAGGGCTCCAATGGTGCTTCATTATGAACTGGCTCAGCAGAAAGTGAAATCCGGAGATGTAGTCATTCGAGACTTTTTAGGGCGAGCGGCTCGTCACTTGCACAACTTAGCCAGAGGAGCTGAAATAGCTCGACATGGTGTTCAACCGGTGACAACGAAAAGACGGAAGACGAATCAGGCTGTCAGAAGCTGTTCGAGATCTAAAACCATCAAAATGTTTTTGTCTCTTCAGACATAACACTTTTGTCCCCAATAAGGATTATTTATAATAACAGACGCATTCTTTGGATCAATACCACAAACATATTTGTGCATTTAAACATATTTTGTATTTTTTTTATTTTCATTTCTTTACATTCACATTAACTAACAGAAGCATGCCTCCTAAAAATGAACAAACATTGGATACACCACCTCAAGCAAGGACGCTCCCGAAGTAGAAATTTGTGCGTGTGAGGGTATTTCATAAGAAGCCATGACAAGTGAAACGATTAAGAAATGGGAAACAAATGCGGTTGAAGGCCCTAATCCTCGATATTTTGGAAATAATGGGGCATCCTAATGAGGATTTATTCCATTTTGCAGCATCCTGTTTGGTCTTGTTTTTTAACTTTCTCATATTTCTTTTCGAAACCTGCTTTTGAACTTTGACATATTTCTTTTTATGATGATATTTCAATGAATTTGTGCTAAGCATTGAATCAAATTTACAACTTTAAATTCTTTGAATATCAGCTGGATTAAAAAACTCTGTAAATGATTCAGAATTACAGATCTTTGAAAAAGTGAAAAAACAAGGACTTTACCCCAAAAAGCTCGAACACCATACCTTTCCCTTACAATAATCGATATAGCCTTATCATCTCATAAGTGAACAAAAAATAGGCTTGGTATTTAGGTGTGCATAGGTGCGAAAACTATGGGGCATATTTTGCATATAAAATTACTATAGTTTTTGTTTAAGACATTCAGTGATGATAATGATCTTCACTGAGGGAATAGTGGAGTCGGTGAATCTAATTTAAGTCAGTTGCTTAGAAATTGAACTCTAAAGACGAAATTTTTTACCTTCAACAAACACCTAGACTATAACAGGTTCTTCTTGACAATCTTAAGAAATTAAATCCGTAAAGCTGAGCTATTCCACTAAGGCAATTGGTTATAGAGGAAAATTGAAAGCCCTGGCCTTATGAATAGTTTACATTCAAACCATGACATTGCTTGAACACTTGGCAATTCGGTGTTTGCTCCACTGCTATTATATGGCCGAAGACTTTGTGATGAGATGAACCCTTCAGTTAACTTGATAAAGGTGATTATAATATATATACAATGATATTGAACTGCCCCTCTAGAGCAATTGGTTAAACGACCAGGATTTATGGATTCAGCTAGCCAGACAATGGCAAATTAAATCAAATTTATCTAAACATGAATTTTTTGGTAATGATGGACTAAGGGAGTTAAGGAACACATGTTATAGTCAATTTCACACGAGCACTCAAGAATTTCATTTTTAGACCGATATTTTTGCACTGCCTTTATTAGAGGAGTCTACAAAGCTTGAACAAATAAAAGATTTCAGAGGACCGAAATAGAAGGTTTAGTAATTGATCATGCTACTTGCGTCATTTTGTCCGCATCAAATTAAAATGCCAAGGAAAAGAAAAGGCATGGTGCAATGACCAAAAAATGACATTTTTTATGGCTAAAACCTTAGGTCAACATAAAGCCAACTTATCTATTTGAATATTTGTCAAAGAGCTATAACTCTGAAAGTATTAAAAGAGTTATTGATTCCTTTGATATTCTTTGAACTCATGTTTATAATTTGATTCGATTTGATTGTGAGCCTGAATTAAGAGACAATGTTTTACAGAATTCTTTCGTTTTTATATCTTTTTTCTTCCCTCCTATGATAAGAGAAAGGAGAAAAACATTTTCAAACAGGACAGTCTCAAATGTGAAAGGTCCTGGAAGGTGCTAAGGCTCATTTGCCTCTATTGAAGAAAGAACGAACAATGCCAAATTTCGGGCATTTCACAAGACAATCAGTCCGAGATATCAGAAAGAACTTGTGAAATTACCAATAACCTGAGAGGAAAATGGGGCATGGTCGATTCCAAGGACAAGACCAGCAGGAAAAAATGAGGCTCCATCCAAGGGATAAACATAATTAATTGATGTTGCATGCATCTTAGATATACTTAAGAGCATCGCATTTATCATTTTTAGCATACATAATTTTTTGCAGCTTTTTGAGTCAAGTTTCAAATTCAAGATGAAAGATACTCGATTAAAAAGCACATTCAAAAGTTGATGGTGGTTGCTCGACCTCACAGCGAAGGGGCGACTGTCAGACGACAAAACAACTTTTCGAGTCTCGCTCAGAGTAAATTTAAACTTCACAGCTGTCGCAACCGTCTTTCGGGTGGGCCCTGGAATTGGACTTCGATTTGAAAAATGTGGATTGGAGTCGCCACCGATCATTTATTTAAAACAAATGGGTTGATCGGATACCCTATCTCTTACCTGATCTGCGTCTTACCAGAAATATGACGGGCTCAGGAGTTGGTTACAGTCAAGGAAGGATTAGCACCCTTGAACCGCCCTTTCGGTACTACGTAATTTCCAATTGTTTTAATTAAGAAAATTGTAATTTTAAATTAAAAGGTAAAATTTGATCATGAATTACTTACCTCTGATTAATTAACAAAAATACCCTTAAAAAGTCATAAGATGTATTAGAGAGAGAAAATGAATAAATTAAAAAAATGAAGAATAAAAATAAGTAAAAAAATAAAATAAAAGGAAAAATAAATAAATAAATAAATGAAATATTAAAATATATATATATATATAAATGAGTAAAATAAAAAAATAATAATCATAACAATAATGATAGTAATATGAAAATATAATATAATATAAACAAATAAAAAAACCAAAAAATAAATAAATAAAAATATAAACCAAATATAAAAGTATACATATAATGATAATTGGCTTATTAATAAACTATTAAAAACATACATATATACATATAATGATAAAGTAAAAAAACTAAATAAAGATAATTACAATATATATATATATAGTAATAATACACTTATAAGTAAAATATTAAAAAAAAAGTATATATATATAAAAATAATAAATATAGTATTAAAAAATAACCAAATGAATATAAATAAATAAAAAATATATATGTACATATAATAATAATATATAGTGTAAAAAAATCAATTGAAAGTCATTTAAAAAAACATATGTATATATATTTATATAATGACAATAATATAAATAATAAATAAATAAAAATATCTATACAATAAATAAAAGGATTAATATAAAGAAAAATAAAGATTGGGACCAAATTTGAACGACAATTAACGTCGATATTGCGCATTAGGGGGATAAAAAATGAACACGCCTCGGGGTAGATCTAGGTTCGAAACTTCGAAACCCCACCCATTTTTGGTCGTTGGCGCAACCCACGTTTTGGGTTATTCGAACCAAATCTCAAGAAAAATAACGTACACATGCGAGAAATGAACGAATCAAAAAAAATGCTACCTTTTATTTCCTTTTCGAATCGTTTACAATAGTTTTGCCTTTGTATTTTCCGTGCTTTCCTCTGTATTTTGTCTGTAAATCGTGTGTCACAATAGTGAGTTACAATGGCTATTTATAGTGCTTGTGGATCCTATCTTTAGGAGTTTAAATCATAGTAGAACTCTATCCTATTTTTAGGAGTTTGAATCCTAGCAAAATTCTATCCTATTTTTAGGAGTTTGAATCCTAGTAGGACGAAAATGTGTGTTGACAGCTGCCCCTCTTTGCCTATAGTCGTGTAACGGGGATAGGGAAAAGATTAAAAGACACACTTTTCATTCGGTAGAGTTGAAAATTGACTCTGATGTTTCAATAACTCCCTGTCGAATTGAGTTACGGATGACTCCTTCGTCGTGAAGCCGAGTTCATCTTGAAATGATATGAAATTGAAGCCGTAGTTCGGAATTTAAATCAGCACGTGGCTTCTCGTTGCCCTACGGTCTTCTTCTCGGTTTAAAGATCTTGGATCGAAATCGAACTCAGAAATCTTCATTGACAGATAGTTTTTGCTTGAAAATGGTTGCTTGTCACTAAAGCACGGTTAACCAAGGTCCACTTCTCGACTTGAAAACCTCGACTGCAATCGGGAAGTAGTGCGATTGATGTGTCATCGAGCTGAATGGAATCGAACTCGACAATTTTGATAGCAGATAACCCTTCAAGCCTTGAGTTATGTTGTAAATGATGTGCCTTGGAGCTGAGCGTAGTCGAACTTGAAGGTCTTTGTTGACAGATACTCCTTCTTTGAGTTGGATATCCTTCGTCGTGAAGTTGAAATCCAATCTAAAGATAGATGATGCTTGTGTGCACGATTCCCTTCGTCGTGAAGTTGAAACCGCGGGTTGCCCCTTCGTCGTGAAGTTGAGCCTGAAATTGGATATCCTTCGTCGTGAAGTTGAAATCCAAGTAAGTAGCATTGTTCCGAGTCCAATATCTTCCGTCGTGAAGTTGAAATTGGCTCTGGAATCGGGAAATTGTTTGTTGACAACCAGCCGTCCCTTCGTTGTGAAGTTGAACTTGTGTCGTCTCGGGTCCAATATCCTTTGTTGTGAAGTTGAAATTGGCTCCAAAATTGGGAAATTGTTTGTTGACAACCAGCGGTCCCTTCGTCGTGAAGTTGAACTTGCGTTGTCTCGAGTCCAATATCCTTCGCTGTGAAGTTGAAATTGGCTCTGAAATTGGGAAGTTGTTTGTTGACAACCAGCGGCCCCTTCGTCGTGAAGTTGAACTTGCGTTGTCTAGAGTCCAATATCCTTCGCTGTGAAGTTGAAATTGGCTCTGAAATTGAGAAGTTATTTGTTGACAACCAGCGGTCCCTTCGTTGTGAAGTTGAACTTGAGTTATATGGAGTCTAATATCATTCGCTGTGAAGTTGAAATTGGCTCCGAAATTGGGAAATTGTTTGTTGACAACCAGCGGTCCCTTCGTCGTGAAATTGAACTTGCGTTGTCTGGAGTCCAATATATTTCGTTGTGAAGTTGAAATTGGCTCTGAAATTGGGAAATTGTTTGTTGACAACCGGCGGTCCCTTCGTCGTTAAGTTGAACTTGCGTTGTCTCGAGTCCAATATCCTTCGTTGTGAAGTTGAAATTGGCTCTGAAATTGGGAAGTTATTTGTTGAAAACCAGTGGTCCCTTCGTCGTGAAGTTGAACTTGCGTTGTCTGGAGTCCAATATCTTTCGTTGTGAAGTTGAAATTGGCTCTGAAATTGAGAAGTTGTTTGTTGACAACCAGCGGTCCCTTCGTCGTGAAGTTAAACTTGCATTGTCTGGAGTCCAATATCCTTCGGTGTGAAGTAAAAATTGGCTCTGAAATTGGGAAGTTGTTTATTGACAACCAGCGGTCCCTTCGTCATGAAGTTGAACTTGCGTTGTCTTGAGTCCAATATCATTCGCTGTGAAGTTGAAATTGGCTCTGAAATTGGGAAATTGTTTATTGACAACCAGCGGTCCCTTCGTCGTGAAGTTGAACTTGCGTTGTCTGGAGTCCAATATCCTTTGTTGTGAAGTTAAAATTGGCTTTGAAATTGAGAAGTTGTTTGTTGACAACCAGCGGTCCCTTCATCGTGAAGTTGAACTTGTATTGTCTAGAGTCCAATATCCTTCGCTGTGAAGTTGAAATTGGCTCTGAATTTGGGAAATTGTTTGTTGACAACCAGCCGTCCCTTCGTTGTGAAGTTGAACTTATGTTGTCTCGAGTGGCACGATATCCTCCGTCGTGGAGTTGAAATCGCGGATAGCCACTTCGTTGTGAAGTTGAGCCTTGACTTGAATATCCTTCGTCGTGAAGTTGAAATCTAAGTATTATATGTTGCGGGTGGACACAATTCCCTTCGCCGTGAAGTTGAAACCGTGGAGACCCCTTTATTGTGAAGTTTGGCTTCAAGCTAGATATCATTCGTCGTGAAGTTGAAATCCACTCTCGAGCAAATTGTGTTGTTTCGAGAGAAACTTTCAATCTGTCGAGTTGGTCGAAGTGTAGCTTCTTGCTACTGAGTTAAGCAACCAACATGAATCTTTAAAGGTGCTTTTGAATCGAGTATCCTTCGTCTTGAAGTTAAAACTTGACTCTAAAAGCTGCAAAAAATTATGTATGTGGAAAATGATAAATATGATGCTCTAAAATGTATGCATAAGATGCATGTAACATGAATTGGTTATATTTTATCTCCTAAAAAGGTCTGATAATTTGCATTAGGATGTTGAATCCCCAAATGATGCCCCAATATCCAAAAATGCCCCAATATTTGATGTTGAATCTCCAAAGATGCCCCAAATGTTCCTCATTTCTTGCTTCAGCATTGATTCTGAGCATGAGTTTTGTGTCTAAGAGTCACATGTCATTTACCAAGATCCACTCTAGAGAGACTGTCTTGTTTGAAAAAAAAATTCTTTCTCTTTTATTTTCAAAGTTCTGAAAATATCAATAAAGAGTTTCGAAAAATATTTAATCAAACGTTTTGAAAATATTGTCTCTTTCACGGTTTTACAATTGAGACGAATCATAAAACTAGAGTTCATTGGATATCAAATGTTTAATTACAATGTTAATCCTTCAATAAATTATAGCTATTTGACATGTGCCAAGATCAAAGTTATCTTTGGGAAATGGTTAAGTAAGGAAAGGATAAAAAGGTCTCAGGTTATTGTGTTTGGTCAAAGGTTTGGCATTTGATGCTCAAAGGTTTGGCATTTGATGCTCAAAGGTTTGATGGGGTAGCTTGCATGCTCCTCTACTGGAAGTGTTCTCCGACTCCCAGCTTTCATAGTCACATTTGGATTGTGCGATGCCTTATCAAAGAATTTGTGTGATCGCCTCAGTTGCACAATTTTTATATTCGAGCCGCCTTTTTAGGTCTTTAACTCGAATCCTCATTTGGTTTCAATACGTTATTCAGGATTTACGTCTTGAACCCCCATTTGTTATTTTTTTCTACCATGCATTAATTACATTGTTTTTTGCAAACAAAGATTAATCCTGATGGACGGGATGAAATCTGAAGATATTCTCTTTTGTTTAGAAATCCATGTATGATTAGAAGGGACTTTTAAGGCACGTAATGTAGGTCAGGGTTCATGGTTATGAAAGAAAAGGATAAATAGGCCCAAACAAGTGTTTCAGGGTGTTGAACCAAGGATCAATTCATTCTGATGCCTTCAATCTTGCTCAAAATGTTTCTCTCTCTTGATGCTCTATGATCTTCGAGTGAAGTGATTCATTGATTTGGGAATGATTGTGCTTGATCAATCTCATAGTTTGAAGCTTGATGTACCATTTGTCTTTAGGGAATCTTTGCATGTGCTTTTTTGTCCCTTTTTCTTTTTGATTTTTGTTCTTTTTGATTTTTGTTTTCTTCTTTTTTGCTTCTTTTCTTTTTTGTTTTTGCCCTTTTTGTTCTGATTGAATCTTCGCACTTGGCATTTGGTTCACCTTTTGGTATCTCATCTGAATCAATGTCTTCACTCATGTGAGCATATTTCTTCCATCTTGCCCCCCAGTGTGGAGGGTGATCATTGGTTAGGGTTGAATCAGAAGAAAAATACTACAGGCTCAAAAGGGGACACAAGGGATATTTTTTCTCCTGTTGTGAAGGGATAAAGAAAGAAAGTCGTTCATCATTTCATACATGAAAATCTTCACAGAAGAGGTATCCCCAGGGGGATAGATTTTCAAGATTAATTCTATTCACATGAAAATAGTGTAATTAATGTATGATATAATTATTTCGAATGAATTCTTCTTCCTTTTTCCCAGATGTCTCAATGTTCAGGCTCCCCGCGATATGCCCCAAGTTGGTTCTTTAGAAGAATGCTCATGTTAAAATGAACAACACAATGCCTTGGGTTTTAATGGTAAGAAAGGTTATTTTTGAGTCTAAAAAAGACAGTGGTATGATCTTATTGACTTAAAGAAATGTATGAGTGTATCAAAAAGATAAAGGCAATGTTCAAGAATTTCAAAAGGAGGTAATGTCAAAATTTCATCTTTTGGTAATAACCACGAGTTGTTTTGGGCAAAGAATCAAGGCATTTTATTCTGGGGTTTGAGACAGGGTAAGAAAGGTCTAATCATTCCATATGTCAAAAATCTATAATTCTTGAAGAATTAAAAGAATCATTAATTCATTTAATATTCGAAGAACTAAAGATTAAAATTTGTTCAATTGCTCCACCTTAGAAAGCAGAATAAATTCAATCATTTAAAAGATTAAGCAAACATGAAAAATCAAAGACGTGTTCAAACAAAACAATCCTCTAAGTGCAAATGGTATATGCCATGCCCCCTTCTTCGGCAAGCGCCTTACAGTTTTCAGAGGAATGTTTGGGGCTTCTTATGTGGTAACAACTAACAGCTTCAACATCGTAGCCCTTAGGATATGGGGATTCTTTTCTTAGATCATCCTGGCAGGCTTTGTCCTACAATCAGCTGATCAGGCTCGCACTGTATTGTTTTCAGTTTTTTTCTTTTGATGATACAATCTTGCTTCCATGTGGTGTCATGTGGTTAAAACCACTTCATCGAATCCTCCACGAAGAAATTTCATGTTTATGAAAATGCTTAAAAATGAAATGTAGATGCACAACGCAAAATGAAAAAAATGCATGAAATGTTTGAGGCATTGATCCAGAAAAGTGTCCATTATTATAAATAATCCTTATTTCGACAAAAATGTTTTATCTTGTAAGAGACATAAAAACAATCAAAGGTACATTCAGACTAAATCCTCTAGACCCCGAACAGCTTCCAGCAGGTTGACAAGTCTTCTGTTTTCATCTGTCACTGGTTATATGCCTTGTTGGACCACTCCAGCTTCTCTTGCCAGGCCGTGTAGATGGTGAGCTGCCTTTTGTACTTGATCCAGGAAGTCTCGGATGACTGCGTTTCTGGACTTCACCCTTTGTTGTGCTTGCTCCCAACGGAAACGCCACTGTAAACATCCGTCGAAGGGCACTATCTGAAGCTTGCTTGCTTGCTTCTTGAACCCATCTACAATAGCTTCTAACTCAGCTATTGTTTTGCCATCTCTCTCATATTGTTTCTCCAGATCAGCCATCCGGATTCTCAAGCATTGGTTTTGATGCTGACTGCCTGCTAACCGCCTCTAGGCAGTCTTCATCTGTTCCTTCCAAGCTCTCTCATTCCAGTAATTAGAAGCCACTTTCAACTTGGAGTTATCATTGACTTTATCTTGATACCCTTTTCTCAAGTCTTCGAGCTCTAAACAGACTCTTTTTTGTTCTCTTTCTAGTTTATCTGCTCGATCTTTCTGAGAGTCGGCATCTAGATTCCACTGATAGCGTTCAGCCTCAAGTTTCTTTATCCTCTTCCCTAGCTCATTGTTCACAGCTTCAAACTCTGTTTTGGCTATCTCAAGTCCAGAAGGGACGGGCCTGAGATGTTCTTCCATGGTCCGGGTGTCCTCACAATCTGGCACCGGAATATTGTCATTTTTCCTCAATCTTCGCCACTCCACATAGTCCGGAGCAAGAATGTTTCTGGAAGCTACCACATCTATCCGGAATACTTTCTTCCATGAATCGACTGCTTCCTTGATCATCTTCTTATAGTTGTCATCGTGATACTCAAACTCTGATTTAGCTAGTCCGCATGTTGTTGGGACAAACTGACGTGCCCCATAATGTCTAAGTGCTAACAATCGAGCATACCCAACTGCATCCCAAAGTTCAGGTAAGGTCATAGTGTCAGAGTCCCCACATTGGAAAACAACGTCACTGAGGAACAACCAGGGGGCTCTCCAAGTAATATCTCGGTCTTGATAGATGAGTGAAGACTTTCATCCACTTCTCTTTTGAAGTTCCTTCATGCCATTTCATGGTGATGAACTCTCTCAAAGGTGAATACGTAGTGCTAAATCGGTGGTAGGCAACCCAATTAGTCTTCCAGAAGTGGCTGTGAATCCAGACTTGAAGGAGCTGAACACATCCAATGAATCTACCTCCGCCAGTTCTTCGGCAATGGTTGAGAGACCGAAAGGTCTCGGCTAAGATGGTTGGTGCTGGGTTGACTCGTTTCGGAAGTTGCTCAAATAGTTCCACCACGACTGCGTCAATGCATCCCGAAATCTTGGGAAAGATGATCAAGCCATACAGACCTAGTGCAAAAAAGGTCTATAGTCTTCCATTCATCAGGGTGGTCATTCATTAGTTTCCTTATGTGGATCCACTCAATTCTTTGCCCGTTACCTTTGTTTCGGAGTCGGTCAGTCACCCACTTTTCATCAACTCCTGCAATCTTAGTCAGTCTGTTCTTGAAAGGCTGACTCTTGATGTGTTTGATGTAAGATCGCTCCAGTTTAATGCTTTCACAGTGCAATAGTGTAGTATACTCCTCGATGGTAGGTACCATGTCTTCTTGGTTAAAAGTGAAGCAATTGTATCCCGGGTTCTAGAATTGAACCAAGGCTCTGATTAAAGGCTCACCGGTCTTAACATGAAGCAAAAGTGCAATGTCACCATACCGCTGACTGAACTTCTGTTTTCGATCATTCTTCCAACTGTCCCAGATGTCTCGAAGTTCTTGCACATTGTTCTGTTTTAGGCTGATAGAGGCATAGCTAACAAGCTCTGACACATAACTTCCTTGAAGACTGTCTCCCTTTTCTTTCTGAGTCTTCTCGGACCATAGTCGTACCTTGGGGTTTTTAATCTCCTGTATTACAACACCTTTGTCCATTAATGCAGATTATTTATGGTTAACGAACACGTTTTTTGGTGGATCAACACCTCTTTTGAATGATGCAGATGATGGAAAAAAATAAAAAGAGTTAGTAAGGTAAAGATAATAATCAAAGCAATCATGAAAATAAAAGTCCTACCTCACATGATATCTATCCCGCAAGTTGATTTTGAACAAGTCCTAACCGCATAAATTTCTAGTTCACATGTTTTGAACAGAAAGTAAAGCAGAAAATAATTTTGGCATACTAGGGTTTAAAACGAGGTTTTGGGGTAGGCCCTAACTCCTTGTAGTCTTCGGGTTTAGGTTCTAAAAAAAGGTACTCGATTTCTCCTTGTCGGTGCCCCCTTGGGCTTACCAAACCCTTAGTCCTAAACCCATCACAGGCTTGTGTGGACTAAGTTAAACTCGAGAGGAAACATTCCCTTCTGCCCATACGGAGAATAAATTCACACGAAGACATAAGGTATATGAATCCCGAAGGTTACTTGCTAGGCCCATACGGTGAATAAATTCACACGAAGGCGTCGCTTTCACCTTCACTTAAAATGGTTCGGGGCTCGGGTATAGATCCAGAGATGGAAACTTTTTCAAAAATCTGAAATCATTGAAAAAACGTCAGTACAACTATTTACTTGAAAAAAAATCAAAGATAAATAATTGGAATCGAATAAATAAATTAAAATTTAAACTTGTAATTTTCACTAAAAAAAGACAACCGAAAATTAATTTCGGCCTGACTCACTTATCTGTCCCCAGCAGAGTCGCCAAGCTGTCGCAACCGTCTTTCGGGTGGGTCCTGGAATTGGACTTCAATTTGAAAAATGTGGATTTGAGTCACCACCGATCATTTATTTAAAACAAATGGGTTGATCGGATACCCTATTTCTTACCTGATTTGCGTCTTACCAGAAATATGTCGGGCTCGGGAGTCGGTTACGGTCAAAGAAGGATTAACACCCTTGAACCGCCCTTTCGGTACTACGTAATTTCCAATTGTTTTAATTAATAAAATTGTAATTTTAAATTAAAAGGTAAAATTTGATCATGAATTACTTACCTCTGATTAATTAACAAAAATACCCTTAAAAAGTCATAAGATGTATTAGAGGGAAAAAATGAATAAATGAAAAAAAATGAAGAATAAAAATAAGTAAAAAAATAAAATAAAAGGAAAAATAAATAAATAAATAAATAAATGAAATATTAATATATATATATATATATATATATATAAATGAGTAAAATAGAAAAATAATAATCATAACAATAACAATAATGATAGTAATATGAAAATATAATATAATATAAACAAATAAAAAAAACAAAAAAAAATAAATATATAAACCAAATATAAAAGTATACATATAATGATAATTGGCTTATTAATAAACTATTAAAAACATACATATATATATATAATGATAAAGTAAAAAAAAACTAAATAAAGACAATTACATATATATATATATATATATATATATATATATATATATATATATATATATATATAGTAATAATATGCTTATAAGTAAAATATTTAAAAAAAGTATATATATCTAAAAATAATAAATATAGTATTAAAAAATAACCAAATGAATATAAATAAATAAAAAATATATATGTACATATAATAATAATATATAGTGTAAAAAAATCAATTGAAAATCATTTAAAAAAACATATGTATATATATTTATATAATGACAATAATATAAATAATAAATAAATAAAAATATCTATACAATAAATAAAAGGATTAATATAAAGAAAAATAAAGATTGTGACCAAATTTGAAAGACAATTAACGTCGATATTGCGCATTAGGGGGATAAAAAATGAACATGCCTCGGGGTAGATCTAGGTTCGAAACTTCAAAACCCCACCCATTTTTTGTCGTTGGCGCAACCCACGTTTTGGGTTATTCGAACCAAATCTCAAGAAAAATAACGTACACATGCGAGAAATGAACGAATAAAAAAAATGCTACATTTTATTTCCTTTTCGAATCGTTTACAATAGTTTTGCCTTTGTATTTTCCGTGCTTTCCTCTGTATTTTGTCTGTAAATCGTGTGTCACAATAGTGAGTTACAATGGCTATTTATAGTGCTTGTGGATCCTATCTTTAGGAGTTTAAATCATAGTAGAAATCTATCCTATTTTTAGGAGTTTGAATCCTAGCAAAATTCTATCCTATTTTTAAGAGTTTGAATCCTAGTAGGACGAAAAGGTGTGTTGACAACAGCGAAGGATATTGAACTCGAAGCGACACGATTTACTCGAGATTGGATTTCAACTTCACAACAAAGAATATCCAACTCAAAGAAACATACAATACTTAGATTTCAACTTCACGACGAAGGATATTTAAGTCAAGGCTCAACTTCACAACGAAGGGGTCATCCACGATTTCAACTTCACGAAGAAGGATGTTGTGCCCGATGAAGTGATTTAGAGTCACAGTAAACGTGCCATCCACAGATTTGACTTCCTTAAGTCAACGATTAGAGCTTCTGAAAGGATTTATTTCACATGTAGGAGCAAGCAGATTATCGATCGCCTTTGAGATTGTTTCTCTCGAAACAAGGGGTCGTCTCGATTGAGACTAATTTACTCAAAACAAAGTTTTGTCTCTCTTGAGACAGTTTCTCTTGAAATAAATTTTGTCTCTCTTGAGACAGTTTCCCTTGAAACAAATTTTGTCACTTTTGAGACAGTTTCTCTTGAAACAAATTTTGTCTCTCTTGAGACAGTTTACCTTGAAACAAAATATTTGAATATGTTTTGCTTGAAACAAATTTCATCTCCCTTGAGATAGTTTCCCTTGAAACAAATTTTGTCTCTCTTGAGACAGTTTCCCTTGAAACAAAATCTTTGAATATGTGTTCCTTGAAATAAATTTCGTTTCCCTTGAGACAGTTTTCTTTTGGAACTAAGTTTTGTCTCTATTGAGATAGTTTCTCTTGAAACAAATTTTGTCTCTCTTGAGACAGTTTCCCTTGAAACAAATTTTGTCTCTCTTGAGACAGTTTCCCTTGAAACAAAATATTTGAATATGTTTTCCTTGAAACAAATTTCGTCTCCCTTGAGACAGTTTCTTTTGGAACTAAGTTTTGTCTCTATTGAGACAATTTCTTTTGAAACAAATTTTGTCTCTCTTGAGACAGTTTCCCTTGAAACAAAGTTTTGTCTCTCTTGAGACAGTTTCTCTTGAAACACAAAAAAAACTTTGAAATTGTTTCTCTTGAAAAAAAACCTTTGAAAATGTTTCTCTTGAAACAAAAAGACCTTCGAGTTCGACTACACTCAGCTTCGAGGGCACATCATTTGCAGCATAACTCAAGGCTAGAAGGGTTATCTGCCAACAAAGACCCTCGAGTTCGATTACACACAGCTCTGAGGCGCATCATTTACAGCATAGCTCAAGGCAAGAAGGGTTATATGTCAACAAAATTATGGAGTTCGATTCTAGTCAGCTCAATGGCACATCAATCACACTACTTTGCGATCACACCCAAGTCTTTAAATCTAGAAGAAGACAAAGGCCGACCAAGATTGGCAACAATGAGTCACTTTCCGATTCACCTACGATTTTGACTTCACGAAGAATGATATCGTACCTAATGGATTAACTTAGTGTCACAAAAAACACTATCAAGTCTCAAATCAAGGAGAACCAGACAAAAATTTGTTATCTTTTTCATCTTTGCCCTATTCTTGTTAACATAAAAATGTGCAAAGAGAGGTAGCTGTAGACACCTGTTTTTGTCTGGGTATACAAAAACGTTATATTATATTATTATTATATTATTATTATTATTATTATTATTTTTATTATTTTTACAGGTTTTTGTTCAACCCCATTTCTAACAAACTACCAACTAAACCACTACTCACCTAAATAACCGACCCCACCCACCACCTCGCACGTCTCACGTATGGTTGCTTTATTTTCTCTGAAAAAAGGAATGGGGCCTTGCTAGTTATTTAAAATCAACTTTAAGTTAGAAAAAGGGGGATGCACAAGGGGGAATTCATTCCCTTTGCCTTTTCTATTTCACTCGTACAGTGTCTCAACCCATTTTATCAAACTTCATCGGGATTCAAAGGTCCACCTGCAAAGATTCCTCAAAATGGAGCAGAGATTGAGAAATTGGAACACATAGAGCCTTGAATATCGTAAAGGAGCTCGCAATCGAGGGCAAATACATCAAGCTTTTTCTATATCAACAGCGTGAGCTTTTGATGGACATATCTACTTGGTAGAGTCCATGTTCCGTGCAAGGCTTCTTAGAAGTAGAAAAAACTGTTCTTCTACAAATCAAAGATTCAATGAGCAGACCAGTGGGGTCGGCTTTCTCAAACTGGTATGGAGAAGAATGTTGCAAGTGGGAGGGCGTTGAATGTGATCCAACTCGTACAGGTATTTATAAGATCTTCTTTCACTACTTGAGGGAAGAAAACCATGATGAGGTTGAACTGTGGTACCCAAACGCTACCTTGTTTGTTCAGTTTGAGGAGTTGCAAGAACTTGAACTGCCAGGGAATAATCTAGGAGGAATCGTTTCAACCCACACATTCATAGAACTGAAGCAACTTCAAAAGTTAGATCTCCCATTTTTTCTTCGTTCGTTGGACAACACCAAATATTCAATTTGGCGCCGAAAGCAACATCCACCGCCGCAACAACAAATGCAAACCGGTCGAGAGGTGGCGTCCGATGACGAGCGGTCAGTGGCTGTCGATTCCTGGTCAATAAAGAGCGATTACGAAAGCACACTCGACAATGAGCACTCATTACATTAATATTAATGGATAATGAGAAAAATAGTAATTTATGATTGTTCACTGAATTGATTTGAACGAAGGATCATACGTGATGAGGACTATCAATTTTCATGGTCATAGAGAAAAAATATTAATATCTTAAGCTAAAAGAAGTAAATCAAGTTTAAAAATGTCCCATGACTCGCCCTTACCAAGGGTTCTCCCTCAAATGATGCCGGCCCTAAGTATAGTGTGATGGATAAGACTTTCGGTAAGTTGTATTAATATTATTTATTATTACAGGTACAATAATTTTATTCGACAATGATAGTATATATTCTAAATATTCTTAATCATTTAATAATAAATATTTAAATATCTAGTAGTAATTGGTGTTCAAATTGAAATTTTTTAAAAATAACAATCAATCCTTGAACAAAAAATTTACTTATATACATTTTGTAATTTATGTATTATATATATCATTCCCTTAAAATGAAAATAAAACCTTCAATTTCACTAATGAGTTCCTTTCTGTAAATGCTTTTCCAATCAAACTTTTAAACTTAAAGTATTATTTTCTTCAATTTTTTAAGTCAATAATCACTTTTAACATAAATTTTTAAGTCAAAAGTATTCTAATAAACATTCTCAATAAGTATTCTTAAACTGCTCCTAAATATTAATATTAAATAATTTATAAATATATAGCGATAAATAGTGAAAAGTTTCTAGAAAACACTAATGTCTTCCGCAGGTTGGTGTTGGAGAGTATTTCATTTCTTCCACCGAATAGCAATGGGAGTGTCTATTCAAAAAGCAAAGCATTGATGTGCTTCCAAACGTTTGCCTCCACCATCCTTCTCTGTCCCAAAGCCACGAAACTCGCCTCACGCCCTTCATTATTCACTAAAAACGAGAGAACCTATAGCCCATATCTTGAGAAGAAGACCCATACATTGTAGTTTCAGGTAATTACTTCATCTGATATCAAAAAACCATACTTCTAATCTGTACCTTCTCTCATATAAACAAGTTCAAGTTTTTTGTTGGGATTCTCTTAATTGTCTTTGCTATCGAGTTTTGCTGTGATCATTCATATTTTATTGCTTGTTTTCTATGATAATAAATCTTGGTTCTTTGATACAGAGTTTCACATGGCAACGACTATTCCTTGTGGAAACGCTGTGGTGACTTGGTATCGTCCTCAGTTTATGTCAAGCTCGAATACCGAAAAGTTGCGGATACCACAAGCGCGGTGAGAATTTCTCCTTGGAGGTTTAAGAATTGGTTGACTTGTAGTTGTATATGCTAAGTTCTTTTAATAATGTCTCTTAGAAAATAGAACTGCTGCAAAACAAAAACGTTCGCATTGACTAATAAATAATAATAAATGAAAACAGAACGATTTACTCTCCGTTTTGTAAGCAATTTTATCAGAATTGGTATAATTTAAAAAATAGACGTTGTCGGTCGGCTATTGGAATATCGATCGTTATATAGCAGTAGCAGTGCAGTGCCGTCCAAAACCGTTATTGCATGATTGTGATACCCGCAATGGCACCCGTTGTATCCGCAATAGTGACAAACATAACGCAACCACAATTTAATTTCGTGATTAACACAGTCTTCCATACTTCGTGTTAGGTATGGCTTATAAATATACCGGTAAAGAGGACAAGAGATGGAGCGGAGTGAGATTGTAAATATGTACCAGGGTTTATTTATTATAAATAGAGATGTAACTTAAACCTCTTCTAGCGCCGCCTAGGCACCGAGGACGTAAGCACATTGCTGAACCTCATTAAAATTCTTGTGTTCTTTCATTTTTCTTTACCCGATTCTTCAACAATTGGTATCAGATGTTAGGAGCAAAATTCGAAGTTGCGAAATTTGATGGTCAGGGTAACTTCGGATTATGGAAAACAAGGGTGAAGGATCTATTGGCGCAGCAAGGGATCTTGAAGGCTTTGCGACCTACAAAGCCGGCGTCAATGGAGGAGGAAGATTGGGAAGAATTGCAGCAACGAGCGGCAGGAACCATACGATTATGCTTGGCGGACGAGGTCATGTATCACGTCATGCATCTGTCGTTTCCAGATGAAATTTGAAGAAAGTTGGAAAGTCAGTTTATGTTCAAATCCTTAACGACTAAACTGTATCTAAAGCAGCGGTTTATAAGCTGAAGATGCAGGATGATCAAGATTTGGCGCAACACGTGAATATCTTCAATCAAATCGTTTCTGATTTGGCTTGGCTTGATGTGAAAATTGAGGATGAATATAAAGCGATGATTCTGTTGTGTTCGTTGCCTCCCTCTTACGAACACATGGTGATTACTCTTACATATGGGAAAGAGACTATCAAAGTTGAGGAGATTACTGCAGCGTTGTTGGCTCACAACCAGCGGAAGAAGAATACAGGGGAAAGCTCTCAAGTTGATAGCTTATATGTCAAGGGTAATCGAGACCGTGGACGGAAGCCAAAGAAGGCAGGGTCTAGGAAGCGGAATTTCAGATCCAAATCTAGGGATAAGAAGATAATTCACTGTTACAAGTGCGAGGAGGTGTGACATATGAAGCGAGACTGTCCGAAGTTAAAAAAGCAGACTGATGAGAAACGTTATGACTTATCCAAGTCTGTGAATGTGGTCGAGGATGACAATTCTGATTGCAGTGAGGGTGATATGCTCTCTATTTCAACGACTCAATTGACGGATGTTTAGATTCTTGATTCTGGATGTTCATATCACATCAAGCCAAATAGGGAATGGTTTTCGACATACAGGTCGGTTAATTCTTGTTTTGTTTATTTGGGTGATGATCGATGTTGCAATATTGTTGGTATTGGTGATGTCAGAATTAAGATGTATGATGGCTCTGTTTGGACATTGAGTGGTGTTCAGCATATCCCAGATTTGAAGAAGAATATGATTTCTTTGGGCACTTTGTACAAGAATGGTTTTATTCCTAAGGCTGATGAGGATATGGAAACCATTCGGATTGTTAAAGGAGTTTTGATTGTGATGAAAGGAAAGATGACTGCAGGGAATATTTACAGATTGTTAGGGAGTATCGTTGTAGGTGGAGTTCATTCGGTTGAGTCCTATGATGATACTACCAAACTGTGGCATATGCGTCTTGCTCATCTTAGTGAATGTGGTATGGCTGAATTGCATAAAAGAAATCTGTTACATGGTGTTAAAAGTTGTAAGCTCGATTTTTGCAAGTATTGTGTTCTTGGTAAAAAGACTAAAGTTTGTTTCAAGACTGCGAAGCACACAACTGAAGGGATTCTTGATTATGTGCACTCTGATGTATGAGGGCCTTCCACGACATCGTCTTTCGCTGAATCTAGGTATTATGTTACTTTTATTGACGATTTTCACGGAAAGTTTGGGTGTATTTTTTGAAATAGAAGTCTGAAGTTTTTGAGAAGTTCAAGCTGTGGAAAGCTGAGGTAGAAAACCAAACAGGACGAAAAATCAAGTGTTTGCGATTTAACTATGGTACGGAGTACACAGATTCACAGTTTCTACACTTCTGTAAAGAGCATGGGATTAGGAGACATTTTACAGTGCGCAAGACACCATAACAAAATGGTGTTGCGGAACGGATGAATAGGTCGTTGAATGAAAGAGTCAGATGTTTACGGTTGAATGTGAGGCTTCCCAAACACTTCTGGGTTGAAGCTGTTAACATGGCGTATTATCTTATCAATAGATCGCCAAGGGCATCATTAGCTGGGAAAGTTGTAGAAGAGGTATGGACTGGTCATGATGTTATTTTTGATCACTTACAGAGTTTTAGTTGTCCTGCTTATGTACATGTACCTGCTGATGAGAGATCCAAACTTGATGCAAAATCGAAAGAGTGCATTTTTATGGGTTACAATAAAGGTGTCAAAGAATTCAAGTTCTGTGATCCAGTTGCGAACAAAATTGTGGTTAGTGGAGATGTTTTTTTTGATGAACATCCCATGTTGCAGCAGAAGAAAGACACGACAGTGGTGGATTTCGAGCAGTTTCCAGTTGAGAAAACAAAAACTTCTCAACCGACTTTTGGTGGTTCCGCCACGGATGATTTGCAGGATTATTGTCTCGCCAGAGATAGGGTGAGACAGACAAATATAAAGCCTCCGAACAGATTGAGTTTTGAAGACTTGGTCTCTTTTGCACTTACTGTTAGCAGTGATGATTCGGTTACTTTTCATGATGCAATTACTATTCAGGAAAACGACAAGTGGATGGTTGTCATGGTTGAGGAGATGGAGTCTTTGAATCACAATCGTACATGAGACTTAGTTCGCCTCCCTAAGGGTAAGAAGCCGATTGGTTGCAAATGAGTGTATAAGAAGAAATCAGTAGTAACAGAAAAAGAGGGGGAGAAGTTCAAGGCTCGTTTGGTAGCAAAGGGTTTTTCATAGCAGAAAGGAGTTGATTATGATGAAATTTTTTCTCCTGTGGTCAGGCACACTTCTATCCGAGCAGTACTTGCATTGGTGGCTAGTTGGGATTTGCATTTAGAGCAGATGGATATGAAAACTGCTTTTTTGCATAGTGATTTAGAGGAGCAGATCTACATGAGGCAGCCTGAAGGTTTTGCTCAACCTGAAAACGAGCATTTAGTTTGCATATTAAAGAAATCTTTGTATGGGTTGAAGCAGTCTCCAAGACAATGGTACAAACGGTTTGACTCCTGTATGATCAAGATTGGCTACAAGCGATGTGAGTATGATTGTTGTGTCTATGTTAAGAGCCTTGATGATGGTTCTTTTATTTTTCTGTTATTGTATGTTGATGATATGTTAATTGCTACGAAGAACATGGATGATGTTATCGGTTTGAAAACTTTATTGAGTCAGGAATTTGATATAAAAGATTTAGGTGCTGCAAAGAAAATTCTTGGAATGGAAATTTGCAAGGACAGAAACTCAAGGAAACTGTGGCTATCTCAACAGGGTTATGTTGAGAAAATGCTAGAAAGGTTTGCGATGAGCAGCGCAAAACCAGTTAACACTCCATTGACGAATCACTTTAAGCTCTCGTCAGAACAGTGCCCTAAGACAGATAAGGAAGCTGAAGATATGACAAAGGTTCCGTATTCTAATAATGTTGGATGCTTGATGTATGCAATGGTATGTACTCGTCCTGATTTGGCTCATGCTGTTAGTCAAGTTTGTAAATACATGTCTAAACCTGGTAAGCAACATTGGGAAGCAATCAAGTGGATTTTTCGGTACTTAAAGGGTACTGTGGGACATGGAATTGTTTTTGGTAGTCAGCGGGATAATCCTTTGGTTGTAGGATATGTGGATTCAGACTATGCAGGTGACTTGGATAATAGAAGATCTATGACAGGGTATGTCTTTACTCTTGGTGGAAGGCCTATTTGTTGGAAGTCTACTGTTCAATCTGTTGTGACACTATCTACAACTGAAGCTGAATACATGGCAGCGGCTGAAGCAGCAAAAGAAGCTTTATGACTTACTGGTTTAGTGGAGTTGAGTGTTCAGCAAGGTGGAGTTCAGTTGCTTTGCAACAATCAAAGCACTATTCACTTGGCTAAGAATAAGGTATATTGTGCTAGAACTAAGCATATTGATGTAATGTTTCACAAGATCAGAGAATTGGTTGCATCTGGAGAGATTTTGTTTCAGAAAGTACATACTAATGAGAATGCCGCTGATATGTTCACCAAGCCAGTTACGACAGACAAGTACAAGCATTGCTTGGACTTGTTGAATGCTTTGAGTTGTTAAAGAAGTAAGGTAACCCAACCCACATTGAATGTTTCCTAAGGGGCAGGATATTCGCCAAGGTGGAGATTTATTAGGTATGACTCATAAATATACCGGTAAAGAGGATAGGAGATGGAGGGGAGTGAGTGAAGCGAACATCAACTATCCTTACAAAGAAAGTCTCGTAGTGGGGGTTACGATTATGTGAGTTGGGGGTGTGAGGGCGTAGCCCCCGCGGTACGGTATAGGGTTATAGTTGTAAATATATACCAGGGTTTAATTATTATAAATAGACATGTAACCTAAACCTATGAGACATTGAATAAAACTTCTAGCGCCGCATAGGCACCGAGGACGTAAGCACATTGCTAAACCTCGTTAAAATTCTTGTGTTCTTTCGTTTTTCTTTACCTGATTCTTCAACACTTCGTATACCCAAATTGAGGAAGTTAAACTCGCTAATGTTACTTTCTTCAACAAGATATTTCAAGGAAAGGAAGGAACCATCAAAAATTGTTTTCCAATTTGAGCAAGCCTATCCCTTTTACAGGAATTGTCAAATGACAACTACTAGCTCCAATCACTACTTAGATATAGGTAACTCACTCCCCAAGTTTAGTCCCACTATTTGCATTAGTAGCATTACTAACAATGTCTTCATTTGGTAGGCTAAGATTTTAAATCATCATTAGGTTGGTGCAGCTTTTAGGTTGTGGAAAATATGTTGTCGTTCCTTTAGAGCAACAATTTTATGGGCTGTGTTATGCAGTGTTTCAACTGAGATAGGGGGCTTAGCATTTTCAAGTTCAGGCATTTTTTCTCAAAATATGGCACAGGTTATTCAAATCATGGTCACCTAAAAGTCCATGTCTCTAATTGGGAAGGCATCTGATTGTCAAAGCTGCTCGGGTGAGTGTTTCCTAATTTGCCTTTTACCTTCTAAGGATGGGTGTAGTAGCAACTATGGTTTTGTAATCTTTCTTCACTGGTTCTTTGCCTCTTCTTTCTGGTATTTGTTCCCTAACTGCATGCTTTATTATTTCATATAACATTTGTACCTGTAGGATTATTATTCCATCCTTGGAGCATCCAAAAATGCCAGCAAATCAGACATAAAAAGCGGTGAATGAACTTCCCTGATTGTTCTCCACTTCAGTAGTGTACCTTGTATGCTTATTTTTTTCACTTGGTATGGTTTGCATATGACGGCTTGTGTTTCGCATTTGGTTTTGAGGTCTAAATTTATCAAAACCTTCCCCCATGACGTTATCTACACTTGCATGCTTTACTGCCATCATCCATGTTGAAAGATCTGAGATCAATGCTTTTATTGTAACTTTTAACTGTCTGCCTCCATTGATTTGGACTCCAAATCTTATTCTGTTGTTATGCTTAGTGAGCTGTTACGTCGGACTATCCCTTTTGTAATATCGATTTTTATGTATTTGTACTGATTATACTTGTTTCGTGTTCAGCTTATTGAAAGCTTGCCAGGAATTATCATCCTGATGTGAACAAGTAAGTTGGAAGTTCCTAATTTTTGCAACTATTCACTGTGTCCAGGTATCCATCTTTTGTTTTCGTTAGTTTATGCTGCAATGGGATAAAACTAATCATAGTCTTCATGCCAAGACATAATGGATTCTTTCTTATATTGTGATTCGCCGCCTTGAACCACAGTGACTTGCAAGAATATTTGATTTGTCACGTATTTCACTCGCTAACTTTAAGGCTTAATTATTATATTGATGTGCTTTAGTGGTTGCTAATCATGCCTTGATTAGATAACTAGAAGGCCTGTTGAAAATGGAAATTTTGTAGCAATTATGAAGATTGTGGCTGTTGATTAGAACTTCTCAAACATTCAAACCAACAGAATGCTGTGAAAGCAGTTTGCAGTGAAAAAAGGAAGGAATAATTTGCAGTCTTTGAATGTTGTGCTAATATGACATAACTTAAATGACTACACTTTATTGGATTTTTTTTTTTTTTTTTTTTTTTTTTTTGCAATTGCTTAAATTTATGCTAATATTTACTTTGCCTTCAGGGAAGCAGGAGCTGAACAGAAATTTAAAGAGATTAGTCAAGTTTATGAGGTACTAATCTAATTTCAACATCGGTGATTGGATCTGAGTGCCAGGTTGATCTTGGGATTTGGTGTGTTTTTTTGTTCAAGATATTCGTAAAATAAAAATGGAAAACACTATGGTGCAGGTCTTGTCGGATGACGAGAAGCGTTCTATATATGACAGGTATGGTGAAGATGGTCTTAAAGGTTCTACCATGGGCACAGGGGTAAGTTCCTTTGATCAAAAGAACAAATCTGTGAAACTAGTCGTTTTCGTTTATATCATTCTTTATGTTCAGCACAGCTCTTTTCTTACACGGTCAAATCTTTGCGGCTTATTCTTGTAGGACTTTATCAATCCATTCGATCTATTTAGCTCATTCTTTAACATGGACATCGGAAATAGAGGTGCTAGAAATGTGGCTGCAGAAGGTGAAGATCTAATTTACAATCTTGTCTTGACTTTCAAGGAAGCTGTCTTTGGGGTGGAAAAAGAGATTGACGTGTCCATGCTTGACAAATGTACCGTCTGTGATGGCTCGGGTGCAAATCCAGGGAGGAATACATATACTTGCACCACATGTGGTGGGCAAGGGCAAGTTGTCTCATCATCAAGGACTCCACTGGGTGTCTTCCAGCAGGTGATGACATGTTCTGCCTGTAGTGGGACTGGGGAAACATTCACTCCTTGTAACAAATGTGGTGGCGATGGCAGAGTAAGAAAATCAAAGAAGATTAGCCTGAAGGTGCCTGCTGGGGTTGATTCCGGTAGTCGGCTGAGAGTCAGATCTAGGGGAATGCCGGAAAGAGAGGGGGTGCCCCTGGTGATCTTTTCGTTGGCATCGATGTAATTCCAGACCCTGTATTGAAGCGGGATTACGCTAACATTCTTTATACATGAAAGATCCCGTACATTGATGCAATCCTGGGGACAACAGTGAAGGTGCCAACAGTCGATGGATCGGCCGATCTTAAAATCGCTGCCGGTGTCCAGCCTGGAACAACTTTGGTCATGGCAAAGAAAGGTGTGCCGTTGCTGAACAAAGGCAAAATGAGGGGGGACCAATTAGTGAAAGTCCAGGTTGAAATCCCAAGACAGCTAAGTCATGAAGAGAGGAAGCTTGTTGAAGAACTAGCCAACTTTAGGAAATCCAAGACTTTCAATGGTAAGAGATAAGAGGGCATTCATGTATTTCAGATAAAAGTTTTGGTAATAAATTGCAATTTTCCATTTCTCTAACCATTGTATTAAGTTGTCAGACATAATATTTCACAAGTTCATTAAGGTTAGGTCTGTGTAGATGGTAAGCAATATATGTCGATATAAATTTTGATAAGATTGTTCTGCACTTGAACTGTATCAATGGGATTATGATAGCAAGATTTTTATGTTTCTATTATGATATTTTATATTCCAGAGACTTATTTTAATATATTACATGTATGTCAAGAGTCCACATGATACAGCTTTAAACTGCTGCAATAACTTCAGCTACAATGGTACAACATTCACATGAACATGGACTCTTGAGTTCATGATCAATTTTAGACCGAGTCCAGACTGAATGTTTAGTGGATGAGATGGTTTGCCTCTTCAACCACCCTCTTCACAACTTAAGCGGCAGGAATAATTTCCTGATGAGCTATTCAACATCATCATCATCAAATGAACAGAAGCTTATCACAAGATTATTTGAGTCATATTTATCTAGTAATTGAAAGCAGAACCCCTATAAATTGGAGTTGAACTGATAAAGAAACAATTCTATTGTTGAAAATGTGATCATTAAACATTATCTCAGTGATCTGTAGTCTGAGATTTTCACCACACCGTGTATTACTGACCGGTCGATGATAGGCTGATTAGATTCATTTTCTTGGGCAGGAAGGGATTTCCAATCACAGAAGAAGGGTGTTTGCAGGACACGGTGTGGTGCACCAGGCCACCTTTCTCAGCCAAACACATCTGTGTACTCGGTTTCATCAAGTCCAATCAGTTTCTGCTTGTACGTGGAGTGAGCATAGCTTTCATGAGTTGCGAGAAACCTGCAAAAACTCGATACATAAGGAAAAAGCACACAAAAGAGACTTCACATATGCTTCAGGCTTTCAGTTCTATGTTCAAGATTCAACCTCAAGAAACTATCTACTCAACCCATTCAATTGGCTAGGACTTGAGCATGATTGTATGTATATCTTCTTAACTTTCGTTATTTCGCAATACTAAGTGGAGTTCAAATGATTGACACAGAAAAGAAGCAAAACATTAGAAATTCAATGAAACAGAGATGCGATAACTTCATAAGCACTTAAACAAAACTGAGTACGACCTGTCTCGGAAATGTCCAGATTACTGTTAGCGGGCTTCTTATTTTACATTAATATAGGCCTAACCTTGTGCCCATGCAAACACCTTTAGCACCAAGACCAAAGCAGCAACGTAGCTGTGAGCATCTACAATGGCCCCGGCAGCAATAACAGGAATATCGTGATCACCAACAAGATCAACAACTCGTGGCAATAAGGAAATGAGAGCATCCTGGAAATAATATAACATCACAAGGAATGTGAATTTAATATATTTCAGTTGGTCATTGTTACAAGTTTTATACAACTGAGGACCACAATAATTATGGAAAATGGAAATGTAGCTAAGGATCAAAGTCTTACTAATTTCAAAATATAATTGTATCAAGTGTACAGAGACACAGTTGTTAATGTTTTCCAAGACAATTATTACTATACTAGCAAGATAATAAACTCAAGATGTACTCGTACCTGTCCAATTACATGCCCTCCTGCTTCACGGCCTTGGATGATGATTGCATCTACTCCCACGTTAATTGCTTTCTTCGCTTCCTCAAAACTCCCAACCTTCAATGGAGACACATTCGGCTCAAGAGAAAGCAGAGTACGGATAGAATCATATCCATCCGGCATAGAATTCGATGTCACGAGCCCCCAAAATTAGTGTTCTTCATTTCTTATGCTTTCCTCACAAATGAATGCATATTATTGTTCCCAATATAGAACTTTCCCATGTTATCCTTGCATAACATTACATGAGAAGTGCTAGTTAACTACTGGAACAAAGTAAAGGCTCATCTCGCAGCCTAGCACATCTCTCTGAGACCCAAAAAGACAAAAATTAATGGTATTTCTTCATCAAACGAGCATAAAAGCAGTTGTATATCCCATAAGAAAACATTATTGGTGAACTGAAAAAGCAATATGAATATGAAAGTTTATGAAGACATTCAATTAGTCACCTTAATTAGGCCAAGTCACTCTTATCACATGGTAATTTCAAACTTTAATGGTGTACATAGAGTACTGGTAATGCTTCTCAGTTTTCCCTGCCCCCATCCCCTTCCCATCTCTTTGTGTGTGTGTGTATCAGATTAAGGCCAATAAACTTAACAAAGCAATAGTATCATATAGGTGAAAGAATGTTCTATTTTTTTTTTTTGCCTGTTTTTGGTTGACTCAGGATTCCCCAATCCAGAATACGAACAACGCATATTTACCTATGAAATAAGAGAGGGACAAGAGATAGTCACTTGGGGAACAACCTTGACACCAGAATTATGAGCTTCTATTGCAAGATCTTTTGAGTACTCGCCCCAATACAATTGCAAAACTGCTACCTTTTCTTCAAGTATAGCCTTTATATTTTCCTTGTGTGGAAATGCCAAAACGACACCAACCCCAAAGGGTTTATCGGTTAACTTTTGAGTTTTCCTTATCATCTCCTTTACATATTCAGGTGATTCCTGGTACACCAAAGCATGGAAAATCGTGTATTGATATTTAAACACAGTTAGAACCTAGAAAGTAACAAGCAGACCCACTTTTCTATCTAGATTACAAAACAAACAAATAAATAAGAAATCATGTTTGATGTCCTTCCCTGAACTGAAAAATCTATTTGGGAACTGGGAATAAAAGAATAAACCCAAACAGGATCTTAATTTATCTACTTGGACCAAATAAGTTGCATAATTTGGATAACTTCTTATTACCATGAAAGCTGTTTAAGATTGAGAAAGAATATGCACATTATTAGTAAATAATCATCACTGTATGCTGTAACTTGATGACTATATTAGCTTAATCAAGAAAACAATAATTAATTTCTCCTTAAACATGCATTAGCTGCCTTCATTTAATACGGTTAATTTCTCAAGCTATACAAACCAGAAGTTTTAGGGTTTCATGTTAGACTTCAGTATCCAAACAAGAGCTCTAAAGTAGTTATATTGACCAAGGAATATCAAACTAATAACATATAAAAAAAAGGTAGATACTAGACTAGACTTCAATATCCAATCAAGAGCTCTAAAGTAGTAGTATTTAGCAAGGAAGAACAAACTATGAGCATAAAGGACTAGAATTGAATACCCAGTCAGGAGCTCTGAGAAGGCCAAGGCCACCAGCGTTAGCAACTAGCTCTGGACCAGCAATATCAGGTCCCAATGGTGCTTGAACTATTCCATACTCAAAACCCAGAATCCCTTTCTACCCCATCTCTCTATTCTACTTAACTGGCTTGGAAAGTGAATGTTCATATAAAGGTACTTATATGGGCCAAAGTATGAGAGCAGACTGCTTTAGTCAGGAGGAGACACGAAATTGTATTTTGATACTACTAGTAAATTTGTTGTTTTCTAACATAGTTTCAATTTTTATAGGGAATCAAACAACGGGTAATGCAATGGGATGAGTAGTTTCAGTTATATATTAAGACTTAATACCAAAATAAGTGGCCAAATTATACTTAAATTCTCGAATAGATGCCTAAACTAGTTTTTAACTCACCCAAGTGCCTAATCCATTTAAGTGTCCGGGTCGTCAACGACATTAATTTTCCTATTTAAGTGACACGTGTCACAATATAGTTATTTTGAAATTTATTTTTTGCAAAAGTATTATTATATTTATAAAAAAACTAATTTCTCTTAAATAAATAGAAAAGCCCCAAAATACGTAAAATCCCCAAATCCTATCATTAATCCGCCGCCGCCCCCTTTTCTGGACACGACCACCACCGTTGACGTAGTCCTTGTCATCCTTCTAGTCATACGCCATCGTAGTTACCATCGAGATCGCGTGAGATCTCGATTTTCATCCTAGGATTCGGGAGATATAAAACGTTGAGTCGTCATCAATCGACCGTTGATCGGTCACGATTTCATGGCGTTTTGGTTTCCGGGAGAGATGAGGTCGGGTGGAGCTTCGTCGACAATAAAGTGTGATGGTCAACGTGAGTTTAAGGGTTGAAATAAAGGCTTTCAAAGTTTTTGGGTTATTTCAAAATGTTTATGTTTTTCTTTAAAAATATATATAATTTAAATTTTTTGAAATTTAAATAATTTTTTTTAAAATCACCAGATTATAACACATGTCACTTAATTTACCGTCGTTGACTGCCCGAACACCTAAATAGGTAACGTTTGTAACATTAAGCACCTGAATGGGTTAAAAAATAGTTTAAGTACCTATTCAAGAATATGGACATGGTTTGAACACTTATTTTGATATTAAGGCTATATATAAATAGGAGAGTCGGAGCGAGAGAGAAACGTAAGCAACGACGTCTAAGAGGAAAATCCCATCTTTAATTGAGTTTTGATCCACTTCCCTCAAACCTAATCATTCATTTATAAAATGATTAAAATATATCAACAAACATTTTTTTTAAACAGAATTGATTTATACTGAATGTTGGTGTATCTTTAAGATAATTATATAATTGATGGAACCGCCTCTATGATTAAAAAGGAGTCATGGGTTCGAGCAGGTGGGGAATTATTTCTGTTTGTGCACAACTAGGTGCTGCAAAGTACTCAAAGTGGATTCCGGATATTGTTGAAAATTGGGGGACTGATCCTACTCGTTGTGGTGGGATCGGTTTTGATTGATACGTATTCAAAGTGTGGGAAAGTAGCCATTCAAGAATGGGGTCGTCAAATATTTGCATCCACGGAGTAGAAATTTGGGATTTCTCCAGCTGTTGATCATTATGCTTTCATGGTGGATCTTCTTTTGTCGAGCACACGCACTTAAACTTGTAGAAACCATGCCAATTGAGCCGTACTTATTCTAATCTCGATATTGCACTTTAACTCATTTTTATTTTTAAATCTTATATAAAGTACATTTTAAAAAATATAAAAAAAATATATTCAATTACATACTAATTGATGTGATCATGCTTAACACCATTTTTTTCCATAACTTTATCACATCATTGGAAATCATCGAGGCTCGTTCTAAGGGAGTTCTACCTTATTTTGTTTTTTTATTTTCTTTATACATCATATAATGTCAAAACATGTTTTTGCATATTAGCAAATGTTTGATTATTATATGTTATCATTTATTTGCATGTTTCTATTTTGCATGATTTTTCATAAGTATAAATAGTTTCAATATCATAAATTTACATGAATAAATAAGTATATACTACACCATTCAAATCGTGTACTTCATTTAACATTTAGTTCATTAAAGCATGTAGTTTACTTAAGTAAGCTACCTAATTTAAGTATGTTGGATCGTTCAATAAAGTTAGTACATTAATTAAACTAGTTCATTCATTTAATTTGGTTCATTAATTAAACTAACTCCTTTAATGTTTTCAAGACATGTTTAATTCTTAATTTTATTTAAGCATGAACATTTCTACTATTGTGTCTAGGTGCATGAAGGGAGATAAGCAGTCACATCAAATGCAAGAACATCAATCAAATTGTCTTACAATTCTGGATGTGATACAGACGTGTTTGGGTCCTGAAATCAATTGGACATTATTCCTCTATCTCTTAACTTTCCAATACATTTTTAATCACATCAATCCAACATTGGGAGCTTAAGATATGATCATTTTACTGAAGACTATGCATGCTAGAATTTCATTACGGAAAATGCATGCAATGAAGGCTTGAACATTCAAAGGACTCTTCAAATTCACTCACTGAAGTGCATGGACGTTCAACATACATCCATCCATGAATTTGTTGTATTAAGAGCAAATTAAGTCATTTTTTATCATCTTTTTGAGAGACTCTTCAAATTCTACAAAGGAGACAAGCATTCAAGCCTTTCATTCAAGTCCTTATTTATCATCTTTTGGAGGTTTTTCATATTCTACATGGAGACATACAATGAAGGCCTTCTTAATTCATATCTTTATGACATTCAAGAAAGGTGACTTGAAGATGGGCATGGAATAGCAAGAGACACTCCCCTTTTGGACATCTAAGTGTCTACATACATCAAGTGTCCACATTCATCCTTTATTCTTTCATATATGAGCAAGCCAATGAAGTTTAAGATTCCACATTCCCTTTAGACAAAATTATGTCTTAATTAAACCTCAAAAGTGTCCAAATTCATCCTAAACAATCCAAAATATTCAACCACTAAAGGAGAAGAGAAGAGACAATGCATTCATCACCATTAAGATGGTGAAAAGGTTTCAAGAGATGTTCCAAACTCATCACCAATCATGAAATTAGTTAATCACCATCCATGTTTTGACTATGCTTCAAAGGAGGATCCAATGAAGTTTTCCACCATTAAGGACATCAAGCATTAACCACCATCCATTAAACTTGACAAGTTTGTTTTCTCTAATTCTTTGCATTTATATTTCTTTTCAACTAATCTGGTTGTGATAGTAGAATGTGAAAGGAGACATTGGTTTGAGAAGGAACTTCACCGGAAGATGTGAGGAATCAGAGAATATGTCTTATTAGAAAGTCTTGAAGATGATCAAATATTTTGACATTATTTTTTCCCTGGAGCATTGTTAGAAACCCTTACGAAAAGAAGTAAGTTTGAGGTTGTTCCCTTTCTTTCATAGTCCACAAGTGAGTTTTTAAATTCAAAGACATGAAGCGTGGACTATCCACCTACTCGAATGACATCATTCAAAAGGGTACAAGAGAAAAATGAGATCTCGTTCCACAATAGGTTTTTGTGAAAGGTTATGGATATTGTGAGCACAACATCCGAAAATGTTGTAAGAGAATCAACTTCGAATCAAGTGAGCATCATGTAAGAAAAGTTCACAAGAGAAGATCTTGACCCCATAGAATGATTTTGGTGCAAAAAAAAAGTGAGAAGTTTCATGCCTAAAAGTGTGTTGCATGTAGTTTATTTAAGCAAGCTACCCCATTTAAGTATGTTGGATCATTTAATAAAGCTAGTCCATTAATTAAACTAGCTCATTCATTTAATTTGGTTCATTAATTAAACTAGATCCTTTAAAGTTTTCATGACATGTTTATTTCTTAATTTTATTTAAGCGTGAACATTACTACTATTGTGTCTAGGTGCATGAAGGGAGATGAGCAGTCACATCTAATTCAAGAACATCATTCATATTGTCTTACAATTCTGGATGTGATACAGACGTGTTTGGGTCTTGAAATCAATTGGACAGTATTCTTCTATCTCTTATCTTTCCAACACATTTTTAATCACATTAATCCAACATTGGGAGCTTAAGATATGATCATTTTATTGAAGACTGTGCAGGCTAGAATTTCATTACAGGAAATGCATCAAGGAAGGCTTGAACATTTAAAGGACTCTTCAAATTCACTCATTGAATTTATCATCTTTTTGAGAGACTCTTCAAATTCTACAAAAGAGACAAGCATTCAAGCCTTTCATTCAAGTCCTTATTTATCATCTTTCGGAGGTTTTTCACATTCGACATGGTGACATACAATGAATGACTTCTTAATTCATATTTTTATGACATTCAAGAAAGGTTAATTGGCTTGAATATGGGCATGGAATAGCAAGAGACTCTCCCCCTTTGGACATCTAAGTGTCTGCATACATCAAGTGTCCACATTCATCCTTTATTCTTTCATAAGTGAGTAAGCCAAGGAAGTTCTAGTGTCCACCTTCCCTTTGGACAAAATTATGCCTTAATTCAGCCTCAAAAGTATCCAATTCATCGTAGACAATCTAGAATATTCAACCACTAAAGGAGAAGAGAAGAGACAATGCATTCATGAGCATTCATCTCCTTTATGTGAACCTTTCATATTCAACCTATGAACACTATAAATAGGCACCATTTCTTTATTGTAAATCACACAACTTTGAATTATATAAAACCTCTTATGAGTTGATTTCTTTTTAGTTCTTGTTAAGAACTTTATTGACTTCAAGTTGTTCTTGTGGCATTCATCCATTCCATTCTTTTATTTTGTTGGTTCATAGCTAGAGTGTCACAATCCATACCCTACCACTTCAAAATTCATCTTATTATATTGTTGGTTCATGTTTCTATATTACTAGTGGGTCACAATCTATTCCTATGTATCCCACGCCTATATCATCCATTACCTTCAACATTTTTCCTTTCATATAACCACAACTTCCATCACCTTCCTCAACTTATCCTATTCACAACAACCTTCATATTATCACTTCCTTATTCATTATTTTCATATTCATAAATATCTCTTCTTTTTATCATATTACTAGTTTTATTTTCAAATTGCAAACATTCAAGTTACATCGCTTACTAGAATCACTATCGCACAACATCATATGATTCAGTAACATCACAACCAAATTCATATCACTAATAATTAGATTTTCTTCAATGGTTTATGTGCTTTTATATTCCCTTACAGACTCAACTTAAAGTGCTTTTATTGTTACTTTTATTTTCATTTTTTCTGGCATTACATATAAATAGTATATATTGTAAACCTTTAAACAAATATAATTATTAGCCTTTCTTCCCGTTACCGACGAAGTAGGTATAGGAGTGGTTGCAAGAGACCATCACAGGATGATCAATTGTGGGATGGAAAAGAAGTTGGATGGCATGCACACGACATAATCTGTGGAGGTCATCGGTTTCACAAAGGGTATCCGTTTGGCTATTGAGAATGGTTGGTATTCTGCGATAATTGAAGGGGATGTCATTTCCATTGTAAATCGTCTGGCTAAACCAAAGAGAGATATCTCAGTATTCGGATTGATGCTCAACAAGGCACGTGCTTTCTTGTTAGTTCTCCAAATCTCAAAATCTACTATGTGCATCGAAAAGCCAATCGGGTAGCAAATACCCTCGTCCATTGGGCTTTGTCGATAACCAATCCGACTTGGTGTTATTTTGATGAACCAAATTGTATTAAGGATAATGTAATTCTCGATGCTATTGGCATTTAATACTATTTATCATTTTAATATATATGTATATATATATATGTTGGCACAATGGTAGAAGCACACTTAAACTCAACACTATCATTTGTCCCCTTTTGCCCTATCCATACTTCCCCTTTTTTTACACAAAATCATTAATTTCCCAAATTTCCACTCATAACCATGACAATTATCTCATATTATCCCTATTCAGAACCTGAACCTATGCATGGTAACCTTGTTTTTTCCCAATACCCCAGGCAGGTAAAATATTTAGGGTATTGGGCCTACCCAAATTTTATTTAGCAAAGTACGACATTTGCTACAGTCCAAACAAAACTCATCACCTCGAGGTGACTAGTTCTATGGGATATTATTTTTTAATAGTCTACGCATAGAGGGCCTCACGTGGGGCCATTATTTTAATGGCGTTATAATGACTTGTCACGCCGAGGTAACGATTTCATTAAAAATATTTTTTTTTAAATTAAAAAAAATTAGAAAATTAAAAAAAAATATTTGATGAAACTCATCACGTTAAGGTGACGATTTCCTTCGAATTAAAAAAAATTAGTCGTTGGCTAGTCATTGTTCAACTAGAAGACGAGCAACAATGGTCACTTTGAACTCGTCACCTCAAGGTGACAACTTTGGACAGAGATAATTTAAAATTAAAAGAAAAATTAATTTATTTAAATTTTACGAAATACAAAGTAAATTAATTCTGAAAAATAAATTTTTACATGAAAATTACAAAGAAAATTTATTTGTCTTATAAGTTTTTGACGATGTCGCGAAGTGATCGAATGATAATGTTGCGAGGGTCGTCGAGTAAGCCGGGGTCATAAGCCTTTATTGTCGTCGTCTTGCCGAGGAGGTGTACCCAATACACTTTTCGATCCATCTTCGAAATACAGTGGTGGATTTATGACATTAGATGCCATCATCGCCGTAACTGCTTCAACTTGGATACTACTTTGTTGACCATATAGGATATTGTCCCAATTAACTGCAATCACATGTTCTTTCGAAGATACTTGAGTGTATTACGGTGCATCCCAGAAACCTACAACCCAATTCGGTTGAGTCTCGACTGAAGTATGAAATGGATAATAGAAGCCGAAACTGACCTAGGATGCATAATAGTACTCTTCAGCGGCATATACTGAAGCGAAAGCAGAAGACAACAATGCTTTCTTCTTGGACTTGGACTTGGACTTGGCACATGTGGCCTGTTGATGTTGTCATTCTGCCCCCTCTTCTGGTGTTGTGAGATATGATTTGCCATTTTCTTCTTTAAGCCAGAGATAGGGAGAATGGTCGATATCTAAGTCTAACGGTGTAATGTCCTGACGATGGGGGAGCAATAGTTCACGCTGATTTCATAGATCGATGTAGTAAACATGTCGCACTGGTCAATTTTCATTATGTTTCCCACATGTATCGATTGTATGGAGCACGTCCATATCAACCTCCATTTGCCTAGGAATCAGCTGGCGCGCCGCAAACTGGCACATCATTATATCAGTCACGTGCCACTCAACAATAGCTTGGTGAAATAATGATGTCACGATACACCATAAGTGAGACCCCTCAAAAAATTACCCCGATAATGCATGGCTAATGTTAATGCACATAAAGTTAAAAAGATTAAAAAAATAATTTCGTATGTCATATCGCGAATCGACCGACGATGTCGATCATCGTCTGTATATCTTGTGTAGTGGCACCTGCTAACTTCGTCTCTGTTATTTTATGACACCATATAAAATATTTAAAATAAAAAAATTATTATAAACGAATAATAAATAAATAAATTTATGAAATTAAAAAAATTAAATAAATGAAGTTAAACAATTACCTTCCAGCCAGCGGAAACTCGACCGGGGCATCTGTAATTGGCGTCAAAAAAGGGAAGTTATACTAAGCCCAAGACTGTAGCAGTATCACACATCCTGCTACATCAAATTTTTGACCCGACGTTACGATTGCAGCCTTCCAAAGCTCCCGGTACTAAAAGGCTTGAATCACCGAGCCCCAACTGGTATTACGTTACACAATGAAGTCTTCCAAAATTTGCAGATACTGAGTGTGCACCAGATTACTGAATTTATCCGGTAATAATGTTCCTCCGATCACTTGCAGAATAAATGCTAAGGATGCGAAAACAACCTCCGCCTCAGTAGACTCAGCAGTCACTTTGAATTCAGACTCTAACCACGTTATCATTACCCAATAGCCCCTCATGACTTCGGATGGTGACCATTTTCCCAGAAATTAGTGGACTAACGTCGAGGGATTGTACATGTTCTGCCTCATCATGGGGGCTCCATTCACAGGAACACTGAGTTGGTAAGCAACGTCTTCCAAAGTAATCGTCGCTTCACCACTTGAAAAATGAAACATGTGTCTCGGGGCACCAACGTTCGATCAGAGCCTCGATCAACGTCAAGTACACATTGAAACCATGTAAAAATATAGCTGAAAATATACATAATTGATGTAGATACGTCACTATCCGCTGATACGACTCTCTAGTTGTCATTCCCCGACTGCGAATACTCCATTCATCATTCAACATGCGTTGGATCGACGAAACATGAGTATTATCCAACTGCAACATATATTCTTGGGTTACCATTTTTTGGGATTTTCACACAACGTATGCTTTTTTTCAAAAAAAATTGAATTCAAGGTTTGGTGAAAAACCAAAATACCAAACCCTATTTATAACCTTACCCCAACGACTATAAACGACTACTTTCCAACGACTATAAACTAGTTTTTTGAAATCTACGAGGCGAGTTCCAAGCGATCGTTCCTACCTATCTATCTGTTGAACAACAACTAGTTTTTTTTTTTGAATTTGAAGGAACTCGTCATCTCAATATGACAAGTTCCATTGAAATTTTTTATTTTCAAAATTTTATTTTTTTAAAAAAATTAAAAATAGTTTTTAATGGACTCATCACCTCGGCGTGACGAGTCATTATAACACCATTAAAATAATGACCCACGTGAGACCCACTTCACGTTGACCATTAAAATAATGATATCCCATAAAAACTCATCACCTCGAGATGATAATTTCCGTTTGGATTGTGACAAATGTCGTATTTTGTTAAATAAAGTTTGTGTAGGCCCAATACCCTAAATATTTTACCCTCCTGGGGTATTGGGCAAAAAAACCCGGGAACCTAGTCTTTAGATTAGGTTAGCTATATTTTCGTTTGCTTTAATAACCAAGATGGCCTTATACTCTTTAGGCCTAGACCAAATACGACCTTTTAGTTTCCGCCAATACCCAACAAGGGGCCATCAGATTGGAAACCAGGCTAAAGATGGCAATGAGCATTAGAGAGAGAGAGAGAGAGACCTAGTATTTGCAGATGTATTATACCTCCAAAAACCAGTCAGAATCTTTTTCACTTTTCTTACCGAACAAATGCTCAAATTTAAACTTTAGACATGCTAAATACCAAATTTTAAGAACAATTACATGAACCAACAGAACTTACACAAATTCTTAAGATAAATATTCTTTAAATGACACAAGGTACTCGGAAAATTGCAAACAAGGCACTAGGCAGCTCAACATGACAGTGCAAGATCTTGCATGATTCACACCAATAAAACCAAACAAGAATTCTTGCATGGTTTTGGCACATCGACCAAATTGACAAGTAAAAAAAAAGTACCCTCATAAACTAGCCACATTATCAAAAGTATTTGAAACTACTACTATGGTCCATGGTGTTTAATAATAGGGATTGTATTGCATTGCCATTATCAACCTTGGAACCTTCCTGCAATGTAGTTTATAGAACAAAGTTTAAAACCCTTTATTTAGGTTTGCTAAAACTGAAAATAAAAGCTCAAAAGTGTGTATATAGGAATTAAGATGGAGAAACACAGCTGCTAGCATACCCATATCCATAGGGATTAAAGAAATATGGAGCCATAAATGGGTCCCTGGGTTGCATTAAAGGGTTGGACCAACGTGGACGATATGGTTTCATCCCAGGTATATTGGTCCGCTTAGCAGTAACTTTCAAAGATATAGAGAAAGCACATGATGCTTAAATAGTTTAACAGATGAAAGTTCAACTAAAGAAGCCACTGTGTTCTTTTTCTTCTCAAAAGAGACAGAAGGGGAGGGGAAAAAAACAATAAACTTTACCTTCAACTGCCTGCCATAAAGTTCAGATTCAATCAAAAGAAGAGCCTCTTGAACAGCCTCAGCTTCAAAGAACCTCACGTATGCATAACCCTTTGGCTGGCCATACTTGTCTGAACGAATAGTAACCTTATTTACAGTCCCACAAGATTGGAAATGCTGTTGAACTTCTTCAAGTGCACACGAATAATCCACTTGCATTCACAGAATGTTATACATGTAGCCACTAGCATGCACAGAACAGTATTTTAAAATAATAAAAATAAGGAGCAAGTTTCTGTAATTATTGATCTGTTAACTAAAAACCAGAGACTAAGCAACAAACAATGTCCCCTATGCAAGTATTTGCTTACTTATCACCTTGTCAAGAAAAGGCAGACCAAACCTGAATAAAGAACAGGGCGTAATTAACAACGTTAAACAGCCAGTGGACTCAGGTGTTTATAAGGAGCTAAACTAAAGCAAATGATTAAAAGTTAAAACCTTCTCAAGCAATTAGCATTTACACAGGGAAGACATTGTTGATTGATAGGGCCAACAAATTGATTAATGATCTAATATACCAACTTGTTAAACTTAAAGAGGACATAACATAAAAGGATATATCCAGTTCATTTTAGTCACAGACCACGACCAGTGCCATATTATAGCCACACCCACATTAACATATCATGGCCAAACTAGGGTAAACATCATTTGAATAATCACAAAGAAAAATCCATACATTCTTCCATAACACAGAGAAGAAACAGGTGCACATATTTCATGAGAAAGTATTTTATGAGACTTAACATGTGTTTTAGAATAGGGAACACACTTTATATCTGTTTTCCTCAATGTGTAATTGTTCTGCATCAGTTGTTTCTTAATTTCTTTCACAATAGAAACATCATACTCAAAACTAAAACCATAATCAGAGATGATAATAAGTTGTCATTTCAGTCAATGTTAAATAGTTAAAAAACTCCTTATTAAATAATTATTGTAACTTTCTAAACGACTTTCAAGTTGCTATTTATTATTTTGTCATTCCCCATTCCCGAACTGAGACAAACATGTTAGGAACATGCAGCATCCCATGGTTTATTCATGCATGTGGAGCACCTCCACTCCAGTGTCACAAAAATAGGAGCCCAAAGCAAGCCAATAAGAAGTGTCTGGGTAGTGGCTCTTAATCCAGTGTATCTACTGGTACAGCTGTCCAGCTAGTTGACTTGATTTGAGTTACAACAACATTTTAAGTTTGGCTATGACAGTTAGTCTAATTACTGGTACTAGTGTATCCTGGATTAATATTTAAAATAAGAACCTGTAAGCATGTATACTATAGGGGGAAATGGGCCTTTGGGAAATTGATAGGATAAGTTCAACCTGATACACAACTTAACCATTCCCATGAATTTGGGGGAGGTTACTTTGTTTCTCGTGTTTAGATTCAGAAGTTAGCATGTTACTGAACTACCCATGTAGCTTATGACTCCAAATCGACAGATACTTAGCTATATATTCAATGGAGGCAAATACTTTTGCATCATTAGAATATAATTAGACATGTGCAAAGGCAAGAAAAAATAAGGCAGGGAAAGTAACCTCACATTTCCAACAAAGATTGATCGGGAATCTACTTCCTCTTGATTAGCTTGAGACGTAGCTGCAGCAGCAGGATCCTATGTTGCACTGATACGGATACGGGGATGGGAAACGACAATTTTTAAAATTACAGGGTACGAGGACGGCAATGGTACGCCATATAAAATAATTTTAAAATTATAAATATATATAAAAAATCATAAATAAAATCAAATATCAAGACATAAACCACAATATTAAGTTTAGAACAGGTGGGAAAACAACCCTGTAAAGGAAGTTTTATAATATTGATGATCATACGAGCTACTGTTAGGAAGTTAATGGAAATGTTTCATTAAAGAAGTTAAAGAAACACAAAACTATCAGTCTATAACTATTTTTTTCTCATTTATTCTTTATTTTCCTTAGATACAATTTTAACATGCTCAGAACTTCAGAAGTCCATAACACATAGTTAGGTTTCATTTAATATTATATCAGAGCAATCAGTGATTTTCTGTTCTGGCCTAATATGCAAATAAGTTGTTCTCTATTCCGCCAAAATGGGTAAAAAAACTTACTAGTAAACCTTGCCTAAATAAGGAAATATTACTCGTATCTGAACATAATAAAAAAACCCATACCACTAGTTGATAGACAGAAAACATACATCATCAGACCATAGTCATGGAAGTTTAACCTCACTAATGAAGCTTTTTATAAATAAACAACGCAAAGGAGTCATGATTTGTAGCATCAATCACAATTTACCCATTGTTACATGATTGTAAAGTTATCAATGAAGTATGCAAAGGGTATAAACAATCATAGACGAACTGGATTAAATCCAAAATCGCAAAGGAGAAAACAAGAGATACCCTAAAGGATCGATTTGAGGGCCTCTTGATTCATTAATTGTAACACCAGGATGATTGGGCCTCGATCCTGCAACATAGTCATCAATAATGCAACAGTCAATGAACTCCAAAATACATTGATTTAAACCACAAAAATTAAACAAAAAGAGAGCAAAAGATAAGATAGTTACTCGATTTCAAGATGAAGGGGTTGAGAACTGTTCTCAGCCAAAGTCTCGACAAACAATTTTTTATTCATAACCAGACATTTCACCAAAACTTTCTTCGACCCTTTCTCGGGATTGGTATAGACAAACGCGTAATGGTCTTTGAATTCGTTCCAATTATCGATTCCTACCTCATCTAAAAACCAAATATGATTTTTAAGGAATTGAAAAAGTAATAGTAGCAATCAAATTAGAAAGAGAAGAAAAGCGAATACCAGTAGAGGTAGAAGAGAAAACGTTGTTGCCCAAAGCAGAAGGCCCAATGGCGGTGAGGACAAAACCGACCGAAAGTAACGTCGCGTGAATGGCGAACGCGACCTTGTTGTGGTCGTTCCTAAAAGAAGGTATCGCCGCTCTAATGACGGCGATCACCGTTCTCTCGTTTGATATGTTCGAGATTTTCTGAAGGCCGTCCCTGAAACGTCCCCTGTATAGCTCGGTCGTACCCTGCCACCGTGGCACGTCCCCAGTACGTACCCTGTCCGTCCCTGTGCCAGGGACGTTTCGGGTACTTGAAACGCCCTTCCTCTGCCGTCCCCGTGCAACATATGCAGGATCTATTGCATTGCATAGAAGCAAATCCAACAACAAAAGAAGAGCATTCAACTAAAATTAAAGCACAGAAAATAGAAGATATTCATTTTATGTGATGCACACATACCCACAGGATTCAAAATTCCAGCTAGCGGTTCCCTAAAAGATGCCATACGGAAAATTTTCACATAAGCTTAAAAAACCCATAAGGGATTTGATTTTGATTTAAAATCTTTGTCAATAATCAGGCAAATGAAAGTATTTATCATATGGTTTTGCAATCATTTAGCTAGATATCACACATTATGTACCAAAAGCCCATTTAAAAGAAAATACAAGTGAATAAAACAAAGAGCGTCAATCAAACGTTTTTATTTAAACCTAAAAACTACGAAAACTTTTTAAAAATAATAATAAAACCCAAAATCTTACAACAAGGAAAAAGAAAATAAGCACATTTGAGCAAGAAAATGGAACGAAAAACAGAGTACCTTGAACGGAACCCATCTCCTTCCCGAGCTTAGCTTGCATCTTCGAAGAGCAGCGGCTTCATCCTCCATTTCTTTTAACCTTTTTTTCATGCCATCTAGGTCCTGCAAAATTCTCCAAAATTAGGGTTTACTAAAAACAGAAAAAATCCCAACAATAAAAAAAGTACAAAAGGAAAAATATAGTAAAATGACAGGTTCAGTGGATTCCTCAGCTGCCATAACTACATCATCTCCTTCCATCTTCTCTTTTTGAACTTCAATAAAATTGAAGGATCGAACAAGGCCTTTCATGCTTTTTCTCCTGTTGTAACTAACTATACTTTCTCCTAGTGACAGATCCTTTCGCTGATATTTTTGTTTGGAGTGTTGGCTATAATGCTAGGGATATTTCAAACGCTTAAATATACAAAGGTGCAACCTATGTTTATTTTTTCAGTTTATTATCTAACATTTATTTTGTTTCAATTTTAGTGTCTAATATTTTATTTTCTCACTCATTTAAGTGTTTGAATCGTCAATGATGTTAATTTTCTCGTTAAATGACACATGTCATAATCTGGTAATTTTAAAAATTTTATTTAAAATTAAAAAGTTAAAATTATATATATATATTTAAAAAGAAAACACAAAATTTGAAATAAACTCAAAACTCTAAAAACCTTCATCTCGACCCCTAAACCCAAGTCGATCGCTGCCTTTTACCATCGACGAAGCTCCACCCAACATCTCCTCCCCTTAACGACCAAAACCCCATAAAATCATGATCAATGTCGACCGATTGATGATGAATCAGCGTTTTATACCCCACAAACCCTATAATGAAAATCATGATCCCATGTGATTCCGATGGTCGATTGACCATTGATCGATCACGATTTCATGGGGGTTTTGATCGCCGAGGGGATGAGAGCTCGGGTGGAGCTTCTTCGACGGTAAAAATGAAGAAGAGAAAATGACCAATGTTTCCAAATAGGAAGGATTCGTTCAATCTCTTTGCTATATCGCTTTGTTCAGTACGTTTTCGATCCAAATATTTGAAATGGTGTTCACGGGAAAAAAGGAAGAAGAAGAGAAAATGACCAATATTTCCAGACTTTTCCTTCCTTATATCTATTTACCACATGCTTTAAATCCTTTAAAAATAAATTTTAAATTCATTTCTTGCAAAAAGACCAATATGCCCTTCTATTCTTCAATCTTTAACAATAAGTCCTACATAATATTTTTCCAAATCAGTCCTTGAACTTTTCAATTTATCAAAATAAATCAGTAAATTTTAAATCCTTACATTTTAGTCATTGGCACGATGTTTGAGGTATTACAATTCTCCCCCTTAAGAACATTCGTCCTTGAATTTTCACTACACATATAGATGAGGAAATTGTCTTCTCATATCCTCTTCACATTCCCATGTCGCCTCTTCCACTTTGTGATTTCTCTAGAGAACTTGAACTAACAGAATCATCTTGTTCCTTAGTTGTTTGACTTCATGTGCTAAAATCTGCACTGGTTTCTCCTCATAGGTCAGGTCAGATTAAACTTATATATCTTCTGGTGCTATGATGTGAGAATGATCTGATCGATATCTTATGATCATCGAAACATGAAAAACATCGTGGATTTTCTCCATTTCTGGTGGCAATGCTAACTGATATGCCACTGGTCCAATTCTTCTTAAGATCTCATAAAATCTAATAAATCGTGGACTCAGTTTTCCTTTGCGTCCAAAATAGAGAATCTTCTTCCAAGGCGATACCTTGATAAACACTTTATCACCTACTTGGTATTCAATTTCTTTCCTCTTCAAATCTGAGTAAGATTTCTGTCGATCAACAACTATCTTCAGATTATTTTGAACAATCTTCACTTTATATTCAACTCCTTTGATCAGATCTGGCCCAACTAAATCTTGAACTTTTAATTCGAACCAATTTAATGGTGTTCGACACTTCCTTCCATATAAAGCTTTGTAGGGCGCCATCATGATACTCGATTGATAACTATTATTGTAAACAAATTTTGCAAGCGAAAAATACTTCTCCCACAATCCACGAAAATCAATCACACAAACTCTTAACATAACTTCCTGAATCTGAATAGTTCGCTTAAATTGACCATCTTTTTATGGGTGAAAAGCCGTGATAAAGTTCAATCGGGTACTCAAGGCTTCATGTAAAGATTTCCAAAACCTCGAAGTAAATCTTGGATCTCTGTCAGAAACTATGGAAGCTGGTACTCTATGTAGTCGAACTATTTCCTTGATGTATAGTTCATCATACTTATCCATTGAATAATCAGTTCGAACAGGAATAAAGTGGGTTGTCTTTGTCAACCTATTGACAATTACCTAAATTGAATCTTTTTTATTCGGTGTCAATGGTAATCCCGTTACGAAATCCATCGTAACTCTTTCCTATTTCCACTGAGGAAAGAAGATCGGTTGTAAAAGTCTTGAAGGTACTTGATGTTCAACTTTCACTTGTTGGCAGGTTATACACTTTGCAACAAACTCTGTAATAGCTATTTTCATGCATGGCCACCAGTTTCACTCTTTTAAATCTTGATACATCTTGTTTCCTCCTGGATGCATAGTCAAAGGACTACAATGCACTTCAGAAAGTATGTCTCTCTTCAACTCTTCATTATTTGGAACATAAACTCGATCTCTGTAATACAAACATCCATCTGACTTTACTTCAAAATCTTTTTGTTCACCTTTTCCTACTTGTATCAATCATGTTAAACACTTATTATCTCTCCTTTGTGACTCTTTTATTCTCTCCAACAATAAAGGTCTTAGCTTTAATTCATCCATCAGAGCACTATTTTCTTTTAAAGAAAATCGGGCATCCAACATGCATAAGGCTGCAAAAGTCTTTCTGCTAAGTGCATCAGGTACCATATTAGCCTTCTAGGTTAATAATATATGATTGCATCATAATCTTTAAGTAGCTCAATCTATCTCCTTTGTCTCAGGTTTAGCTCCCTTTGAGTTAACAAATACTTTAAACTTTTGTGATCAGTGTAAATATAACAACACTCACCATATAAATAGTGGCACCATATCTTTAGTGCAAACAACAATGATGCTAACTCAAGATCATGCGTCGGATAATTCTTCTCATGTGGCTTAAGTTGTCTCGAGTCATAGGCTACTACTTTTTCATCTTGCATCAAAACACATCCTAGGCCATTATAGGGAGCGTCACTATATATTGTATAGTCCTTGCCCGATTCTGGTTGCACTAGCACTAGAGCTTCCATTAGCACCTTCTTTAAAGATTCAACACTCTTTTGACATTTATCTGTCCAATTGAATGGAACATCTTTCCTTAACAGCTTTTTCAATGGAGAGGAAATCATCGAAAAGTCCTTAACAAACCTTCGATAATATCCTGCTAAACCCAAGAAACTTCGTACTTCAAAAATATTTATTGGAGCTTCCCAATCCATAATAGCCTTAATCTTCTGAGAATCTACTCGAATCCCCTCTATAGATACCACACGTCCAAGGAATGCTACTTTAGGTAACTAGAATTCACATTTAGATAACTTAGCATAAAACTTCTTATCTCGTAGTATTTGAATAATTAGTTGAAGATGGGCTTCATGCTCCTCATTTGTCTTTGAATACACCAAGATGTCATCAATGAAGGTAAAAAAAAATTGATCGAGATATGGTTGAAATAATCTATTCATTAGGTCTATAAACGCTGCATGTGCATTAGTTAACCCAAACGGCATTACTATGAACTCATAATGGCCATATTGCGTCTTAAAAGCTATTTTTGGAATATCCATTTCTTGTATCTTCAGCTGAAGATAGCCAGAGCGTAAATCAATCTTGGAGAACATTGAAGCTCTCTTCAGTTTATCAAATATATCATCGATTGGGAGAAGATATTTGTTATTTATTGTCACCTTGTTGAGCTGTCAATAATCAATTCGTAGACACATCGAACCATATTTCTTCTTTACAAATAACACTTGTGCACCCCAAGGTGACACACTAGGTCTAATGAATCCCTTATCCAATAACTCTTGCAACTAAGCCTTTAACTCACTCAGTTCCTTTGGGGCTATTCTGTAAGGAGCCATCGAAATTGGTGTTGTTCCCAGCATAACCTCAATTTAAAACTCCACCTCTCTATCTGGAGGTAATCTCAGTAGCTCAGCTGGAAATACGTCTAGAAATTCTTGGACCGTCGAAATGTCCTCCAATCTCATCTCCTTGGCTCGAGTATCGATCACATTGGCGATGAAAGCTTGACATCCTTGCAACATCAACTTCTTAGCCAACATTACCAATATCACTTTAGCTAATGGATTAAATCTTTCGCTGGTTACAATTACTTCAGATCCATCAGAACTTCTAAACACTACTTGCTTCAATCGACAATCGACATTGGCATGGTAACGATACAACCAATCCATTCCCAAAATAACCTCTAACTCGTTAAAGGCTAATTCCTTCAGATTAGTAGGGAATTCAATTCCCTAAATCCTTATAGGATACCATCGACAAATTTGATTTACTCGAGTACTATGCTCTAGAGGGTTGGTCAAAATCACCTAACTACTTATAGCTTCTAACTGAATTGTCTATTCTCTCACCAATTTACTATTAATATAAGAATAAGTTGATCCCAGGTCAATCAATACCAAAACAAGTTTATTAACTAATTGGAAAGTACCTGCAATGATCTCTGGATCATCATGATCTTTACTAGTCTTAAGGTTATACACCCGAGCAGCCGAGCGCATTTCCGGCTGAGTGGCTGATTCAGACTGATTCCTTTCTCTGCCTTGTCCTCTACCTCTCTGAGGTACAGTAAAAGACCTCTCAGATTGTGCAGACTCTTTGGTTATTAATGGGTAGTCCCGGATAAAATGTCTAGTGTCCCCACATCTGAAACATGCTCCGGAGACCATCCGACATACACCACTATTATTTTTTGCCACTATGATTTTTTGCCACAATGCTGACATCGAGTTGACTTTCCCGCTCCTGATTCAATTGATTGAGTCTGCTTAGCTCTCACATGATTTGATCATCTACCTAAGGATATAGTTGACTCCGATCTAGACTGAGGTAAAAAACCAGAACCTCGACTTTTCTTTAATTATGAAACACTCGACGAGGCACCAGCTCTCTTATTCCACCGGGTCTTTTGCTCCCAAAATCTTTCATTTTGAGCTCACTCCAAGGATTTTGCTCGATTCACCACCTCTTGAAATATAGAAAGGTTCAGCGCTAACAACAACTCATTCAATCTAGGGCACAAACCCTCCACGAACCAATCACATGAGTTTTTTTCGTCGAAACCAATTCAGCTACAAATCTACTCAATTTGTTGATCTTGCACTCATACTCATACACAATACGATTCCCTTGTTTTAAATTCATGAACTCCTGCTTCATTTGTCTAATAATTTGATCACTGATAAACTTGTTCTTGAACTCTTCCAAAAAGAACAGCTACACCTCATTGCAATGAGACTACTCCATCCATATTCTCCATTTCAAAATAATGAAGACCCTCAAGCATAATCTTAACATTCTTTAACCAAAGATCTTAAAAAACAGGACCTTCCTCAGCTTCTATCTTAAATTCAGGTGCTCCTAAACTCCTTAGCTCCTTATCCACATTCATCTTAGGAAATGGGGAAGCAGACGGTTGGAAATGCATTAGAATCACATCCAACATCCGAAAAATGATCCCTGATCTTGTACAGACACTCCTTGAGGTGCCTGCTCTTCACCTTGTCTAACTGGGGTAGGTGAATTACTACTACCCTTATTTCTATCTCTAGCTTCACATTGGGAACCCTCGCAGTCCAACATCTATTAAGATATAATCACTAACTCTATTAGTAAGGACAACATACTAATTACCCTATCAGATCAAAAATTTTTAATATTTCGTCGGTATGTACACTTTTCAAAACATAATTTACTTCGTTTTGAACTTAAAGTCAGCTAAACCATAGCCCTGATACAAATAAATGTAACACCACTAACCCGTACCCGACCCGGATACGAATCTGAGGTGTCACATTAACTTTTCAAAACTTTAACTCTTTAAAATTTTGTTGAAAATTTAAAGTTTACTTTGAAATTATTGGTGGAACCCTCATACAAAAATTCATAACCAAAAACTTGTATTTCATAATGAAAATCAATGCTTAATATATTTACATAAACATAAAATAGAATGGTTACAAAACTGATCAGAGCATTTCTATTTAAACCTTCATGATACTTGCCAACAAAATTTCAAAATAACCAACAACACATACAATTTGAATAGTTCTGATATGATCGTCTTCAGGTGTATGCTATCCTTTTCTAGCTTTACTCCTCGGATCTCGTCGAACCTACGTGTGAAAACACTCACACGCTAAGTCATTGACTTAGTAAGACTTAAGAGCATAATAAAACATTTAGAAACATTTGCTTATTCATTTCATAGAAAACATTGCATACTGAAACCAAGATACACTTCTCGAAATACATACATTGTTACACATTGTTTAATTTATATACACATATTACTGAGAATAAAAGGTATTTGAGTACATTGAGGTTGTGCGCTATAATTGTAGTCTCCACTATTCATATAATTTGCACTGAAGTGCCAAATAGAATATGCACCGAAATGTCGCATAGATTTGTCCAGAAGAATCGCGTAGAATTTGTCCCGAAAGACTGCGTAGATATTTGTCCCGAGGACCGTGTAGAACCCTCAACTCTTGGCATGCCAACTATACCTCTAATTGTCTTACATATACTTTGGGCTTTAACCATATAGTTATTTCACACTTCATTATTCAACGTATCCTTTATTCACGTATAACACATTCATGTAAAGCATCTTCATATAGAACACATTCATGCAAAACATTTTCACATAGAACACATTCACATATTAATAAAATCAAAACAATAATTTGTAAATACAATTTATGTAAAATATCATAAAAATATTGCATAAAATAAAATAAATAAATAAAAATTGATAAAAAAACCTTCGAGGTTGGCTTATTATAAGCCGTTCTCATATCTAATATAAAATAATAAATTGTACTCAGCTTTGCCTCACGTAAGTCCTAAATGAAATCCTTCTAACTTTCATTCAATCTCTTTGTTATATCGCTTCGTTCAGTAAGCTTTCGATCTAAACCTTTAAAATGGTGTTCATGGGAAAAAAGGAAGAAGAAGAGAAGATGACTAAAGTTTCCAGACTTTTCCTTCTTTATCTCTATTTCCCACATGCTTTAAATCTTTTAAAATGAATTTTTAAATTTATTTCTTGCAAAAAGTCCAATATGCCCTTCCATTCTTCAATCTTTAACAATAAGTCCTAGACAAAATTTTCTAAATCAATCCTTGAACTTTTCAATTTATCAAAACAAATCGCTAAATTTTAAATCCTTATATTTTTGTCACTGACTCGATTGTTTGGGGTATTACGCTTTATGTAACGAATGACCAAAATATAGCAGATTAATAACTAACAGTAGTAACGGACTAATATGCCTTCGCATAATGTTTTAGATGAGAGTACGAGCGAGATAGCAATGAGTGATAGGATGACCACTTTAGTGAGTCAAGTTATACTAGGGTATAACTAGGTTACCTTAGTTGCCCTAGTGGGGCATTGTCAGTGTGTGAGGCACTTCAGAGGCTAACTAGGGCATGAGATCATAACACTCACGAGGAGTGGGTTAGTGATGTCAATGTTGTATGGCCTTTGGGCCCTTAGGTATGCCTTTGTAGTTACATCAGTCCAGTAGAACAAATATCCTTAGATCTTGGCTTGACGGTTGTGTGAGATCTAGCCAATTCTTCAGTTAAGCGGGAATTGCACCAATGCTATGTGACACTGGGTTCTCTCTATGATCTATATTATGGCCATGTGAGAACTAGGAGATCATTCATTAGCTTAGCGAGAATTGCACAAATATTATGTGACACTGGGTTCCCTTAGTAACTAGTGTCTGATGGTTATGTGAAACCAGATACTAGTAAGGTTTTCATTTAGATAATGCACAATACAATTAGGTTTGTATTCAGATACTGATGGTTATGTGAAAAGTAGTTATAATCGTTAGGGTTAGAGACCCTTTACAGGTGTATTCATGGCGAGGCCCTTAGAAAATGATTAATAGAAGCATGGGACTCCTATTCCAGAGATAGAACATTTAATCCTTAAGAAGGTAGCATCTGATCTAGGCCATGCATGTACCTATTGCTTAGTAACATGTCTTTAGCATACTCATGATTATGAAACTCTTAATGTTAATCTAGATTAAAGATTATACTGCAGGGCCTTGTAAGCTAAACCTTTGGACATTTTTTATTAGTAGGTTTCTTGCTTGAACTGTTTGTGGAGCACTGTCGCAGCAGAACTTCCAGCACCTCCGACAGAGTACAATACTATATTATAACTTTAGTGGACATGTGTATTGATAGAACTTTATTTATCTATTTAAGTTATAAACCTCAAAATATATTATTTTGTTTTAAATTATGTGTCATGGAGCTCAGTTTTATAAAAAAATTATAACAATTATTTATGTTTTATTTATGATACCATTAATCATGTTTGAAAAGAAAACTAATAGGTTTTGGAAATCGGGGGTTTCTTTGGCAGCCCAATGTATCACTTTAGGCCCAATCAGGTTTAGGGTGTTATATTTAGTGGTATAAGAGCATCAGGTTGAGTCGATCCTAGGATCCAGTGGTCAGCTTTAGTAAGTTGTCAATGAATACATGCCCCTAGGTACTGAAAGTACTTGTATAAGTCTAAAATCTTGATGGTGCTTCCTTTCTTAATCTGTCTTGAAGATTTTTGAGATGGATGATAGTTTCAAGCATGATCTTAAGGATAGTATGGAGAGTTGAGCTTCTCATCCAAATAGCATTAGCGAGGAGTTCTTGCCGAGGGCAGAGGACCATAGTGTCCCGTTAGACGTTGACGTCGCAGAGTTGAAGTCGCAGAGGTGTCATTCTTTAGAGATTTGGCCTCCAATCTTAGAGAGATAGTAGACGCCATTCCTAGAGTATAGGCTGTTCAGCTAGCCACCCAAAGTACTGTAGCACCGTTAGAGTGTAAGCCCCTACACTTGGCCTAAAAGGTACGCCCAGATCTAGGCAATCACATGTCGTATATAGAAATCATTTTCAGATTCAAAATACACTTGGAATCCATTTTGGTGAATAAAATAAAAATAATGATAAAATATGGAAATACATAACGATAAATATATACATATCGTCTTAAGTACGTATGGAAACATGTTCAAAACAAAATATATGTACTACATATACAAACAGTTAATAGCAAAATACATGTCACCAAAAAATAACAAATAACTCCCCATACCCGGTCTGAAAGTTAGACCCGAATACCTGAGCGTACAATAGGTTCCAATCATGTCGGACGTATCAGGATTCACATTACACACATTTTACGGAAGCAAATAATTTAGAATTTATTAACATTCATCAACATACGATGTTCAATGTAATTAACATGCAATCAAATTTTCAAATAAACATGCAAACATTACATTTAAAAGCCTAAGAATAATTTAGTCATTTCACGTCACATAATGAATCGATAGTCAATTCACTCAACTAAGGTTACCACAAGTTAAACATAATCATAATTGAGAAACACACAAAGTTATATTGAAATCGGACATCATTTAAGGGCCTAACCGAACATACTCAATTTAGGGACCAAAACGTAAACTTTTCAAAATGTAAAAATAAACCAAAAAATGAAATTTAAGGTTCCAATGTTAAACTATTATCATTGTAGAGTCAGAGAACAAATTTTAACAAAATCCGAGTTGAAACCAAGTTTTAATTGCAAAATCATGTTTTTAGACCAAATTGAATACATTTTAAAGTTTACGAACCACCAAGGACTTAGGGAACACTTTAGGTTTTTAATGAATGTAATTTTACCTATTTTTTGAGAAAACGATGAAGAGATCAGTCTTTTTTCATGGAAATCGATCCTTTGCAAAACAGTGAGTCTGGGATCGATCATTTGGGGAAGTGATCGATCATTTTCCTTAAGGGATCAATCTTTTTTTTATGAAAAATGCATAAAATGTATACTAATGTACATGATCATGCATCCAGTAGATCATGCAATTGATCCTAAGGTCTACGAACATGCTTGGACACCCTTAAGCCATTTAGAACATGTCATAATACATATGTAACATGCTTCTTAACATCATTTAACATAACATACAAGTATTTAGCATCCAAAGTCAACTATTGCATAGAAAGTTAACTTAAATACAAGCCACTTAACCATTTTGTGCATTATTAATCCTTTCATGCTTCCTAAGAATGTCACATGTAATGTTATCTTATTATAGCTTGTCTAGGTGCTCAAAACATGTATTTAAGGCATAAATCATACTTAAACAAACTTAAGCATACTTAGTAATATGGCACAACATGTAGTCCAACATGAAACTCATCATTTCATTATTCATTCAAGAGTCAAAACATAATATAAGTCATTATGGGTCACATATGCACTAGCAAGCGTTACAAGAACAAATCAACATAAAGCTCAATTAAGGATCTCATATTGCCTCAAAATAAAACTAAGATTCAAATTAACTTTACAAAAACCCCTGCTTTGATCACCAAGTGCCTTGTCTCTCGAGCCCTCGAGTCGAAAAGTAAAAATCTAAAAAGTATTAAACAATGAGTGTGAGCCATAAAGCCTAGCGAATGACTAAACATTCAAATATGATGTACATGCCAAGGCTAAAGGAAATCATACCTAAATGCCATGCAACTTAATGGATTTTACCTCAATGATTATACATTAATGTCATGTAACAATGTTCACTTAATGCGTCATAATTACATACAAAATCCAGATTATAATCATGCTTTACATAATCATATACCTTACAGCAAAGCACACACACTCATGCACAATTACCTTTTCGGCAAAGTCACATATTTCACATACATTGTTTCAATTAAAGATCAATGGCCTTTATTCAAAATACAACTCACTCATTGGATAAACAGACTCCATACAACTCCCATTTTATTTGCGAACTCACATAGGTCCAAAACCATGAAATTACAGAGCAAAGCTCAACATCCAACCTTACCCCGTATCTTCTCGAAGCATAGCTCAACGTACCAACCAAAACCCCGTATAACACGATCACAAACATATATAAAACACACATAGAGTACTATTTCCTAGGCGTGCCTTTCATATCCAAAGGTTAAAATAAGAATAAATAGGCAATTAATCTGATTCACCAAGAGCGATTGTCAATGATGCATAATTTTCACATATTGGTTCAAATGCATTTTAAAACACAAATACAGGTAGTTTTCATGATCACCCACATATATGGAAAATGAGAAAGTTTAGCTCGTCCAATCACATATTCACATTATACACTTTCTCTTTAAGAACACATAAGAATTGGTGATCATGATCTACTACAAGAAAATATACCTTTAATGACACACGAACGATGACACACGCTATTTTATGACTTGCAAAAAATGTGTGTCATAAAATAAATGTCATGTTTCTTAAAATATGAACTATTTATGACTTACAATAATGTGTGTCATATTTAATAGTCATAATCAAAAAAATTTGCAAAAACACGGAGTACACTTTTTAATTGTGTGTCATCTATAAAAGTTATCTTTTAATTTCCATATAATTTTCATTTTCCCGCTTCTTCCCCCTCGATAATCAGTTCCCTCCTCTATACCTTTATGTTGGATTTTCAGTGCCCTAACTGAAAAATCACGTTTAAATGTTCCTGATGATGAAGAGAAAAGCAAATCTATTGTGTAAGTAGAAGCTGAACCTTGCACCCCTAAACCATTGATGATTTCTCAGAAAAAAATGGTGAGTGATAAGAAGCATCAGACAGCTAAAAAGATAGCTAATATGATACGGAACCCCTCAGTGTTGAAGCCAAAAACCGGCAATGCTGGAACTCCTAATCTGGCTCTAGAAAATTAAGCATTCAAACGATAGAAACTATATGGAGGAAGATCTAGACAGGTGCTTCTATGCTCTTCTCCTCAGCATGTTTTAGCTTCTGTGATTTGTAACTTTTATCTGAAATTTTTTCTCTTTGTTGTTTCCCTTTGTACCTTAGATTTTGAATGTGAAACCCCATAATTTGCCCACAAGTCAAAACTTGGTCTTCCGACTGGTAGTTCCAACCGGTTCTCTTCCACTGCTGAAACATCAAACAAATTGGATAGAAAGGTCAGTGATAACTTCCGCCTTCGCATATTTTCACTAGCAATTAGGAATCAATATTGAAATTTGGTTTGTGATTTCCCTGAAGGTTTATGTTCGTGGAACAGGCACCATTCGTTTTAATGGCAGAAATGATGAGAAAGTTCCAATCATCTACCAGAGATTTGTCACTTCCTCACAGTTCTCTGTCAAATGTAAATAAATAGAATCACATCATTTCGGCTTCAACACCTTGTTTATTTTTTTCCCACCAAATTCCTTATAACAAATTAGGATAATTCTGCTACTGTCTAAATTCCAACTCTCCAATTGACAAGGCCTAAAGAACCCGAATTCTAAACGGCACAGAGAATGCCTAAAATTTCAAAAGCACCATATAGCTTGAGGAAGAAATGATGGCTAAAATTTCAAAAGCAAGACCATTGAACAATAAGTATTGCCTATAGCATTTCCTATTTGTTCTTTACCGTTGATTTTTCTCCAGTAAGTTTTCTTTAATTTGTTGTCTATTCTTCTCTTTGGTGTAGATTTTTGAAGCTCCAACACTACCCTCGCTACCAAGAAGTACTCTAAAGCCTCCATAATTTCAGGTAAGCTAGGTTTAAGTATATAAGTGGTGTTGAGGTTTAAATGAAGACAATGCTTGGTATCGTACTAAAATAATTGTCCTGTTTCAGGAATTTCATTTGGAGACAATGGCTAGAGCAAGTAAGAATATGGAGACATCTTCAGTAGCTTCAATAGAAGTGTCTCATTAGGTTTAAAGAACTATGTCCGCCATACTTTGGTTCATTATACACTTGGAAACTTATATAGCTCACTTGCCTTCTCTTTCTTTTTTTACCTGTAACAGAATCAGTGGAAACCTCATCTCACAGAACCTAAAACCCCTATGCTCTAGACATCTTTTAGGGCAAGGCTTACAAAGGTCAAAAGTTTTATTGAATTTGAGCAGGAGGAACTTGAAAAGGCACCTAAATTTAAATGTGTTCCTCATGTGTGAACTCTTTTGCTAATTAATGCTGCAAACACCTTTTCTTTTTGTTTTTAACTAGTTCCCTTTTCTTTTGCATCTATGTAGTTTTATTTAAAAATCGAAACCTGTAAATTTGGTGCATCCTGCAAGTTTCATCATCCAAAACATGGAGGTGGATCCTTAAGCCATGTTTCATTGAATGTATTTGGATACCCATAACGACCGGTTTGGATGATCTCTTTTCTTGTTTTTTCCTCAATTTTTATTTGTCTGTTTTGATGATTCTTTAAACATCTAGACATCAATTTGATGAGTATCCATTAACAGGGTGAGAAAGAATGCTCCTACTATTTGAAAACGGGGCAGTACAAATTTGGTATTACTTGTAAATTTAACCATCCTCAACCAGCTGGCACATCAATTTAATCATCTGCACCTCAATTTTATCAGCCTGTGCGGTCTCCTTATGTCCGGATACCTGAACAGTATGGTGGGGCATCCACCAATGTGAAAGTGGCAAGGTCACCACCTTTACCTGGTTCATATGTTCAAGGAACTTATAGTCCTGTACTGTTTTCCCTAGGAATGGTTCCTGTTCAGGGTTGGAATCACTACTCAGAAGGATGATCAGCATATTTGCATTTAAAGATAATATCAAGACTATATGAGATTCCTGAATCTATTTTTAGCTTACTTGGTGCAAGCGCCTGTAAGCCCAGTGCTATCTCTTGGTCCACAAAATGCTATTGGAGCCACTTCTGTCTATGGACTAACGCAAGTATCTGCTTCAACACCTTTGTTTGTAGGTCCTTATCCCTCATTGCCTCTTCTACTGGCTTTTTAAGCAGTAACCAGAAGGAACATACATTTCCAGAGAGACCTGGTGAACCTGAATGTCAATACTATTTGAGGACTGGCGACTGCAAATTTGGATCATCTTGTAGGTATCATCATCCTAGAGACAGGATTGTGCCACAAACAAATTGCATCCTCGGCCCGTTGGGACTTCCTTTACGTCCAGTATGAACTTCTCAATACCTTATCTTATATCCTTTGTCTTGTTTTCATCTGTTTAAGGAGACATGTTGTTATGGTAATTACTCTTATTTAGAGTGGGCTTTAAGGGATCATGACTTTGAGATCTTGCATTATAAATTAAGTTTGGTTAGGTTATTTTAAATACCTTAATTATCCTGTGATTGTCCTGTTAATATGAAATTGTGCACTATATGGCATTCAGTTAGAAGCTTTTATTCATTGGAGGGGGAAAAAGGAGACGACCTTTCAACTCTATTACCTCTTAATTAATTTACTTTTTTCTTAATCAGATTTCCTCTCTCTCTAAAATATAAATTAGGCTTGCTTGTTTTATAAGAGTTCAATGCTCAAGTGTGGGGTTTAGAGGAATCAATAATGGTCATCTTCAATGGATCCGAGATTTATTCAAACTCCATCGTCAGATTTATTGCTTTCTTACTGCCAATAATCCAATGTTGAAAGTTTATACTGGCCTCAGAACTTGGGAATCAAATTGTTCTTTTTCTAGATTTTTTAGGTTGCTCAAAGCTTCTTAATGAATATTGGGTTACAAGCAGTATAGTTTGAGGAGAATATATAGTATGATTATTATATACAATTTGATGTTAGTAATTTTCATGATTGATGATATTACATATGGTCTCCTAATATACGAAAAAAAAAACTAAGAAAATTTTGTACTTAACCATGTCAGACGCATGGCCATATCTGACACTCGTCCTAGAGTTTTAGTAACATAGTCTTAAATTTATGAATATTATTGTTGTCAGAAGAGATGATTAAGAAGATTCCGCCTACTTATCTTGGAGAGTAGTGTGTTTTGTTTCAAGTAGATTTATTAAAATAGGCAACATAACTCTAGCAAAGTTCCATATGCCTTAAATAACACATAGTCAAGGTTTTGTTACTTTTACTTTTAATTTCATTTACATTTTTTGGCTAGGTAACACTTGCTTTCTCATCCAATAGTCTTCATTAGCTTTACATGTTAAAGTCCATAATTGCATGATTTCTACTCAAGTGGCTAGGTATCATACTAAAATAATTATCCTGCTTCAGGAATTCAATCAAAAAGTAAATTCTAGTATGTTCATGTGTTTTAACTTTTAAATATGATTGAAGATTTTCTCATTCACACCTTAAGTTATCATGTTAGGAACTACGACGGCTTATGTCTCTGAAAGGTTTTCGTTGGTTCTTAACTTGAAGTATAGCTACTGCGTGTTGTTTCTGCAGGTCAGAGATTTTGGATTATCAAGAATCAAGCGCAATACTCTAGTTTATGGAGATGTGCGAGGAACCCTGCCATGGATGGTGCCAGAACTGCTAAATGGTAGCAGCACCAAGGTTTCTGAAAAGGTTAGTAAAGTCATATTCAAGTATATATGTCTTGCCACTGGGAAGGGAAAAAATGGCAAGGGAAAAAAATGAGTACACGTTAAAGCCAAATTTATGAATATTTAATTTGACAGGTTGATGTATTCTCATATGGAATTTCAATGTGGGAAATCTTGATCGAAAGGAGCCATATGTTGATATGCATTGCGGTGCCATCATTGGTAAGATTTTGATTTACCAATATGCTAATAGCCCTGATTAGTGATTATGAATGGAAATTATACATGCATGGAAAAGTCATTGATGATCAATCAAATGTTGTTTCGTTTAAGAAAAACATCACAAAAGGTTTATGTGAGTTAGAGTTATTTAGTCCAAGTAGACATGACATAATACAAAGTGATAAATTTGCAAGATCCTTTAATTGGAGCAGAGTGTAGAGCGATGTTTCAAGAAGGAGAATTTGATGATAGGTTTTTAATGATTTTATTTCTTACTGTGGAATGTCTCTGAAAGAATTCTTCGTGGAAACTGTATGTACTTAACATATTTGATTGTTTTATTTTAGTTTTCTTTTATTTATTATTTATGTGGATTTAAAGACTGTTTCAGGTATCTTGATATGCTTCCCACCACTTTTGGGAATCCGTTATGGTTTACCGATGATGAGATGTTGGAATTGAGAGGAACAATCTTGTATAGAGCAACTGAATTGTGGGTAAATATAAGCATATAATTTAACGTTTCTCTTGAAGATGAAATGCATGTAATTTGACTACCCATGATGATGAAGGCAGTGGCAACATGGGAAGTTCCTATCCCAAAGGTAAGCATTAATGCATTATTATTTGTAATCAATAAGCTTAATTCTCAGTATTATTGGAAACTTTCTTTAATAAAATGTAAGTTCCACTATCAATATGCCTTTTGTTCCTAATATTTTCTGTGTTGTTAATTAGTTCCCTTTGTTTGGGGCTCTGATGCTATGCTTTTAACTGATCTATGAATTTCTTGTTTTTGTCTTTATGATATCCTTTTTGTATTCTATTTTTCATGCATATAGTATCGCAAGCCTATTTCAAAGTTAAATTACTATTAATAGTCTATTCCCGAGGACATTTAACTTGTATGTGACTTCTGTGGTTACTAGTTGATCGATATGTAATTTAGTAATCTAATTTGCTAAATCAGTGCGATTGAGTAATTCATGTTTCCATACTTTATGCATTATTGTCCGTCTTTCCCACCTTAGAGGGATTGTAATTGGAGTTCTATGTGCCAAGGTGGGTATTTGAGTTGTACTATATTTCCCGTTTAGAAGTTGTGAATTAAGCATGCTGATAAACATAATTGAATTATTTTGATTCTTAGTTTTGGCATAATTGGACTGCTTAGCGTTGTACTATTCTTGTTCCTTATCACTTCATTTTCAATTTTCTTTTGCAGTTATACAATGAGAAAATAACAGATTTATTGGATCCAAATCAAAGAAACCTGCAGGTAGAATATATTATTATTTAACTTTTCAGTTTCCAAATCAATGTTGTTTTGGTAACTTTTCTATATATTGGTAATTGCTGATGAAACTTAGATGGTGTTTTATTGGTTTTATGGCTTAATTGGGTAAATCCAGAGAAATATTGTGGATTTTGTGCTATAATCCTTCTGATACACAAAAAAAAAGCTGATTTTTGGCTTTTTGCTGGACTGTACGTGGATGCTTAAGTTGTCTCGATCTAACCTAGATATCAAGATATGTGCGTTATTTGTTAGAGATGAGATTTATCTAAATTCACTTAAACCAAGAAAGTTTAGTTCAATGCCCTCCTTTGTTTGATTGATTAAGGATGTTCAGAGTTCAGACCCACTATGTTACTCCTTATAATCATTGGAATCTATAACTAATTTTGGTAAATGGATATCAATCACCTTTTCCTCTGAGCGAAATAGAATTCAGTAGAAAGTTTGAATGAAAATCATCATTATAACCGAGAAGGATGGGTGAATTACCCATATGTAAATAGACTTATCCCCTTAAATAACAATGTAACTGTGAGAAATGAAAAGTAAAGCTTTTAAAGCTTAAGATACATTTACCACAAATTTACTTGATTTTTCGTTCTTTTCATATTACTTAGTGATGACTTGATAACCATAAATGAAAATGTTTGCTCTTTACAAATGTTTGGACTACTTTATGTTCTCACCTGAAGATAGTTGATGCTTGATTAATATATGAAAAGTATTAAGTCCTATATGTCATCAGCAGTTGGTTCAAATAAGGAGTGGAAACCAAAGGTGATCAGCTCTAATTTTGGGAAAGGTTTGGGAATAGCTGGTGCATCTGATGTTCCTACTAGTTAAGTTGAAGCCAATGCTCATTCGCAGCCTGTTTCAAGAGTTCTAGACTCTGAAGAAGCAACTTCAAAATTGCAGAAGAAGCTAGAGGAGTTGCATCTAAGATCTTATAATATGTTAGTATCTTCTTGTGATAATCTGTGAACATTCTTGGTTTTTTGTTTTCAAATATCCATAGTTGATAGATATTATGTTTGTAACTTAATGCGAATATATTGTATGCAAATGGATTGCTTATATAATATATATATATAATATATATATATATATATATATATTATCTATATATATATATATATAATATATTTAGTATTATGAGGCATTAAATGTGATTTAGTTTGATTATTTGTCGATCTACAATATATATATATATATATAACAATAATTTATGAAATACAATCACGACACACGAATGTGTGTCATATTTTTTAATGGCGTGTGCTTCAATGACACACAATGTAAGTCATACATGCGTGTCATAAATTTATGGCACACAAATGTGTGTCATCTTAATTTATGACGGGGGCTTCAATGACGCTCAATGAACGTCATAAATGCGCGTCATAAATGTGCGTCATAAATGTGTGTCATAAATGCGCGTCATAAATTTATGACGCACAATTGTGCGTCATCTTAAATTCATGTCGGTGGCTTCAACGACAGACAAATGTGTGTCATCCGCACCCATAGATGACGTGCAATGCGCATCATTAAAGGGGTTTTTTCTACTAGTGATCAACTCATATTTTTAGAATATATATAGATTTTCGAAAATATATGAGTCATCGTACAAAACTCGACATAATTCACATTTCATATCAATTGCACATTTCCAATTCACATCCCATGAATCATAATCTTTCAATACATCATAATTCATAGTCACCATGTCATAACATATATACACTAACAACGATCACATGCTTCCATTTCTAGCTCATATTAGACATGCTTTAATTCTCATGCTTATATATAATGCTTGTTTCCAATGCATCTTGATTCATAGCTAATACATCACAACTCATATGATTATCTCAATCAATTATCAACAACAAGTATAAAAAATTTAGAGCCTAAAAATTCAGATTTCACACATACTAAACCTTTATTCAACATTGAACAAGTTCATCATAAGTGAATGGACATCTAGTCACCTCGATGGTAAACCACACGATTAAACCCCAAACGCTAACCAAATAATCACCAACAATTATTGAACCATTTTACCCCAAACATACACACCTTAGGCAGCTTAGAAATCAATTCAGCATGTCACAAAAATATCTAAAAAGAGCAAAAAAAAAAAATCTTCTTCTAAAACAAAACGAAAATCAACTGAGAGATCGACAAATATTCCCGAAATAACTTTCCAATCCTCCCATCCAATTGACACTACTTTTTCCCAACAAGAAGTGATCAAGAAAAACTAATATCAGCATCTAATCTCATCTAGAAACCCCTCAATTGACATCAATTAACTCTAATTCCCAGATTTCCAAAAAAAGTCAAAATCAAGTTTGTTTTGAAGAATTATTTATCCAAATCAAATGATATTGAAAAACTGATTTAGTATGATAATAATATCATCAAAACGACCTTAATAAACCAAGAAAACCTTGAAAACTGATAAAAAAATAGCACATTAAATACCTCCGAAAATCACTTAGTTCACAACTTCTCTTAAAAAAGTTGTTCAATCAAAATCATCAATCACATTTAATCATTAATTGTTGAAGCACAAAAAGAACCAAGGAAGGAGAATTACCTTGCTGGAAAAGAAAGAAAGGAGAATGGAAACACCAAAGAGATCAAGAAAAATAGGCAAAGAAGAAAAAGAGAAGAAACAATATTGATTGAAGAGAGAAAATCTATAAGAAATGAGTAAAAATCAATAACAAAGGAAAATAAAATGAAGAAGAAGTGTTTTAGCCATTGAAGAGAACTTAAGAGAGTTTTGGGGGGAAAATACAAGAGTGTTTGGATGAGAGAAAATGAAAGGAACTGTTAATGAAAACTGGAAATGAAAATAAGCAAAGATTAAAAGAATGATTCAAGATGGAAAATTGTCAAAAGGGAAATGAAAAATATCGATAATAATATTTTTACCGAAAATTCAACCCCTTCAAATCATTTTAGAAAATATTTATCAATTAAAAATATCGATATTAATATTTTTACCGAAAATTTAAAAATTGCATGCGACCGACTTGAAACTATCGATCCGTATTTTGGTATGTTACAACTCTCTCCCTCTAAAAATGATTTCGTCCCCTAAATCAACTTAGAGAACATACACTAATATTACAACTACCACACTTGATCATATTCACTAACAACTTACTTGGAGTTGTAGATACACAAAAATAACATATCGAAAACCCTTTCTGACCCCAAGAATTCCTTAAACAAACTAAACCATAACAACTCTCTATTAAAAGGAAGACATACACAACCCCTTTATCACAATCACAAAAGTAATCATACAAACAATCAAAATAATTTCCTACCAACATCGATTCATGGCAATATCATAAACACACTCAACTCAAAAGACCGACATAAACGACAATCAACAAAACTAATATACATAACAACCATATATGAACTAAAAATCTCTTATATAATCCGCTACTAAGAACCACAACAAGAATTCCTTTCACGACAAAAACCTCATAGAAAATAGAACAACCAGTTCAAACACCATCTTCTACTCACAAACCCAAATCAAAACCAATAACATGCCACCACTAGCACTCGATCCAAAACAGCATAATACAATATTTTAGACCATACAAACCTCGAACATAACTTTATGGAATTTAACCAAAAACCATAAATTATTAATATGAGCTCAAACCTACATAGAAAACTCAAACTGACGATCATCAATGAGATACAACCCAATATCAAGTTCAAACTTGCACCTAAAGTCTCCCTACAAAATTTACAATATGAAACAATAAAAAATGAAACGCCATGTATAAGCAAAATCTCAAAATGTAACACTTAACCCAAATAACCATGCTTCCGCTGTGCCATTATGATAAATCTCATGATCCCCACAATAAATCTTAACAACAATCAATAAATACCTTAGTTCCATCTTACATCTTTAGTTCTAAATTGCTAACTCGTCCAATCCATCGTGAAAGCTCCAAAAACACCAATAACATCGAAACAAAATCGCCACCCCAACATTTAAATGGAATGCAACAAATCCAACAAACCCAGACTTAGAAAACCATACCCTTTTATTATACACTCAGCTAAACAAAATCCGCAACACAACTCACAACCCTTTCACCAACCAAAACTCAAAACATCGGCAATTATACAAACCTTTTCGACGTTACACAATCAAACACTTACAATTGAAAGCTTCAGATCTAACCAGTTCCAGTACAAGCTTGAAAAATATATCAGAAAACTCAAACCCACTCTTTTTTTCAACATGAAAGTCACTAGATAATTATCAACAAACTTTACCATAAACCAAGTGGATTTTGAACGAAACACACAACCATTCAAAACCCTTGGAAAAACATGAACCCTTGACAATCGAACAAAAACACTAACTAACTCTTACTTCATCACCTCTAACCTGCAAACCTTGAATTAAAAACCCTGTCACAATCAATCTTCGATGACACCCACAATTCCCAAAACTAAATCAAACTAGCTCTCAACCCTCTACAATGATACCGATCCAAGATGACAGCTAACGCCGCTGATGATGAAAACCAACACACCTATGTATCACAATACCCTCTTTATTTATGTCAACACAAGAGCACCTCATAACTATAACAAAATACTAACCATATCTCTTTCCATGAATACAAGCTTCAAGCGATACTTGACCCAATAGAACTATGATCTAACAAAAGTTTTTCCAATCCAAACCTCATTTTCTTCTAACTCACTCGACATCATGCAACAAATAATAACATATAATGAAGCCTTATCAACATTTTCCAATAGGAAATTCAACATCCTGAGCTGACGAAAATAAGAAAAATCTTCTATGAACACATATTGAAATCTCTCAACAATCTGAATATTTTGTACAAGCTACTTATTATTAACCAAACTAAACAACCAAGCTAAGCACGTCTCACAATCCATCAACTCAATCGATTCCCACCATCAAAACAACATACAAAATGAATTCATGTAATCTATCGATAGACACAAAACTAAAATCGACTAGGAACTACCGCACATACGCAAAATAATCAAAAATTCAAGTGCACCTAATAATCACACTTTTATTCATACACGAAACAATTTCATACCTCATAACAATGACCCAAATAACTAATCAAAAGCACCACACTTAAGAACGGATAAGAACACATCTTACTCACCTTTTCAACTAAGAACTCATACCAAGACATTGACACGACCATAGTGACGTCACCAGACTCAATCAGACTGTCAATACAAACAAATAACACTTATATACCATGTAATTGTCTTGAACCCAAACCAATCAATCCACACAATTGTAACACCCATAACTCGTATACGCGAATCAATATGAGTTATAGATATCACATTACAAATTCAAAACATTTCTTTAATTGAACTAAGTAAAATTTTGGTTCCATTCAAACATCACCAGATTCATAACTTGAACAATGAATATAAAATAATTATTCAGAGACAAATCATAATATAATATTTTTGGTTACCAATTCAAAACCAGTATCAAGCAGTGATAGACAATTCCGTTCTGTTTCATAAAATAAGTAAGGTTGTCTAACTCGTTTGATTTAAAATCCAAATTTATTTTTAAGCATATTTTAATATGATAATATTTAATACTAACTATATTAAAAAATTGCAGACATTTCATTCTTGTATACATGCTAGCTAGAACTTTTAGAACACAGTAGGATGTCATCATTGTTACCTGTAAATATTTCCTTGGTGGTTTATGCCAAGCTCAAGTCCTTACTCTTTTTTCCTCATTTTTCCTCATTTTTCCTACGCGTGAAAATCATCACACGCTAAGTATACACTTAGTGAGGCAATAATATGAATATTTAAAGCAATAAAACAAATAAATTTAAATGAATAACCGTATTCAATGCAATATGATCACTTTACCTATATTCTAACCATGTTACCATATATTAACATGATATAACCGAATATCAAGTTTCTTACCAATATACTTGCCATTCATTCCACAAGCTCGTAAGCTTATTTGTCTATTTACCATTTATTAACTAGTAAACCATAGCCCAATTTACACCCTGAGGACCCTGGATATTCAAGTCAAATATATGCACTGTAGTGCTAAACTTGCACTAAGCTTACGCTCTAGTGCTAATCCGGATATGACACATAAGGTCGTGCCCACCACCCACACTAAGTTTATACTCTAGTGCTAATCCGGATACGAAAAATAAGCTTGTGCCCTCCACCTACACTTAGTGTCCTTATACACTAGTGCTAATATAAACCTGCAGCTGCTATACTCTATGGCATGCCAACTATACCCTATCCCTCAATGACTTACTTGGGCATATAGTCTATTTTTAATTCCATCCATGACAAAGTACATTAATAAAATTTTAACATTGGGCAATTCATACCCGAAGTAACATTCATAATAAACATTATATATATTTATGATAAATATATATATATATATATATATATATATATATATATATATATAATAACCAGTGATCAATGTATTTTATATTCAACCTTTGACATATTTATAATACGTCAAATATGATAAATGACATAAATATAATGCCAATACGAACAAGGTAGACTCATCACGAGTCTTTCTAATGATGTATAAAACATTCATTTTATAATGTCATGCATACATTGCACTCATTTTGAAACTTTATATACAAATCAAAATATAAGCCTCACGAAGCTTTAACTTGATCCTTCACTTCTAATTCAGTTAAATCCCAAAATTGTCATAATTTCATATTTTGACAATTCGCACTACCTTTAAAGAAATATTATTGTGTATTAATCTACACATTTAAAAATTATTCCGTTTATAACACTGAAAACTAGACTAAAATACAAATCTATCCATATAAGGTACTCGTTCTATTTCAATTTACACAATTTATGGTAAATTTTCAAAGTTGACAGACATAATCTGTTTTGAGCAGATTCTACTGCCTCGTATTCTGACCTATAATCGATTAAAAATTTATATATTTTGTATACACTTTGGAATTAGTTTCCGTTTATTCTAAACAGAACTAGACTGGTATAATAATCCAATGGTATAAAAATAATCCTCTAATAAGTTTTTTTATAATTTATAGTGATTTTTTAAACTTAATGTCCAGAACATAAATTCTAAGCAGATTTCACCAATTTGCATTTTCAACTTGTTCACTAATTCTATTAGCTCACCAAATGCACATATATGCACGTATAACAAATCACGTAACATTTTAGAAGTCACTCCTTACCCTAGTAACTCCGTCACTGGCTCATCGTAAGCCATTGTTTGTTCGATAACATAAGTACAAATTAAATTTGCACTCACCTAGTGTACTTAGAATTTCCCATTTCATCGTTAAGTTTTTCCTTTGTTTTAATAATATTTGATCTTGATTTCAAGCACTTAATCTCTAAATGAACATCATTACCAAACATATACAAATTCAAACCAAATGTTAGAATCTTACTAACATAGGCGTACTTTGGAAAATAAATTCCTAACAAATTTTCCGATGCTTATTCGATACAATTTCCTTGTCACAACATAAATGTTGACCTTAATATTTCTAATTGAACATTAAAGTTCCTTTTATCCCAACTTCACATAACATTTTCACTTAAGCTCCCAACATTTCCATATTTGTGATTTAAACCTCAACTTTTACAATATATCCAAAATAATCCAATTTCACATCCTAACTTCAATTTCAACACCCGAACATTAATTTCCAGCATTGTACATCAATTATTGACAATTAATAATCTAAAACTTTTTCCAAAATTGTCGATTTGGTCTCCCAACTTTTCAAAATTTATAAAATGGTCCCTAAATTTTTATAAGGCTTATAGAATACTTCCTACATCTTTTCCAGCCCCCAAATAATTTTTGCATAATTTTTTTCATCCTCTATAATCAAGGCCGAATGCTTTGTATGTTCAAGATTAGGGTTTTTATGATTTTACTCGATTTTGGTTCGATTCAAGCATGAAATCAACTTCGATTCAACCTTATAAAATCTTTAAAATAAAAAACCTAAATTAATTTCATAAAAACATCTTTCTCCCAAGATTAGGGTTAGGCTGAAACTTCATATGTTCATATGATCATATAGAAGTGATTTTAATAATCAATCATGCTTTGAAATGATTCTACAACCTCAATAACATCAAACTATTTCATCAATTTGATAAACCCTAATGTGAACATAAACCCTAGAATTTGGGATCTTTAAACACAAACCAAATTGGTAAACAATAATGGTACCAAATGATAGCGTTTTTCAAATAGAACAATTTTCTATTTCACGACATGATCCAAAAACCAAAGGAGATTTCTCAAAGATGAAAAATAAAAATTCTCTTACCTTGTTCATGGGGAGCACGAAATGTTGGCTGAAAATGGCTAAGTTTTCATGAAATTTCTAATGAATTTCATGTTAATTTAACCTTTATTTAAGCTTAAATATCTGTTTTCCAAGGTCACATAATCCTTATCATCTTCCAAATTCAAATATGGACAAAATATTTTCCCTTTACAACTTTGCCCATGCTATTTTCCAAAAATTCCAATCTTGTGATTTTTCATCCAACGGTCCAAATTAAACATGAAAATAAATTCTCAAATACAATGCTCCATATTATTTTCCATCATTTTAAAATGTGCAAATAATATTTCTAAGATTAATTTATCATCCTTTAAATTTTCTAAAAATTTCTATTCGATACGATTTACCAAATTTTTACCGGACTTTAACATTTTTTAGTTATTAGCATAATTTCTAGATCAAGAATCTGATTTCAATAAAACCCAATCTTAATAGTAAACTATCCATTTATATAATAAAAAATTCTTTTTGTGAAAATTACCACTTAAGTCCCTAAACTTTTTCTAAATTTCTGCTTTGGTAACTAATTTTTTAAAATTTACATTTTGGTCACTAACTAAAATTTTTGGGTATTACAATTCTTCCCCCTTAAGAAAATGCATCCTCGCGTTTTCAATATGTACTTGATGTAAATAGATAAGGATATTGTTTTTTCATATCTTGTTCTTTTTTTTTCTTTTAAGTTGCTGATCCAACTTTCTTTTCTTTTCTTTTCTTTATAATCTTATAAGGTCTAATAAATCTCCAACTCAACTTTCCTTTGCGTTCGAACTGCAATACTTTTTTCAAGGTAATAATTTAAGAAATAATTCTTTATCACCTTCATGGCATTCAATCTCTTTTCTTTTAAAGTCTGCGCAAGCCTTTTGTCGACCAGTAACTATCTTGACATTATCTCAACTGATCTTTTCCCATTACAAGGTTCATTGTGACTTGTTCATATTCCCACTCAGAGATAGAAATTGGTTATAATAATTCATAAGGCACTTGATACTTTAACTCACTGACATGTCAGCCATTTAGAAACAAGCTTAATGATAAATTTTTTCATACCTGTTTATAAACTCTTTCCTTGCTAATATAAACATTCATTATACTTAACCTTAAATTCTTTAGTTTTACATTTTTCTACTTGTTCTGTCTTTGACAAGCACAATAATTTTCATATTTTCTCTAACGTTCCTTTATTCGATCTAGCAACATAGGCTTTAAATTTAATTCTAAAATCAAAACACCATCTTTCTTTAAAGATAATCACATATTCAAAACTCTAAGAATATAAATGTCTTTCAGCTTTATCGTATCACCCACCACATTAGCCTTTGATGTTTACAGTTGGTAAGCATATCATCATTCTTTAAGGAATTCAATCCATTTCCTTTCTTTTCACTCCTTCGAGTCAACACATACTTTGGACTTTTGAGATCCGTATAGATATAGAGTCACTCACCATGTAGATAGTGGTGTTATATCAACAAAGTAAACACAACTATTATCAACTCGAGATCATGAGCCGAATAATTTCTTTCATGATTCTTTAGTTGTTTTGAAGCATAAACAAAAACTTTTCCTCTTGTACAATCACATATCCCAAACCATTATGAGACATATTACTATAATTCACATAATCTTTTCCAAATTCTAATTATACTGACCTTGGAGCTTATGTCAGTTTTCTTTTTTAACATCTCAAAGTTTTCTTAGAACTTAACAGTCCAAATGAATAACATGTCTTTCCTCAATAGATTGGTCAGAGGGAATATAATCATCGAAAAGTTCTTTATGAACCTTTGATAGTAACCAACAAATCCCAAGAAAATTTGAAATTCCAAAACATTCTTTGGGATTTATCATTTGACTATATCTCGTTCTTCCTTGATATATATACACATATCCTTATCCCCTTAGTTGAGTCCACACGACCAAGAAATACAACCTTAGACAACCAAGATTTATACTTGGTTAACTTAGCATGAATTTTTCTCTCGAATAGTTGGAAGAGCTATACAAAAACAGACATCATGTTCTTCCCTGGTCTTACAACATATCACAATAAAAAAAATGAACACTATCATCAATTAATCCAAGTATAACTAAAATATTTGGTTTATCCAATCCATAAGTGTTACAGGAACATTCGTTAAACTCAATGAAATTATTGCAAGCTCGTAGTGATCATATCAAATTTTGAAAACTGTCTTAGGAAGATCCAACTTGGGAAACACCAAAGCACCATTTTAACTGATCAAAAGATTATCATTCCTCGGAAGAGGATGATTGTTCTTCTTTGTTACCTTATTTAATAGACGATAATCTATACATAATTTCATAGACTCACCTTTCTTTTTTACAATAACACTAGTGTGTCTGAAATGACACGCTTAGTCTTGTAAATTCCCATTCTTAACAATTCTACTAACCATGCCTTTAATTCTCTGAGCTCAGTTAAAGCCATTCGATACGGGTTATAGAAATAAACGCAATACTGGGAAACATCTTTGTTTTACTTTCTACATCTCAATCTAGAGGTAATTCAGGTAACTATTGCAGATACACAATTGGATACTCTCAAACAGTTGGAATATCTTCCATCTTAACTATGAAAGTTTGAGTATCCACCTTATCCACTAAGAAATCTTAACAACCTTATCGCAATAACTTCATAATAGTTACTGCCAAAATCTCAGTAGGGAATAGGTTTACTCTCTTTCCCTACCATTAATATCTCGAAACTTTTTGAATTCTTTAAAATCAATCACTTTAAGTGATAATTCATCATGACATGGTAGGAGAAATCAATCTATTTTTTTAATTACCTTTGAAAGGTAATTCTATCAAGTCCATTAAAACTCAACACTTTGAATCCTTACCAGACAATTACTGTCTACAAATACTACTCAACCTCACCTTCAAGTCTAAAGGGTTAGGTGCACACATAACACTTAGGATCAATTCTATCAAAATGTTTCATTTGTTAATCAATACTGTTCTTATGCATGAACGATGGATTTTCTTAAACTTACATTGACACTTCCTATTGAGCCAAAGCATCAACTTATTTAGACTAAATAGAAGGATGATGGTTAACTTCATTACTATCACTGTTAACTTATTTTTGAACCTCCTGCTCGATCATGTTCTTCAAACCCTCGAATACACACATCTTTTTCATATACTATATTTATTCACCTTTATAAGTAAATAGTGGCATCAATTGAACATTATAATCACCAAATCGATAACAATGACATCCTAGTGACATATATACACTTTTGACACAAAACAAGCTCGGTTTAGTCTTAGAATCGGCTAAACATGTAGCTCTGATACCAATAAATGTAACCCTCATAACCCGTATACACGAATTAATATGAGTTACAGATGTCACTTTAGAAATTCAAAATATTTCTTTAATTAAACTGAGTAAAATTTTGGTTTCATTCAAACATCACCAGTTTCATAACTTGAACAATGAATATAAAATAATTATTTAGAGACAAATCATAATATAATATTTTTGATACCAATTCAAAACCAGTTTCAAGCAGTAATAGATAGTTATGTTTCATAAAATAAATAACATTGTCTAACACGTTTGATTTAAAACCCAAATTAATTTTTTAAGCATAGTTTAATATGATAATATTCATTCATACTATTAAATATATTTAATACTAACTATATTAAGAAATTACAGAAATTTCATTCTTGTGTACATACCAACTAGAACTTTTAGAACACAGTAGGATGTCATCACTATTACCTGTAAATATTTCCTTGGCTATTAATGCAAAGCTTGGGTCCTTACTCCTTTTTCCTCTTTTTTCTTACGCTTAAAAATAATCACACACTAAGTATACACTTAGTGAGGCAATCATATGAATATTTAAAGCAATGCAACAAATAAATTTAAATGAATAACAAAATTCAATGCAATAATATCACTTTACCTATATTCCAACCATGTTACCATATATTAACATGATATAATCGGATATCAAGTTTCTTACCAATATATTTGTCATTCATTCCACAAGCTCGTAAGCTTATTTGTTTGTTTACCATTTATTAACTAATAAACCATAGCCCAATTTAAACACTGAGGACTCTAGGTATTCGAGTCAAATATATGCACCGTATTACTAAACTTGCACTAAGCTTACGCTCTAGTGATAATCCGGATATGACACATAAGGTCGTGCCCACCACCTACACTAGGTTTACACTCTAGTGCTAATTCGGATATGACACATAAGCTTGTGCCCTCCACCTGCACTTAGTGTCCTTACACACTAGTGCTAATATAAACCTGCAGGTGCTATACTCTATGGCATGCCAACTATGTTCTATCTCTCAATGACTTACTTGAGCATATAGTCTATTATTTTTACTCCATCCATGGCAATTTATATTAATAAAAATTTTAACATTGGGCAGTTCATACCCGAAGTAATATTCGTAATAAACATTATATGTATTTATGATATAAATAATATATATATAATAACTAGTGATCAATGCATTTTATATTCAACTTTTGACATATTTAGACTATGTCAAATATGATAAATGACATAAATATCATGCCAATACAAACAAGGTAGACTCATCACGAGTCTTCCTAATGATGTATAAAATATTCATGTATAATGTCCTGCATGTATTGAACTCACTTTGAAACTTTATATACAAATCAATATATAAGCCTCAATAAGATTTAACTTGATCCTTTGCTTCTAATTCGGTTAAATCCCAAAATTGGTCATAATTTCATATTCTGGCAATTTGCATTATCTTTAAACAAATATTATTTTCTATTAATCTAAACCTTTAAAAATTATTCCGTTTATATCACTTGAAAATAGACTCAAATAAAAATCTATCCATAAAAGGCACTCCTAGTTCAATTTGCACAATTTATGGTGAATTTTCAAAGTTGACCGACAAAATCTGTTTTGAGCAGAATCTGTTGCCCCGTTTTCTATCCTATCATCGATTAAAAGTTCATATCTTTTTGTATACACCTCGGAATTAGTTTGCGTTTGTTCTAAATAGAACTAGACTGCTATAATAATCAAACGATATAAAAATCATCCTCTAGTCAGTTTTTAGAATTTATAGTGATTTTCTAAACTTACTATCAAGAACATAAATTCTAAGCAGATTTCACCCATTTGTATTTTCAACTTGTTCACTAATTCTATTAGCTCACCAAATGCACATATATGCATGCATAACAAATCCCATAACATTTTAGGAGTCACTCCTTACCATAGTAACTCCATCACTGGCTCATCGCAAGCCAATGTTTGTTCATAACATAAGTACAAATTAAAATTTGCACTCACATGGTGTCTTTAGCTTGCAACCTTCCTTAGAATTTCCCATTTCGTCTTTAAGCTTCTCCTTAGCTTTAATAATATTTGATATTGATTTCAAGCACTCAATCTCTAAATGAACATCATTACCAAACATATGCAATTTAAAACTAAATATTATAATCTTACTAACATAGGCATACTCTGAAAAATAAATTCCTAACAAATTTTTCGATGCTTATTCGATACAATTTCCATGTCAAAACATAAATGTTGACCTTAATATTTCTAATTAACCATTCAAGTTCCTTTTATCCCAATTTCACATAACATTTTCACTTAAGCTTCCAACCTTTCCATATATGTGATTTAAACCTTAATTTTTACAAAGTTTCCAAAATAATCCAATTTCACATCCTAACTTTAATTTCAACACTTAAACATTATTTTCCAGTATAGTAAATCAAATATTGAATAATTACACAACAGTTCACAAGTTTTCCAAAATTATTGATTTGGTCCCTTAATTTTCAAATTTTACAATATGGTCCACTTCCTACATCATTTCCAGACCCTACATCATTTTCCCATAATTTTCTCATCCTCTACAGTCAAAGATGAATTCTTTGTATATTCAAGATTAGGGTTTTCATGATTTTACTAGATTTTGATTCGATTCAAGCTTGAAATCATCTTCGGTTCAACCTTATAAAATCTCTACAATCAAAACCATAACTTAATTTCATCAAAAAAATAACTTTCTCCCAAGATTAGGGTTAGGCTGAAACTTCATATGTTCATATGATCATATACAAGTGATTTTAATCACCAATCATGCTTAGAAATGATTCTACAACCTCAATAACATCATAATGTTTCATCAATTCGATAAAACCTAATGTGAACATAAACCCTAGAATTTGGGATATTTGAACACAAGCCAAATTAGCAAACAATAATGGTACCAAATGATAGCGTTTTTCGAATAGAATAATTTTCTATTTCACGACATGATCCAAAAAAACCAAAGGAAATTGCTCAAAAATGAAAAATATAAATTCTCTTAACTTTTTCATGGGGAGCACGAAATGTTGGCTGAAAATGGCTAAGTTTTCATGAAGTTTCTAATGAATTTCATGTTAATTTAACCTTTATTTAAGCTTAAATGAATAACATATTCATTTAATGAGAAATGTCCATTTTGCCATTAATGAAACTTTATATTTACAATAATACCAAGACGCATAAACCTTATCATCTTCCAAAGTCAAAGATGGACAAAATGTTTTTCCCTTTACAACTTTGCCCATGCCATTTTTCAAAATTTTCAATCTTGCCATTTTTATCCAATGGTGCAAATTGAACATGGAAATAAATTCTCAAATCCAATGCTCCATATTATTTTTCATAATTTTAAAATGTAAAAATAATATTTCTAAGATTAATTTATCATCCTTTAAATTTTCTAAAAAATTATATTTGATCCGATTTACCAAATTTTTACCGGACTTTAACAATTTCTAGTTTTTAACATAATTTTTAGATCAAGAATCTGATTTCAATAAAACCCCACTCTCAAGAGTAAACTATCCATTTAAGGAATAAAAATTCTTTTTGGAAAATAACCACTTTGGTCGCTAAACAATTCCCAATTTTCTACTTTAGTAACCAAACTTTCAAAATTTACATTTTGGTCATTAACCAAAATTTTCGGGTATTACATCGATAACCATATAACAACCCACCATCGAAATAACATACGAAAAGAATAATATAACACGAAACTAAAATCGACCAAGAACTCGCACATACGCAAAATAATCTAAAATTCGGGTGCACCGAATAATCACACTTCTATTTAGACATGAAAAAATTTCATACCTCAGAAAAATGACTCAAATAACTAATCAAAAACACCACACTTAAGAACAGCTAAGAACACATCTTGCTCACCTTGTCAATTAATAACTAATACCAAGACATTGACACGACCATAGTGACGTCACCAGACTCAACCGGACAATCAATACAAACAAATAATACTTCAATACCATGTAAATGCCTTTAACCCAAATCAATCAATCCACACAATATAAATATACCACAAATCATATAACACCACAATTTGTACACCCCAATCAAAATCCATAATGCATATAATCGAACATCTCAATAGAAACTATAAGGGATACATTCCTCATACAGTAAGTCCAATAACTCATTAGTATACAAATACATGTAAATTCAATGTGCATAATATCAAATGTAAAATTCAAATTATATACATAATCAGAATCTATAGTGGGAAGAATCTAATAACTCAACAAATTAAAAAGGAATAAATTCAAAGGGAATTGAATCAATTAACTCATTTGAATATGTATAGAAATAAATTCAAGGTACAAAATATGAAATTTAATAATCAAGGTGTGTATATAACCAAACCTGGAGTGAGGGAGACAACATATGATCAAAGGCAAGTTCTTGAAAAATCAAAACTTTTAGACCACACAAACCTCGAAAAGAACAACTTCACTTATTTTCAACCTCGCAAACCCAAAAAAAAACCAACAACATGCCACCATTAGCGCTTGATCCAAAACAACATAATACAATATTTTAGACCACACAAATTGGTACCTAAACCCTACATATCAACACTTTCATTAGAAAACTCAAATTGACGATCATCAATGAGGTACAAACCAATATCAAGTTCAAACTTGCACCCAAAGTCTCGCTACAAAATTTACAATACGGAGCAATTGAAAATGAAATGACATGTAGAAGCAAAATCTCAAAATGTATAACTAAACTTGAACTACCATGCTTCTGTTGCGCAACTCTGATAAATCTCATGATCTCCATAATAAATCTTAACAACAATCCTTAAATACCTCAGTTCCACCTCACATCTTTAGTTCGAAATTACTAACTCAAACAATCCATCACGGAAGCTCCAAAACACCAAAAACATCGAAACAAAATCTCTACCCAAACATTTGATCGGAATGAAACAAATCCAACAAACCCAGACTCATCAACTATACACTTTTATTGTACACTTATCTAAACAACAAATCCCACAACACATCTCACAACCCTTCCACCAACCAAAACTTAAAATATCTGCAATTACACAAACCTCTCCAACGTCACACAATCAAACACATACAATTGAAAGCTTCAGATCTAACCATTTCCAATACAAACTTGAACAATATCTCAGAAAACTCAATCCCACTCTTTTTTTGACACGAAATTCACTAGATAATCATCAACAAACTTTACCACAAACCAAGTGGATTCTGAACGAAATACACAACCCATCAAAACCCTTGGAAAAATAAAAATGCTTGTCAATTAAACAAAAATACTAGCTAACTCTTAAAGCAATCTTCATCACCTCTGACCTACAAACCTGAATTACCAACCCGATCGCAATCAATCTTTGATTAAACCCATGACTCCCAAAACTAAATCAAACTAGCTTCAATCCTCTGTAAATGTACTGATTCAAGATGACAACTTACGCCACTAATGATGAAAACCAACACACCTATGTATCATATTACCTTTTCCTTTATGTCAACACAAGAGTACTTCGCAACTACAACAAAATGCTGACCATATCTCTTTCCATGAATACAAGCTTCAAGCGATACTTAACCAAATAGAACTATGAGATAAAAAATTCCAATTCAAACCTCATTTTTTTCTAACTCACTTGACATCATGCAACAAATAACAACATATAATGAAGCCTTAGTAACATTTGCCAATACGAAATTCAACTTCCTGAGCTGACGAAAATAAGAAAAGTCTTATGTGAACACATACTAAAATCTCTCAAAGATCTGAATATTTTGCACAAGCTACTCATTATCAAACAAACTAAACAACCAAGCTAAGCACGCTTCTTAACCCATCAACTCAATTGTTTCCCACCATCAAAACAACATACGAAAAGAATTCATGTAATATATCGATAAACACTAGGAACTAACTCACATACACAAAATAATCTAAAATTCAGGTGCTCCAAATAATCACACTTTTACGAAATTTAATCTACAAAATACAGGTAAATTCAATCTGCAAAATATCAAATGTAAAACTTAAATTATTCACATAATCAGAATCTCGAGTGTGAAGAATCTAATAACTCAATAAATTAAAAATGAATAAATTCAAAGGGAATTGAATCAATTAACTCATTTGAATATGTACAGAAATGAATTCAAGGTACAAAATATGAAATTTAATAATCAAAGTGTGTATATAACCAAACCTGGAGTGAGGGAGACACTGGATGATCAAAGGCAAGTTCTTGAAAAATCAAAACTTTTGCGAGGCAATATGGTTCTTGATTTTAACCTTGATACACAAACACACAACATAATCAACTTTTTCATAGCTTGTCTTTGATACCAACAAATGTAACGCCCCATACCCGGTCCGAAAGTCAGACCCGGATACCTGAGCGTACATTAGGTTCCAGTCGTGTTAGACGTATCAGGATCCACATTATGCATATTTTACGGAAGAAAATAATTTAAAATTTATTAACATTCATCAACATATGACATTCAATGTAATTAACATGCAATCAAATTTTTAATTAAACATGCAAACACTACATTTAAACGCCTAAGGGTAATTTAGTCATTTCAGGTCACTTAATGAATCGTTAGTCACTTCACTCAATTAAGGTTACCACAATTTAAACATAATCACAATTGAGAAACATGAAAAGTTACATTCAAATCGAACATCAATTAGGGGCCTAATCGAACATACTCAATTTAGGAACCCAAAAGGTAAACTTTTCGAAATGTAAAAATAAACCAAAAATATGAAATTTAAGGTTTAAATGTGAAATTATTATTTTTATAGAGACATGTAACAAATTTCAACAAAATTCAAGTTGAAACCAATCTTTAATTGCAAAATCATGTTCTAGACCAAACTAAATATGTTTTAAAGTTTACGGGACATCCAAGGACTTAGGGAACACTTTAGTTATTTAATAAATGTAATTTTACCTATTTTATCGAGCAAAAAATGAAGGGGGCAGTCCTTTTTCGCAAGTATTGATCCTTTGCAAAACAGTGAGTTTGGGATCGATCATTTGGTAAAGGGGTCGATCATTTACCTTAAGGGATTGAGTTTTTTTTTAGAAAGAGATCGATCCTTTTTATGAAAAAATGCATAAGATGCATACTAATTTATATGAACATGCATCCAGTACATCATGCAATCAATCCTAAGGTCTATGAACATGCTTGGACACCCTTAATCCACTTAGAACATGTTATAATACATATGTAACATGCTTCTTAACATCATTTAACGTGACACACAAGTATTTATCATCCAAAGTAAACTATTGTAATAAAGTTAACTTAAATGCAAGTCACTTAACCATTTTGTGCATTATTAATCGTTTCATGCTTCCTAAGAGTCTCACTTGTTATGTCATCTTATTATAACTTGTCTAGATGCTTAAAACATGTATTAAAGGCATAAATCTTACTTTAACAAACTTAAGCATACTTAGTAATAAGGCACAACATGTAATCCAACATGAAACACATCATTTCATTATTCATTCAAGAGTCAAAACCTAATATAAGTCATTATGGGTCACTTATGCACTAGCAAGGGTCACAAGAACAAATCAACTTAAAGCTCAATTAAGGATCTCGTATTAACTCAAAATAAAACTAATATTCAAAATAAATTTACAAGAACTCCCTGGCTTTGATCACCACCAAATATCTTATCCCTCGAGCTCTCGAATCGAAAAAGTATTAAAAATAGTGTGAGCCATGAAACATAGTGAATGACTAAACATTCAAATATGTGCATTCCAAGGCTAAAGGAAAGCATACTTAAATGCCATGAAACTTACTTATTTTTACCTCAATGACCATACCTTAATGTCATGCTACATTGTTCACTTAATACATCATAATTACACACAAAATCCATATTATAATCATGCTTTACATAATCATATACCTTACAGCAAAACATATACACACATGCAATGTTTCCTTTTCGGCAAAGTCACATATTCCACATACTTTGTTTCAATTAAAGATCAATGGCCTTTGCTCAAAATACTATTTACTCATTGTATAAATGGACTCCATACAACTCCCATTTTATTTGCGAACTCATATTGATCCAAAACCATGAAATTGCGGAACAAAGTTCAACGCCCAACCTTACCCTATATTTTCCCGGAGCATAGCTCAATGTACCAACCGACCCTCGTATAACCCAATCACACACATATATAAAACACATAAAGTACTCTTTCCTATGTATGCCTTTCATATCCAATGGTCCCATTAAGAACAATAACTAATTAATCTGATTCACCAATAGCGGTTGTCAATGATGCATGGTTTTAACATATTGGTTCAAATACATTTTGAAACACACTTACGGATAATTGTCATGATCACCCACATATATGGACTGTGAGAAAGTTTAGCTTGTCCAATCACATATTCACATTATACACTTTCGTTTTAAGCACACATCAAAATTGATGATTATGATCAACTCACATATTCAGAATATATATAGATTTTCAGAAATCGCTTTCAAAATGATATGCATCATTTGCAACACAACACAATACATTCACATTCACATTACACAATTTCGATATATGAGGCATCGTACACAATTTGAAATAAATCATATTTCATATCAATTACACCTTTTCAATTCATATCCCATGAATCACAATCTTTTAATGTTCCATAACTCATACTCACCATGGCACAACATTTATACACTAACATTGATCACATGCTTCCATTACTAACTCATATTATACATGCTTCAATTCTCATGCTTGCATATAATGCTTGTTTCCAATGCATCTTGTTTCATAGTTAATACATCAAAACTCGTATGATTATCTCAGTCAATTATCAACAGCAGGTATAAAAAATTTAGAACCTAAAATTCAGAGTTCACACATACTAAACTTTCATTCAACATTTAACAAGTTTATCATAAGTGAATGGATAGCCACTTACCTCGATGGCGCAACAAAAAAATTCAAACCTAAATGCTAACCAAATGATCACCAACAATTAATGAACCATTTCCCCTAAACATACACATCTTATGCACTTTAGAAATCAATTAGCATGTCAACAATATCTAAAATAGAGAAAAAAATTTGCTTCTAAAACATAACAAAAATCAATCGATATATCAACAAATCTTACTGAAATCACTCTCCAAGTCTCCGATCCAATCAAAACTACTTTTTCCCAACAAGAACAAATCAAGAAAAACTAATATCAACATCTACTCTCATATATAAGCCCATCAATTGACATCAATTAACTTTAATTCCCGGATTTCCCAAAAATATCAAAATCAAGTATATTTTGAAGAATTCTTTATCCAAATCAAATGAGATTGAAAAACTGATTTAGTATGATAACAAAATCATAAAAAACCTTAATCAGTCCAAAAAAACCTTGAAAATGATAAAGAAAAATAACACATTAAATACCTTCGAAAATCACTTTTAATTCACAACTTCTCTTTAAAAATTGTTTAATTGAAATCATTAATCATATTTAATCATTAATCATTGAAAAATAAGAAGAACCAAGGAAGGAGCATTACGTTGCTGGAAAAGAAATAAAGGAGAAGATCAACAATGGCAACACCAAAATGATCATGAAGAATAGGCAAAGAAGAAAAGGAGAAGAACAATCTTGATTGAATAGAGAAAATCTATAAGAAAGGAGTAAAAATCAATAACAAAGGAATAAAAAATGAAGAAGAAGAGTTTCAACCATTAAAGAGAACATGAGAGAGTTTTGGGAGAAAAATACAAGAGTGTTTGGATGAGAGAAAATGAAAGGAATGATTAATGAAAACTAGAAATGAAAATAAGCAAATATTAAAAGAATGAATCAAGATGGAAAATTGGAAAAATGGAAATGAATAATACGATTAAGAAAGGAAGGGAAAACCATCCACAAAAGCCTTGGTAAAATAAGCTTCATAGATTTTCCATTTGTGACCTTTTACAATTTAGTCACTAAAAACACAATTTCCAATTTATTCAATTTTGTCACATTGTAAAATCAAATTATAAATTCCCAAAATAAAGATCAATAATTCAACTCCTTCAAATCATTTTAAAAATATTTATCAATTAAAAATGTCAATATTAATGTTTTTATCAAAAATCCAAAAATTACCCAACATCCGACCCAAAACTATTGAGTCAGATGTTGGGATGTTACAGATGGGCATAAGAAAATATACAGTGGTACAAAAATGGAGAATAATCGATCCTTTTGATGCCAAGTCTACTAGTCTACTGTCAGATAGTATTTGAAAATTAAAAAAACTAAAGAATGAGATAAAACGTCCAGTGTGCTTCTTACGGTGTATAAAACATTCAAATAAAATATTTCGGTAAACTTTTATTCATAAAACATGATTTTTAAAACATGAACACTACCCCCATCCGAACACCAAAATGTGTAGGTTTCCCTGAACCATACACCCATCTATACACCCGGTAAGTACTTTATGCTAATAGCATAAGGGCCTGTGGTAAGGTCTTAGCCAATGCATAAACCAAAGGAGATTGTGGTAAGGTCTTAGTAGCATAGTCTATGCCTCATATACTTTCTCCAATCATACCCCCAATGATAGTGAAAATAGTAATTTAGTTTACAAAACATAAAGTCATGCCAAATTTCATAATCATATACACAAATACGGTAACCAAAGATCATGTCAGAAATATATGAAAACCATATATCAAAAGTCAAAGCATACAGTAAAACAGATGCCATGCAGTCTGAATATTTAATATCATTAAAATTTTAAATTAATTCAAATAGATGGTCAAGGGAATCACGAGTACCTTTAAGAAAATATAATTCCATATCAATTACATAATCAAATCCCAAATAAATAGGCAAAAAATGCTAAAAATACTAAGCATTTTCATATTAATACGCTCAATTCAGGGCTTTTGGTTAAGAATTTGGTGAAATAGATCAAGAGGGAGGTTTTTATAAAAAGTCAACTTCGGTAAACGATCAAAGTCAACGCCGATAAATGGTTAACAGTCAACGGTGGTAGTCAAATGGGTCAACTCATCTCAGTATGGCACGAATTAGCTCGACGAGGTGCGACTCGACTCTACTGGACCGGTTCGGGTTGGGATGGTTCAGTTGAGTCGGTTTCATTTGGGTTTGGATTTGGGCTGACATGTGAACATCTATAGTTAGATACCAGTATGGATCAAGTCAAATCGGATAAGGAGGGTTGATACAGGTCAGTTGACCAGACACGGGTCAACAAGTCAGGTGGTCGGGTCTGATCTGGTCAGCAATTCGAGTTTAACTTGTTATTAGAAGCCCACCAGGTAGTGGACCTTCCCCATTCATAGCGGCGACACATGCGAGGTTTTAGGTGGATGAAAAAAATTTCTAAAAAATACTAAAAATCATTTTAAAGCATTTTAAATCACTTTCAAGGTTCAGTTTAGTTTGATGAGCGGCGGACAGCATGATTATGTTTTAATGGGAACCCGATGTTGCTCTTTCCTCCATACACCGGTGACGGAGACAACGTAACCACCACTTTTGGAATTGGGTTAGTTTAAGGACTCTAATGGTATGGACGGTGCACTAAACGGAGCAACGATTGGTGACAAATCAACGATTAATTATTCTTGGCTCAAAAAATTTAAGCAAAGAGAAAGTTGAAAAGAGAGCTTTTTAGGGTTTTTAAAAATGAAAAATGTGGTTTTAGGAGGGTTTTATAACCATCTAAATAAGGAAAAAGTGTAATTACACTATAGGTCATTTAGTTTTAAAACTTTCTAATTTTTGGACCCAAAATTAATTAAAATTTTATTTTGGTCTTTGAATTTCACTAAATTTAAATTTAGTCCTCATAATTAAATTATGAAAAATTTAACCACATAATTGGGGTGTGACAAGTCACCCCCTAAAAGTAATTTCGTCCTTAAAATTTACTCGGTCCGAATAGATGCGAGAACATAGCCTCTATTGACTTTGACGTCTCTTCATAAATCTCTATATGGCACCATCTATTAACTCAGTCAAACTCTACTAACTGAGCTTTGAGAATTTGAACTGTCACATAACTCTAAGTATTCTCAACCGAAATATCGAGACCCCTAGATACAGAATTTGATACAAAGGATGTGTAGAACCCAGATTAAATAAAGAAAAATATAGAACTGAACGGTACCTACAATCACATCAGGCTCATCGTAATCCTATCAACGTTTGGAAGCATATACCAACTCAGCTTGTCTAAACTTAGTCCGAGTTGTACCCCTACTCTAAGAAGGTCAGTCTCTACAAGCATACCCAAAACCTCTATGCTGATTGACCCCAACCTAGAGTCTAAATTATACTCTAAATACGAACGGGTGTTTGAACTGGTGTCTGAACAGTGGGAGCTGACTCTGGACAATCTCTTAAGAAATTGTCGTCAGACCAATAACTAAAACAAGTACCTATCTTTTTTTTGCGTTCTCCAAAATAATGCCTCCCATAGTACTCATAAGTGACAACCAATGGTGCTTTAGAAGAACCACCCTGACTAGAAATTGGAACTACCATAGTGGATGATGGTTCAGGTCTAGAAGACTTGTCCTACCTCTCTTGTTGGGACACAAAGAAACATCACTAGAACTAGAAGATCCCCTGAATCAATCATTATCCCTCTTACTCTCCATGCTCACTCGTTTCATCTCCTCAATAGTCTTTGCTATCTCTACAAAGGTATCAAAGTCCCTTTCCCGGTAGGTTGTAATTTGATCAATAATCTCATATCTCAATCCATTTTTAAACCTCAAGAACCAATCTAACTTAATGTATATAAACCCTAAAGCATAACGACTAAGTTTGATAAACTCAATCTCATAATCCATAACAGATATATCACCCTACTCCAAATTCTGAAACTCTTGATGTCGCTCCTATAAGTATCTTTATTAGATGTAGCGACTCTGTAAACGTCTCTTGAAAAGATCCCAAGTCAACTGATCAATTGGGATACTCTTGGAAATTGAATTCCACCATCTCATCGTTTTCTTCTTTAGCAAAGCTAGTGTTCCCTTCAACTTCTGATCGGGCCTCAGCTCTATCTCCTCTATAATCCTCTTGATATCCTCCGACTAGTACTCAACATCTATGGGAGGTCCCTTAGTAATGCCCTTAAATGGAAAAACTCCAGCAGCCACCAGAGATGTAGATATATCCACAACTGACATATTAGCATGAGCTCTAGCTGCCCTCTGAAACATGCGATAAACAACTTTGTTTATGGCACCCTGATCCATCTCATTATACTCATCCTCAGTGATGGGAGGGTTTCTCGCAGGTGTAACCAGATCCTCTCGAGAAGTAGACGGAAGGACACGTGGAGCAAGAGGATATCTAACTAATGGTAGGTCCTCTACATAAATAAAAAGTTGAGTTGCTTACCCATAACTTAAGTTAGATTGGCATCAGAAATCTCCAATACATTTAAAACTCGTAAAACAAGGTGACACGATGTTTGTAAATATCATAAAATATATTTTTACAATATAGTGTTTAGATTCATCCACAGTCCGAGTGTTTAAAACTGAAAGCTTTGATACCACCAAATGTGACCCCCTATACGGATATCAAACTACTAAACGAAATCATAAGGCAAAGTTGAAAGGCATGAGAAAACTATCCACGAACACAAATCATTTATCTAAATTCGAACTAATGGACCAAAGTAGGGAAAATCATCATGATAACAAAAAAATCATATTCATTAGTCGAGGCGACATCCAACCCTAATCGAAAAGATCTGTTAAACAACCGACAAAGAAGATTAAAAATATATCATAAAGTTATAGTTATTAAAAACTAAAAGAAAAAAGGAAAATAAAGATATAATATAAAGAAAGTAAAGAAAAAGAAAAAATGACGACAGTCGGCGACCAACACCTGGGTTAGTGTCGTCGCTTGCCAAAAAAGATAAAAAATTAATAGTATAATGATACTTCGTTTGGGAATTATTCTTCAAACTAGTTTTTCCAACGAGTTTTTGAAATTTAAAAGCATCGTTTCCAGTTGTCATAACTATTTTTCTAAATAATTAAATCTAAAAATAGTTATGACTTTATTTTAGGAAAATTGGATTTTTATTTAATTTTGAAAGTTGGAGTCACCATTGACCTTTGGGGTTAGGTGGGTTGAATACCTAAAAATGTCTTTTAAAGCAATTTTAAGGAAAATCATTTTAAAGACAAAAATTGGTCTGTGTTTACCAAAAATTCATTTTAAAGGGTTCGTGAGTCGAATACACGTGGGGAAGGGTAAGCACCCCTACAACATCCAAAATTGGTACATTCGATTATATGTTGTCTAAAATGGTTGAATTTTACAAATTTAAATTACGATTGTTTTATTTACTTGAATTTTGAAAAATGAGTGAATCTTTTCTAAAATATATGACTTGATAAAAATGATTTAATTCACTCGAATTTATTGAGGAAGGATTTTCCCTTACTACGTGAATCAACATAAATTGAAATCTAGTCATTTTAAACGTAATTTCGTTAACTCACGACGCAAGACAACATTGCCTTTAATTGTTTTAGAAAACAATAAATCAAATGCATGATTCAAGAATGCAACAATAATAAATGATGTGCGCACGGTAGATGAAATATCGAACATAATATGACAAATGAATAACTAAACTAAAAATAACAAGATAAAAATGCCATTGATATTTATTTATTTTTAAATAATTTCACTATATAACAAAATAAAGAAATACCTTTATTTAAAAAGAAATATATCTCATGTACTTTTAAAAATTATAGAAGATAAACAAATATTGAATAACCATCAAATTTATTTGAATAACCTTCATAAAGACATTCCAGGTTTTTGGAGGTCTTCCATAAGCTAGTTTAATAATTAACAAAAGTCTTATATCATTTTATAATATTAATGAATACACTAAATTTCGTCCTTATATATATATTTATATTATAAATTATATTATATATTTATTACATTTTTTCTTTTCTTTTCAGGGCCCAACAGCACCAGGCCCAAACCCACGTCAAAACCGTGTAGACTTAGGGTTTCCAGAAACCCTAAGCGCCGCATGCCCTCCCTCGATCTCATCCAGCGCCGTTCTGCTCAAGGATACCATGACCAAATTCCTTGATCCACAGCCCCCACGAGTCTTCGCCATACACGCCTCTATCCCATGCTTCTCGGCAACAGATCAACATCGTGGATGTTTAGGACACCAAAATAGCAAATAACAAGTGTTTTAGTCCAAACAAACCTCTTAAAATTCGGAACTAGAGATAGCATTATTATGTGTATAAATACCCATGTAATCAACAATATCTGGGGGTGGATACGATTTTACAAAAAGATTACACAAAAATTACCCAAGAACGTTAGCAGAGATACGAAAGGCAAAAGCAAGCATTTTTTTTTTGTAAGATTCCTCGGAAATAAATAAGAGAAGGTATCGTTTTTACCTTGTTCATTTGTATTTCACTCTTGCATGTTGATTCCTCCTCGCGATTTAGCTCGAAAATACCAAATAAAAAAATTTTGGCCGATGAACGGGAAAAGTTTCTGAGATCTATCTTTGTAGATCTAGCAATCCCGAGGCCCGATCAAAAAAAACTATTCGGATTTTTGGAAAACCAGAGGAAAAGAGCTTCGAAAAACAAAAAAAAAAGGTTTTGCCGCCGATGAACGGCGGGCGTCCCGTTCAGCGGCGGCGGCGAGGCGGCGCAAGGTGGCCATCGGCCGTTTTCTGGATTTCATGGTGGCCGTGTTCTTCAGTTGAAGAACACGGTTGAATGTGGAGAGGAAATGAGAGAGGGACGAGTATTCGGGCGAAAGAAGAAGAGAAAATGAAATAAAAAAACATTTGATCCGTTTATATCAGATCCGCGTTTTGCAATAAATTAGGGTAAACTACCCTTTTGGTCCCTCGCAGCTTTTAAAGAGTTATTTTGACCCCGAATTTGCTTTTGAATTGGTCTCTAATTCTGATTTTCTTTCACTTTAGCCACCTAACTTGTTTTTTGATTCAATTTAATACTTAAACTAACCTTTTTTTTATTTATTCCATATCATGTAATTATATATATCTATATACGTATTTTCTATATATTTCATCTATATACTTAGTGTTAATACATATATATTTTTAATTAACTTTTTTTATCTAGCTACTACATCTTATAATTTTATACGTTATTTATGTATTTTTTATTATTTACCAATCTTACTCATTTTATCTTATAATTATATTTCTATTAATATATTTTTTTTTTTTGCATTTACATATGTATATATATATATATATATATATATATATATTCATTTACCTATTATTGATATTTTTCCTTTTTAATACTTTAATATATATATTTCTTGTTTCATTCATTAATTATTTATTCCATTTTATTTTATTTATTTCCCCTTTTACTTTTTACTATTATTATTTATTTATTTATGTTATCATATTATATTTTTATTATTATATACGTATATGTATTACTCATTTTTTGACTCTTTATTTCTATATATCTTTTATGTATTTTTTATATTCTACATATATATATTTTATTTATTATTTTCATCATTATTATTTCATTACTATTTTTACTATTATAATTGTTATTTTTATTATATGTATATTACGCATATTTTTTTTTTCCTCTTTCTTTTTTTCATTTTCATTGCTTTATATTTTATTTTATTATGTGTATTTTTTTATCCATTTATATTTTATTATATTTTCTTCTTTTTCTTTATTTGTATTTTCGTTTTTTTCCTTTGCATATTTTATTTTATATTTAGTCATATTTCATTCTTTTTTTATACATTTTTTTATTGTTTCGTTTGTTCGCCCTATTTTTCTATTTTATTACTTCCATTACCTAACCTTTTCCTTGGCTTTTTGAGAGAACTTCAAACAATCAGTGGTAAGCAATTTGGATCAATATTTTACCTTTTAATTTAACTTTCAATTTTCTTAATTAAAGACAATTGGAAATTACACAGTACCGAAAGGGCAGTTCAAGGGTGCTAGCCCTTCCTTGACTGTAACCGACTCCCGAATCCGACACATCTCTGGTAAGACGCAGATCAGGTAAGAAATAGGGTATCCGATCAACCCATTTATTTTTAAATAAATGATCGGTGGCGACTCCAATCCCCATTTTCCTAAGTCGAAGCCCAATTCCGGGGCCCAACCGAAAGATGGTTCCGACAGCTTGGCGACTCCGCTGGGGACCCAGGTAAGTGAGTCAGGCTAAGGTAATTTCCAGTTGTCTTTTTAATGAAAAAGGGTAAGTTTGAACTTTAAGGTAACATTTCGATCCTTATTACTTACTTTTGGTTATATTTTTTCGAGTAAATAGTTGGACTGACCGTTTTCTAATGATTTCAGTTTTCCAAACTTTTTCATCCAAAGGCTCTATACCCGAGCTCCGAACCCTTTAAGTGGGGGTGAAAGCGACGCATTCGTGTGAATTTATTCACCGCATATGCCTAGCAAGTAGCCTTCGGGATTCATATACCTTATGTCTTCGTGTGAATTTATTCTCCGCATAGACATAAGGGAATGTGTCCCCTCGAGTTTAACTTAGTCCACACAAGCCTGTGATGGGTTTAGGACTAAGGGTCTGGTAAGCCCAAGGGGGCACCAGCAAGGAGAACTCAGGTACCGTTTTTAGAACCTAAACCAGGAGACTTCGAAGAAATAGAGCCTACCCCAAAACCACATTCCAAAACCTAGGACAATTGTTTCCTAACCATTTGTTTTTTCTTATGTTTTTATTGCCATTTATTTCTTGTTATTTTTATTTATTTCCATTTATTTTTATTTTACTAACCATTTGCCTTTATGTTTGTTTTTAGCATTTGCATCATAACAAGAGACCATTGATCCCTAAAAAGACGTTCATTACGCACAAAATAATCTGAATTAATGGATAAAGGTGTTGTAATACAAGAGATTAAAAACCCTGAGGTACGACTATGGTCCGAGAAGACTCAGAAGGAAAAGGGAGACAGTCTTCAAGACAGCTATGTGTCAGAGCTGGTTAGCTACGCCTCGATCAGCCTAAAGCAGAATGACGTACAAGAGCTCCGGGACATCTGGGACTGTTGGAAGAATGAGGTAAAACAGAAGTTCAGCCAACGATACGGTGATGTTGCACTTCTGCTTCATGTTAAGATTGATGAGCCCTTAATTAGAGCCTTGGTTCAATTCTGGAACCCGGGATACAGTTGCTTCACCTTTAACCGGGAAGACATGGTGCCCACCATAGAAGAGTACACTACACTGCTGCATTGTGAAAACATCAAACTCGAGCGGGCCTACCTTAAGCACATTAAAAGTCAACCTTTCAAAAATACACTAGCTAAGGTTGCCGGAGTTGATGAAAAATGGGTAACTGACCGAGCTCGATGTAAGGGTAGTGGAGAAGGAATCGCTTGGCTTCATATCAAACAACTAATGAAGCACCATCCTGATGAGTGGAAGACAATAGACCTGTTTGCATTAGGTCTGTATGGTCTAATTTTATTCCCAAAGACCTTGGGATACATCGATGCCACCGTAGTGGAGCTATTCGAACAACTCTCGAGAAGAGTCAATCCAGCACCAGCCATCTTGGCTGAGACCTTTCGATCTCTCAATCATTGCCGAAGAACTGGCGGAGGAAGATTCACCGGGTGCATTCAGCTCCTTCAAGTCTGGATTCACAGCCACTTCTGGAAGACTGACGGGGTTGCCTACCGCCGTTTCAGCACCACCTATTCACCTCTAGGTGAATTTATTACCTTAAAATGGCATGAAGGCGCCTCGAAAGAAAAATGGATGAAGGTCTTTACGCATCTTCAAGACCGAGATATTGTTTGGAGAGCCCCTTGGTTATTCCTCAGTGATGTTCTTTTTCGATGTGGTGACTCCGACACTGTGACCTTACTTGGACTTTGGGGAGCAGTCGGGTATGCTCCGCTATTAGCACTTAGACAATATGGAGCACGTCAGTTTGTCCCAGCAATATGCGGGTTAGCTAGGTCAGAGTTTGAGTATCACGGCGACAGCTATAAGAAAATGATCAAAGAAGTAGCCGATTCGTGGAGGAAAGTATTCCGGATGGATGTTGTAGCTACCAGAAGTATGCTCACTCCAGATTATGTGGAGTGGCGAAGATTGAGAAAGAATGACAATATCCCTGTGCCAGACTGTGATGACACTCGGACCATGGAGGAACATCTCAGGCATGTCCCTTCTGAACTAGAGATAGCTAAGACCGAGTTTGAAGCCGTGAATAATGAGCTGAAGCAAAGGATAAAGGAACTTGAAGCTGAACGTTATCAGTGGAAGCTTGATGCTGACTTTCAGAAAGATCGGGCAGAAAAACTGGAAAAAGAACAAAAAAGAGTCCGTTTTGAGCTCGAAGACTTGAGAAAGGGGTATCAAGATAAGGTCAAGGATAACTCCAAGTTGAAGGTAACCTCTGAATACTGGAAAGACAAAGCCCATAGCCTAAAAAGGAAGTTCGAGGGGCCTGATGAGAGAGCTTGGAAAGAACAAACAAAGACTGCCCAAAGACGCTTGGCAGATAGTCAATATCAAAACCAACGCTTGAGAGTTCGGGTAGCTGACTTAGAGAAACAGCATGAGAAAGATGGCAAGACGATAGCTGAGTTAGAAGCTATTATAGATGGGTTCAACAGGCAAGCAAACGAGCTTCAGATGGTGCCCTTCGACGGAGGACTACAATGGCGTTTCCGTTGGGAACAAGCACAACGAAGGGTGAGGGCCCGAGACGCAACCATCCGAGATTTCCTGGATCAAGTGCAAAAAGCAGCCCGTCATCTTCACGGCCTAGCAAGGGAAGCTGGTGTGGTTCGACAAGGCATTCAACCAGTGACAGATGAAGGCAGAAGACTTGTCAACCTACTGGAAGCTGTTCGGGGTCTAGAGGATTTAGTCCGAATGTACCTTTAATCTGTCTTTATGTCTCTAAAAAGATAAAACATTTTTGTCTGAATAAGGATTATTTATAATAATGAACACTTTTCTGGATCAATGCCTCCAATTGCATACATCATACATTGCATTTCTTGCATTTTATATTTCATGTTTGTTTATTTTATATTTTCCATGTTTTTACATTCATATTAACTAACAGAACATGTCTCAGACACCGAGCTTACCACCGCAAGCATCAGATACACATCACCCGCACAATACCCGAGCAAAAAAGAGACAAATGGAAGCCAGAATGGAGAAGATCGAAGAACACATGGCAAGACTTCAAAAGGAGCTAGAAGATAAGATGGCTCAGAACAGTGAAAGTACTCTTGAGTCCATCAAGAAAAATCAGGAGTCCTTGGTCGACCAAATCGTAGCCAAGTTGTCAGGTCTACAGCAAGCTAGTGCATCAGGGGGCATCTCTTCCGAGGGGGTGGCCATACCACCAACCCCGCAAGTGGTTCTCTCACCCGGAATATTACCCGGGGACGCATCTGCTACTAAAGGGAAAGCAGCACTACCCGGGGACTCATTCGCTACCAAAGCGAAAGTTTCACCTGCTGTGAAGATACAAACTTCTACAATCATCCCTGATGATCATCCGGATGATTATAATGTCCCAGACTTTGACGAGGAAGATAAAGCCAAAAAGATGGAAGAAAAGATAAAAATATTAGAAGATCAAATAAAGATGGTCCAGGGAGACCATGATTATTATGGAGTGGACGCAATGGAGCTAAGCCTAGTTCCAGACTTGGTGCTTCCACCAAAGTTTAAAATTCCTGAGTTTGAGAAGTTCGACGGGAACAGTTGCCCTTCAGCCCATATCACTATGTTCTGTCGAAAGATGACAGGATATGGAGGGAATGATCAACTCCTGATCCATTGTTTTCAGGAGAGCCTGTCCGGTTCAGCTATTCGGTGGTACAACCAGCTTAGCCGAACTCATATCAAGACGTGGAAAGACTTAGCCAAGTCTTTCCTGGAGCAGTATAAACATATCAACGATATGAGACCAGACCGGGTCATGTTACAAAGCCTGGAGAAGAAACACAATGAGAGTTTCCGACAGTACGCACAGAGATGGAGGGATTTATCTGTGCAAGTTCATCCACCTTTGGATGAAAAGGAAACTAGAAAGCTGTTTGTACAGACCCTGAAGGCACCTTACTTCGGGCATTTGGTAGCAATCACGTCGGGGAGTTTTTCAGATTTAGTCATGGCCGGCGAAATGATCGAGTTGGCCATTAAACAAGGAAAGATTGAGGGAGGAGACTCCAGTAAAAAGCCTCCCACGAAAAACAAGGAGCGAGAGATCAACAATGTGAACACCTACAACGTCAACAAGGGGGTTACGATCTCAAGCTCAAATTCCACAGCAGCTGTACCATCCGGTACTTCTAGACAGAACCAGAGAGAACCGAGAAGAGAAAGGGAAAGGGAGCAGTTTGACCCCATTCCCATGACGTATAAAGAATTATACCAACAGCTCTTCGACACTCATGCAGTGTCGCCTTATCCTATGAATCCAATAAATCCCCCTTACCCGAAATGGTATGACGAGAGCGCTCATTGCGAATACCATGGCGGTGTGCAGGGGCATTCGATTGAAAGTTGTCTCGCATTCAAGAGACTTGTGCAAAGAATGAGAAACAAGAATTGGATCACTTTCAACTCCGGAGCACCAAACGTCGCTCAGAATCCCTTGCCCAATCATCAGGAGACAGGAATCAATGCCATTACTACTGAAAGGGGAAGGAGAATTAAATCGAGTGTTTCGGAAATCAAATCTCCTTTGGCTTGGGTATGGAGCCAAATGGTAAAGGCAGGATTCCTTGCACCATATTCAGATACGATAGAAAATGAAGATGGTAACCATTGTTGTTACCACAATAAAGAAGGGCATAAAGTGCAAGATTGCCCAGAATTTAGATTGTTAGTCCAGCTCACGATGGATCGAAAGGAGTTGGAATTTTACGAAGACATTCAAGATTCTTGGGAAGCAGATGTTTGTGCCACCGGAGAATCATCAGATAGAAAATTTGGTAGGGGTAGTCCTTTGATAATTACCCCTAAGGCAAGCATGATAGTGACAACACCAGCCAAGGTGGTAATCTCCGCACCGCGGCCTTTTCAATATAAGGACAATCGGCAAGTGCCATGGAAGTACGAGTGTCAGGTGAGCACTTCCGGAGGAGGTAATAGTAAAGTGGGGCAAAGACCACTGGAGCCATTCAAAGAAGATGTGCTAGTCGTCAATGAACCTATAAAGGAGGAAGAAGCTAAAGAGTTCCTCAAGATCTTGAAGCACAGCGAGTACAACATTGTAGAACAACTCCACAACTTACCTACACGTACTTCAATGCTAGCACTATTTTTAAGCTCGGAAGCACACCGAGAAGCGTTGTTGAATGTCCTTAATCAAACGTTCGTGCCACAAGACATACCAGTCAGCAAGATGGATCGACTGGTGAACAATATTCAAGCTGATAATCTCATCTCGTTTTCAGATGATGAGATTCCATCCGGAGGAAGAGGCCGAACAAAGGCGTTACATATTACTACCTACTGTAAGGGGCACGCTTTACCAAGCGTCTTAATCGATAATGGTTCAGCCCTGAACGTGATGCCTTCGATTACATTGAAGAGGCTACCAATAGATACCTCTCATATGAGGGCTTGTCAGAATGTGGTCCGAGCATTTGATGGGACCAAAAGAGAGGTAATCGGAAAGATTGAGGTACCATTGACCATCGGACCAGTCACCTATGATGTTGAGTTCCTTGTGATGGATATCATGCCGTCCTATAGCTGTCTCTTGGGAAGGCCGTGGATTCATCAAGCAGGTGCAGTACCCTCCACGTTGCACCAGAAAGTTAAATTTTTCATTGATGGGGCCTTAGTAATTGTCAACGCTGAGGAAGATATCGTAGCAAGCGTGACCACAGAGGCTCCATACATCGAAGTAGGCGAGGAAGCGGTAGAATGTTCGTTCCGTTCCCTGGAATTTGTGAATGCCACATTCGTGGCAGAAGGAAAAAGAATCCCAAGACCTCGACTCTCCAAATGCACAAGGATGGAGATCAAGCAAACCCTAGGCCGAGGCGCAAGAACCGGGAGAGGTTTTGGGAAATATTTGCAAGGAATGATCAACCATGTCCGTCCTATCCCAAAATTAGACCAATTTGGGCTCGGTTTTCAGCCCGGTTATCATGAAAAGAGAAAGGAAATTCAAAAGAACCGGAAGAGAAGGATAGCCAGATTGACTGGAAACGAACTCCAATGGAAGCCTATGACATTCCCGCCGCTCTTCAGAACATTCAAGTCAGGTGGTTATGTGTTTGAGACCACCATGTCCGAGTTACAAACGGCTCTGGAAGATCTGAATGTTAATGCCGTGACCACAGAAGATGTTGACAACGGAGATAGATCCGGGATATGCCTTCTGCCACATGGGTTCGTGCCTAGCAGTTGGTCGGTGGAAGAACTACCTGTGGTTTACAAGAATCTTTCAGAGTAATATTCGAACTATCCCTATTTGCCTATACCCGGGGCAATAGGTGATCTTTTGTAAGGGTGAATAAATGTTTTGTTTAAGTTTAATAAAGGATGCATTTTTCTTTTCTATGGCAAACAAATTTTTCTTTTATTTATTATCTATCTCCCTCATTCCAGTACTTCATTTCCAGTTACTCTCGAAGTTAGTTCTTGACCATTCCGTGTGGGATATTATCCTCTCACACATACACATCTTCCTCCTTTCAGGTTCCCAGATAACGATAATGTGGGCACTAATGACCCTGATCCGGAGGTGGATTTTGAATCAACCATTTGTCTTGGGGAATTTGAAGAATGCGATAATGAAGAAGAGTACAACTTGCCTACCGAATTGTTGAGAATGATAGAAAAAGAAGAAAAGCAAATACTGCCACATGAGGAGGCGATCGAAATCTTAAATTTGGGCACTGAGGAAGATCGAAAAGAGGTTAAAATCGGCACAACTCTTTCGACTGAAGCAAGAAAAAACCTGATAGCCTTACTTCAGGAGTACGAAGATGTGTTTGCTTAGTCTTATCAAGACATGCCGGGACTAGACACAGATATGGTAGTTCACAAACTGCCAATCAAACCAGAATTCAAACCAGTGCAGCAAAAACTGAGAAGAATGCGACCAGAAATGCTCCTTAAGATCAAGGAGGAAATCAAGAAGCAATTTGATGCCGGTTTTCTCCAAGTAGCCAAATACCCTGAATGGGTGGCCAACATAGTGCCTGTGCCGAAGAAGGACGGGAAAGTACGCATGTGTGTCGATTACCGGGACCTTAATAAGGCCAGTCCCAAGGACAACTTTCCTCTGCCACACATAGACACTCTGGTGGACAACACGGCCGGGAACGCCTACTTTTCATTCATGGATGGATTTTCGGGGTACAATCAGATCAAGATGCATCCCGAAGACATGGAGAAGACCACTTTCGTCACAATGTGGGGAACTTTCTGTTACAAAGTGATGCCCTTCGGATTAAAGAATGCTGGGGCAACATATCAGAGAGCTATGGTGACCTTGTTCCACGACATGATGCACAAAGAAATCGAGGTTTATGTCGACGACATGATTGTCAAGGCACAGACTGAGAATGAACATGTCGAGAATTTGAGAAAGCTCTTCCAGAGATTGAGAAAATTTCAGTTACGGCTGAATCCTAGCAAGTGCACCTTCGGGGTGACATCCGGGAAGCTATTAGGCTTTGTAGTCAGTAGAAAAGGCATCGAGGTTGACCCTGATAAAGTCAAGGCTATCCAGAGTCTACCTCCACCACAAACACAAAAGGAGGTCCGAGGTTTTTTAGGAAGATTGAATTACATAGCTCGGTTTATATCTCAGTTAACCGACAAGTGTGATCCAATCTTTCGCCTTCTTCGAAAAAATAGCCCTGGGGCATGGGATGAAAACTGTCAGATTGCATTCGAGAAGGTAAAAGAGTACTTATCTCGCACTCCTTTCCTGATGTCCCCTATCCCAGGAAAACCTCTATTCTTGTATCTCTCCATATTCGAGAACTCCATGGGGTGTGTTCTGGGTCAACACGATGAGTCTGGGAAGAAGGAAAAAGCCATCTACTACTTAAGCAAGAAGTTCACCGATTGCGAGGTCCGATATCCTCCTATTGAGAAGGTTTGTTGTGCCCTGGTCTGGGCTACAAAAAGACTTCGACAATACATGTTATATCACACCACTTGGCTGATTTCCAAGTTAGACCCACTAAAATACATGATGGGAGTACCTGCTCTATCCGGAAGGTTAGCCCGATGGCAGATGCTTTTGTCTGAATTTGACATCGAATACGTGAGCCAAAAAGCGGTAAAAGGCAGCGCCATATCCGATTTTTTGGCAAGCAGAACTGATGAGAGCTATGAGCCGCTGGATTTTGATTTCCCAGACGAGGACTTAATGGCCATATCTTTAGAGGAAGCAAGCATTTCGGCGGACAGTTCCTGGAGAATGCACTTCGATGGGGCATCAAATGCACTAGGACATGGCATCGGGGCAATTCTAGTCTCCCCAGAAGGGAGTCACCACCCATTTACCAGCAGACTGAACTTTGATTGTACCAATAACATGGCAGAATATGAAGCCTGTGTCTTGGGAATTCGGGCTGCACTAGGGCAAAATATAAAGACTTTACGGGTGTATGGAGACTCAGCCTTAGTAGTCTATCAGCTCCGAGGAGAGTGGGAAACCAAGGATATAAAGCTGTTAGAGTACCGAAAACTAGTGTTGGATCTGCTCGAAGAGTTCGACGAAGTCACCTTCCACTACGTGCCTAGAGAAGAAAATCAAATGGCTGACGCTTTAGCTACCTTGGCAGCCACATTCAAGGCTGGCGGGGAGTCTGAAATGATGCCAATTAACATGCAGTCATACGAGTACCCAGCTCATTGTTACCAAATTGAAGAAGTGAAAGACACTAAACCTTGGTACTACGACATTCTGCAGTATATCAAGCATCAGAGTTATCCAGAAAAAACCACTGAAATCGAGAAGAGAACCCTTAGAAGGTTGGCAGCTGGATATGTCCTTGACAGAGAGGTTTTATACAAGAAAAGCCATAACCAAGTTCTGTTAAGGTGCGTCGATGCCGAAGAGGCAAAAATGATAGTGGAAGAAGTACATGATGGGGTTTGTGGAGCACATGCAAATGGGCATATGATGTCAAGACAAATAATGAGATGCGGATATTTTTGGTCCACACTGGAAAGTGATTGCATCAACTATGCTAGGAGATGTCATAAATGTCAGATTTATGGAGACAAGATAAATGTTCCACCCCATCCACTTCATGTAATGACGTCACCATGGCCTTTTTCCGTGTGGGGCATGGACGTTATCGGGCAAATCCATCCGAAGGCTTCGAATGGTCACCGTTTTATTCTCGTAGCAATTGATTATTTCACGAAATGGGTAGAGGCCGCGTCATACGCCAGTGTCACTCAATCCACTATTTGCAAGTTTCTGAAGAAAGAAATTATATGTCGGTATGGTCTACCTGAAAGGATTATCACCGATAACGCAACAAACTTGAACAACAAGATGATGAGTGCTGCTTACGAACAGTTCAACATAAAACATCACAATTCCACTGCTTACAGACCAAAGATGAACGGAGCAGTAGAGGCAGCAAACAAAAATATTAAGAAGATAGTGGAGAAAACAACTGAAACCTACAAAGACTGGCATGAGAAGTTGCCTTTTGCTTTGTTCGCCTATCGAACCTAGGTACGTACATCGACTGGGGCAACTCCATTTTCACTAGTCTATGGAATGGAAGCATTGCTACCCATTGAAGTCGAGATTCCGTCTCTCAGGGTCTTGTCAGAAGTCAAACTAGATGATGCAGAGTGGGCACAATCCAGATATGATCAGCTTAATCTGATAGATGAAACAAGACTGAAAGCCATTCATCATGGTCAAATCTATCAGAAACGAATGATCCGAGCACACGACAAAAAGGTGCGCCCGAGAATATTCCGTGAGGGGGATCTAGTGCTAAAAAGAATTTGGCCAGTCCAGAAAGATTTCCGAGGAAAATGGACGCCAAATTGGGAAGGACCTTATGTCGTGAAGAAGGCTTTCTCCGGAGGAGCCCTTATCCTGGCTGAAATGGACGGACCTGAGCTGCCACATCCCATTAACTCGGACGCAGTCAAGAAATACTTCGCTTAGGATGAAAACCCGAGAGGGCGTCCTAAGTTGAAAAAAAAAATGAAAAAAGAAAAAAAAAAAAAAAAAAAAACGTTTGGGGTGAAAACCCGAAAGGGCGCCCTAAATTGGAAAAAAGAAAAAAGGAAAAAGAAGAGAAAATAAGGTGGGTTCAAGATGAAAACCCGCAAAGGGCGTCTTGCAACTAAGGATGGGTCCAAGTTGAAAACCCGGAAAAGGCGATTTGGTTATCAACGGTGGAAACATCCCGGCACATGAATCTTCCACGAACTCAACAAATCGGAGAAATGTTGCACCCTCCCAAACGTTGTCGCATTTTCAAAGATCCTTTTGCAAAGGCTGCATTGAAAGTCACCAAACGGCTTTTCAACTCAGAAGTGCCCACGTTATCGAGGTCTAAGACATTCATTTACACATCATTGTGTATTCGTTTTCTAGAATGTTTGCCATGTATTATTTGTTCTTCTCCTCCCTTATGAATAAAGACCATCTTTCCTCCAATACCTTTTGAGCATCTTGAATTAGATTTAAACCTAATGGTTTATTTATTTTTATGAAAGATAATCACATATTGTTGTACAAAGATTCATTGAAAAGTACAGGTACTCAGAAGCCGATCAAGGCTCATGCACATGCTTGAGATGGTTGAGGGGCATCTTCAAAAAAAAAAAAAAAAATCATCAAACATTTGAAGAATTTAAGATCAGAGATCGGAACTTCAAGCTCAAGAGTCAACAACGACAGGCCACCGGAGATCGAGATTACTCTCCAGAGCTCAGAATAACATATGTTGCATATGCATTTTAGGCATACCTAAGAGCATGACATCCATAACATCACATATATGCATATCTTTGCAGGTTTTACCCAGAGCCAATTTCAACTTCACAACGAAGGATATTGGACTCCAGATAACGCAAGTTCAACTTCACGACGAAGGGACCGCTGGTTGTCAACAAACATTTCTCAATTTCAGAGCCAATTTCAACTTCACAACGAAGGATATTGGACTCCAGACAACGCAAGTTCAACTTCACGACGAAGGGACCGCTGGTTATCAACAAACATTTCTCAATTTCAGAGCCAATTTCAACTTCACAACGAAGGATATTGGACTCCATACAACGCAAGTTCAACTTCACGACGAAGGGACCGCTGGTTGTCAACAAACATTTCTCAATTTCAGAGCCAATTTCAACTTCACAACGAAGGATATTGGACTCCAGACAACACAAGTTCAACTTCAAGACGAAGGGACCGCTGGTTGTCAACAAACATTTCTCAAATTCAGAGCTAATTTCAACTTCACAACGAAGGATATTGGACTCCAGACAACGCAAGTTCAACTTCATGACGAAGGGACCGCTGGTTGTCAACAAACATTTCTCAAATTCAGAGCCAATTTCAACTTCACAACGAAGGATATTGGACTCCAGGCAACGCAAGTTCAACTTCATGACGAAGGGACCGCTGGTTGTCAATAAACAATTACCCAATTTCAGCTTCACAACGAAGTATCTTTGGCTAGAAGATGATCCATGAGCTACCTCCAGAACTCTGAGTTCGATTTCAACTTCACGAGTTCGATTTCAATTTCACGACGAAGGATTCAGGCTCAGAATCTTCCAGTTTTAACTCAACCTCACGATGAGGGAGTCATCTCGTGTTTTAAAAACCAGTCTCAACATCGAATTTCAACTCTACGACAGAGGATATTCGATGTGGACGAAATTTATGTCTTTTAATCTTTGCTCTATTTTCGTTACACGACAATGAGCAAAGAGGGGCAGCTGAATACACTAAATTTCGTCCTTATATATATATTTATATTATAAATTATATTATATATTTATTACATTTTTTCTTTTCTTTTCAGGGCCCAACAGCACCAGGCCCAAACCCACGTCAAAACCGTGTAGACTTAGGGTTTCCAGAAACCCTAAGCGCCGCATGCCCTCCCTCGATCTCATCCAGCGCCGTTCTGCTCAAGGATACCATGACCAAATTCCTTGATCCACAGCCCCCACGAGTCTTCGCCATACACGCCTCTATCCCATGCTTCTCGGCAACAGATCAACATCGTGGATGTTTAGGACACCAAAATAGCAAATAACAAGTGTTTTAGTCCAAACAAACCTCTTAAAATTCGGAACTAGAGATAGCATTATTATGTGTATAAATACCCATGTAATCAACAATATCTGGGGGTGGATACGATTTTACAAAAAGATTACACGAAAATTACCCAAGAACGTTAGCAGAGATACGAAAGGCAAAAGCAAGCATTTTTTTTTGTAAGATTCCTCGGAAATAAATAAGAGAAGGTATCGTTTTTACCTTGTTCATTTGTATTTCACTCTTGCATGTTGATTCCTCCTCGCGATTTAGCTCGAAAATACCAAATAAAAAAATTTTGGCCGATGAACGGGAAAAGTTTCTGAGATCTATCTTTGTAGATCTAGCAATCCCGAGGCCCGATCAAAAAAAACTATTCGGATTTTTGGAAAACCAGAGGAAAAGAGCTTCGAAAAACAAAAAAAAAGGTTTTGCCGCCGATGAATGGCGGCCGTCCCGTTCAGCGGCGGCGGCGAGGCGGCGCAAGGTGGCCATCGGCCGTTTTCTGGATTTCATGGTGGCCGTGTTCTTCAGTTGAAGAACATGGTTGAATGTGGAGAGGAAATGAGAGAGGGACGAGTATTCGGGCGAAAGAAGAAGAGAAAATGAAATAAAAAAACATTTGATCCGTTTATATCAGATCCGCGTTTTGCAATAAATTAGGGTAAACTACCCTTTTGGTCCCTCGCAGCTTTTAAAGAGTTATTTTGACCCCGAATTTGCTTTTGAATTGGTCTCTAATTCTGATTTTCTTTCACTTTAGCCACCTAACTTGTTTTTTGATTCAATTTAATACTTATACTAACCTTTTTTTTATTTATTCCATATCATGTAATTATATATATCTATATAAGTATTTTCTATATATTTCATCTATATACTTAGTGTTAATACATATATATTATTTTAATTAACTTTTTTTTATCTAGCTACTACATCTTATAATTTTATACGTTATTTATGTATTTTTTATTATTTACCAATCTTACTCATTTTATCTTATAATTATATTTCTATTAATATATATTTTTTTTTGCATTTACATATGTATATACATATATATATATATATATATTCATTTTACCTATTATTGATATTTTTCCTTTTTAATACTTTAATATATATATTTCTTGTTTCATTCATTAATTATTTATTCCATTTTTATTTTATTTATTTCCCCTTTTACTTTTTACTATTATTATTATTTATTTATTTATGCTATCATATTATATTTTTTATTATTATATACGTATATGTATTACTCATTTTTTGACTCTTTATTTCTATATATCTTTTATGTATTTTTTATATTCTACATATATATATATTTTATTTATTATTTTCATCATTATTATTTCATTACTATTTTTACTATTATAATTGTTATTTTTATTATATGTATATTACGCATATTTTTTTTTCCTCTTTCTTTTTTTCATTTTCATTGCTTTATATTTTATTTTATTATGTGTATTTTTTTATCCATTTATATTTTATTATATTTTCTTCTTTTTCTTTATTTGTATTTTCGTTTTTTTCCTTTGCATATTTTATTTTATATTTAGTCATATTTCATTCTTTTTTTATACATTTTTTTTATTGTTTCGTTTGTTCGCCCTATTTTTCTATTTTATTACTTCCATTACCTAACCTTTTCCTTGGCTTTTTGAGAGAACTTCAAACAATCAGTGGTAAGCAATTTGGATCAATATTTTACCTTTTAATTTAACTTTCAATTTTCTTAATTAAAGACAACTGGAAATTACACAGTACCGAAAGGGCAGTTCAAGGGTGCTAGCCCTTCCTTGACTGTAACCGACTCCCGAATCCGACACATCTCTGGTAAGACGCAGATCAGGTAAGAAATAGGGTATCCGATCAACCCATTTATTTTTAAATAAATGATCGGTGGCGACTCCAATCCCCATTTTCCTAAGTCGAAGCCCAATTCCGGGGCCCAACCGAAAGATGGTTCCGACAATTAATAATAACACATTTTCATTAAAAACAATTTCACAATACAACACTAAAAAAATATCCTTTTTTATCAATATATAAATAAATACATAAATTTTCTCAAATATACATGTATAAATATATTACATATTTAATACTACACATCTATAAATATTTAAAATGCCACTTTAAATAATATATATTTATTACCATATTATACACACAGAAAAAACAAATAGACCTAGAATATAGCTACATGAAAAGGTATATACGACTATATATATAAATATATAACCTAAAATATAGGCATTAAAATAGAAAGACATAATTAATAGGAAGTCAAAATAATTTAAATAGGAAATGCATACTAAAGAGCAAGAATATGTTCATTCACACACATACCATATATATTAATATATCTCGTAAGGAAATATTGAGTATTTATGTTAATAAGAATAAAACATACCATAAATATACTGTGAAAAAAATATTTATATATACATATATAGTACATGGACTAAATCGAAGCAACTATCAAAGTGTATGATAATATTGGTGTATTTACCCTTTTATATCATGAAATAACTAACATACATGATTATGAAAATGATAATGAAACAATGCTAGAAGGACCCAAAGCATAAATACAACAACTTCAAATACATGCAAATGAAAGGACTAAAATAAAATAACCACAAATTAAAAATGGAAAAGTAGCAATTAAACCATATCTCAATAGTAAACCGAATAAGGACCAAAATGTAACAGTACTAAACTTGAAAGCTTGGAAAAAAAGATAAGCTTATATTTAGTGACTGAAATGAAACTTTATGAAACCAAAGTGACCCCTCGCATAGTTAGACCATGCGCCAACTTTCAGCAATCTTTAACCCAAAACGGTGTCATTTTGAGGGGTTTAAATACCCAATTATAATAAAAAAAATCCTTAGCTCTATTCATTTTCACCATGCATCGTTTCTGTTCTCTACTCTCTATTTCCTTTTTTTTATCTCTCTCTATCGAGAGAGGGAGTGAAATCCTCTCCGACCACCTTACAAATAGCCCCGACTAGGGTTCGGTGACCCTCTCTCTTCAACACCTAAACCACCAACACCAAATACACCCGACCTTTTTTACAATATCTCAAATAAAAAAGCACAAAAGAAAAAAAAATACTACCTATGTTACTCAAAAATTTGTTCCTACACTGGTGAAACAAGGTTAACCCGAGAGGTATGGTTCTAACTTCTTTTTTGAATGATTTTTGTTCTCTCTTTTTGTTTCTATTTTCTCTCTTTTTTCTCTCTCCCTGTTCTCTCTCTATTTTTCTTCTGATGTTGCATGTCCATTTTATGCCTCTTGGGTTGGTAATAATTAGTGGAACACGGAGCCTTGTAGTAGGGCATAATTTCCCTAGTTTCAGCAGTTAACAATCTCTGATTTTCCTCGAGATTCCTTTTTGTACAAATGCATTTTTATATATTTTTATTGATTTTGGTCCTTTGTTTGATTGACTGGTGATGGATGGCTACAACGACAGTATCGGTAAGTATCAGAAGCAGCGGTGACAGAAACTATCAGAAACGATAATGGCGTAGTAAGTCTAGGGTTTGAGAAACCCTATATCTCTTCTCATCTGGACCGTTGGATTAAGCACAGATCTAAGGGTTGTGATCAACGTCGACTGGAGGAAAATTATGAAACCCTAATTTACTAGGTTATCATTCTTGGGCCTGCTGATCTAGGCTAGTTTTTGGGCCACCAATTTGGTCTTGCAATTAATTGGGATTAGGTTTGTAATTGGGCCAGTTGAGTGATGTAATTTAGGTTAGGTCTATTGTAATTTGACCTACAAAAGATGTAATTAATATTAGTAATAATATAATAAAATAATAACTAATAGTAATAATAATTCTCATATAAAAACAAGTGTCAACATTTATCCCTCTTTGCCCATTCATGTGCTAACAAGAATAGGGAAAAGGCAAAAGACAATGAGTTTTTATCTGATTCTGTCTTTTCTTTGAAAATTAATGTTGGAAACGACATTGCTCATCCATATTGAAGAGATCTGGCCGCTTTCAGGTGATTTGTTTGCTGCAGATAGCATTGTTCCTTCTCATTGAGGAAGTCAGGTCAAAATGGAGATAATTTTGTGTTGAAGATGACATTGTTCATCCACGTTGAAGAGATTTGGCAGCTTTTGGGTGATTTATTGCTTCGCATTGAAGAAATCTAGCCTCTTAAAAATGACACTACTCATTCGCATTGAAAAGTTTTGGTTGTTTTTTGGTGAATGTTTAGCTTCTCTACACGAAAAAGACAAGTTGAAGAAGGGCATCACTAAAAAGTTCACTACTTTCCGCGAGAAATTTAAGAAGAACAACACTAAAAGATTGACTCCTCTCCACGAGAAAGTCAATAATGGCATCACTAAATTATGACTCCTCTTTGCGAGAAAGTCAAGAAGGACATCACTAAAATATTGACTCCTCTTCGCGAGAAAGTTAAGAATAACATCACTAAAAGGTTGACTCATCTTCGCGAGAAAGTCAAGATGGAAAAAACTAAAAGATTGACTCATCTCTACAAGAAAGTCAATAATGACATCACTAAAAAGTTGACTTCTTTTCGCGAGAAAGTCAAGAAAGACATCACTCTCTTCTCAAGAAAGTCAAGAATGAAATCACTAAAAGGTTGGATCCTCTTTGTGAGAAAGTCAATAAGGACATCATTAAAAGATTGACGCTTCTTCGCGAGAAAATCAAGAATGACATCACTAAAAGGTTGAATCCTCTTCGCGAGAAATTCAAGAAATACATCACTAAAATATTGAATCCTCTTTGCGAGAATGTCAAGAATGGCATTACTAAAATATTGACTCCTCTTCGCAAGAAAGTCGAGAAAGACATCACTAAAATATTAACTTTTCTTCGCTAGAAAGTCAAGAAGGGCATCACTAAAAGATTAACTAATCTTCACGAAAAAGTCAAGTTGAGGTTTTTAGGGAAACAATCCTAAGAATTACTAAAATTTCTTGAGAAATGATCCTAAGAAGGACTCTAATGAATTTCTAAAGAAACGATCCTAAGGACAAAAATAAATTTCTAGATAAACGATCATAGAAAGGACTAGAGTGAGGTTTCTAAAGAAATAGTGATAAGAAAGACAAAATGGTTTCTCAAAATAGATTTTCTGGCGTCCTTATGAGAGAAAAATTAAAATTTATCATGTTTGTATACAAAGATGCTAATTTATGTAACATGTATAAATTCATGTTTTCTTGATCTTTGGTGGGAATGGTTGTATGAGTAGTCTTTATTTTATCTCTTATTTGGTTGCCTTCACTCTTGGTTTACACTAGCGTTATTCTTGGAGGTATTGACTTGTAAACGGGAGCATCTTGCCCTAGTAAATTTTACCCCTGATAAATTTGGTTTCCCCTGCCTAAACTTGTGAAGAAATTAAATAGAGATTACATCCTTTCCATAAGGTTTAAAAAGAGAATCCATTATTTCAAGCTTAAGAGACTGTGTACGCGCTGCTACCTTATGAGAAAAAATCATTAGCCACTGTCTAGAGCTAGCCATCATAGAAAATTGATAAGACATCAACGTTCCCTTATGAGTACTACAATACATCCATGTCAAGGATGACAGTTGGAGCCATAGAGACAATCAAAATTGAAGGTGTTTGCTTAATTGCTCACATCAAATTCAATACACCATGCAATCATGCCAAATTCTGTAGGGTTCTTCTTCTTCCACTGACCATGAGATCAGAATTTTATCAGGCAAAAGGCAAAAAAAACTATGGAGCTCCAAGAAGCTCAGGTTGGGTTTTCTTTATCATTTATTCAAATTCTCACAACATGATAGCTGCGTTTGGTCTAATTAGGCTCTTGATTCACCTCAAATGGAGGGTCTATCTGAATTAAATCCCAAACAAGATTATTTGTATCACATCGTGTTAAGAAGCTAACGATAACTCATCGTTTAATTTTAATTAGCTTCACTAGTTTCTTGTTATTAAATCTCGTTACCATTCTGTGGCAAGAAAACTTTGTCACTTTTAACCTTGGCACAAACAGAACACGACCTTCCACTTGGGTGAAATTGGAATTTAGAAACCCCACATGATTGAGTCATTGGTTCAACATCATAATCACTAGTACGTGAAACATTCATCATTTCTCGTGGCTTCTACCAACATTAAAACACGTTAAATCACTAGAATAACACAACTGTATGTTGTAATGGTGGAACAACCCATCATATATAGTAGGCTTCGCTGTATGTGCTTCATTATTTTCAACCTTAACACATTTCTACCTCAATGAAAATAAATGTTTTCTTAATTCAATGTTCTTGCACTCTTGGTTGAATGGACTAACCTTGATCCTGAGCATTATTTTGGCCTAAATATTGTAATCTTAACATGATATGGGTCTTTAATAATGCTCGAATGTGGGTTCCCTTTTCACGGCTCACTCAGTGCTCACAAATTTCAACCTTGAATGGTCTCACCCTCGTACTATCACATGCTCTTAAGAAAACAACAATGCCATCAAATCATATTATTTTGATTATCTGAGGGCTTTCCAAAAGGGCGCTCAAAAAGTGATCAATATTTCAACAACCCAACCTCTAATCTTTGCTCTTAAGTCGAGATACTAGAAGATGTTCAAAATCAATCGTGCCTCTTTTGCTAAGAAGAACGACTACGTCTGATTAATTAACAACATTGATGATGTCACAAAGAAATGTGAGAAGTTCTATTCTTGTGTCTCTTGATCTTTTAGAACTTATACTTTCAAAAGAAAGCCTTGGTTATTCCTACATCACTCATTCTTCTTGTTCGGCTTTTATTTGTTAATTCACTTCTTTATTTGAGGTAGAATGAATTTCAAGGATCTCCTTCATTATCAAAAAAATTAAAACAATAAAAAAAATTTACAAAACCAAAATGGTACCCTGCACTTTGGGCTCGTAAGTGAAACAAATCAACAGTTCAATGGATATTAAGTAAATTAAACATTTTTAATTTCAAAAAAAATTATAACCCTTTTGAAAAGTGTCAAGATCAATGTGTTGGCTTCTTATTTTTTAAGGTTCCTTCCAGTCATTGAATTGCCCTTCTTGTAAATATGGTGACATGCCCCTTCATCTCGGCTTAGCATTTAATTAGATGAAAACAAAATGAAGCAACTAGTGTATTCAATTGCTAGATATTTTAGAACACTTTCATTTGGGTTCGCTGAAACCTTTCATTTGTTCAAGCTTCGTAGACTCTTTTAGTAGAGGCAATGCTGAGATATCAGTCTAAAGATAACATTTCTGAGTTCTAGTGTAAGGTTGATTATAACAGGTATTCATCAACTCCTTTAATCCATCATCTACCGACACTCTTTAATCTAAACCTTAGGTATTACCACCTTTATTGAATGACCTAAACTCTTTTATTTCATTCATTCATTTTTTTCATTTTCATTTCATTTTTATTTTCATTTTCATTTTCCTTTCCTTTCCTTTTCTTTTTTTTATTATTTTTTTATTTTTTATTTTTTACCTCTCATTTCTTTCCCTTGCCTCGAGTAATTCATCGTGTCATAATTAATGTCATGGTTTGAATATAACCACTTCATGAAGCTCAGACTTACCTCAATAGCTATTTGAAATTACCTTCAAGTTATTAGCTTCATGCTTTCAACGGAGTGGCTCCATTTTATTACACTTATCTATCACAATTTTATTAACCTTTTGAGTATTCAACTTCAAGATTTTTTAAGCTTATTGAGAAGAACCTGTTATTGTTTGGGTGTTATTGGAAGTCAGAAAACCTCATCTTTAGATTTTACTTCCCAAGCAAATGACCTAAACTAAGTTCATCCTTTCCATTATTCCATCTAAGAATATTATAGTATTCATTGAACATCCTCAATAGAAGTATGGTCTAATCAGTTTTGCAATCTTATATGCAAGATACCCCATTTTGTCCTCTCCTATACATACATGGATGACAAGCCCTTTGATCGTCTCTTTGTGTGAAGAGGAAACTAGTTTGGTCCCTGCAAGAGAAGGATATAATGTTTGGGTGTGACCTTTAAGGCATGGTCAATGTTATTATTTTACATGAATTCAGTCATGTCACTTGTCAAGGCAATAAAAGTACTATATTCATTGAACTTCAAAAAGAAATTTGTTTCATTACTCATAGTCCACAAAAAGTGATACAAGTTTACTTATACAACTTTGAAGCATAGAAAGAAACTAAGGGTAGACAAAACCAAACAAAACAAGATGCTTTCATGCAAAGTCCTTGATGGTGGGTGAAACGATTTCTCCCTATCTACATCGGAATACCCCACTACTCGTCGAATGTACGTGCTTGACTCATGGATCTATGATTTTACCCTTCAATGATTCATTTTCTACCCATTTCTCGATCATATCTTTTGTCAAAATTCCACTACTAACGAGCTTTTCCATTTCCTCCATCAATGTCATGCATTTTTTCGGTGGGATGCCCTAATACCTCCATGTGGAAATCACAGACTCCCCTTAAATCATAGACATAAACAGATGTGCTAGTCATCACTTTCAGAGGCCTCGAGGTGAGGTATCAACCTTTAACCAAAATATGGTAATAGGTAAAAAATGAATACAAGAAAACTTTTTAGTGTTGCATCTGTCTAAGAAATCTTTTGTGGCTAGTCTCTGGTTACCTCTACGCTCATCTTCTTGTCACAATCTTCTATCACTTTCTTCTTCTTCTTCTCTTCTTCCATGCCATTACCTACCAGTTTCTCACTTGTCCTGACTGTTTCAGTTTTAACCAAATGGTTGATTTCCAATTTTTTAACTAAAATGGAATGATTATTAGAATCAAGCTCTATAACTCCATGCCATAAAAGAATTTGGACTTGATGTTTGAATTTAGCGCACCTATCAATAGAGTGCCTTCGAACTCCAGCGTGATACTCACAGGAAACCTTCTCATTATACCATATTAGATACAGGGTCCTTAGGGGTTTAACAAAGTGAGGTGCAATCAAACGCACTTCAAATAACTTGGAATATACCTCACTACACAATAATGAAGAAAGATCAAATAAAGGTTTTTTTGGATTTCATTTTTTTCTTATCATCCACTATAGAACTGGATTATTAGAATGCAAGTTTTTATCCCTGGTTATCTGTATCCTTAGGATCATCATTAAAATTTGAGCTTCTGGGTAGTTTAGGTCTTCAATTTTCAAAACACAACAACCCCTCCATGATAAGATTTGGAACCTTTAATCTTAAGGTGTAACAATTCTCTATGGAGTTGCCAGTAACACTAGAGTGAAATTCACAGGGATTCTCGATACTCTGCCAACTTGACTGACTATAATGGTCTGCTCTCGGTGGAATATGCACTAAAAGGTGAGTCTTGAAGAAAAAAGACAACAAATCTTAGAACGAGCAAGGGATAGAGATGAGCGGTGCCTTTTTCTTTTTTATTCTTTTTAATCTCCTTAAAGAGCATTTGAACTTCCTTCATGCCCCTTTTTTGGACTCATCTCTCATAAGAAAACTCTCATCATTTGTTGTCTTCTTGCTCATTACCACTTTATCAGTGTGTTTTAGGAACACATCAGATTTTTTATACTAACTTGAGTTATTTCGTACCTCAGTAGTCTTATTTTCACCAACTAATGTCACTTTAGCCTCACCATCATTCTTATATTCATTCAAATCTTTTTCCTCTTTCTGCACAACAGGATACTCTAACGACATTTCACCATATATCATTATAGTCAACATGTTCACCAATTTGGACATTTGATCCCTTGACTCATCTTGAAACTTCTTCGCTTCATTTATCATTTCTTGTTAAGTCCTGATAAGTTGTTCTTGGAGTTTCTCAACTCTACTAACACATGCCAATATCTCATTCATGGCTCTAGACTTTTTGCCAGGAACGACCGGGATACCTTCAATTTCTGTCATCGAATCCTTTACAAGTTACTCCCATGTTTACATGATTTAGTGCATGTAAAAATGAATACAATCAAATGCGGAATACAAAGATGTAAATGCAAAAGGTGTTGATCCGTTTTATGAATATCATAGAATAAGTTTCATTAGAGATAAAAGTTTTCGCTCTTCAAGATAGTCCGTTTTCACAGACATGCTTTTGCTTGGTCACTAGGTTTGAAGTGGGTCAATGCTTCGTCTCAAAGCTTTTCCCTTGAAAACTATTCCCCTCAAGCGCTCTATGACCTCTTTGGCTTGTGTAGAAGCTTTATTCAAAATATGGCCCATCTCGGATGATGCCCTTGTGGCGTTGGAGTTGTGCCTTATATATTGATGATTAAAGGTATAATAGTTGTGGGCATACTCTATCACCGTTTGACTTTCTCAGATCAAGGGATCACCTTTGAGTATTCAATGTCATTCTATCAGTCAACTTGACATATTATCCTCAAGCGAGCTTCATCCTCATTTTTCGAGCTTTCAATAGCCATCAGTGCATGTCTATTTATGCAACTACTTGATTGGTAAACTTTAATCTCTCATTATGAAAATTTTCCAATTAGAGAGTCATATACGGATCAACACCTTTGTGTTATGTTATGATGATAATGCAATGCAGAAAAGTGAAAAATGATAAAACAAGTGAGAAAAATGAAATAATACAAGCAAAATAATCGATAAAGATAAAATCAATATTTAATAATAAATATAACACCTACCCCATTATTGTGTCTAGCAAAATATGATTTTATCAAAATAACAATCTTACCTAGACATGCTTTCTACTCGACATGATTTAATTTCAAGAAAAGTAATCCTAACTGCATGGTATCTAGTTCGCATGCTTTTATTTAGAAATAAATGCAGCCTACGAATTTAAAGTAAAGGGTGAATGTTCAGAGTCATTCCTCCTTTGTGTACACCTATTTTTATATCTACTAACAGATAGAGGTTCAATATGGCTTTACCTAGGGTGATCAGTCTAGGGTTCACTATATGCATGGTTTTAACACTACGGTGAAAAGGTACTCGAATTGTTCTTCTTGTTGGTTCCCCTTGGGCTACCAAACCCTTAATTCTCATCCATTATAGACTTAAATAGATCGAGTTCAATTCGAGGGAGTACATTCCTTATGTCTAACACAGAGGGTTGGTCATGAAGATTATAAGGGCATGTACTCCGAGAGTGATTCACTAGCTTGTGCGGTGGCTACTCACGAAGGACACTAGTGACTCACTCCAATCTAGCATGATTAAGTTCGAGTGTAGAGTTTATGACATACAAATGCACGCGTTGTGTGTGGGGAGGAACTCACAAACCTTTCGACAAAAAGAAAAATAAAGACTTTGTTTTGTAAATCTTAACATGTCTGAAAACAATGAAATCAAACATCAATACAACTATTTACAAGAGTAAAAATGATGCATGATTATGAAAATTGAAATTAATAGGATCGTAATTCAAGTAAATGTTCAAATTTATAAAATTCTAACCACTCAGACAACGTATAATCAAGTAATGCCTGACTCTCAAAAAAATATCCCTAGTGGACTCACCAAGCTGTCATAATTGTTTTCTCTATATAATTAAATCTAAAAATAATTATGACTTTATTTTGAGAAAATTGGATTTTTATTTAAATTTGAAATTTAGAGTCACCACCTACCTTTGGGGTTAAGTTGGTAGAATACCTAAAAATATATTTTAAAATAATTTTAAGAAAAATTATTTTAAAGACAAAAATTGGTTTGTGTTAACCAAAATTTTATTTTAAAGGGTTCGGGAGTCGATTACGCGTGGGGAATGTAAACACCCTCACATCGCCCAAAATTGGTACATTCGATTATATGTTGTCTAAAATGATGGAATTTTACAAATTTGAATTCAAAATTTAAATTATGATTCTTTTATTTACATGAATTTTGAAAAATGAGTGAATCTCTTTTAAAATATATAACTTGATAAAAATGATTTAATTCACTCGAATTTATTGAGGAAGGTTGTTCCCTTACTACGTGAATTAACAGAAATTGAAATCCAGTCATTTTGAATGTAATTTCGTTAACTCACGACGCAAGACAACATTGTCTTTAATTGTTTTAGAAAACAAGGAATCCAATGCATGATTCATGAATGCAACAATAATAAATGATGTGCATGTGATAGATGAAATGTCGAACATAATATGAAAAATGAATAAATAAACTAAAAATAACAAGATAAAAATACCATGGATATTTATTTTTTAACAATAATTTCACTATATAAAAAATAAAAAAAGTACATTTATTTAAAAAGAAACATATCTCGTGTACTTTTAAAAATTATAGAAGATAAAAAATATTGAATAACCACAAATTTATTCGAAAAACACTCAGAAGGACACTCTAGGATTTTGGAGGTTTTCCATAAGGTAGTCAAATAATTAACAAAAATCTTATATCATTTTATAATATTAATAATAACAATATTCTATTAAAATAATTTCACAATACAACACTAAAAAAAATATCATTTTTATCAATATATAAATACATACATAAATTTTCTCAAAGATACATGTATAAATATATTACATATTTAATACTACATATCTTAAATATTTAAAATGCCACTTTAAATAATATATATATATTACCATGTTATACACACACCAAAAATAAAAGCAAGTAGACCTAGAATATAGCTACATGAAACTAGATGTGAAAGGAAATGTATATACGATTATGTACATAAATATTTAACCTAAAATATAGGCATTAAAATAGAAAGATATAATTAATAGGAAGTCAAAATAATTTAAATAGGAAACACATACTAAAGAGCAAGAATATGTTCATTCACACACATACCATATATATTAATATATTTCATAAGGAAATATTGAGTATTTATGTTAATAAGAATAAAACATACCACAAATATACTGTGAAAAAAACATATTTATATACACATATATAGTGTAGGGACTAAATCGAAGCAACTATCAAAGTATATGATACTATTGGTGTATTTACCCTTTTATATCTCATGAAATAACTAACGTACATGATTATCAAAATGATTATGAAACAATGCTATAAGGACTCAAAGCATAAATACAACAACTTCGAATACATACAAACAAAATGACTAAAATAAAATAACCACAAATTAAAAAAAAGAAAAGCATCAATTAAACAATAACTCAACAATAAACTGAATAAGGACCAAAATGTAATCGTAATAAACTTGAAAGCTTGGAATAATGATAAACTTACACTTAGTGACTGAAACAAAACTTTTCAAAACTAAAGTGACCCCTTGCATAGTTAGACCATGCGTCAACTTTCAGCAATCCCTAAACCAAAACATCGCCGTTTTGAGAGGTTTAAATACCCCATTATAATAGGAAAAAAATAAACCCTAGCTCTCCTCATTTTCGTAGTTTCAGCACTTGATAGTCTTTGATTTTCCTCGGAATTCCTTTTTGTACAAATGCATTTTTATATATTTTTTATGATTGATTTTGATCCTTTGTTTGATTGACTGATGATGGCTGACTGAAACAACGACGTCGACGAGTATCAGAAGCGGTAGTGGTATAAGTTATTAGAAATGGCAGTGACGCAGCTGGTCTAGCATTCCAGAAACCTTCGATCACTTCTCATATGGATCGTTGGATCAAGCACAAATCTACTGGAGGAAAAGGATAGAACCCTAGTTTACTGGGTTGTCATTCTTGGGCATACTGATTTAGGTTAATTGTTTGGGCCATTGACTAGGTCTTGCAGTTAATTGGGTTTGGGTTTGTAATTGGGCTAGTTGAGTGATGTAATTTGGGTTGGGTTTGTTGTAATTTGATCTACAAAAAATGTAATTAATATTAGTAATAATATAATAAAATAATAACTAATAATAATAATACTCGAACAAAAACGAGTGTCAACATCATTTTTTGGTTTGGATCAACAATCACTTTTCAAACGTGATTCTTTTTATTGAAAATGAGGTGTTTGAGATTGCTTTTACGTTTCAAATTGATTTTTAAGCCAAAAGCACTTCCATAAGCATTCCCAAATGATCCTATGACTAAACTATTAAAAATCACTAAGGTAGATTATCACATATTAATAAATTAAGATTAATAAATTAAGATTAAAGCGGCCAAAAATTAAATTTTTTAAATTAAACGAGAAATAGTATATAAAGGTTAGTCAAAAGTGATCTATCATGTAATTTATTGAAGGGTAAACTATTTTAAATATCACTCACCTTTAGGCTCGGGCTCGTTTATGCCAACAACGTTTCAATTTTGTCAATTTTAACACTAACGTTTAAGTTTAACTGCAATTATGTCGCTCCGCCGTTAATGGATTAACGGCACGATGACATGGCATCTCCGTGTTGTGATGTTGCTGACGTGGCTCCCTCACCAAAACGACGTCGTTTTGGCATGACTGTGTTTGGTGCTAAAAAACCCCAAAACGACGTAGTTTTACTTGAGAAAATTTAGTAAAATTATGCTTTTGAGGGGATTTGAACTCAGAACCTTTTGAATAAAAAACAAGATTTAACCACTACACCAACTTAAAGTTTTGATTTAATTTTACAAACATAATATACATAACACGAGTCAGAATTCCAAAAGTTACTTTCTAAAAACCCATGAAATTATTAAAATTATAAAAAACACCTTAAATTCCAGAAAATCTCAAAAACTCCTAAGTTTTTAAAAATCTTAAAAAAAACATAAATTCTAAATCATAATCCCTAAAAATCATAAGATTCATTTTTAGGGAGTTTATTTCTAAAAACCCCATGAAATTATTAAAATTCCCAAAAATACCTTAAATTCTAGAAAATATTAAAAAACTCCTAAATTCCTAAAAATTCCAAAAAAAATCATAAACTCTAAATCATAATCCCTAAAATTTATTGTGATAGTAATTCATTTTCATATGTGCTTAAGTTTGGTTTATTAACTCGATATTGCCTTTTTGATGACGATTATCTTCCATGTATATCAGTTCTTTAAATCTTGGAGTATTTATTTGTATCAAATGCTCTGGTGTTCATAGAAGCCTCGGAGTACATATATCAAAGGTATGGTTCTTGGATTATGCTTGTGTTCATAAAAGCTTGATTAGTTGCATTAATGCATCATGAATCTTCCATCCTAATATCTGCTACGTTTAGTCCATCTTCAGTACTTGGAAGTTGTCACATAAAAAAGCTGTTATATTAGATAGAACAACTATCTATTAGGAGAGAAAATTGGTATCTAGTAGTTTCCCGCGTAATAAAACGATAACGAGGAATAAGAAAATCCAGCCTTGTGATGATTTACTTCATTAGTAAAAATTTTCTCATAGTCACAGATACTCTGGATCGAAGTGCCAAATAGATCCCATTGGATTAGTTCCTTATCATTGATCTTGATATTTTATTGAGGATTATCCAAGTTACTCCAAGACTTCACGCACATGCAATTATGATTTTTAGGGATTATGGTTTAGAGTTTATAATTTTTTTTTGGAATTTTTAGAAATTTAGGAGTTTTTTTAGATTTTCTAGAATTTAACTTTTTTGGGAATTTTAATAATTTCATGGGGTTTTTTTAGAAATAAACTCCCTAAAAAATAACCTTATGATTTTTAGGGATTACGATTTAGAGTTTATGTTTTTTTTGTTGAGATTTTTAAAAACTTAGGAGTTTTTTGAGATTTTCTGGAATTTAAGGTGTTTTTTGAGAATTTTAATAATTTCATGGGTTTTTAGAAAGTAACTTTTGGAATCTTAACTCATGTTATGTATATTATGTTTGTAAAATTAAATCAAAACTTTAAGTTGGTGCAATGGTTAAGCTTTGTTTTAGATTTAAAAGGTATTGAGTTTAAATCCCCTCAAAAGCATAATTTTACTAAATTTTCTCAAGCAAAACTACGTCGTTTTGGGTTTTTAGCACCAAACACAGTCATGCTAAAACGACGCCGTTTTAGTGAGGGAGCCATGTCAACAACGTCACGGCATGGAGATACCATGTCATTGTGCCATTAATCCATTAACGGCGGATTGACATAATTGTAGTTAAACTTAAACGTTAGTGTTAAAATTGGCAAAATTGAAACGTTTGTGGCATAAAATAGCCTGAGCCTAAAGGTGAGTGGTATTTGAAGTAGTTTACCCTTTATTGAAATAAATAATAACAAGGATATACTAAAAAAATTGTAATATCACAAAATTAGGGTTAGTGACTAAAATGAAAATTTTGAAACTTTGAGGTTTGATTTTGAAAGATTAAAAAGTATAAGAAATTAAATAGGAATATTTAAGTAGTGGATTAAATTGCAAGGACGTAAAGAATGAAGGTTATTATGGTCTTTTCAACATTAAGGATATTTTCTCTTCTTTATTTAAGGATAAACACGTGGGATTTAAGGGAGAAGTCTGGAAGTTTATTCTTCTTCTTGCTTTCTTCTTCCCGTGAGCTCCTTGGTTAATGTGGGTATGATTTATGTGGACTATTTCTTAATGTTTAAGTGAGTTTTGATTCTTAAGGTATTAAGAAAGCTTATGAAAAGCTTAAGTCATATTAAAATCAAAGAATGAAGAAGTTATGAGAGATTAAGAAAAAAGAGTTTTTAAGTGAATTATTGAAATAGAAGGTTTAAATAAATTTGGAAGTCGAATTTGACTTGTCATCTATGAGAATAAGAAGTTATAAGAATTAGAATTAAGTTTAGATAACATGGAAAATGTGGTAAGATTCTTGGTTTTAAGGATTTGGGAAATATATGGAAGAAAACAAGGTGTTGGAATGATAGAAGTTGGTTAAAGTGATCATAGTTTGGTAGCATAACTAGGGCTTAATACTGGAAAATTGGGTGAAGTGTTGATAATTTTCGGGTAAAAACAACCGATTCTGGGAAGGTGCATCGATGCACTATGAATGTGTACCGATGCACTAAGAATAATTTTGAATATGCATCGATGCACACTGGAAGGCATCGATGCATGGTAGTTTCGAAGCTAGTTTATGTACCGATGCACCTATAGTGCATCGGTACACCCCTAAAGGAAAAAGTGAATATTGGTCTGTTAAATTCATTCAAGTTATTAGCATCAAATTACAAGGTGTAGATATCTGATAATTACCTTAAAATGTATATTTATGTAGATATCGAGCACAAACAAGTTCCGGAACGATTATCAAGTTGTGATTCGATGGAAAGAAAGGAAATCATAAAAGTGGATTGGAACTTAGTGAGGCCAAGGTGAGTACATATTAGTGATGTATGATGAATGGAAACAAGACTCACGATGAGTCTATTTCCTATGGTAGTATGCATAAAATCATGAGCATGATCATGGGTGTAAGATGAGTATATGTGATATTTGTGATTATATGTACTGCATGATTTTTATGTGTGCTTGATTATATAATGGTGGTACGAACCTATAGGATAAGCACTATAGAAACTATGATATATGAGTTATAAAATGAAGAACTATAAAATCCCTATGAGAAGGATTATAGGTGTTATATGAAACTGAATTAATAAATAGAGTAAACTAGTATTTAAATATGGTGAGATAAGTGATATAAGTCATACATTATTGTAAAGGTTAGTGTAATAAATCATGTAAACTGGTAAAAGGGAAATGAGACAAGATAAGTAGCAATTACCTATAAGATTCAAGTAAGATTATATGAATAAATAGCGTAAACTATATAAGGGAAACTTAGATATTATACGATTTAAGCCTGAAATGAACATAAGATATGGTCAGGTGAAATTATTATGTGATATGAGTATATGAATATGTTAGATAAGTAATATAGGAAGGTCGATATGTTAAATGAACTATGATCTAAAACTATTAGATGTTTTATATGATATGAATTATAGTATCAAAATACTTGAAATCATATGAGGATGTTATAAGAATTAGAAATATAAAGTATATGGCATTAATGCATCAATTATATGAAAATGAGTGCATGATGTTGTATAAATTATAGAAATTGGTGTAATGAAATTATATGAATAAGTGAAAGAGTAAAATAAGTTAAGCGACATTTACCTAAATTATAATATGAACTAGTGGTATAAGAATATGATATAAAATATGCAATAAGAATCTATGTGTTAAATGATAAATATGAACCTAGTAGAACAAGAGATAATATATGTGACTATGGGTATTGAATACGTATCTATGTGATATGACCTATGAGATTATATAAAATATTATATGACTAGGTGATTATACGAAAAAGAATACAATTATATGTGATAAGCTCTGTGATATGTGAATCATATGAAAATGTTCTACGTATAAGTGAACCATGAGTCTATGTGTATATGTGAATGTATGATAACATAGATATTAATGCCCATGTTACGTGACATGAGAGCTAGAGGTATAGTTGGTATGCCAAGATTCGAGGGTCTACGCGGTCCTTCGGGACATATATGTATTCTTTGGAACATGTATGAGGTCTTTTGAGACAGATATTTGGTCCTTGGCATATGTATATGATTCTTAAGGAATTTTATACGTGGTCCTTAGGGACATTTTATATGGCACTTCGGTGCAATTCTACGCGGCACTTCGGTGCAACTCTACGTGGCACTTTGGTACATTTATACGAGATGTGGTGACAACATTAGTGCACAACCTCAATAGACTCACATATCTATAGTTCTCACAGTGTACATGGGCTAATCAAGAGATAATAACAAATACACTATATGTGATTTGTATGTTTGGTCTAGTTATATATGTGCTATATGATGTGTATGCATGGTGAGTAAAAGGTAATATGATCAAAGAAATCAATGATAATGATAAGAATTATAATAAAAATAAAGAATTTATATGCATATGTATGTAGTTATGTTTGATACATAATGCATTCCATAGTTTATGAAGTCTACATGAAGTACACATAATAGCAATTAGAAATGGTATGTTATAGTAAATTTAGTTATGTCTCATTAAGTCATAGATTTAGCGTGTGATTGTTTCACACGTAGGTTACAGAAGCGAGAAGAGAATCTAAGAGGAGCAAGACAGGTTAGCATCTTCCTTACAGTGTTTCAGATCAGAAAAGAAATGTTTGATATGTATTTGATTCTTTTAGATATAGTTGGCATGTAATATAAACGATTTGAATAACATATGCTCTGATAAGTTTGAAAACTTTTATGATGAGATAATATGGAGTTTTTTTTAACGAGAAATTTTCATTATTTTAAATAAGTAAAAAGTTTTAAAAGTTGATGTGCACCTCGGACTCGGATCCGGGTTGGATACGGGTTGGAGGTGTTACAAAAATGGTCACTAATGTTTGAGTAAATTTTTGTTTTTCCCATTAAAGTTTCAAAAGTAATAAATTAGTCATTAATATTATCGATTTGTAACAAAATGGTCACTAATGTTATTGATTTGTAATAAAATAATCACTCGATCGTCATCTTCATTAAATTGATAACATTGTAAAGCTAACAAGAAGGTAAATATTTAGTTTTACCCCTAAACTACTGTTAAAACATCAAATAGGTCCTTAAACAATGATTTTATATCTAATTTACCTCTAAAAACTTTATTTTCAAAAATAAAATAAAAATCACAATTATGCTTGAATAAATTTTTTAAAAATAATAATCTATAAAACAATAAAAATATAAAAAAAATAAAATAAAATATCTAAAAAAATACTAAAAATGTAACGAGTTTATAGAAAACAACTACTAAATATAATTTCATTACTTTTAATTAACCTCAATTTGGTAAGCTATGAAGGGCTATTTGGAATAATATTATTCTAAATAATAAAAATTAGGGTTAATTAAAAATAATAAAAATATATTTAATATTTATTTTTTATAAACTCGTTATTTTTTCAATATTTTCTAGATCTTTTAATGTTTATATTTTATATTTTTAATTTTTTTATAGATTTTTATTTTAAAAAAAATTTATTCAGTATAATTATAATTTTTAGATTTTCTTTTTGAAAATTAAAAAAAATATTGGAGGTAATTAGATGTAAAATCATTGCTCAATGACCTATTTGATATTTTAGTAATAGTTTAGGGATAAATCCAAATATTTATCTTTTTAATATTACCACATCATCAATTTAATAGGGATGATGGTGGAATGATCATTTTCATACAAATAGATAATGTTGGTGACTATTTTATTACAAATCGATAATATTAATAACTAATTTATTACTTTGGAAACTTTAATAGAAAAAACGGAAATGTATTCAAATATTAGTGACAAGTTATGTAGTTTACCCTAATAATAATAATAAAACGACATTGAGTACTTCATCAGAGAGAGAGAGAGAGAGAGAGAGAGACGGCATCCAAGCAGAATTCCGTTCGCATTTCACCGAAACTCCTTTTTCCGATCCGAAAACGTCAGTAATACCATGGCCACCGTTTCCTCACGCGAGGAAAACGTGTACTTGGCGAAGCTCGCCGAGCAAGCCGAGCGCTACGAGGAGATGATCAAGTTAATGGAAAACGTCGTCTCCGCCCCGACGAACTCACTGTGGAGGAACGAAATCTCCTCTCTGTCGCCTACAAGAACGTGATCGGAGCCCATCATGCCTCCTGGAGAATCGTTTCCTCCATCGAGCAGAAGGTGGAAGGGCGTGGCAACGCTGATAACGTCTCCGTCATTCGCGAGTACAGGGCCAAGATCGAGTCTGAGTTGTCGAACATATGCGCTGGAATTTTGAAGCTTCTCGACGAGAAGCTCGTTCCAGCTGCCGGAAACGGGGATTTCAAGGTCTATCTGAAGATGAAAGGAGATTACCATAGGTACTTGGCTGAGTTCAAGACCGGGTGTTGATAGGAAAGCCGCTGTCGAAAATACGCTCAATGCGTAAATCTGCTCATGTTTGTCGTCATTTCAGTAATTTACTTTCTGATCTCGTGCATATGCATTTGTTTGTTAATTTTAGTGTTCGCTTCATTTTAAATGCTTATCGTGTTGAATATGTGTGTAATTTTAAGAATCTGTTTTATGCTTAATTGCAGAATAGTTTGATTTGGGGGGCAATCTAGTTTATTGATCTACATTTTCAGTTATTCTCATTGTCTAAAATCGGGATCTGCTGTGAATTACGTTTAATTATTTGGAAACATAAGCGTTTGAAGACATTACATGGAATTTCAATCGAAAATTGACGAAAATTAGCTAAAAAATTGTCTCAATGATATTGTTTCGAATTTGGTTTACATTTTCTACGAATATTTCATGATTCTGTATGTGATTTGAGTTTAGTGTTTTTTTTTTGGATGCAAGTTTGAGTATCTTGTCAGGACCAAGTTAAATTTTCTTTATGTTTGCACCTCAATCACTCATGTCCTGTGCTCCCCATCTACCTAAGATATGAAATTCCTGCTAGGCTTTGTACTGATACAAGTATTACAGTTCAACATTGTGCTCTTCGGTTTATTGAGTCTTCTATATAGTTTTGCCACGAATAGTTGCACTTCCTGGTTATGTAGACTTATGTTACTGCCATTGTTTTCCTTAAATACTTGACATCTACTCTTTTTCTTCCATTCTTTTTTCTCAGTTCTACGTTTGGATTTTGAGTATGTTAAAATGCACCTGACTCTGGTTTATTCATATTTTCAGCTTTTATTTATTTTATCTGCATCTTGATGTGCTGTTTTCTTTTCAGGATATTGCAATCTCTGAGCTAGCCCCAACTCATCCTATTCGTTTAAGATTGATTGGCTCTGAACTTTTCCGTCTTTTACTATGAGATCTTGAATTCTCCTGATCGTGTTTGCAGTCTTGCAAAACAGGTAGGATAACAAAACTTTGGTATTTTAGTTCAGTCTCGATGTTCATCTTGTTCAGCGAAAACATTGGTCCTTGTGTTATATACTTTCAAATAGTATTACAAATCCTCTTTCATTTGGAGTTCCATTAATCATTTTGTCTTCAAATTCTATTTTGTCAACGTGCTTTCATCATATGAATTATTTCCTTAGGCTTTTACTGAAGCCATCACTGAGCTGGACACCCTCGGAGAGGATTCATTCAAGGACAGCACTTTGATAATGCAACTTATTTGTGATAACCTCACATTGTGGACCTCGGATATGCAGGTTAGACCCCACACATGTTTTGTTTTATTGACATTTATATGGTGCCATTATATGGTGATTTATCATTATTAACTATTATCTGTTTTCTTCCATTTAGGATGATGGGACAGATGAGATCAAAGAAGCTCCCAAAGCTGAGGATGAGTTGCAGCAGTGAAGTCGGTAATGTTCATGGCAGCATTTTACTTCTCTGGTTGTTTTTGTATGGAGAAGTTGATTGGTCCAATTATCCCTTTAGTCATTTGATTTTAGGAGATCAATCTTCGATTTATGAACCTTGGAAGTACTGCTAAAAGTTTCTCAGTATTTCACATGTTATTCTTTTCAAGTTGAAGATTTGTAATTGCAGTGAGGTGATGTTCACTCTTTGACAATAAGGGAGCTGGTGATTGACATGTTTCTTAAGCTTAATGTTTGGAAGATGTTCTCTTGAGATTATGAGATTGGTTCTTTTATATAGTTTTGTTGTCTTATGGCATCGTGCACCATAACTGTCATCGGCTTCGTCTTAGCTTGATTGCACATCTAAAGAATTTGGTAGAAAATAGGTTTTCAAAACTACAGTTGCTTGGATGTTTTTAGTTGAATTTACGCAATGATATGATACTGGCATTCATGGGTTTTATCATTTATGTTGTTGCTGCTGCTGCTGCTTATTTGCATGCGGTAAAGGGATTTTGTAGTTCAAATTCAACCTGTTTTTTCTATTGGTTATTACTTGCCGATCAAAGAAATATCCCACATCCACAAAATACGAAAGAGGTTTTCAGGAATTAGGATAGCTTATGTGCTCCCGGTCACCTTAGTCTTCATTTGACTTGTTTGTAATTAATTTAATAAAAAAATAATTTTTTATTAATAATATAGTACATACTTTTTGTTGACATGATATTATATAATGTCATCATTTATTCACATCAACATTTCAGTCCACCTAGTTTTGTTTAATTAATAAGAAACGATGACCCTTAGTCATTAATAGTTTCTATTCAAAAAGGATTCAAAACAAAACATTTGATGGCTAAAGTATTTTAAAAGAAAATAAAAATTAAAATGATTATTTTAAACAAACGCTAGGAGGTTAATTTTAATATTATATCTAAATAAAATTAAAAATAATTTTGTATAAAATATTGTTTTCACTCACGTTATTAGTGTACATAATCCATACATTTTCAAAATTTATGGTTGAGTTTAATTTCACTTACCTTAGCAACATTGATTCAATTGAAAAATATACAAAAAATTGAAATATAAAATACAATATAGATGTATAGTGTTATAATATTAATTTACATTTTATAATAAAAAATATCATTGAAATTAATTTAATTTTAAAAATAATTTAAATTATATTATTCAAAAAATTTATTAGTTTAAATTATATTATTCAGTTTTGTAAGTGGGATTATATCCATCTCGGCTCTCTCTATATAAACAGTCCCTAATAATCACTCGGGGCTTAAAATCTGTACCACAGGAACATCCACAGATCTGCATAACCATATAATCCAACGCCTTCATCAGGTCAGTCGTTGTTTCTATTCGTTTCGATCTTAAATATATGATTTCATTCCATCTTTCGTTCTTTTTTATTCTAGGTTTTTATTGATTCTTCTCTAAAAGAATTGTAGAAAAACCCTAGTTATGGACGTCGATAGCGAGATAGCGAAAACCCAAGAAGAGCGAAGGCAAAAAGAGGAGGAACTAACCTCGCTTACCTCCCTAACTTTCGACCGGGATCTTTACGGCGGGACCGACAGGGACGCTTACGTTACTTCGATCCCTGTCAACGATGACGATGATGCCAATCTCGATTCCATGGACTCTGAAGTTGCTCGGAAACTCGCCTCTTATACGGCCCCTAAATCACTCCTCAAGGAGATGCCCCGTGGTGAAGAAGATGATAACTCGTTAGGGTTTAGGAAACCCGCGAAAATCATTGACCGTGAAGATGATTATAGGAGGAGGAGGTTGAACCAAGTCATTTCTCCGGATAGACACGATGCATTTGCCGCCGGGGAGAAGACTCCGGATCCCTCCGTGAGGACTTATGCCGATGTGATGAGAGAGCAGGCACTGAAGAGGGAGAAGGAAGAGACTTTAAGAGCTATAGCAAAGAAGAAAAAGGAGGAAGAGGAGGCGGCTGTGGTGGAGAAAGAGAGTGGTGGCACAGCTGCTGCGGTGCCTAAGAGGAGGAATAGATGGGACCAGTCTCAAGATGACGGTAGTTCTGCAGCAAAGAAGGCTAAAACGTCTGATTGGGATTTGCCTGATGCGACTCCTGGTATTGGGCGTTGGGATGCTACCCCTACTCCTGGGAGAGTTTCTGATGCAACCCCATCAGTTGGGAGGAGGAATAGGTGGGATGAGACACCAACACCTGGGCGGGTAGCTGATTCAGATGCAACCCCAGTAGGTGGAGTTACCCCTGGTGCAACCCCAGCTGGGGTTACATGGGATGCTACTCCGAAAGGGTTGGTTACTCCTACGCCAAAACGACAGAGATCTAGGTGGGACGAGACTCCTGCAACCATGGGGAGTGCGACTCCAATGGCAGGGGCTACACCAAATGTTCCTCTTACACCTGGGGTTACTCCTTTTGGTGGTACTGATTTGCAAACACCAACACCAAGTAATCTTCGTGGGCCTATGACTCCGGAGCAGTATAATTTGTTGAGGTGGGAGAAAGATATTGAGGAGAGAAATCGACCCTTGACTGATGAGGAGCTTGATGCTATGTTCCCACAAGAAGGGTATAAGATTTTGGAACCGCCTTCATCTTATGTGCCTATTAGGACACCTGCTCGAAAGCTTCTTGCTACTCCAACTCCTATGGGAACCCCACTATATGCTATTCCTGAGGAGAATCGTGGGCAGCAGTTTGATGTGCCTAAGGAACCACCTGGTGGGTTGCCATTTATGAAGCCCGAGGATTATCAGTATTTTGGTTCATTGTTGAATGAGGAGAATGAGGATGAGCTGTCTCCAGAAGAGCTGAAGGAACGGAAAATCATGAAACTTTTGTTGAAGGTAAAGAATGGAACACCACCACAGAGGAAAACTGCTCTGAGGCAGCTCACTGATAAGGCAAGGGAATTTGGTGCTAATGCATTATTTAATAGGATTCTGCCGTTGCTTATGCAACCTACATTGGAAGATCAAGAGAGGCATCTCTTGGTTAAGGTTATTGACAGGGTGCTGTATAAATTGGATGAGTTGGTTAGGCCTTATGTGCACAAGATTCTTGTTGTGATCGAACCCTTGTTGATTGATGAAGATTATTATGCTCGTGTGGAGGGTAGAGAAATCATTTCTAATCTCAGTAAGGCTGCTGGTTTGGCTACTATGATTGCTGCAATGCGTCCTGATATTGACAACATTGATGAATATGTTAGGAATACAACTGCTAGAGCTTTTAGTGTTGTTGCTTCTGCACTTGGGATTCCTGCACTTCTACCATTTTTGAAAGCTGTGTGTCAGAGTAAGAAGTCATGGCAAGCTAGGCATACTGGGATCAAGATTGTTCAGCAGATTGCTATTTTGATTGGCTGTGCCGTTCTTCCTCACTTAAAGTCCCTAGTAGAAATCATAGAACATGGTTTGAACGATGAGAATCAGAAGGTGAGGACTATTACTGCTTTGTCTCTGGCTGCCCTTGCTGAGGCTGCTGCCCCCTATGGCATTGAAAGCTTTGACTCAGTTTTAAAACCATTGTGGAAGGGTATCAGGTCTCATCGAGGTAAAGTATTGGCTGCATTTTTGAAGGCCATTGGTTTTATCATTCCTTTGATGGATGCAATTTATGCTAGTTACTATACAAAAGAAGTTATGTTCATTCTTATCCGTGAGTTCCAGTCTCCTGATGAAGAAATGAAGAAGATTGTGCTCAAGGTGGTGAAGCAATGTGTGAGCACCGAGGGTGTTGAAGCTGATTACATCCGGAATGATATTCTACCCGAGTTCTTCAGGAATTTCTGGGTGAGAAGGATGGCTTTAGATAGGAGAAACTATCGGCAGCTTGTGGAGACAACGGTTGAGATGGCCAATAAAGTAGGTGTTGCTGATATTGTAGGGAGAATAGTGGAGGATCTGAAGGATGAGAGTGAACCCTACAGGCGTATGGTAATGGAAACAATTGAGAAGGTGGTTGCAAACTTGGGCTCATCTGATATTGATGCCAGGTTGGAGGAACTTTTGATTGATGGTATTCTTTATGCTTTCCAAGAGCAGACCAGTGATGATGCCAATGTGATGCTTAATGGATTTGGTGCTGTTGTGAATTCACTTGGGCACAGAGTGAAACCTTATCTTCCCCAGATCTGTGGTACCATAAAATGGCGATTGAATAACAAGAGTGCCAAGGTCAGGCAGCAGGCAGCTGATCTTATTTCAAGAATTGCTGTGGTTATGAAACAGTGCCAAGAGGAACAATTGATGGGCCATCTTGGGGTTGTTCTATATGAGTATCTCGGTGAGGAGTACCCTGAAGTTTTGGGATCTATTTTAGGAGCCCTTAAGGCAATTGTCAATGTTATTGGTATGACAAAAATGACGCCTCCAATCAAGGATTTGCTTCCAAGGTTGACACCTATTCTGAAAAATAGGCATGAGAAGGTCCAGGAAAACTGCATTGATCTGGTTGGCCGTATTGCTGACCGAGGTGCGGAGTTTGTACCAGCTAGGGAGTGGATGAGGATTTGTTTTGAGCTTCTTGAGATGCTTAAAGCTCACAAGAAGGGTATTCGAAGAGCTACTGTCAATACTTTCGGATATATTGCTAAAGCCATTGGCCCACAAGATGTCTTGGCCACTCTGTTAAACAATCTCAAAGTACAAGAACGCCAGAACCGTGTTTGTACTACTGTGGCGATTGCAATTGTTGCTGAAACATGTTCTCCTTTCACAGTTTTACCAGCATTGATGAATGAGTACCGTGTGCCAGAACTTAACGTGCAGAATGGTGTCTTGAAATCTCTTTCCTTCCTGTTTGAGTATATTGGTGAAATGGGCAAAGATTACATCTATGCTGTGACTCCATTACTTGAGGATGCTCTCATGGATAGAGATCTGGTTCACAGGCAAACTGCAGCCTCAGCTGTGAAGCACATGGCTTTGGGAGTCGCCGGGTTAGGTTGCGAGGATGCTTTAGTCCACTTGATGAACTATGTTTGGCCCAACATATTTGAAACTTCACCTCATGTCATAAATGCTGTCACGGAGGCCATTGAAGGGATGAGGGTAGCCTTAGGTGCTGCAGTGGTGCTGAACTATTGTCTGCAGGGTCTGTTCCATCCTGCTCGGAAGGTTAGGGAAGTATATTGGAAGATATATAATTCACTGTATATTGGAGCTCAAGATGCTCTAGTTGCAGCGTATCCTATTCTAGAGGACGAGCAGAGCAGTGAGCAGAACAACATATACAGTAGGCCAGAGTTAATGATGTTCGTATAAATTGGTGTGGTAGGGCAGATATCACTTGAGAACTGATGAGAAGACTGAAATTTCTCCTTTGCTCATGCCAGTAGGTAGTTGAAATTAGAACTCGTACGCTTATAATGGGATTGTGTCATTGGTTATTTTAGTGCTTTTATTTTGTTTACCGAGTGATGTAGTTGTATGCTATGAAACGATAATTTTGTAGAACTTTACCCAATCCAATAAATGTGGTGGCTGTTCAGAAGAGGTTCCTAGTTGCAGCAAAGCATTTTGAACGTTAAAGCTGTTGTCTGTATTAGCTAGATAAGCATGCATTATATTCAATGTCTGGTCGTATAGATTAGACCCCGGCTGGGCCTTTGATATGCCAATCGGTTGAGCAGGTCTTCAAATGCGGCCAGCTTCCTCTACTCTCGCTGCCTGGAATGTTCCATTAAAAAATAAGTGATATTGTCATGATCGTGTTGTCTCTAAAAATATTAGTATTGTAAGTTGGAAGGGTGAAGCAAATATGGAATGATTTGTATCCACTGGAACATATTCCGAGTGAGTTAACTTTCTCATGTTTATTAACCAAAAAAAATGTTCAGTATAAGCTTTCAGCTCCCAGATTTGTTCTAGCAGTCTCTCTCTCTCTCTCTCTCTCTCTCTCTCTCTCTCTCTCTCTTAATTTAGCAGGTTGATATATCACTGTTTTGAATTTTGATTTAGACACTTATCAATTACATTGAAGATAGATTACATTCGAATTACAGTAATTGATTTATAAACTAATTATTATTGTTTTAATATTGATGATATTTATCTTTTATTATCGATAATGATGTTTATTTACATCTATTATTTACTTGAATTTTTTGTTCGAAATTTTAATCTTTACTTTGTATGATTTTTTATTATTCTTTTTATTATTAATTAATAAAACTAATGATTATTAGTTAAAAAAAGAAGTCTCACTCATATTTGTTGGTTAAATAAAAGAAATTCAATGTCAATGAAAAGGTCATCAATAAATGAATGCCGCCATCGACATGACTAATCTTCCTCTCCTCTCTTCTCCCTTGCCAACTATTTAGTTTTCCTTTATTTTCCCCACATGAACTGAATTTGCAGGGAAGAGGTAGAAAATGTGGCATTGAATAATGGACGATGATCAGAAAAACGGAGCACTTTGTTGTGGTGAGCCAACACTTTTAAATGACGCGCGGAGATTCGGTTGGAAATGAGAATGATGAAAAATGCAGGGAAAAAAGGAAAAGCCCCAGAAAACATATAGAAAAGCGCCTCTTGACCCGCAATTAGCAAATTGCTGCGTTAATTTAGGTTCCCTTAAAATTGAAGGCTCAAAAAGGGGGAAAAACAATGGCTTTTTTTACAGCCAACCTTTATTTTCTTTTTACTAGTGTTTTCCGGGAAAACAACAGCCAGAGCCAAGAGGAGAATGAGAGGGAAATTTAACCCCACATGAACCGAATTCTTTTATTTAAGGTGTATAGACAGAGGAAGAAGGTATCAAAAAGAAAGATGTTGGTTTTCTATTTGATCTCGTTGCCTTTAACATTGGGGATGGTCATTCTCACTTCGAGATATTTCGCGGGTCCTTCTGTTCCTATTTACGTATTTCTAACCGTTGGATATACCTGGTTTTGTTCTTTCTCGATCATCATCCTTGTCCCCGCCGATATTTGGACGGTGATTTCTTTGGACTACCTAATTCTTTCTTTCTTTGTTCTCCTAATCGATTCATGATTTCCTATTTATGCGCTTATTTGTTGCTTGCAAATCATGCATGCTTTCGTTTTTTGCTTTCTTCATCTGGCAGACAATGGTGGGTCATTCCAGCAGTGAGACATCTCTATTCTGGAGCTTGAGTTATTGGAGTACATTTCTGCTAACATGGTATGAATCTAGAAAGTATCCACAAAATGTTTCCCCCCCTTAATTATATGTTCTTTTGGCACCTCTACTTTACTTTCTGTTTCTATTTGAATTTTGAAATATATTTATACTTCCACTTTTAATTGCTTTACTTTATCTTTTGTTTATTATCTTGTTGGGGTCTAGAGTAAAGTTTTTAGAAGCTTCATGGTTAAAAGATGCATGTAAGGAGGATTGTGGTGCCTACTATTCAGGGTTATGAAGATGCTGGAGATTTCACCGTGGCAGAAAGATTGAAGACTAGCATACATGCAAACTTAGTTTTCTACCTCTGCGTTGGTTCTCTTGGACTTGTTGGAGTCATTTTATTCATTATTTTCCGCAGAAATTGGTTTGTTTATTTTCTTATTGACTAATTGCTCTTTCTCGCTTTTGACTGACTGTTTCTCATTGTGTTTGTCAGTTCATGATCATTCCTTTAGATATTGTGGTTGTAGGTGGCAAATTAGCATTTTGAGTGCTTGTTTTAAAATGATTTATGATAGTGTTATTCCCGATGGTTCATTTTTTGGTTAATTAGATCCTTTAGCTGACACCGTTGTCTTATATTCATGCATTTATCAATTTGTATGCATCCTATACCTTATTGATATTAGGGTGTGATTTTTTTGACAGCCTTTTCTTTTACAATTTTTTTTTTTACTAAAATACTGCTTCTGTGGTTTTGGCTGTTGACTGGTATAGCATCCTTCGTTTTGATTGATCAATTGTTTATTTATTTATTTTTGTATTTTGGGGGTATAGGAGTGGAGGCATTCTTGGTTTTGCAATGGCTTGCCCCAATACTTTTGGGCTTGTTACTGGGGACTTTCTTCTTGGCTTTGGTCTTATTGAAATCCCAAAGGGCATCTTGGTTTCTACTTAAAGGTGCCAATATTAGACAGAATAGTTAATTTAAGTAAAGGTTCGTGTATTCTTGACATCATCCATCCAAGGTTTGATGGTGGAATCTATAGTTACTATTTTTGTTCGTAACGTCATCGTGATCATCTAAAATATAAGTTAGAAGTCAATTACAGTTTTCTGTGTTTTATGTGCTATTCAAGTCTTGTATTATGTTGTCCCTAAAACTTAGTAAAAGATTCATTTTGAAGTGTTGCAGGAAATTTGTTTCAAGCTTCAAGCCTGAACAATCTAGAAAACTAGGGCGTTCTCTCGATACGATTGGTAATTATCGCTTTTGGAGGCTATCTATATTTCTCATTTTTCTTTCGCTCTGGGAATTTCTGGGTGCTAAATTTAACCTTTCCATCTAGAATTCTAGATGCTTGAAATTTTCTGTTTCAGTTTTGTTATGATTTCCTTATCACAGACTGGAAATCCATAAAACATATAGATAAATCTTCTTTAACCTTTGATGGTACTTTTTTTCCCTTTCAAGTTTTCGAAGTGACAACAAAATGTTATTATCCACAAGATTGTGCTGAAAAGTGAAAAGTCATTCATGACATAAATGGGATGCTTAATCATTTGTACTGCTGAGTAATGATATGGAGTACTTTTTTTGAACATGCAGTAATGGCTCTTTGTAAGTTGTGTTAAACGTTTAATTATAAGTTACCATCAAGTCGGGTAATATTCAAACTATCTAGTTACGCCTTGCAGAGTTTGTTTGGCGTTGTGTTCTAAGAAAGCAACTACAGAGACTCTTGGCTGTGATTCTGGGTTGCATGTCAGCTGCAATACTTATAGCAGAGGCTACCATACTGCCCCATGGAGTTGATTTGTCTCTCTTCTCCATTCTCATAAGTCCGTGGGAAAGCAGGAACTGGTTGGGCAGGTAATATATTGAGATATTAATTCCTAAGATGCTCAAATGTGTAAATTGCTTGTGGTACAAGCATCAAGCTTGTGTTAAAACACAGAGTTGAACTGTAGAAATCAGGCTTGCAATTTGTCATCACCCTTTTATTCTATATCCTATTCTCCATTTCCAGAAGGAAGAAACCAACCATAAAGCATTTTGTATGCCTTAATATCAATTCAAAACTAAGAGTTGGGAAGCGCTAGTGCTTTGTAGCGTGAATCATTCATTTGCTTATCGCTACCAACTGAAGTGAGAAGTATTCATTTTAGTTAAATGTCTTATTGATGTCCAATCAATCACCCCATTGCATTTAAGTTAATAAATGGTGCATTTGGGTGGTTTCAAATGATCATGTTGATTTGCAGATTACTTCTTTTATCCCTCTGATGTATATGTGTGTTTGCACATATTATTCCTTGTTCAAAATTGGAATGCTGATGTTCTACGCCTTGACACCAAGACAAACAAGCTCAGTCAGCTTGCTTATGATATGCTCGTAATTCTTCCTTTTTCTTCTGCCATTTCAACTTTTACTTGTTCTCTCATGTTTAGAATTTGTAATTGAGCTCACTCCAATATATCTGTCAGGATGGTTGCACGATATGCTCCACCAATTTCATACAACTTTCTCAATCTTATTTATCCCCCTGATAAAAGGAAAACCGTCTTTGAGAATGTCTGTAATCTTTCTATACTATTGTTCTTTTCTTGTAAACATCAAGCCATTTGAAGATGGTAATGTTTCAATATCATGCACCAGTTCTGCAAAATTACTTGGTAGTTATTGTCCCTGCAACTGGGATTTATATCGTAGGCATGTGATAATGGGGCATTGCGTTGATTTTTTATTGCCTTTTGCCCACTGATGTTATGTTCCCCATTTAGAGAAAAACTTGAAGTTGATAGAAAGGTGCCACTCTTGGAGTAATGTTGTAACTTTATGTCATGATCATGAGAGATACAGAAATCGAAGAAGACGGAAGAGAATTGGGGATCGAAGAGGAAGGATTAGGGATTGTATTTGAAGAATTGGGGATTTTTACTTACCCTGCACGTGAGGAGGCCAGAATGAGAAGCCCAATATCAGCAGTGAAAGTTGAGGTTGTTAGCCAAGGACAACAGCTGGCAAAGCCTTAGATTCGGAACCTGTAAACAAATAAATAGAATTATCTTATGCAATCAATGAATGAAAAATTCATTTCCTAAAATCTTGTTCTTCCCTTCTTTGTCTATCTCTTCTCTGTCTATTTTTTTTCTCTAATCGCACTAGGATCATAACAAAATGGTATCCAGAGCCACAACTCCTGGAAAAGCAATGGTTGAATCCTCTGTTTTTTCTGCGATTCAACAGCAGATTGAGTACTTGACAAAGCTGGTCAAGCAAACAGCTGATGAGTCCACCCCTCCTAAATGGTGGCAGAAGCAGGACAGTCAGTTGAGAATGTTGGAATCCAAAATGGCGTCGCAGCAGAGAGATGTGGAGCACATGTTACAGATTCTGACTGGTAAAAGTGTGAGCAAAAACATGATGATTCTCAGTTGTTTGATAAATTTCTTTATGATGAAACATATCAAATAGATCAAAGTTACGAGGGACTTGATTTTCAATATGATGAAACAGTGAGTGTAGGTTCTTTCAATGCCATTGAGACTATAAAGAACCATGTTGAAGATGACACATGTCCCGTATTTGGTAAAAGGCTTGTACAGTTGGAGGAAGTGATAGATGGTGAAAACAGAAGTGATGATGGTGCGGTGAGTGTGGATGTTAAGCTGCAAAATCGGTTTGAAGGGGACCAAAATGCGACAACCTTCAATTTCTTTAAAATATCATGTTCATTACCTCTATCAAAACCGTCCTGGGAGTTTGAACCACCAACTTTCTTTGAAAATCACAAAGCTTCATTCCACCATCAAGGACAGGAAGGTGTAGGTATGATGATGATGCATAAATATAATTATCAACTAAATACTAGTGTTTTGATTGAGGGGGTGTAAATTTGGCTCGATCAAGATTATGTATGTTGATAGGTGTAAGTTCGATCCTGTCAAGATTGAGAGGGATAAACTAGTAGAAGATGATGACCCTTACAAGTTTAGATTATTTTTTTTATAAGAATTTCAGGCCTCGTTAAAAACCCCCTTCTTGATTAATGGAGTTTATATGAACTCCTTAATCAGTGGAAGGAGAAAAAGAGCGCCTTACGATTTTATTGAACCATAAAATTACATAAGATACAACCATCATACACCCCACCGACCGAATAAACTTGAAAAAACCATAAAACACCCGAAATATAAGACTAGAATAGAATCAGCCAATTCCTTCTTTAGCTAAGGCATCAACCTCTAGATTGGCTGACCTATTAACCCATCTTACAACACCTTCTAAAACATTAAGCCTATGAACAATATCTTTGATAAAAAACGCATAAACATCATGAACTAGATCCTCTTTCTTAATCCAGTCTACCGCAACTTTGTTGTCGCTTTCAATAATCAAACGACCCTTCCTGTCTCGTAAATTCGCATAGAACATTAGACCCTTTTGAATAGCTTTTAATTCCATAAAAGTTAGAGGTCCCGGACCAGCAGATTCCTTGAAAGAACTTAAAGTCAAACCCGAGGAGTCCTTTAGAACACCTCATATCCCACTCTTCTTCCAATCTCTTGTAGTAGCCGCATCAACATTTAACTTTACAAAACCTTGAGGAGGAGGAGACCAAGGAAATATAGATACAAGCCGATTAGGATAAAGAGAGCACAAATCCCCTAATGAAGGGTCTGAAATAAGAGAATCCTTAGGAATAGACACCTCTTTGTACTTAACAAGGAACCAAGAAGCTAGTCTAAACCTTGCTAGGAAAAAATATTCAGCCAAATCCAGTTTTCCCCCTTCAAACACAATGAGATTCCTTACTTTCCAAGTAGTCCAAATAACTGCCCCAGGAATAAAAGACCAAATTGTAGAAGAAGACTTCAACTCAGCCCAAGCAAGTAGGAATTTTTTCAAATTAACATGCAAAACAGACTTAATCTTCCAGAAATTCATAAATTTGTTCCAAATCATCCACACCACCGAACACGTGAAAAACAAGTGCGATGGAGACTCCACCTCTCTCTTACAAAGAGGGCACCTAATGTCTACAATTCCTTGTATTCCCTTTTTAACAAGTTCTGACCTAACAGCCAGTTTCCCTAACACCACCTGCCACATAACTCCACTCTAGGTGGAATCTGGCCCCTCCAAATAATCTTCTTCCAGAAATATACCTCTTCCGAATCCGAAATAATGGTTGAACAAATCTTAGTGTCAGATTTAACAGTATATACCCCATCTCCAGTACCTTTACAAATCACCCCATCACATAACTCCGTAGATAGAGAAATAGAGGAGATAGCATTCATCAAGTTAACCCACTCTTCTACTTCCCAGTCGTTTAAATTTCTTCTAAACTGCACATCCCAACTCCAACCATATGAGCTGTAATTCCCAAATTCAACTAGTTTACCCATTCTGTTTGTGGAAATGGAGAACAATCGAGGGAAAATAATTAGAAGAGGAAAGTCCAACGCCCAATTATCCTGCCAGAACCTAATTAATCTGCTATCCCCAACTCAGAAAGAATACAAACTTCTAAACTTAGAGCCAATATTGTCTTCTTTAAAGTGATTCAAAACCACCGATCTCCAAATCCAAGATACTTTTTGTGGGACTTTGTTGTCAAACATTAACCAAGATGGATCCATTTTGTATTTAGAACAAATGAATTCCCTCCAAACAGACCCCCTTTCATTAGCATATCTCCAATACCATTTTGCTAGAAGAGCTCTATTCATGAAACCAAGGTTTCTAACACCTAAACCCCTCTCGAATTTTGACTTGCACACATTCGGCCAGTTAACCCAATGTATCTTATTTTTACCTACTCCCCCACCCCATAAGAAATTCGCCATAATGGAGTTGAGAGATTTTAGAACCGCAGCTGGTATCTTAAATAAAGATAAATAATACGTCGGGAGCGAACATAGAACCAACTTTATTAAAACCAACCTTCCTGCTAATGACAGGGAAGCAGCCTTCCACCCCGCTAATTTATTCATAAAATTATTCACCACCAGATTTCAAAGTGTTGTAGAGTTCCTAGTAGCACCCAAAGGCAGTCCTAAATATTCAGACGGAAAACTACCCACAGATCATCCGATAGAATTAGCCCACTGCTGAACTTCTTCCTCATTCATATTCACACCAAATAGTCTACTTTTCTTCAAGTTGAGTTGTAAACCAGAAATCACTTGAAACACTCTAAGCACCCTCTTCACATTTAAAATCTGCGTCTTGGATGCACCACAAAGCATAATGAGATCATCCGCGAACTGTAGATGAGATAGTTTTAAAGCATCAACATCCCTTCCTAAAACCAGTCCAGAAAACAGACCCTGTTCCACAGCCTTCACAATAAGCAGATTGAGAAGTTCTCCAATAAAATTAAACAACAGAGGTGATAGAGAGCACCCCTGTCTAAGACCTTTACCATTGCAAATTCCTCAGTAGGAACTCCATTCACTAAAACAGAAACTTAAGTTATGGTTACACACCTTCTGATCCAACCTCTCCACCTGGAACCAAATCCCATTTTCTCCATTACTAGAAACAAAATGTCTCACTCCACCGAATCATACGCTTTCTTGAAATCTACCTTGAGAACACAACCTTTAAGACCATTTTTCCTCTAATAATCCACCCCTTCATTCGCAATTAAAGAACAGTCCAATATTTGTCTCCCTTGGGTGAAGGCAAATTGAGTAGGACTAATTAAGTCTGAAATACAACTCCTCAACCTCCTCGATAGGATCTTATATAATCCACCAACTAAGCTAATAGGCCTATAATCATTAAGGTCACCACTATTAAAGACCTTAGGAATAAGAGTAATAAAGGTATGGTTGATGCCATGATCCCAATCTTTCCCCGAATAGAAGTTGAAGAAGAACTTCATAATTTCTCCTTTAAGAACATGCCAATATCTCTTGAAAAACCCCAAATTAAAACCATCCGGCCCCGGGGCTTTGTTGCTATTGCAAGACTTTAAGGTCTCCCATATTTCCTCTTCAGTAAATTCTTTCTCCAAAATTAAACTCTGCTGAATCGAAATTTTGGAAAAATTCAACTCGATTTCTTTCACTTCTAAGGTCGATTTGTCATTAAAAGCCTTAAAGAAGTGATCTTTGACAGTGGTTTTTATATCCTTTGGGTCTTGAATAACATTACCCCTGCAAATAAGAGCATTCAACGTATTTCTTTTCCTACTAACTGAAGCACATGTATGGAAGAATCTGGTATTTCTGTCCCCATCTTCTACCCATTTGGATCTAGAATTCTGGAACCAAATCTGCTCCTCTATCTTATGCAACTTCCATAATTCTGACCTTAACTCCTTTAACTCAACAGCTTTCTCATCATAAGTACCATCTTGTTACTGTTGAACCTCCACTTCTAATTTTTGAATCTTCAATTCTATTTCTGAAATTAAAGCTCCAGGAAACTTTCCTCTATTCCCTGCCCAATTTTTAATGGCAGTTTTGGTTTTTTTTTCTTCAGAATTTTGAAAATTCCAGCATTCATCTGTATCTCTTTGCATTCTTGAATTGAAGAACTGATCACATTCTCAAATCCTACCTCATCCATTATATAGTTAAACAGTTTAAACGGTTTTTCCCCCAATTAACACCTCCATTCTCAATAATTATTGCATTATGATCTGACAATGATCTTGGCAGCAAATATTGTGTTAAATCTGGAAAAGCTGCCAAGAATTGGCTATCAACCAAAAATCTATCCAGCCTTACATAGGTTGGTGAATCTTGGTTATTACACCAAGTAAACCTACCTCCACTCAATGGCAAATCGATTAGACCTATAGTAAGAAGAAAACGACTGAAAATCTCTAAAGAATTCCTGTTTTGGCCTCTACCAATCTTCTCATCTTCCTGTAGATACACATTAAGGTCCCCTCCAACACAAATAGGCTCAGAATGTCCTCCAATGAACGTGCTTAATTCTTCAAAAAAACTCTCTTTTTCCTCCTCAACCGAAGGACCATACACATTAATAAATCTGCAACTGAAATTATTTGCCCGAAATCTCCCCGATAGCAATAAATCTTCTAGATGTATATTGATTTTGCAACTCAAATACGTTATCATCCCAGAACATCAGCAAACCCCTGACAAACCAACCTATGGTGACTCAATAACCCCTTTCAAATTATTTAACCCACTCCTCCTCAAAAAAGACCTTTGAATTTTCTCCAATTTTGTTTCCTGCAACCAAAGAAATTGAGGACAATATTTGGAAACTAGCCTCTGAACAGCCCTTTTTTTCTCTAATCTACCCAATCCTCTAACATTCCATGTTATTATAGATATCTTTAACATCATCATAATGGAATCAACCAACTAGTCCCCCCACAAAATCCCCCTGCTTGTCCATCCTCAAGCCTTTTTCCAGACTAATAATCTTATCCAAAAAGGCTTGTTGTCCTTGTTTAAAGGAAATACCCAACATCTTACTTATCTCCCAAGTAACTAAAGCTTCATCCAATAAATCTAAAAAACCAAAAGAGGAAGCTGTTGAAATGCTCACTCTTTCTAAAGCTTCCCTTAACAAATGTCTTCTAGCTCTTCTGATAAAAAAACTCGATTCAAAGCTGTGATTATCACCCATTAACTGCAATCCTTCAACCACCCTTTCCACACTCATATCCCCCGAATTTGATCCATCATTCACATCTTCACAACCCTAAAACTCTACATCCACTGACAAGCTATCCAGTTGATTTCCTCTGGAATTCATATTTCTCCAGTCCCTGACGATTAAGGCACTATCTTTCTTAGGCTTAAAATTCAAGATATTTCCCATCTAGTATTTTCTGCCCCTACACCTTTTGCAAACCCTTTTGTAACTTCTGCTTTTCCTTTTCTCTAACGGAACACTTTTGGTCCTTAACAAACTGTCAGACTTATAACACAGTCTACCCTTAACTTTGCTTCCTGAATTATCAATGGTAGGCTCTATCACCCTTAACTCAGAATCCTTGGCTCGAAAACCATCCTGCTCAATTATCTCTGGATCTGACCTCCTCCCCACATCTTCTCTGCTAAAACAACTTGACTTAGCCAAATCCTTATCTTGAATCATTTTCCCAAATTTATCAATTTTAATTTTTGGCCCAGTAGGAATAATCCTCATCACGTTAGGCCCAGCAAACTCATCTTCTTCTGAATGGACTTCAGACCCAGCAGCCATCATTTTTGAATCTCTCAATCCCAAACCTGCAAACTCACCCACTTTGACACTCCCTCCATACTGCACAACTGACTTTCCATTAATGTCTGATCTATTTTTTAAAATTCTTGGAAACCGATTATCTCCACCAACTCCATCAAGCCTGATAGTTGCGCCCTGTTCGATCCAACTGTCCACTCTCTGACAGTTTTCTTCTTCTGATCTAGCAGAATCTTCCTCATTTTCTGACCATATCCTGTCTTCTACGTTCTCAGTCATGAACGCTCCCAACTGTCCCTCATCGGAACTGACCACCGGAGGATTTGTGGAAAAGAAAATAGACTCATCATTCGCCGATCCAATCTTCATTGTTACTTTAAAAGATCTTCCATATGATCCAATAGTAATCTGATCTGGAACATCAAAAGGACTAGCCACCCTAATTAGCAATCTTGCCTTTGTAAGATCTTCCCTGTGTTTAGTGTCATCAAGAATATCTATAACCCTTCCCCATCTCCCTGCTAACCTTTCAAGGAAAGATTCGTTCCAGCATAAAAGAGGTAACCCAAAAAACTCCACCAAACAAAAAGCCAATGGAACACCATCTTCGTTCAGTAATGGCTCTAAACGATCAAACCAAAATTGAAGATCTTCTTTCTTCTTCATCCAAGCATCTGACATTTCTTCAACTGATTTAAAGATTATTACACAAGAGTTCCAGACATACCCCCATCTAACAATCTGGACGTCATAACCTTCATTAACTAAAGCATTATGAACTAACTCTAACTCAAATAAATTCTTGATAATCCCCGTCAATGATCTTTTAACCCAGCTCGAGCTCTCAGATGAAATGTGTATCTGCATGATGTTTTTCCTGACTTTTTCCCTGTTTTCAGCATCGACGGCCAAATCTTTGACCTCCAGAACACTCCTCGACCTCCTATTCGACATCAATGCATCTTTGTACGATCTGTCATCCCTCAAACTTCTAAGAACATCATCTGGCTCTTTTTGGATTCGAAATATCAGCAGTGATCGGACAAGCATCCTTCTTTAAATCTTTATTACTACGCTCTACCCATGCTCGGGATTCATTGTATCTTGCGACTCCAACCATGATCCTTCTCCCATCTATGATCGCTCCATTTAGATTTTCTATAGCCCTTCTCAAACCATCCTCATTCCCAAACTGCACAAAAGCAAAAGTGGAAAATCTGTATTTTGGGTTTCTAGTTTCCTTAGGAATATAGACTCTCTGAACTGGACCATGATCTAAAAACATTTCCCTTAATGCACGTCTTGACACTCTCCGACTAAGATTATCCACAAACACCTTCCAAATCTCCTCGGAAAAAAAATTACTTTTCGCCCTTTCTCTCACAACTTCTCTCTCCCTCTCTCTCTCATCTCGAGTTTACAAGTTTAGATTATTACAAATGGGAATCAATCTTAAAGATGCGCGAGTAGAGGTCGAGAAGATAATTAGAAAGGGCACTGGTTTTGTTGTTGTGGAGATTCCATTTACTCCTATCAAATGTATTTTGGAACTCTCGTTGTAAGAAGCTCGCCAACTTGGTCATAACTATATTGGATCCTAGCATATTCTTCTTGGGTTGCTACGTCAAGGTGAAGATGTAGCAGCTCGTGTTCTTGAAAATCCAATGGATGTCGAGGAACACGAGCCAACCAATTCAGACAATGCTCAAGTAAGTACTCCTAACCTTCTTAAGAATAATGGAATGAAGATTACAGAAGAGTTAGGAAAGAACACTACCACTTATTATGATACGAGATGGAGGATTGAGCACAAACTTGTTCCCATGGACGATAAATGAGTAGTTTGTTCATATGGTTCTAGTTTTGACCCTTGCCTTGGTCACAGGGAACAATAAATTAAACTCTACCCACGGGCAATTCAAACATTTAAGAGAAAAGTAGTTACACTCAATCCATCAAAATGTAGTAAATTGAGCATGGATGAAATGAGGGAGCTTGTATATGAGTTATCGAAGCGGACAAGTGGAGCCTCGAAAATGTTACAATCATGGATCCGTTAGGAGATTTTACATGTCCTATGTGTCGAAATGGGGAAGGAAAAGAAATATACTGGTTTGACTAATCTGATAATTATCGAAAACCTTTAGAAAATTGTAGCTGAAAAGAATTCAGGGGTTTAAGAAGGTGTAACAGATTCCGAATAGCATTTGTACTCAACAGGTGGTCAGAGAATAACCAAAAGGCAGAGGAAAGCAATATGGATTTTTGTTGGTTCTGATCTGAGAAGAGACTTGGATGATATTGGAGCAGCATGCATTGAAGTTCATGCTTTGAGCAAGTTTCCTTATTCAAAGCTTGATTCGAGGTCTGTTGGGATTAATCATGGTTTCAAGGAGCCAAGTGATTTATCTTTAGAATCCGGGGCAGCAAATCAAATTGGACTATGTGAGTGCTTACACTGGAAGGGCATTGCTCGGGAAAGGTGAGTTTTGTATGCAAATGTTTTTCACAAGGACTGAACAAAATGGGATGCACATCATTGTAAGGAAGAAATTGTTTGATCATTGGGGACAAGGATCATTTCAAGGGAAGGGGAATGTCATAACTATATGAGAAGTCAACAAAGAAAGCAACAGGAATCAGTTACTAAAACAACTTTTGAATATGAAATTTTTTCAGAAGACTCAAGCAAGGCTGAACTTTTTTGCTAAAATAAAATTGACAGACAGAGGTATAAAGATAGAGGAAAAAATTTACCTGAAGTTTTGGTCTTACCATCAAACCTCACTTGCTCTTCGAAAATATTAAGGCTGGCAACAAGGGTCTATGGTACCTGCATCGTTTTACATTGCATGGAGTTAATAGCATATAACTTGTTATATGAGTCCTTGAAGGTGCAAACAGTGAATTATGATGGCTGAAAAAGGAATCTGGAGATCAACACATTACCTCATTGGAGCCTTTCAAGTTTGGACATAAAGGACAGTTGAAGGTCTAATCTGTTATGAAGTTTGACAAACATTGGGAGAAGAAGTACAATCAGCTGCAGTGGACGAAATTAAGGTTGGAAAACGTCATTGGGATAAACTATATTGTGCTTAAGGCATAATTGTTAGGTTTGGATCCTTAGGGACAAGGATCCTTTCATGGAATGGGTATTGTCATGATCATGAGAGATGCAAAAATCGGAGAAGACGGAGGAGAATTGGGGATCGAAGAGGAAGGGTTAGGGATTGCATTTGAAGAATTAGGGATTTTTACTTACCCTGCACGTGAGGAAGCCAGAATGAAAAGCCCAATATCAACAGTGAAAGTTGAGGTTGTTAGCCAAGGACAACAACTGGCAAAGCCTTAGATTCGGTACCTGTAAACAAATAAATAGAGTACTACCATAAAATGTTATCTTATGCAATCAATGAATGAAAAATTCCTTTCCTAAAATCTTGTTCTTCTCTTCTTTGTCTATCTCTTCTCTTCTTTGTCTATTTTTCTTTTCTAATCGCACTAGGGTCATAACACTTTATTAATGTCTAAAAGTTTTTCCCTTAACAATCTTTTTAATATGCATAAATCATGCCATGTTTTCATTTCGGAACCTATGCAGAAATAGGACATAAATATTTATAATTATAATGACATATTTTAGGATATTTGACTATCTTCCGTATATGCAGAGAATGGGAAACATAGATGATGTTTTCCCTTTCTTTGGTAAAGGATTCAATAAAATCTATCCCCTTATCATGGTTGTATACACACTCTTACTAGTGACAAACTTCTTTGATCGTGTTATCAAATATTTCGGAAACTGGAAGATGTTCAGATTTCAAAATGAAGCTGATGGGACGGGCGGATTTGATCCATCAGGATTAATAATCTTACAGAAAGGTAAACTACTAAAACGATTTCCATAAGCATGCACAATGATATTTATTACTTCTCTGTAAGTAAAAGTTGTACATATTTTCATTTCTCTTTCCAGAACGGGCTATGCTTGAAGGAGGGTATAAAGTCTGTGAACATGTTATTCCATTATCGAGGAATTTCAGCGGTAACCGTTTTGACAAAGAACATGGTAGCAATAGTATGTATGATCTTATATTCAAATATGCTATCATGCCAATGACTCTGGTGATGCGCATTTCAGGGCATAAGATAAGAGTACTGCAGTTTCAAGAGCAAACAGTGCAGCTGAACTCGGAAAGATGAGTAAATTTAAACCTCCGAAAGAAGAGCTTAAACATGAAACAAGCAGGGAAGCTTAAACATGAAACAAGCAGGGAAGCTATTACCAAGAAAACTTCATGCATTAGAGAACACCAGAAAAAAAAAGAATCTAACTCGAATTCGACCGGAGAAAAGTCCACATCCATTACAGTTGATGACGACAACTCTGAAAGTGCAAGGACATCGTCAGGGGGATTAGCGTTGAAATGGAAATCGATGAAGTCCGGTCTTTTAAATATCAAATCGAACTTAGAAGACAAGAACTTCATCCCCCTGCACCAGAATCGAGAAACTAAATTGCCTTTGTCGTAACCAATTTTTGTCCGGGCATGAAATTTTTACTTACTTGGTGGAAAAAGTAATGTGAATAAATGATTTTTAAAATAATTTGGGAGTCGGCATCGGCCTTTTGGGTTAGGTAGGTCGAATACCTAAAAATCATCTTTTAAAAGAGTTTTTAAGAAAACATCGATTAAAAGATAAATTGATCTACGTTTTAACCAAAAATTCATTCTTTTTAATGATAAAAAGGGATTCGTGGTCGGTTACGTTTAGGGAAGGATTAGCACCCCTACAACGCCCAAAATTGGTACTTTTTAATTATAAATTGTCTCTTATTATTAGAAATTAAAATTCAAAATATTTAATTTATAATCCTATTATTTTAAATATTTTTAAGAAAATATATTAAACATAAATAAGATATTTACTTATTTAGAAATATCAGAAAAGGACTTCTAGGTGCCTTAAGACAGCTCTTTTCTTCGATATTAATAAATATTATAATAATTTAAATAAAATTAAATTATAATTTTTTATCATAATATTTAATTTTAAAATACCAGAATAGGATATCCAGTTGTATTAAAACTGCCATTTTCTTTGATATTGAAAAATAAATATATATTAAAATATGATAAAAACATAATTTATGTAAAATCAAATTAAGATTTAATATAAATTATTATTTATTATATATATTTATATTTATATGACTATATAATAATAAAAATAATATTTAAATATAAATAAGTAAAATTAAAACATAAATAATCAATAATAAAAATAAAATTAGAACTATATATTTAAAAGCAGTAAAACTTTATAATAAATGAAAATATTTAAAATTAGTGACTAAATTATAATCTAATAAAATTAAATACCTAATTAATTATTTAAAATTACAGGGATTAAACATGCTATTTTCCTTATTTATTAATTTGGTGACTAAAATAAAATTATATAAAATTCGAATATTAGATTAAAATAAATAAAAAATATATACTCGGGATTAAAATATTAATTATTAAAACTAAAGGACTAAATACGTATTTTATCTAAAATATTTATAATTACGGTTAAGGGCTAAAATATAAATAAATAAAATTTAGAGACCAAATTAAAAGGATTATAAATTTGATTCAGTGACTAAAATGTAAAACATATAAAAAAGAGGGACTGCGGACAGGGTTTAACATTTAAAAATTACACAAATAACCCTCCCCAAAACGGCGTCGTTCGGGAAGGGCTATTTAAAGCCTGAAACGGCTGGCCCGAAGGGCCAGCTCTCTCATTTCTCAGTTTCTCTTCTCTCTCAAACAGAGAGAGAGCCAGAGTTCTCTCTGGCTTCTCTCTAGCTTCCCTCATCGGACGGAAGCCGGTTACCGGGCGGCAGCCGTCTGCCGCCGTAATTCCTACCATCGGCCACCGTTTCCGGTGGTCGGAAAACACCAAAAATTCCCAATAGATCTAAGTACCCTAAACCCGATTTTACCCTTCTTTTATCCTAAAAAGTTAGGGATTTTCCTAGATCTAAGGAAAATACCTTCGGTATTTTTGGTTCTCCAGTGCCGATTGGGGTTCTCCGATAAGGTAAACTCTTCCTTCTCTCTTCTCGGTTTGATTGCTGGTTGTTGTGAGTTGGTCTCTTTTTTTTGTATCTTTGCTCTCGGTTTTGGTTGCTCTCTGGCTATTGGTTTTTTTTTTCTTCGCAGGTTCAGTGGTGGCTTTATAGCCATCACCGGCGCTTGTCTCTGACCGGGTAAAAGAGTAGAGTTCGGTGATTCACCGAACTTCCAGTGGTGACTCACCGTTGAAGGCAACGTGTGAGACTATGGCTTGGCCTTCTGGATCCTTCAGTTGGCGTCGTGGCAGCGTGGTAGAAGAGGCTGGCGAACGGCGGCCGCGTGGTCCCTAGGGTATCATTACCCTAGGGTTTGTTCGGGATGAATGTGGGCCGTTGGATCTCTCAGATCCAACGGCTGAGATTGAGGCGGTGGCTAGAGCTAGGGTTTAGAAACCCTAGCTGAAACCCTAAATATTTAGGGTTTCATTTTGGTCTGGGCCGGTTCTGGTTGTTTGTAACTGGGCCGGTCCAGTTTTCATTGGGCCTGTAATTATTTTTTTAATAATAATAATAATATATATAATAATAATAATAATAATAATAAATAAAATGGGTAAAAAAATTAGTATCTTCAGCCTTCTCATGCTTCCCCATCTGAATCTCTTGACGAAATTTTCCAGAAATTGAAAAGACCAGCTCAGGGCCTTAAAGAACTTGATGACGGTGATGAAGAATTTTGAGCATGATTCTGAAAACTCAATTCATCTAGATAGATTATGGGACAGAAGCTGAAGACTTCATTTCTGGCTAAAGTAAGGAGTTCGTTTTCTGAGACAGCTGAATGCAAGCCATAATGGTAGAATCTTCAGATCATTTGCAGCAGTAGAGGAAGCAGCATTCAGTACTGTCCCAAAGCTTACAGAATTTTTCCTACAATTTAGAACATAGAGAGAAACACCGGATGCAAGCGCATCCCAAGGGATATTGTTTACTTGTAATAGCAAATATTTAAAGTTACCTATTGATGTTTATACGCAAGGTTAAACCAAAACATTAGTCACTAAATTTTTATTGTTTTTGACATTTACACGTTATTCATGTTGATTTAATGGATACTGACAAATGAATTAAGCATCAACATTCTTACGAGTTCTCGTACTATTAAAAGTTCCTAAATAGTCTCTTGACTATAGTGTTGTTTTGCTGAGTTCTCGATATTAATAGTTATAAAATTATCACCCAACTACTCATTTGTTCTAAACTTGTAATTTTTTGACCCAACTACTCATGTGTTCTAAACTTGTAATTTTTTGTTAAAAAATTGATTATCATTTGAGCTGGATGTTAACCTATTGTTCGGGATATGATAAAATCTTATTCCAAAATCGTTTGAGCTATATTTTATGGATTGACTCTCCGTTTACTTTATGTCGTCGAGCTAGTGCTTGAAAGCAACTACGGTGTCATTAGATATCATTAAAATATGATTTTATTATATCCCAATTAGTAGGTTAACATCCAGTTCGAACGATAGTCAATTTTTTAACGGGAAATGACGAGTTTAGAATATATGAGTAGTTAGGTGGCCATTTTATAACTTTTAATAGTTAGGGGACTTCTACAAAATAACATCATATAATCAGAAAATCAGAAAATCATTTTGTAACTTTAAATAGTATGGGGACTAAATAAAACAACATGCTATAATCAGACAACCATTTGTGTACTTTACCCTTTTTTATTTTTCTTAAGAGTAAACCACATCATTCCTCATTGAACTTTATTCTCTCTCATATTTCACTCACTATATTTTCAATATTTCCAATTTACTAATTGTAATTTTTAATTGTTCCAGTTTTGGTCACTATGAATTATTTTATTATTTTTTTAGTATGACGTGATATTTTTATTATTGTTTAATATAAAATAATTTAAAATATAATATTAAAATAAATGGTGGTCGCTTACTATTTGACATCGTTGGACGACATTGTATACAGTTGTAGATGGTGGCCTTTCGGTCCCATATTTCATCGTCCGATTTGTCTCGACCCCTTTAGTTCGAATTCGATCTCCATTTTGTTGGAAAATGATTCGAATCTGATAAAAATTGATAAAACTGAAATGCCAACCATCATAGATGGTGCTCGTTCGGGCACAGATTTCACATTGTCTTGACCCTCTAAGTCTTAATTCAACCTTCATTTTATTGGAACATGCTCTAAAGTCCACGAATAGGATATCGAAAGTGAGGAAACTGAAATGTTTCAATTGAGATTCACGGGTTTTGAGATATTTTTGGGTGAAACTACCACCAGATGAACTCAACGTCTCAAAACAAATTTCTCGATATAATTTGGGATCAAACAGTTACGGTTCCAAAGACCGACGTGTAGACACTCATTTTTGTCCGAAGTTTTTTTTAATAATATAGTATAGTTTTTGAAAATATTTTCGAAAAACGTATAATATATAGTTTTTAAAACGGTTATTGAAAACGTATAATATATAGTTTTTTAAAAAAATCGGTTTGTGAAAATATATATAATATGGTTTTGAAAATACGATTTAAAAACATATATTATATAATTTTGAAAACATATATAATATATAGTTCTTTGAAAACATTTTGAAAATATATATAATATATAGTTTTTAAAATGATTTAAAAATATATATACTATATAGTTTTAAAAATATTTTTGAAAATATATTATATAGTTTAAAAAAATATTTTTGAAAATATAATATATAGTTTTGAAAATCAATTTTTAAAAATATATTATATAGTTTTGAAAATTAATTTTTGAAAACATATCTTTTATATAACTTCAAAAAAGTTATATTATATTATATATTATATTATATCATATATTATAATATTATATGTATTTTTTATTTTTTAATGTTAATTTTTTTATTTTTTTATTTTGGTCGAGGGTTCAAAACAATCCAAGGGAATTAAAACGGGCCTGACCCAACCCAATCCCGAATTAAGGTTTTCATGATTCAGCCAAGCGCCACACAGATCAACGGCAGAAAGGGGATACATTCACAGATCAATCTGGCCCGTTGGATCTGACCCAATCCAACAGCCAGGAAGGCCCCAGAATATTCTAGAATGCAGAATACCACAACAAGCACACGGACGACGCGTGGTCCTCACGCGCTGATACACGCTAAATGAAAGCATCCCCGTACCCAAAACAGAAACAAATTCGAACAATATCAGAACAAATTTGAAGCAACAAATTACAAATCGCACCAAAGAGATATTTTCAGTTCGAAATAAAGGGAAACATGACCGAAAAATCGACAATATACACAGCAACAAACCAATCCCTCATCAATGACTAAATCCCGATAATTTCAGGATCGATTTGAAACAAACCCCTCCGTCGAACCTATAAATACATGCAAAAATGAAGAACAAGGGGGAGGAGTTTTTCAAAAACATCAAGAAACAAAAAAAAATCTAGATAAATACAAGGTCACTTAGCTTCGTGGGCATTCAGACTTTGAAAGTGTGAAAGGACATTCACCGGAGCACGAATGATCGGCCGAATCTGAAACACCACCATCCAGAGGTAAACAACCGAGATATTTTTATCAAATCTACGCCGATTGGGACTTTTTTATGGTGATCGGGTTTTGGTTTCGGGATCTAGGGAGAAAAAGCTTTCGAAGGGGGTAGTTTATAGGTCTCCAGCCAGCGGTCGGGTTCCATCAAAGAAGATGGCTAGTTGTTGGGAGAGTTTTTTTTTGTTTGGTTAAAAATGATTTTTTTCGGTTTGGGGTATTTATAACCGAGGGACCACTAGCCAATAGTTAAATTATTTCTGCAGTCCCTTATATTTTGATGTGTAATTCGTTTTGATCACCTGTTGTAATTTTGCCTATGAATTTTCAATTTAATCCCTGTTTACATTTCTTATATTTTGTAATTTAATCCCCTAACCTTTTTATTTTTCTCTTGCATCTCATTTTTAGTATCAATTTGATCCATGAATTTTAATTCATTTCAATTTGATCCTTTTTTTCTTATTTGTACTTTCTTTAAAATTTAACACTCTTTTTATTATTTTTTTCATTTTATTTTTATTTTACCATTTTTTTTCTCTTTTAACATTTTTTATTTTTTTATTTTGTTTTATTTTTTCCCCTTGAAATTTAATATTTTCTTCCTCTTTTTATCTAAAGTCTTTTTTGACTTTTCAGTAGTAATTTCAATCGATCAAAGGTAAGCAATTCGAATTGATTTTTTAAATTTCGATTTAAATATTAATTTTCGCAATTAAGACAACCGACAAATTAAAGCGGTACTGAAAGGGCAGTTTAAGGGTGTTAATTCTTCTTTGATTGTAACCGACTCTCGAATCCAACATATTTCTGGTAAAACGCAGATAAAGTAAGATAGTGTCTGATCAACTTAAATATTATTTTTAAATGATCGGTGGCGGCTCTAACATTTTTTCAAGTCGAAGCCCAATTCCGGGCCCACCCGAAAGACGGTTGCGATAGCTTGGCGACTCCAATGGGGACAGGTAAGTGAGTCATGACATAATTAGTTTTTGGTTGTCTTTTTATGCGAAAATAACAAATTTAAGTTTTAATTTATTTATTTGATTCTAATTATTCATCTTTTGATTAAAATAAATAGTTGTACTGACGTGTTTTCATTGATTTCAGATTTTCAAAAATTTTCATCTCAAACTCTATACCCGAGCTCCAAACCCTTTTAAGTGGGGGTGAAAGCGACACCTTCGTGAGAATTTATTCTTCGTATGGGCCTAGCAAGTAACCTTCGGGATTCATATATCTTATGTCTTCGTGTGAATTTATTCTCCGTATGGGAATAAGGAAATGTATCCTCTCGAGTTTAACTTGGTCCACATAAGCTTTTAATGGGCTTAAGACTAAGGGTCTAGCAAGCCCAAGGAGGCACCAGTAAGGAGAACTTGGGTGCCTTTATTTAGAACCTAAATGGGAGACTACTGGGAATTAGAGCCCACCCCGAAACTCCATTTCAAAACCTATGATGCTTGAATTATCTCCTATTTTACTTTATGTTCAAAGTATGCGAACTAGACAAATATGCGGTTAGGATTTGCTTACAATTAGCATGCGGGGTAGAAATCATGTATGGGTAAGAATTAAAGCATGTGGGGTAGGACTTTTTTATTTTCATTATTGTTTTGATTATTATCCTTACCTCACTAACTCTTTCCTTTCATTTTTGTTCTCTTTCATTTTTGTTCTCTTTCATTTTATTTTTATCATTTACATCATTCAAAAAGGTGTTGATCCACAAAAAATGTGTTCATTAAATGTAAATAGTTTGCATTAATGGAAAAAGGGGTTGTAACACAAGAGGTGAAAAACGCAAAAGTCTGGCTATGGTCAGAAAAGACTCAGAATGGACCGGGATTTACACTGAGCACATCAAAAGTCAACCTTTTGAGTTGGCAAAATTTGCAGGGGTAGATGAGAAAAAGTTTACTGACCTGGAGAGTGCCTTCAAAGACAACAAGAACAAGATGGAAAAACGATAGTTGAAATTGGAGGCCATTTCCAGATAGTTCCTATCGATGGAATACTCCAATGGCGTTTCTGTTAGGGAACAGGCTCAGCAAATGGTGAAAGCTAAAAATTCGAACAACTCAATACTTGCACGGTTTAGCCAAAAGTTGGAGTGGTTCGACAGGGTATTCAATCGGTGATAGACAAAAACGAAAGATTAGTCAACCTGTTAGAAGTCGTTCGGGGTCTAAAAGACTTAGTCAGAATGTACCTTTAGGGTTTTTTTCTCTTAAAAAATAACATTTTTGTCCCAATAAAGATTATTTATAATAACAGACATGTTTTTGGATCAATTCCTTGAACATTTAATACATCATGAATTTAGACAAATTTTGCATTTTGTTATTTTCATTTCTTTACATTCGCATTAACTAACAGAAAAATGTCTCATCAAAAAAGGGAACAAATACTGGATATACCACCTCAAGCATTGGACACTCATCATCCACATAACACTCGTTTAAAAAAGAAGAAGATGGAAGCCAAAATTGCTCAACTTGAAGAGAACATATTGAGGTTGCAAAGAGAGTTAGAAGAAAAGATAAGCCAGAATAATCAAAGTACTTTGCAAACGATCGCTAAGAGACATGAGTCCTTGGTCGATCAAATTATTGCCAAGTTAGCTGGCTTACATCAGACAAGTGCGCCTGGGGCAGGTTCATCAGAAGGGGTAACTATGCCACCAACCCTGTAGGTGGTTGTCTCACCTGGAATCTTACCGAAACTTCAAGGGGATTCATCCGCTGCAAAAGCAAAGGCATCGTCTACTGTAAAGGTACAGACTTTTGTAATTAACCCTGAGAATAATCCTGGTGATTACCATATACTGGATTTTGATGAGGAAAATAAGGCAAAGAAGATGGAAGAAAAGATCAAGCTACTGAAAGACCAAATGAAAGTGGTTAAGGGAAACTATGACTACTATGGAGTCGATGTCTCAGAACTCAGTTTCGTAACAGACTTGGTTCTTCCTCCGAAATTCAAGTCCCCAGAATTTGAGAAGTTCGATGGGAACAGTTGCCCATCAGCCCACATCACCATGTTCTGTCAAAAATTAACAAGATATGTATGAAATGACCAACTCTTGATCCATTGCTTCCAGGAGAGTCTGTCGGGCTCAACCATTCGGTGGTACAATCAACTTATCGATCTCATATCAAGACTTGGAAGGATTTAGCAAAGTCATTTTTGGAATAATACAAACATATCAATGAGATGAGGCCAGATCGAGTTATGCTACAAAGCATGGAGAAAAAGCATAATGAAAGTTTCAGACAATATGCACAAAAATAGAAGGATTTAGCTATGCAAGTTCATCCACCTTTGGATGAGAAGGAAACCAGGAAGCTCTTCATGCAAACACTGAAGGCTCCTTATTTTGAGCACCTGGTTGCAATCACATCTGGAAATTTTTCTTACTTAGTCATGGCCGGGGAGATGGTAGAAATGGCCATAAAGTAAGGCAAGATTAAGGAAGGGGAGACCAATAAGAAACCTCCTATGAAGGAGATGGATGGAGAGATTAACAAAATCAACACTTACCACGCCAATAAAAGTGTTACAATCTCCAAACCAAAATCAACTACAGTTGTACCATCAGGTACTTCTAGACAAGAATCAAAATAACCTAGAAAGGAAAGGGAAAGGGAACATTTCGACCCTATTCCCATGACCTACAAATAAATTTACCAACAACTTTTTGACACTCACGTAGTGTCACTATACCCGGTGGAACCCATGAAGCCCCCATACCCCAGGTGGTATGATAAGAACGCTCATTGCGAATATCATGGCGGTGTCCCAGGGAACACTATCGAAAACTTATTCGCATTCAAGAGAATCGTGCAAAATATGCACAACAAGAATTGGATCGACTTTAACAACTCAGGGCATCCTAATAAGAAAGAAGATCATTTCATTCCATCATGAAGCTTTATTCCATTTGCAGCATTTTGTTTAAATTTGTTTTTCATCTTTTCTCAGTTTTTTTGTAAGGATATTTTTAAATGAATTTATACTACTTTAAAGATGGTGAACAATGAATCAAATTTACAGATTTGAAATTCTTTGAATATCAACTGAATTAAAAACTCTACAAAAGATTTAGAGTTATAGATCTTTGACAAAGTGACATGATTAAAATTGGTAAAACAACGACCTTGACCTTACCCCGGAAGATACGCTTCTCTTACAAGAGCTGATATAATCTTCTCCTCTTATAAGGGAATGAACAAGAGGCTTGGTATCCAGGTATGTATAGGAGCGGACAACATGGGGCATCTTCTGCATATGAAATTATAAAACTGATTAGACCATACTTTTGTTAATGACGTTCAATGATGATTATGATCTTTACAAATGGAATAGTCGAGTAGGTGAATCTAGCTTAGGTCATTTGTTTGGAAATTGAACTCTAAAGATGAGGTTTTTTTACTCTCAACAACACCTAGACTATAACAAGTTCTTCTTGACAAACTTAAGAAATTGAATCCATATACCCAAAATGTATTTATATATATACAATAAAGTTGAGCTATTCCACTAAGCAATCAGTTATAGTAGAAACTCAAAAGCCATGGCTTTATGAATAGATTGCATTCAAACCATGATATTACTCGAGTACTTGGTAATTTGGTGTTTGCTCCACTGCAATGGTCAGGTCGAAGACTTTGTGATGAGATGAACCCTTCAGCTAGCCTGATAAAGGCGATTTATATATAATAAAGTTGAATTCAGCTAGCCAAACAATGGAAAATTAAATCAAATTTATCTAAATAAGGAGTTTCAGTAAAGATGGACTAAGGGAGTTAAGGAACACCTGTTATAGTCAATTTCACACGAGCACTCAGGTATTTCATTTTTAGATCAATATTTCAGCACTGCCTTTGTTAGAGGAGTCTACGAAGCATGAACAAATTAAAGATTTCAGAGAACCGAAATAGAAGTATTCTAGAAAGTCTAGTAATTGATTATACTAGTTACGTCAATTTGTCCGCATCTGATTAAAATACCAAGCCAAGAAAGAGGGGCATGTTGCAATGTTCAACAGGACCGAGAAAAAATGACATTTTGGTGGACGAAACCTTAGAAATTAGGAAGCCATCTCATCAATTTGGATACTTGTCAAAGAGCTACAACTTTAAAAGCGTTAAAGAGCTATTGATTCTTTTAATATTCTGTGAACTCATGTTTATGATTTGATTCGATTGTGAGCCTGAATTAAGAGGCAATGTTTTACAAAATTCTTATATTCTTTTTTCATAAAATAAAAGAAAGGAGAAAAACATTTTCAAACAGGAAAGTCTCAAATGTGAAAGGTCCTTGAAGCTAAACAGAAGCATCTCGGTACCCAAAACAGAAACAAATCCAAACAATATCAGAACAAATTTGAAGCAACAGATTACAAATCGCACCAAAGAGATATTTTCAGTTCGAAATAAATGGAAACAAGACCGAAAAATCGACAATATACACAACAACAAACCAATCCCTCGTCAACAACTAAATCCCCATGATTTCGAGATCGATATGAAACAAACCCCTCCGTCAAACCTATAAATACATGCAAAAATGAAAAACAAGGGGGAGGAGTTTTTCGAAAACATCAAGAACAAACAAAAATCCAGAGAAATAGAAGGCCATTTAGCTTCGTGGGCATTCGGACTTTGAAAGGGTGAAATGACATTTACCGGAGCACGAACGGTCGGCCGAATATGAAACACCACCATCAAGAGGTAAAAAATCAAGATCTTTTTATCATATCTACGCCGATTGAGACTTTTTTGTGGTGATCAGGTTTTGGTTTCGGGATCAGGAGAGAACTTTTTCGAAGGGGGTAGTTTATAGGTCTTTGGCCACCGTGGGTGGTGGCCGGAGCGATTTTCGAGTGGTGGTCGGTGGTGGGGTTCCATCAGAGAAGATGGCCGATTGTTGGGAGAGTTTGAGGGAAGATGGAGAGTTTTTTTTGGGTTTGGTTAAAAATGATTTTTTTCGGTTTGGGGTATTTATAACCGAGGGACCACTGTGTAATTAGCCAATAATTAAATTATTTTCGTAGTCCATCATATTTTGATATGTGATTTGTTTTGATCACCTGTTGCAATTTTGTCTCTGAGTTTTCAATTTATTCAATTTAATCCATGTTTACATGTCTTATATTTTGCAATTTAGTCCCTTAACCTTTTTATTTTTCTCTTGCGGCTCATTTTTAGTATCATTTTGATCCATGAATTTTAATTATTTCAATTTAATCTTTTTTTTCTTATTTGTATTTTCTGTAAAATTTAACACTTTTTTTTCGTTTTATTTTTATTTTCCCACTTTTTTATTTTATTTTATTATTTTTTTTGAATTTTCTCTTTTAACATTTTTTATTTTTATTATTTTATTTTATTTTCCCCTTGAAATTTAATATTTTCTTCTTTTTTAACATTTTTTAAAAATTTAATATTTCATTCTTTGATTTGTTTGTTTGTTTATGTATTTTTTTCCTTTTTTATTTAATTCTTATTTGATATTTCTTTTATTTTACCATCTAACGTCTTTTTTTACTTTTTTTAGTAGTAATTTTAATAGATCAAAGGCAAGAAATTCAAATTGAATTTTTAAATTTCGATTTAAATTTAAATTTTTACAATTAAGAAAACCGAAAAATTAAAACGGTGCCGAAAGGGCAGTTCAAGGGTGTTAATCCTTCATTGATTGTAACCGACTCCCGAATCTGACATATTTCTGGTAAAACGCAGATAAGGTAAGATGGTATCCGATCAACCTAAATATTGTTTTTAAATGATCAGTGGTGGCTCTAAAAGTTTTTCAAGTTGAAGCCCAATTTCGGGCCTACCCAAAAGACGGCTGTGACACGATGGTGACAAGAAGGGGATGAAGGGACAATGATTATTTTAAATCTTTTTAAATTTAACATAATAAAATATTATTTTATTATTTATTTTAAATTATTTTTATATTTTAATAATAATAAAAAATACCTCATCATATCAAAATAATAATATAATAATTCAGAGTGACCAAATAAGGAGCAATTCAGAAGTTTAGTGAATAAATTAGAAAATTGAAAGTACAATGGGTAAAATAGTAGAAAGAGTAAAGTTAATTAAGAATGGTGTAGTTTACCCTTTTGTTAATTTCATAAGTATTCTATTTTCTTCTGAAAATAATTCTTGTAATTTCTCTTACCCCTTTGGACTTTATTCTCTAATGTATTTACAGCCGTTTTCCCGCCATTAGGTTTCCTGTCGCCGCAGTCAGAGAGCCATGATTTGCGTAAGGAAGAGGTGGTGCCTATGCGGCTGCATTCGGCAGTGGAATATCTGTTACATTGCCATTCCGATCAGCTTCGCTCAATCACTCTCTCTCCCGACCCTAAACTTCACTATGCTCTTTTCCTAGAGTCCTTTCTCTATTCCTCTATATATCTACTTCTTTTTCCCTTCTAAGTTTTTTTTTTTGCGTCTTTCTTCTCATTTGCATCCCTTTTTATCTCTTTTTGTTTTCTGTTGTAGTTATGCCGAGCTGATGGATGATGATACTCCTCTAGCCCGCCTCGTTTTCGTCAGCCCAACTGACTATTTGAGATTCTTTGACCGAGCCGCAACTTTGGCTCATGTAATTTCATCGAACTCAAACATATGTGCTAAAGTGTTAATTCTTATGCACCTCAGAAAAACTTTCCTGAATTAAGAACCAAATTGTATATGGGTTTTTTTAATACAATTTCTCCCCGTTTCAGCTTCCCTATATTCATCAATTTCAACTGGGTGTAAATTGTGAGTCAATTTATATAGTATTTGGACCAAGAAGCGGAACATATCTAGATATAAAGGATCTTGATGTTGTTATGGACAAATTTCAATCTTTCTGTATATTTTTTCACATCCAAAGTGCAACAATAATATGGGGGCGTTTGATGTGATTTTGTGCAGAAAAGAGTATTGAAAGACATGGTATCACATGAGAAAGGGGTTGAGAAGAAATTCATTCATGTTCGTTTCAATGTCTGTGGCTCTCCTCTTGAATTTCCTGGTCTGCTCATACTTTTGTTCTTGGATCCTATATACACCTATTTATATTTGTTTTATTGACTTGAAAGTTTGATTGGTGGGTGAATCTAAATGTGGAACAGAGACATTTCCAAGAATTGGGCGTGTGTGGGTGAAACACCGAGGCATTCTTCTTACTCTCAAGGGGACTGTAATTCGATCTGGAGCAGTGAAGTTGTATGAGGGAGAAAGGACATATCAATGCAAGAAATGCAAGCACATGTAGGCTTGATTTCTAGTTCATGCTATATGCATTTATTTATTATAGAGTATGCTACTCTTTTATTTCCTTGTGGCCTACATTGGTCGGTACATATTATAGAATGATGGTTAGAAATACTGTTGGCAGCCAGCCCAATGATATTCCAAGGTGTAAGCTGACTGTTAGTTGGATTGAAAATGTTTCTAGGTTTCCTCTTTATCCCGAACTTGAAACAAGAAACACGATAACACTTCCATCAATCGGCCCCTCTCAGGTTTATTGTCATATTCAAACTTTCTTTAGTTTGTGTTGCAATAATGAGTTTTGTTCCTTTTGTTCTTCATTTTTTTTAGTTTAAAATGTAGTTTTGTAAGGAATTTGTCTTCTGTATTTGATGTGAATATACTTTAGATTTTGGTAAAGATTTACGTTATAACAGAGGACCAATCCTTGTGAAGGATCTAAATTCATCTGCGTAGAAAATACCACCGTCTATCATGATTATCAGGAAATAAAAATTCAAGAAAGCACACAGGTGTTGGGTGTTGGTGTGATCCCTCGATCAATTCTAGTAATTCTCCAAGATGATCTTGTTGACATTGTTAAAGCTGGAGGTACCACAGACATAACTTGCATTTTTCTTGACATTTTCCTGAACATTACCTTTGTTGGATTCTGTCCACATGAGAACTTCTCTTATCTTGCTATGGATTATAAAACTTCGCTTATCATGCTATGGAATGCTTTATCTTATTACGTATTTACTGAGGTTTAAAAGAAACAAGTTAGGCATAAATTGCATTTAAATCTCATCTCCCATTGAGTCTAATAAGTTTGCATGATGTTTTTATAAGAACGGAAAAATCTATTAGAGGGTTGGTCAGCATTGAATTGAGATAGGATCTTCTCTAAGATAAGATAAAATATGAATCAGCCAATAATCTGTGCTGACTCTGGTTAACCCTACCATTGAGGAGTCTGGGAAAGCAGGTATTACTCAAGAAAAAGCTATTGAAATGGCTGTCATCTGTTTGTCCCGGTCCCTTCTAAAATACAACCACAATGTTATATCCTATATTAGCGCCTTCTGTATCCTGAATATGCCTTCCATTCCATTATAATATCTGGATGGCCAAGCAATCTATTTTAGATGCACCCTGCTTATTCCTTTAATTTCATACTTGTTTATGTTTTCCTTACTAACTCTTGCTTTTCTAGATTGCATAATTGTTACGGGGATCTTAACTGCTAAGTGGTCCCCTGATTTAAAAATGTGTCATAACCTTTTTTTTTAGGGTGGAACAATTGTTTATTGTTTAAAAAAACGATTATGATTTTAATCTTGGAAAATTTAATGATTTGGAATTGATTTGTATAAAATTGAAAAGGAGTCGCCATCGACCTTTGGGTTAGGTAATATCTAAAAACGTCTTTTAAAAACAATTTTAAGAAAAAATATTTTTTTTAAAAAAAAACTATACTACGTTTACCAAAGATTCGATTAAAATGGGTTCGGGAGTCGGTTACGCGTGGGGAAAGATTAACACCCTCATAGCGCCCAAAACTGGTACTGTGTCGCTTACACGTTGTCGTAATGGTGGAAATCGTGAGTCGAACATAAAGTTAAAATATGATTCATTTATTGAAATTTAATTGATTTGCTTCGAATTAATTAATTAGATAAAATTCTTTAACTTGAAAAGAAATCTCGAAATTAACAATCCTCCATCGAAAAAGCTAACTCGACTATTCCTTATCAGTAAAAGGATGTTCCCTCATAATTGATTAAAAAACGCAATCCGAATATAAATTGAGCATCTTATAAAATGAAATAAATAAATAAAGTCAAACAAAATAAAATAAGCGTTAGTAATATATATAAATATACAAGGGTAAATTAATATATATATATATATATATACATATGAATAATATGATATAATATATGCAAATGACAGAGACCAAATAATAATAAGAATAAAGATAATAAACATACATAAACTTACTTATATGATAAAAATAAAAGTAATAGGAACCAAATTATGTGAGGATTAAATCAAAAAAGAAACAAAACATTAATTATAAGATATATAGTATACAACATATCATACGACTATTCTTATCGCCTAATATAAACATACATATATAATGTAATAATTAAAATATACTTAACAAAGATATAAATGCATATAATGTATTTACATATATGTAATAATATAAGACACATTTAATAAACATAATAGTGCACACACGTATGTATATATATATATATATATATACAAAAGGTAAAATGAAAGGAATAAAATAGTAATATATAGACTAAAATAAATGCAATGTACAAGCTATCAAATGAAAATGATGCGTGAATTAAGGTATGATTAAACTAGGAATCAAATGAAATTAAATAGCGGAAAATGGTAAAATGCAACCAAAAGCTTAGGGGAACTTTAAAAGATGCCTTCAAGATGTATGGAAAGTGAATCAATTCATCGAATATAGAAAAATAAAAAAAGGAAACCAAAATAAAATTGGGAATGAAATTAAAGTTATAGTATTTAATATAAACACATATTCATGTTATATAAATAACATATGCTTATACACTAAATATATCCAAATATTAAAGGTAATAAATATATAAGTATTATCATACTATTATGCGTGAATGTAAATATAACGAATCACAAAAATAGATAACAATAGGAAATAAATTACCATACCAGAATAATAAAGACATAAATAAGAGGTAAGAAGGCAGTAGTTAGGACCAAAATAAATAAAATAAAAATTACAGACCCAAATCACAAGCAAAAAAAATTCATTAGTGACCAAAACGAAAATTTTATAAAGAAAGGACCATCACTGCGTGATTAGCCCATACACTGAGTAGGAAAAACCCTATTTCCCAAAACGACGTAGTTTTGAGTTGGAGCTAAATACATCATTATAAATCATATGTAAACCCTAGCCCTCATTTCCTTCTCTCCCCCTTCCCAAAGGCCGTTTTATCATCTCTTCTCTCCCTTTCTCTTCAAAACTTCACCAATACCTACCACGAATCAAAGACAAGAGTAAAAAAAGACTAGCTCTCTGGCTTTCAGGATTCCACGGCCGGCGAGATGATGAAGCGTTCGATACCGACGGTAATGGTTCGGTCTTCCTTTCTCTCGTTTTCTTTATGTTTTTCTTTGTTTTAATCTATCCCAATCTCTCTTTTTCTTTTCTGTTCTCACCGAAGCCCATCTAATCTATGGTTTCTCTCCTTTTTTTATTTTTTACGGTTCTGGCTTTGTTTATTTCCTCTTATTTTTTTTCTGGTTCAAATGCTTCTTCACCGAATCCCCCTTGCTCTCACCGAATCCTCTCCTCTTTATGGTTGCTTCGGATAGTGGTGGAGTAGGTGAAATCTCGGATTTTTCGGGATTTATTTTATTTTTTAATATTTAGTGGTTTTCGGTGGATGATTTGGCTGATTTGGTGGTTGATGATGTAGCGATGACTCGTTGGTGATGATTCGGCGGCTGGCTCGTTGGTGGCGACTCGGCGGTTAGCTTGGCGACGACGGGAACATTGGCGGCGGCTTGCTTTAGGGTTTCAGCAAACCCTCAATAACCATCGATCTGTACCATTGAATTGGGTCCAGATCCAACGGCTAGAACTGGATGGCGGCTGCTGCTAACGATGAAAATCCTAGTGGGTTGGATCTGCATTTGTGATCAACTGTTGGGTAGTTAGGTCCCTCCATTGGGCTTCGGTTGATAACTGGGTCACTTGTAATGGGCTCTGGGGCTTGCGTTGGGCTCCAAGTCTAAGTCTGTAATTATGTATTATAATTTTAATAATAATAATAATAATAATCAAAATCCCGACAAAAATGGGTGTCTACAATATCCCATATTAATTGCCAACCATGTGAGGTAACAGGAATCACCTGTGATTTTGTCCACTTTCTCTAATGATGATATCATTGTTTTAAAATAAAAACTGGAGAGAAGGAAGATTATAAAAAATTCTTAAGGCTGAAACATTTGATTTATTTGAGACTGTAGCCGTTTCCATTGTAACTTGATCTGAGACCTGTCGTAACCGGTTTTCGTCCGGGCACGAATTTTTTACTTGGCGGGAAAAGTGATATGAATAAATGGTTTTAAAAATAAAATAATTTGGGAGTCGCCATCGGCCTTTTGGGTCAGGTAGGTCGAATACCTAAAAATTATATATTTTAAAAGAGTTTTAAGAAAACATTAGTTAAAAGATGAACTGATCTGCGTTTATAACCAAAAATTCGTTCTTTTTAATAAAAAAGGGATTCGTGGTCGGTTACGTTTAGGGAAGGATTAGCACCCCTACAACGCTCAAAATTGGTACTTTATTAATTAAAAATTGTCTCTATTATTAAAAATTTAAGAATTCAAAGATATATTTAATTTATAATCTTTTTTTTATTTCAAATTTATGATTTTATGAAAATATATTATTAAACATAAATAAGATATTTACTTATTTAATAATATCAGAAAATGACTTCTAGGTGCCTTAAGACAGCTCTTTTCTTCGATATTAAATATTATAATAATTTAAAACAAATTAAATTATAAATTTTTTATAATAAAAATACCAGAATAGGACATCCAGTTGTATTAAGACTGCCCTTTTCTTTGATATTGGAAAATAAATAAATATTAAAATATGATTAAAAAAATAATTTATGTAAAATCAAATTAAGATTTAATATAAATTATTATTTATTATATATATTTATATGACTATATAATAATAATAAATATAATATTTAAATATAAACAAGTAAAATTAAAAAATAAATAAACAATAATAAAAATAAAATTAGAACTATATATTTAAAAATAATAAAACTTTATAATAAATGAAAATATTTAAAATTAGTGACTAAATTATAATCTAATAGAATTAAATACCTAATTCATAATTAATCATTTAAAATTTGAGTGACTAAAATAAAATTATATAAAATTCGAATATCAGATTAAAATAAATTAAAAATATGTACTCGGGATTAAAATATTAATTATTAAAACTAAAGGACTAAATATGTATTTTATCCAAAATATTTATAATTACGGTTAAGGGATAAAATATAAATAAATAAAATTTAGAGACCAAATTAAAAGGATCATAAATTCGATTCAGTGACTAAAATGTAAAATATATAAAATAGAGGGAATACGGACAGGGTTTAACATTTAAAAATTACACAAATAGCCCTCCCCAAAACAACGTCGTTCGGGAAGGGCTATTTAAGCCCCAAACGGCTGGCCCGAAGGGCCAGCTCTCTCATTTCTCAGTTTACTCTCTCTCTCTCTAAACTGAGAGAGTTTAAAACTCTCTCGCCTCTCTCTAGCTTCCCTCATCGGAGAGAAGCCGGTCACTGGCCGGCAGCCGTTCACCGGTGTTAACCCCGCCGCCGGCCACCGAATTCGGTGGCCGGAAAAAAAATTTTTTACACCTAAATATAGATCGGACCATCCTATTGATGGTTCCGATGACCGTTTCCCTTAAAACAACCCCGATCGGAGCAAATCTACGAAAATACCTTCAGTTTTCGAAGGTTTCCGATGATGCGTGAATGTTCCGGTGATGTTGCAGTTTCCTCAGTAAGTATCTCTTCGACTTTTCCTTACTTATTTTGGTGTTGGTTGTTGCTGGTTGTTGTGAGTTGGTCTCTATTTTTTTGTATATTTGCTCTCGGTTTTGTTTCTTTGTGTCTGTTGGGCTTTTTTTTCTTCCTTGCAGGTTCGGCGGTGGCTTTATAGCCATCACCGGCGCTTTTCTCGGACTGGGTAAAAGAGTGGAGTCTGGTGAGTCACCGGACTTCCAGTGGTGACTCACCGGTGGGGCGACATGTGTGCGGCTGGAGTGGCTCTTCTGGAAGCTTTCGACGAGACGTGGCAGCGGTGGAGATGGTGGGAGTAGCTGCGGCGGCCGTGTGGCCCTAGGGTATCATCACCCTAGGGTTTGTGTTGGATGAGTGTGGGCCGTTGGATCTCTCAGATCCAACAGCTGAGATTGAGGCGGCGGCGCACGGGGCTAGGGTTAGAAAACCCTAACTGAAACCCTAAATGTTTTAGTGTTTCCATCTAGTTTGGGCCAACTGGTTGTTTGTAACTGGGCCGGTCCAGTTTTCATTGGGCCTGTAATTATTTTTAATAATAATAATAATATATATAATAATAATAATAATTATAATAATAATAATAAATAAATAAGTAAAATGGGTAAAAATTAGTATCTTCAGCTGTCCCTCTTTGCTCATTCTTGTGTTAACAAGAATAGGGCAAAGACGAAAAGATAATAAAATTTTATATCCATTTGACTTCACTTGATTATAATGGTAAGGTTGAATAATTTCTTCTTCGGGATTAGTTATTCTAATTATGAACTTTTCCACTGGGGATGACAATTTATCTCCTTCTGTGATGTAATCTGGAAGTGTTGATGTTGATCTATCTCTTTCTGTGATAGAATCATGCAAAAGATTGAACAAGTTCTTCTCATTATGAACTTCTTCTTCCTTCTTCAGATGAGTTCTTCTCATTATGAACTCGACCTGGTAATGCTGATCCATTGAATGATGAATTCAAGCAAAAAGTTGAACAAATTCTTCTCATTATGAGCTTCTTCTTCCTTCTTCAGATGAGTTCTTCTCATTATGAACTCGACCTGGTAATGCTGATCCATTGAATGATGAATTCAAGCAAAAAGTTGAACAAGTTCTTCTCATTATGAACTTCTTCTTCCTTCTTCAGATGAGTTCTTCTCATTATGAACTCGACCTGGTAATGCTGATCCATTGAATGATGAATTCAAGCAAAAAGTTGAACAAGTTCTTCTCATTATGAACTTCTTCTTCCTTCTTCAAATGAGTTCTTCTCATTATGAACTCTAACTGGAAATGTTGATCCATTGAATGATGAATTCAAGCAAAAAGTTAAACAAGTTCTTCTTATTATGAACTTCTTCTTCCTTCTTCAAATGAGTTCTTCTCATTATGAACTCTAACTGGAAATGTTGATCCATTGAATGATGAATTCAAGCAAAAAGTTGAACAAATTCTTCTCATTATGAACTTCTTCTTCCTTCTTCAAATGAGTTCTTCTCATTATGAACTCTAACTGGAAATGTTGATCCATTGAATGATGAATTCAAGCAAAAAGTTGAACAAGTTCTTCTCATTATGAACTTCTTCTTCCTTCTTCAAATGAGTTCTTCTCATTATGAACTCTAACTGGAAATGTTGATCCATTGAATGATGGATTTTAATCTTTGCTAAAATCTTTGAAATTCCTGTTAAAATTCAACATGGATAAAATGAATGAAAATGCACCTATTTTTGCAAATGCCTAAATATGATGCATGAATGTTAAGTTTATTTGATTTCAAATTGGTGAACTGAGTATTTCTTCAGTTGTGTAGAAATCCAATAAATCTTTCTTCTTCAAATCGGAGAATCTATCATCTTTGACAAATGTAGATGTAGATATAATGTCACAAAATCTCTTGAGAACAAAACTCAATGGCACATGCTCTTGAAAAGTTTGCACTCATGTAACATGTTGATTCTGATAACTACTCATCTAATTATGAAGTGATCTCTCAAGATGATTTCACAGATATCGATAGTTCTTTTGATACCGAGAAAATCTTGAATTCTGATTCTGATGAGGAGAGTAAACTGTTATACTTGACGAAAATGGGATACTCAAATGCTATGTCTTCAATAGTCATAGAGATATAATCATGATTCATAAATTGCAGAGTTGACAGATTTTATATGTGCTGCTCAAATGGCTAAGGCTGCTGACACACTTCTTCCGGTAAAAGATAGGAAGCCATTATGCAATGATCCCAATTACAAGAAAAGGCGAAACTTGGGCTATGATTTTTTTGGAAAGGAATAAGCAGAAGAAGCTTGAAAAGAAGCTTCTTAATGAAGACGATCATGCAGTTCATCTTTTAATTCCAATGATTGGTTCTGTGGTTCCTACCGAACCATATCAGATGACTCAAAGAAAACTTCTAGAAGATGCTATTAGGTCTTCTTATGTCTACTATGAGCAAATTTATCTTTCAAATCTAATGATTGATTTTGGGGTTCATACCGAATCAGATCAGATAACTCAAAGAACACTTCCAGAAGATGCTATTGGGTCTTCGTATTTCTACTATGAGCAAATTCATCTTTTAAATCCAATGATTGATTTTGGGGTTCATACCAAATCAGATCGGATAACTCAAAGAACACTTCCAGAAGATGCTATTGGTCTTCTTATTTCTACTATGAGAACGTAGCACTTGCTCCAGTTAATGTTTGGACTGGAATATCACAGTATTTATTCGATGTAGAGCCAGAATTCATAGATTCGAAGTATTTTCATGCTGCTACACTGAAAAGGGGCTATATTCATAATCTGCCAATTTGAGAACAGATTTCTTCTTGTTCCACTTCCAAATAACTCTATGATGGTGAAAATTTGCTTACTTTGTATTCCATGCCTTCAAAAGTATTAACATAAAGTGATATTCAGAAATCTTTAACTTATTTCAAAATTATGTTAATCCATTTACAAAATAAAAGAATAAATTGAATTTTCGAAAATAAATTGAATCTCAAATAAAATTGAATTTAGAGAAAATAAACTTAGAATTTATTAAAAAATAGATAGAATTGTATTCAAAGTTATGGAAAGCAAAGGAATGATAAAAATTCAAATGACTCAACAAATTAATAGCATAAGTATTTCTAAATTAATCAAACTGATATAATTTAGAGTACTGATGTAAGCTTTTGTCTGAAAGATCTCAAACGTTGTCAGAATGCTTGTAGACGTGAAGTTCCTCCCAAACTATCAAAATCTTAAGAGGGTTCAATTGCCAGATGCCTAATATCAACATGCATTTGAGCCGCCCTTTCAGGTTTTCAACTCAAATCCTTCCTTTGGTTACAAGATGCCCTTTGCGGGTCTTCATCTTGACCCCCTCTTTTTTCTTCTTTTCTTCTTTTTTTTCTTTTCTTTTTCTTTTTCTCTTTTTTTTCTTTTTCTTTTCTTTTTTTCTTCAAGCATAATATTTCTTGACAGAATTCGAGTTTATTGGATTTCTCAGAATTTTTCTATCCATTTCTGCCAAGATCAACGCTCCTCCGGAAAAGGCATTTTTTACAACGTATGGCCCTTCCCAATTAGGCATCCATTTCCCACGGAAATCTTTATGTATAGGCAAGATCTTTTTTAGTACTAGATCACCCTCTTGGAATTCTCTTGGATGTACTTTCTTGTCATGAGACTTCATCATCCGTTTCTGATAGATCTGTCCATGGCAAATAGCTTTCAATCTTTTCTCCTCAATAAGGTTCAATTTATCAAATCTAGCTTGGATCCATTCAGATTCATCCAATTTTATTTCTCTCAAAATTCGAAGCGATGGAATTTCAACTTCAATTGGTAAGACTGCTTCCATCCCGTAGACTAAAGAAAAAGGCGTTGCCCCAGTAGATGTTCGAACAGTAGTTCGGTATGCATATAAAGCAAAAGGCAACTTCTCGTGCCAATCTTTGTAAGTTTCAGTGGTCTTTGTAATGATTCTCTTGATGTTCTTATTTGCCGCTTCAACTGCCCCATTCATCTTTGGACGATATGCCACTGAGTTTACATGTTTGATCCTAAATTGTGCACAAAGTTCGGTCATCATTTTGTTGTTCAGGTTCAGAGCATTATCTGTAATGATCCTTTCTGGTAGGCCATACCGGCAAATTATCTCTTTCTTTATGAATTTGCATACTGTGGACCTTTTAATATTGGCATATGAAGCAGCTTCAACCCATTTGGTAAAATAATCAATTGCCACAAGGATGAAGCAATGTCCATTCGATGCTTTTGGTGTGATTGCCCCAATGACGTCTATTCCCCACATAGAAAATGGTAGGGTGTTGTCATTACATGTAAAGGAGATGGGGGTACATGAATCTTATCTGCATATATCTGGCATTTATGGCATTTCCTTGCATAATCAATGCAATCTGTGTGCATGGTAGCCCAATAATATCCATATCTCATTATTTTTCTAGCTATGGAAAGACCATTTGCATGTGTTCCACATATTCCACTATGTACTTCCTCAATGATGCTTCTGGCTTCGCTGGTATTTAAACATCTCAATAGCATTTGATCATTACTTCTTCTATACATAATCTCGCCATCAAGAAAATATCCAGCAGCCATTCTTCTCAAGGTTCTTTTATCAATTTCAGATGCATTTTGTGGATAACTTTGATTTTTGATATATTGCAGGATATCATAATACCATGGTTTACCATCTACCTCTTCTTCCACACTATAACAATGTGCAGAAATTTCATATACTTGCATTTTGATTGGCATCATATCAACTTTCTTAGTTGCCTGAAACATAGCAGCTAATGTAGCCAAAGCATCTGCCATTTGATTTTCTTCTCGAGGGAGATAATTGAAGGTGACTCTCTCAAATTCTTTCACTAATTCGAGGGTAAAATTTCGATATTCCAACAATTTGGGATCTTTTGTTTCCCATTCACCTCGTAATTGATACACCACTAACGATGAATCTACATATATCTTGAGACATTTAATTTTTCTTTCTATGGATGCTTTCAATCCCATGACACAAGCTTCATATTCCGCCATGTTATTGGTGCAAAAGAACTCCAGTCTACTTGTAAAGGGATAATAAATATTTTCTGGAGAAATTAACACTGCCCCGATTCCTCGTCCCAAGGCGTTGGATGCTCCGTCAAAGTAAAGCTTCCAAGATGCAGATGCATCATTTGTTCCGACTTCTTCATTCATGGATATACACAACAAATCTTCATCTGGAAAATTGAAACTCAAAGGCTGATAATCATTCGATACACGACTGGCCAGAAAATCAGATATGACGCTTCCTTTTATCGCTTTTTGGTTGACATATACAATATCAAACTCGGATAATAACATCTGCCATCTAGCCATTCTGTATGTCAAAGCTGGTGATTCCATTAAGAATTTCAAAGGATCAAGTTTGGATATCAACCAAGTAGTATGATATAACATGTATTGTTTGAGTCTTCGAGTAGCCCACACCAGGGCACAACATAATTTTTGTATTGGTGGATATCAAATTTCACAATCAGTAAATTTCTTGCTCAGATAATAAATGGCTTTTTCTTTTCTTCCAGATTCATCATGTTGTCCTAGTACACATCCCATCGAATTTTCAAAGACTATCAAGTAGAGAATTAACGGTCTATCAGGCATTGGTGATACTAAAATGGGGGCATTGGATAAATATTTCTTAATAATATCCAAAGTTTCTTGACATTCATCATTCCAGACTTCAGGATTGTTCTTTCGAAGTAATTTGAACACTGGATCACATTTGTCAGTTAATTGAGAAATGAACCGAGATATATAATTTAATCTTCCCAAAAAACCTCGAACTTCTTTTTTTGTATTGGGTGGTGGAAGATCTTGAATTGCTTTTACTTTATCTGGATCAATCTCGATTCCTTTTTTGCTGACCACAAATCCCAAAAGTTTCCCGGAAGTTACCCCAAAAGTGCATTTAGCAGGGTTGAGCTTTAATTGATACTTCCTCAATCTCTGGAAAAGCTTTCTCAAATTTTGAATATGTTCCTCTTCAGTTCGGGATTTGGCAATCATGTCATCTACATATACTTCAATCTCTTTGTGCATCATGTCATGAGACAAAGTTACCATGGCTCTTTGATACGTTGCCCCTGCATTTTTCAATCCAAATGGCATTACTTTATAGCAGAATGTGCCCCACATGGTTACAAATGTTGTTTTTTCCATGTCTTCAGGATTCATTTTTATCTGATTATATCCTGAAAAGCCATCCATGAATGAAAACCATGCGTGTCCTGCAGTATTGTCCACCAAGGTGTCTATGTGGGGTAATGGAAAGCTATCTTTCGGACTAGCTTTGTTGAGATCTCTGTAATCTACACACATTCGAACTTTCCCATTTTTCTTTGGTACTGGAACAATGTTGGCTACCCATTATGGGTATTTGGCTGCCTGTAGGAAACCTGCATTAATCTGTTTCATCACTTCCTCTTTGATCTATAACAACATTTCTGGCCTCATTCGCCTGAGCTTTTGTTGGACCGGTTTATATTCTGGATTGATTGGAAGCTTGTGCATCACTATATCTGTACTCAAACCAGGCATATCTTGATAAGACCAGGCGAATATATCTTTGAACTCTTGAAGGAGATTTATCAATTTTTGTTTTATCTGGATTGTCAGAGTAGTACCGATTTTCACCTCTTTCATTTCTTCATCTATTCCCAGATTCACAGTCTCAATCTCTTCTTTGTGAGGTAAAATTTGTTTATCTTCTTTTTCTACCAGTCTTAATAATTCAGTAGGAACATCACATTCAAGTTCATCCTCACACTCATTGATTTCCTCCAGACATATGGGCTGCTCTAAATTTATCTCTCGATTAAATTTAGGAATAAACATGTTATTAACATTGTGACACCTGCAAATTTAAGTCGGACATATTTCCGAAACAATATAGTAAATTTATGAAATAAATAAATGTAAAAATGTAAGAAAATGTAAATAATGATTGCCATCAGAAAATTTAAAAGAAAATTTCTTATATTTAATATTAGGTGAACTTAACAAAATTTCTTTTACAAGATAACAAAAAGTTTTCATACTTTTGGGCTAAACATAAAGATTAGTTCTGAATATTACTCTGTGTTAATATTAAAAACTACAGGAAGGTCTTCAGTGGTCCAATTGTTGAGTGTTTCTCCATGAAAACATGGGCAAATCCTATCCAAATATTTGCCAGTCTTGTTGTCATTCATGATCATGTTGATAAATAATCCATTCATAGCTTCTTCAACTATGCTTTGATCTTTCGTCAACTTTTCTTCTTTAAAGGCCTCAACAAGCTGTTGTTCTACATTAATTGTTCCTCCTGATCTGAATGTGGTCTTCAACTGTGGGAAAAACATGTGTTTCCAAAGGATTTCTTCTCCTTTCAACCTTGCCTTTCTATCTTCACATATTCTTTTCATCTCTTTGTTCTTTTGCTGAAAATTGGGCTTAAATCCAAGCCCAAAACAATCTTTCTTCATCTTTATACTTACAGGAACTGAACTCCCTTGAAGATTCTTTCCTAAACCTTTCCCAGTTTTAGCTCCGATGCCTAAAGTCTGTCGTACCGTCATCTTGGTGCAATCAGATAATCTGGGATATGGAATTTTGCTTCCTTCTGCAATAAAGGTTGCATTGACAAATTAAAGAGCTCAGAAAGAACATTCGAGAGCATCATCATTGGTTTTAATATATGGAACATCACTTGTTATAGACGCAATGATTTCTTCTTCAGCTCCTACGCATATTAGTTGTCCATCAACAACAAATTTCAATTTCTGATGTAATGAAGAAGGAACGGCTCCTTCTGAATGAATCCATGGCCTCCCTAATAAACAATTATATGTAGGGTGGATGTCCATCACCGCAAAGTCAATATTGTACACGACTGGTCCGATTAACAACGGTATTTCCATTTTCCCAAGCACCTCTTTTTGAGTGCCATCAAAAGCTCGCACTACATTCTGATAACTCTTCATGTGTAATTTATCCACAGGCATTCTTTGAAGTGTGACTAGAGGCATCAAGTTGAGAGCGGATCCATTGTCAATCAATACTCCTGGCAAAACATGACCATGACAATGTGTAGTGATATTCAAAGCTTTTACTGACCCCATTCCGCCTTCAGGTATTTCATCATCCGTGAACGTTATGTAATTGTCAGCGGCTATATGTCCCACAATTCTGTCAAGTTTATTGAGGGATATATCTTCAGGGATAAAGGTTTGATTAAGCATTCTCATCAAAGCATTTCTGTGTGCTTCTGAATTCATCAATAAATCAAGAATAGAAATTCGCGCTTGTTGTTTATGTAGTTGTTCAACCACACTATACTCACTATGTTTCAGGAATTTCAAAAATTCTTGCGCTTGTTTTTCTGTTACAGGCTCATTGAATGCTGGAGGGGATTCATCATCAAATACCTTTTGGGGTATTACTATGGCTTTTCCTTTTGCTTTCACTTGTTCTGAGGCATTGGATATTTCGGGAGAGTAACATCTCCCACTTCTTGTAAAGAATCCGACTTCACTCACTGCTTCAGACGTCGAATCCAGACTCTATATTTTCTCTTCTGTTTTTTCCAGAGAAACAGATCCTCCTACCATTGAAACATTGGTAGTATAATTCCAAGGTACTCCACGGGTATCCTTGTATGGAAATGGTAGAGGAGTGGTGATAACTACTTTCGGCTTTGTTGGTGCAGGAATCACCGTAGATGATTTCACATTAATGATCACAGGATCACTTGTTTTCTGACTAGGTTTAGAATCTTCTGATGAGCAAACATCATCTTCTTTTTTCCCTGGTTCTTCTTCAAAGAATTCTATCTCTCTTCTATTCATCAATTTTTGCAACAAATCCCTAAACTCAGGACATATTTGAATTTCATGCCCCTTCTCTTGATGATATTCACAATAATTCTTGCCTTCATTATGCTTTGGCCTAAATTGTTGTGGAATTATACCGGCTAAAGAGAGTTGTTGAAATATCCAAAAAAAAGGAGATTTAATTTCAGAAATGTCAGTTTTTGCTTTCTTTCTGTTCTCTTCCTGAATTGCATTCACGTTTTTATCTCCATGATTTGGCAATGGATGATTTGATGTAGATGGTGAATTGAATTCCAACTTTCCAGTGTTGATCAAATTTTGAACCACCCTTTTGAATGCCAAACAGTTTTCAATAGAATGACCCGTAATTCCTTCATGGTAAACACAGTGTGCCTTTACATCATACCATGGAGGGAATGGTGGTTGTATGGGGACCAAAGGATAGGGTCGTATGACATCTGCTTTTAACAGCGAATCATAGATCTCTGCATAGGGTACTGGTAAAGGTGTAAAAGATAACCTTTCATTTTCCTTTCGAGATCTTCTGGACTATGCTCGATTAGTGTTTGTTTCCTCTTTCTTAACCCTTGGCTGGGTTATTGTAACAATTTTCGATGAATCCTTGTTGTAAGAGTTTGCATTGTTGACTTCATTCTCTTTTTTCCGGTACATAGGTCTTTTTGAACTAGACCCTTCATTTGATTCAATTTTGCCACTTTTCAAGACATTTTCAATGAGTTCTCTAGAAATGACCAAATCTACAAAATTTCTGGTTGCATTCCCCATTAGATGATTTAAATAAGGAGCTTTCAATGTATGAACAAATATTACTATGGCTTTTTTTTCTGACAAAGGTGGTTGAACTTGGGCTGCTGTGTCACGCCATCTCTGAGCATACTGTCTGAACGTTTCGTTATTCTTTTTCTCCAAATTTTGGAGAGTCCATCTATAAGGGACCATGTCTGTTACGTGGCGGTATTGCTCTAGGAATGCTTTAGCCAGATCTTTCCAAGATCTAATGTTGGCTTTGGTCAATTGAGTATACCATTTTATGGCTGGTCCTGTCAAACTATCTTGAAAGCAGTGAATTAACAATTTCTCGTCTTTCACGTATCCTGCCATTATGCGACAAAACATGGTAATGTGGGATGAAGGGCATGTGGTACCGTCATATCTATCAAATTCGGGAACTTTGAACTTGATGGGGAGAATTAGGTCTGGAACCAAACTCAACTCACTAGCGTCAAACCCATAGAATGATTCAGTTATTTCCACGGATTTCATTCGTTCTTCTAAGCTCTTGATCTGTCTGGTCAATTCTTCATTTACTTTTTCTTTCTCATTCAGCTCATTCAAATCTGGGATTAGATGCTCAATATTAAAATCCCCTATTTTCACATCTGATATAAGTGGATTTTTGCTTGAAGATGCAGGATCCACTTGTCGATTTTCATGTGGTTTGGCTTCTTAAAATGCTGATGTGCGGGCATTGATTTGTATAGGTGTAGTACCAGAGTGATAAATTGGTTCTGGTGGAAAACCTAAAGGATACATAGGTTCTTGGTCGAAAGATACAGGATTTTCATGCATTTTTCCAATGATATCCTGCCTTTTAAACATGTCTTCTATTTTCCGCATCATGTTGTCTTGTGAATTTACAATACTGGCTTCAATTTTCTCTAGCTTCATTCTCATTTCTGCTTGTTCTTTATTATGTTGTTCCTCAATACATTGTATTTTATCCTCCATAACTCTCTTAGTAGCTTGTCTAGTACCGTAGTGATGTTGTATTTCTCTTTTGGCTAGAATAACTGTGATTGAAAAATCTTTTGATATTATTTTTTCAAATTTTAATTAATGAATGTTATAAAAATTATACATAAAGAAAATAATGCAATAAATAATGAATGTATGCAAAATGCATGTATGCAAAAGGTATTGATCCCAAAAAGTTAACTGTCATAGAACAACTTTCATCGGCATACAAAAGTTTCTTTAGTAGTTCATAACTATAGATAAGGCGTAGCTTTCCTATTAAGCTTTATAATTTCTTTCATTAGCCATGACACCTTCTTTCCGAATTTAGAAACTGGATCAATGTGATGCTCAATTATTTTTGCTTCAACAGCTAGTTCCCCAACATATCTAGCAACTTCGCTCATTTGTACCATGGCCTCGAATACCATATTACTTCTTTCTATATAGAAATCAGTTGATTTTTGCCATTGTTCATTAGTTCCTTCGAGAGTTTGCTCTAACTCAGTGATTCTGGCTTGACAATTGTGCAGAGTTTTTTCAAGATCTCTAATGCGTCTTCGTAGTGAAGCACTTTCCTCATTAATTTCTTTGAGATCATTAGGTCCTAGACGAACCTTTTCTTGAAATAATGACTCTTCAAGCTGCAAAATGTAAGCATTAAATTCTGAGTTTGTGTTTCTAGACTGATCCAGTTCCTCTTCAAGTTTTGTTCGTGCTTCTTGCGTTCTTTGATTAAGCTTCTGGATTTGAACATTCTTGTTTCTGCATCTTTGCATCCAATTGCTAGCCACTTCTTGCTCTACCTCAAGTTTGGTGTTGAAATTCTTTCTTTCCAGCTCCCATTTTTCTTTTTCAACATTGAACTCTTCAATCCTTTGGCCTCTGACTTCAAGTTCGGCAATCAGATGGTTCATTTCAGATTCAAATCCCTTGAACATGATATTTTTCTCACCTTCAAATTTATCAAAGATGTCATTCTTCATCTCTTCTAAATCTTTGGCTCGATCCCTTTCTCTTTGTATTTCATTCATGATCTCGCGGTGTTCAACTTTGTGTTTTATGATTCGCTCTCTTCTGTCAACCTCAAAATCTTCCATATTTTGCTTTTCTTTCTCAAGGCTTTTGAGTAGACGGCTATTCTTTCCTTTCAGATCTTCAACTCGACTTTTCTCGATGTTCAATTCTCTGGCCATCTGTACTGTTGATTGGCTCGGTCCTGATGCTTTCCGGGATTTATATAACTCCTGGAAATTTTTCTTTAATGTTCTGAATTCACTATCAACTTTTTCTTTGTTTTCTCTCAACATTGCACATTGTGATGAATGAAAGTCAATGTCAACACCCAACATAGCTTTATCTCGTCTCATTTGCTCTAATTCTCTTGTCCAATCTTCTCTTTCTGCTTCAAACTCAGCTCTCATGATTTCAATCTCTGATGGAACCACCTTAATGCGATCTTCCATAGAGATATCCTTATTTTGGTCTGGTAGAGGAATATTTTCATTTTTCCTGACAGATCTCCATTCCTCATAATTAGGAGTTAGCATTTCTTTTGCTGCTTTAGCTCGGATACAAAAAGTTGTTTTTCAAGCTGTAAAGGCTTTCATGATATTTCTTTTATAATTTTTGCTGTGGAATGCGAACTCAGATGAATGTAATCCAACAGTGACAGGTACAAATTGACGACCTTCATACTGTCTTATGACCAGAAGTGGTGTATATCCAATTCCTCCCCACAATCCGAGCAACATTATCCAGTTGTAATCACCACATTTGTAAAAGAATTCCCTTTGGATTTGCCACGGGGCTCACCAAACAATATCATTGCTTTGCAGATTTCGAAAGGCATTAATCCACATATCTTTCTTAATTTCTTTCGGCCATTCTTGCTCCAGAAATTCTTTCAATGGTGAGTAGTCTGTATTAAAGCGTCGGTATGAAACCTTTTATGTCCTCCAGAAATGGCTACGGATCCAGACATATAACAATTGGGTACACCCTGAGAATCTTCCACCTCCTAGCTTTCTACAAGCGTTTAATGATCTGAAAGTCTCTGCTAGAATTGCAGATACAGGATTAATCTTTTTTGGTAGCTTCTCAAACAAATCTACTACTGCAGCTTTAATATATCCCAATACTTTTGGGAAGATGATCATACCATACATACTTAGAGCAAAGAGATTGAATCGTACTTTAGTGTCTGGATGACTCTGAATAAGTTCTTTAATGTTGGTCCAAGCAATGCCTTCGCTTTCGCCCTTTTGTTTTGTACGGGATGCCACCCATTCTTCTCGTACTCCAACAATCTTTGCTAATTTAACTCGAAAAGGTTGAGTTTTAATTGACTTTGAATAAATTCGATTCTCCAAAGCCCCTTCTATATGTAGCAAAGTTGTGTACTCTTCAATAGTAGGGACCAAGTCCTCTTTATTGAGAGTAAAGCAATTGTACACTGGATTCCAGAATTAAATTAGGGCTCGAAGTAAGTCATCATCAACTTCGACATAGAGCAAATATGGAATGTCTCCGTAAGTCTGATAAAAATGCAACTTTTTGTTTGAATCCCAGTTTTCCCAAATGCTTCGCAAATCTTGCATGTCATTTCTTTTTAGCGAAACTGGAGCATAACTGGCTAAGTCAGATACATAGTCATCTTGCAGACTGTCTCCTCCTTGTCTTTGTAAGTCGTCAGCCCACTGTCTTACTTCTGAGTTTAGAACTATTTGATTTGAACACTTTTTATCCATGGATGAAGGTTTTCCAATGAGACAATTAACACGAGGATCAATGCCTTTTATCCTGTATGATGTTATGCAAATAGAAAAAATAAAGAACACACAAAAAGAAATGAATTAGTTTACATAATAAAAAATTTAATAATAATATCTACCTAAATATCCTTATTTAAACATGCTTTCTTCATATTAAAAAAATTTAAATTCACATGAAATTTAATCAGTAAGAAAATAAATAAATAAACTAAAGGGAAAGTTAGAATTCATTTCTCCTGTGTGTACACCTATTTTGGACAATATTTCGGCATGGCTTCAGATCGGAAGAGTTTCTAGGGTTTATTATATGTAGGGTTTCAGATCTAAGAATAAAGGTACCCGAATTGTCCTTGTTAGTGCCCCCTTGGGCTATTAACCCTTAATCCTAGTCCATCACAAACTAAAGTGGATCGAGTTCAATTCGAGGGGATACACTTCTCTATGCCTGACACAAAGAATAAATTCTCACGAAGACATAGAGCATATGAACCCCGAAAGTTACTTGCTAGGTCTGACACGGAGAATAAATTCTCACGAAGACGTCGCTTTCACTCCCACTTAAAAGGGACAAACTCAATTATAGAGCTTTATGTTATGCAATGCAAGTATTGTGTGTGAGGAGAAATGTTCAAACCTCTGACAGAAAAATAAATAATGAAATAAAATACTTGCAAGTAAAATGAAATATAAATAATATAAAAATATAAAGTATATAAAAAATTTGAAAAGAAAGAATTATAAATTAAATATATGAATTTTTAATTTATAATTAATAGAGACAATTTATAATTGATTTTAAAAGTTTGACGGTCCCCAGCAGAGTCGCCAAGCTGTCGTAATCGGTTTTCGTCCGGGCACGAATTTTTTACTTGGCGGGAAAAGTGATATGAATAAATGGTTTTAAAAATAAAATAATTTGGGAGTCGCCATCGGCCTTTTGGGTCAGGTAGGTCGAATACCTAAAAATTATATTTTAAAAGAGTTTTAAGAAAACATTAGTTAAAAGATGAACTGATCTGCGTTTATAACCAAAAATTCGTTCTTTTTAATAAAAAAGGGATTCGTAGTCGGTTACGTTTAGGGAAGGATTAGCACCCCTACAACACCCAAAATTGGTACTTTATTAATTAAAAATTGTCTCTATTATTAAAAATTTAAGAATTCAAAGATATATTTAATTTATAATCTTTTTTTATTTCAAATTTATGATTTTATGAAAATATATTAAACATAAATAAGATATTTACTTATTTAATAATATCAGAAAATGACTTCTAGGTGCCTTAAGACAGCTCTTTTCTTCGATATTAAATATTATAATAATTTAAAACAAATTAAATTATAAATTTTTTATAATAAAAATACCAGAATAGGACATCCAGTTGTATTAAGACTGCCCTTTTCTTTGATATTGGAAAATAAATAAATATTAAAATATGATTAAAAAAATAATTTATGTAAAATCAAATTAAGATTTAATATAAATTATTATTTATTATATATATTTATATGACTATATAATAATAATAAATATAATATTTAAATATAAACAAGTAAAATTAAAAAATAAATAAACAATAATAAAAATAAAATTAGAACTATATATTTAAAAATAATAAAACTTTATAATAAATGAAAATATTTAAAATTAGTGACTAAATTATAATCTAATAGAATTAAATACCTAATTCATAATTAATCATTTAAAATTTGAGTGACTAAAATAAAATTATATAAAATTCGAATATCAGATTAAAATAAATTAAAAATATGTACTCGGGATTAAAATATTAATTATTAAAACTAAAGGACTAAATACGTATTTTATCCAAAATATTTATAATTACGGTTAAGGGCTAAAATATAAATAAATAAAATTTAGAGACTAAATTAAAAGGATCATAAATTCGATTCAGTGACTAAAATGTAAAATATATAAAATAGAGGGACTACGGATAGGGTTTAACATTTAAAAATTACATAAATAGCCCTCCCCAAAACGACGTCGTTCGGGAAGGGCCATTTAAGCCCCAAACGGCTGGCCCGAAGGGCCAGCTATCTCATTTCTCAGTTTACTCTCTCTCTCTAAACTGAGAGAGTTTAAAACACTCTCGCCTCTCTCTAGCTTCCCTCATCGGAGGGAAGCCGGTCATCGGCCGGCAGCCGTTCGTCGGTGTTAACCCCGCCGCCGGCCACCGCATTCGGTGGCCAGAAAAATTTTTTTACACCTAAATATAGATCGGACCATCCTATTGATGGTTCCGATGACCGTTTCCCTTAAAACAACCCCGATCGGAGCAAATCTACGAAAATACCTTCGGTTTTCGAAGGTTTCCGATGATGCGTGAATGTTCCGGTGATGTTGCAGTTTCCTCAGTAAGTATCTCTTCGACTTTTCCTTGCTTATTTTGGTGTTGGTTGTTGCTGGTTGTTGTGAGTTGGTCTCTATTTTTTTGTATCTCTGCTCTCGGTTTTGTTTCTTTGTGTCTGTTGGGCTTTTTTTTTCTTCCTTCCAGGTTCGGTGGTGGCTTTATAGCCATCACCGGCGCTTGTCTCGGACCGGGTAAAAGAGTGGAGTCTGGTGAGTCACCGAACTTCCAGTGGTGACTCACCGGTGGGGCGACATGTGTGCGGCTGGAGTGGCTCTTCTGGAAGCTTTCGACGAGACGTGGCAGCGGTGGAGATGGTGGGAGTAGCTGCGGCGGCTGTGTGGCCCTATGGTATCATCACCCTAGGGTTTGTGCTGGATGAGTGTGGGCTGTTGGATCTCTCAGATCCAACGGCTGAGATTGAGGCGGCGGCGCACGGGGCTAGGGTTAGAAAACCCTAACTAAAACCCTAAATGTTTTAGGGTTTCCATCTGGTTTGGGCCAACTGGTTGTTTGTAACTGGGTCGGTCCAGTTTTCATTGGGCCTGTAATTATTTTTTAATAATAATAATAATATATATAATAATAATAATAATAATTATAATAATAATAATAAATAAATAAATAAGTAAAATGTGTAAAAAATTAGTATCTTCAAGACCCAAATTGATTATCAACTGAAGGGGATGCAGACCTCTTATAATTTTGACGTCATGTAATTCAGTTGAATAATATATACATAAACTCAAATAAGCAGTGGATCTAAAATGATGACAAGTTATAGACCTCTCCATGCAGTGACTTCCCTATTCAATGCCCTTTTTAAGATTTCCACGAGATATTGGAAGATCTCCATTTTGAATATTGGTTCTGCTCGGCTACATGGCTCATATCTTTGGCAATGAATCCTTTTTTGGCACACATATCAAGCTAAAAGTTGGAAACTACGTACTAATATTGTGGTTAGCTGAAGATGAATGATTTTATTTCTGTAAATAGGATTGTGTTTCGTAATATCTATTAATATAAATGCCTTGCATACAAGGCAAGTCAATTGATAGTACTCCGAGTCTCAATCCTTCCTGTATGATCTGTGAGTCTAACAAAAGATAAAACAATCATGAGAAGTGTACTTATAACATCAGGGTAAATATTAACCTATTTCATGTTCTTGAACTGCCTTTCGTTTGTTTGTAACTCATATGAGCTCCTTAATAACAGTTATTGTTTTTCCAAATTCTTGTTGTTTTCATGTTTCTGGGAGTTGTTTTTCTTATTCTAGTAAATACAGTTAATTATTGTAAATTGATTTTAGTGGAAATTATAAAAAACTTGCTTATTTTTCTCTTAATTTATTTCTCTCATCTTAGAACTAATGAGCTGAAATTAGACATTGATGTTCCTGACGACGTTACTATGAAATTCAAGCAATTCTGGTTAGACTTTAGAGACACCCCATTGAAAGGTAAGAATAGCTGGTCATTTATTCTTCCGCTTGATATTTAATGTCTAGTAATAAATTTTTTCTTTATGGTTATATAGCATTTTCTTACCATATCTTTTGGAACCCTTATGGGGCATGCCATTATTTTTCATATGATTATACATTTAGTTTGGCTATTTCCATTATTTACAATGGATTTTTTAACCTTTTACTGCATAAGTGAAAGTATCTTAATGCCGACCCAGGGAGAAATGCTATTCTACGAGGAATTTGCCCACAAGTTTTTGGACTCTTCATTGTGAAACTTGCAGGTGGTGTTCTGTCAGCCCATATTTTCTCTTGATACACATTCATGCATGTGTAGGCATATATGAAACTTTTGGAGTAAAACATACCGAACATTTATTTCCTTGATCTTAGTTGCACTCACACTGATTGGAGGTGTTCAACATGTTGATGCTTCTGGGAAAAAAATTCGAGGAGAGTCTCACTTGCTTCTTGTTGGTGACCCAGGCTACGTTATAGGGTTCTTTTTAAGTATTCACTTCTTTAGCCTTTAAATTGATCTGCAATTTCATGTTTGAACTGATAGCCTCTTTTATCGAGCCATATTCCTTGAAAGTAACTGAATAAGGTCTTTACTTGGTACCATGGAAAATATAGTTAATCTGTATCATGGCTTATAATTATTTACCTGCTGTATCATGTGATATGCTAGATTTCAATATTTTGGTTCTAGACAATTATAATTGGCTGCAAACCCCTGCGTTTTTTGTTTAAACCCTCAAGACCCCTGGATGATCAGTCCCCAAAGGTATACCATAATTAAGAAGTTCCTGGTCAAATCCTTTTTCCAAATAGTTGAGAATTGGACTTGTCCATGCATTTATGCATGTTAGGACTGACTCAGGCCTTCAAGTACTGTGCACAACTTAAATTTCTCTATGATTTAAAAAGATAGTGTTCGTGAAATGCTCGAATTGTTTGAATACTAGGATTCATGTCACGTAAAGAGTAAAGTATTATAATTTTTTGTACAGGTACGGGGAAATCTCAGTTCCTCAAATTTGCTGCAAAATTAAGCAACCGATCTGTCATCACAACTGGTCTGGGAAGCACTAGTGCTGGACTGACTGTTACTGCTGTCAAGGATGGTGGTAACTTTCATTTCACCTTTATTGGAATTTTGGATTCCCTTTAAGGAAAGCTGTTAATGTTGATAATAAATACTTAAATAGTAGTCCACATGATTATGCAATTTAATTAATTTTGTGAACTTGAAGAAAATAATTATGAATTGGATTCAACAACTGCTGAGGTATACTGTATACTAGTCAAGGGTGATAGTTCTAGAGCCAAGAATATGAAAAATGGTGGAAGTTTGGCTACATTTGCATCACTTTTCCTTTTGATTGTTCAAATAATTCTAGAGACAATAAAATTAAGGTAAATGCACGCTTTAGATTTGCAGCAAATCACCTAAAGGTTGTGTTAAAAGTTCCACAGCTTGACTAGATGGAAATATATGATTCATTCTTTACTCTTGGCATGAAACACGGGTGGAACGAACAGCGAACATTTCTGCACCTGAGATAACTGAAACAATGACCAAAATTCAGAATTCACTCTTGTTCTTTTCAAAAGGTTTTATGTGAATATTTTATTCTGTTGTTGGGTGTAGCAATTTAATGGCAATGATAACTGGAAGGAAAGGAGATGAGTGAAAGTTGTTGGAGCTAGAAACTAGGATATTAGAAAGGTTCACAATACATTATACCATTCAATTAATTTTGGAAGTTCATGAAACTATAAATTGAATATGAAAATATATTCATATGATTTTTTTTTATCGCAGTTTGGATCATTTCTTCAACTTATTTACCTCTAAATCATTTTATAATGAAAAAATGATTACTGATATGTAAGTAATTACTTGTCTCTTTGAAGGTAACAAATCAGTTAAATTATTATTACGAACTTGTACCTCCTTACATTTTGTTTTCTAATAAAGTTTTGCTTCAACCATCTCCATGGCATCCGTAAGGGAAACCTTATTAGGGAATGAGGAGCTGGTATGGTCTTACAATTTTGTCTTTTATCTGTTTATTGAAGGACAAGGATTTGACACTAATGGCTTTGCTTGTCTATTGAAAATTTATGGAAGTTTCATCCAGTTAGAGGGCTAATATATCTATGATATTGCTAGGGGAGTGGATGTTAGAAACTGGGGCCCTTTTTCTAGCAGATGGAGGTCTTTGTTGTATTTACGAATTTGATAGGTATGCCCTCTAAATAATAATCACAACTCTTTACTAGGAGCAAAACAGATTTTTCATCTTATACATTATGTAGATTGTAGATAAGATTTATATATTATTTGTAAATAGTTTGTTAGTTTAGGATAAAATCTCCTAGTTTATCTCTAATTTAAATTTTAAATAGAATTTGAATTATGTTAGACTTGTACAAAAGAGGTCCTTAAAAGGATGATGACTCTTCTTTTTATGTTGAGGAAAATGCAATAGAAGATATGCTTCTGAAGTTGCTTTTTTTGGTCTTTTAGAACCTGCTCTTTCACAAAGAAACTATATATTTCTGAACGACAAAAGAACAATTAATAGTGATAGAAAGTAAGTACTGTAACTTCCAAATGGTTATAGATTAGGATATACAAGATAAAGGACCAAGGCAGAAACAGGATCTAACCAAAGCATCAACCTAAAGCAACATACTTAGATTTCCAAACTCCAAATCAAATGATGGTGGTTATGATTCATGTATCTATGGAACAAAATTTATAACTGATCTGTATTTTCTTTTTTGTTTAATAAATATTTATCGTATTTCTTCCTTTTTTGGGGGTGGGGCTGTGGGATATAGTATGAGAGAACACGATAGGGCAACCATATATGAAGCAATGGAGCAGAAGACTATAAGTGTTGCAATGGTAGAGCATTTTTGCCACATTCGTTACCATAACTTGAGTTTGAATTCACGCGGATCACTATTTTGGTTAAAAAGTCTTCTCAAAACACCTTCCACTCTGTCATAATTAACCCTAGAGTTGTTTAATTCCTTATCTATTAATTATTTTTGGGGTAGGAAAGGCTAGAGGATCTGTATAACGGGAAAAAAAATCTTCTGTTCTACTTGAACTGTGGAAAAAGTAGTGGAGATGTTTGCCACTTTATCCTAGGGTGATTCGTGTACTTTAGAATTGTTTCATGGTCAATATTTATTCCAATAATTTTATCTTTTTCAATTAGTTTTCATTTATGTTTCTACTCAATTTATTCCAACAAATTGAACATTCAATAAACTTTAACGTGCATTCCAAACCTTAAGGCGAAGTCGTGGAGAAGATCCTTACCCTGTACAATACCGTGTTCATATCCATCTTCAAGTGCCTATGCCGTTTTCGCAACTTCACATGTTTTATTTTCTTTTACCTGTTAGAGAAGATCTGGAATAGTCTATTACTGTATTTTGCTGCATTATATTCGGATAATACCATACAAACCAGGTTTTAGCTTGGAGGCTATCAAGATTAATTAGTTTATGCAGCCTTTGCAATATTCTTTGAGATCTTTCATTTCTGTTTTCTCTGTCTACTTAAAATTTTGGTTGATTGTTAAGCAACTCTTTTCGGAGGGCAAAGAAGCAAAGCTTGTTAATCAACGTAATCTTGAATGGGGCCTATATCATCCTTGCCCAAATTTTGCATCCCACATTATTGGTTTCTTTTTGAATACTTTAGGAAAGTTGAGAGTTGTGAGATTTGTGAAGTTTATGGTGGATGCCATTGCCTCCTGTGAGTTGTGTTAGGTTTAAACTTTGAGTTTCCCACTTTATCTCTAATTCTAATATCCTAGTTTGTAGGAAAGACAACTTTTGATTTACTTAGAATCAGGGATTTAAATAGCGTTTGCGGTCGCGTTTTCGATCGCGTCGCGTTTATCGCGGTTGCGGACATAATAGATGCCATCGCGATCACTGTACGTGTCGCGGTCGTGAATTTTTTTTAATTTCACACAATTTATCGTAAAACATAATAATTATAATTATAATGTTAAGGAGTGACCAAAATAGTAGCAATCTGAAAGTTTAATGAGTAAATAAAAAAATTTTAAACTTCAGTGAGTAAAATAAGAGAGATAAGAAAGTTAAGTGATGATTTATGTAGTTTACCCTAATTAAAAAGAATAGAAAATGGGAGTAACTAAGTAAAAGTGGAACGACTTTTCTTCTCTTCTTACTTCTCAAGGGTTTTTTACTCTTTTCAGGCAGGAGTTTAATTTTTCTCCGATTTTTGACTCATTGTCTCTTCCCCTGTTTCCTCTTTGGCATCCACTCTTTAATCGCTTATTTTCCCACGGCTGAAGTTTGGTCAATTGAGCACATCTCTTTCTCTTTGGCCTCCCCTTTTTCTACTTGTTCTTTTTTAATGCTATTGGATAACGGAGATAGCATTCCGTTATCGATGTTATTTACCGTTAAACGCTAAATTGCGACCACGAAGGACCACTATTATCGTGATTTCACTACCACCATGATTTTCCAAAATATTGGTTTCGGACGGTGGTGTTACCGCGAAATAGCGACAGTTATTACGGTTGCGTTCCGCTATTTGAATCCCTGCTTAGAACTCTTATCTATCTCTTATAAACCCTATTTTTCCCTTTCTTTTATGTGTGTGAATCTTAAATAAAAATAAAAGCTTTCCTTGTTGAAAACCCTAGTTTTACATGGTATCAGTTTAGGTTAGATTCTTTACTACCCTCTCTCGACTCTTCCCAATATTATTAAACGCAAATAAAAAAAGTAAACTCCACCACTCTTACACCTCTCTTCAGTGGTAGACTCTCCGCTCTTCTTGTTGTGCTTCCTCACATGCCTCTGGTTCCTTAAGAACTTTGGATCCATCCCTTTGGTGGAAGTGTGGCGATGCCTCTTGAGTTTCTTGATGCCATTCTTGTGAGCCTTAAAGTTGATCCAATTAAATATGAATTATGGCCAGTGTATATGAAGTGATGCGACAATGGAGCTGTCATTTCATGGTGGACCTTCGATGTTCCAACAACTTCACCTGTGCGCTTCCGAGCCCAAACAGGCGTGTGTTGTCTGCGAAGGTAGTCTTGGATTGTTGATTCAGGAGCAAGTGATCATATGACGAGCAATTTCAATCTTTTTCAAAGTTTTCAGAAAGACAATTCCTCTTGTAGTGTCCATACAGCCGATGGTTTTCTCTCGCCTATTGTGGGCAGTGGCTCAATTCGCCTTAATCGCCACATTGTTTTATCTAATGTTCTCTACGTTCCGAATTGGCTTGCAGTCTTCTTTCAATTAGTAAATTGTCTGCTGATTTGGGCTGCACTTCTCGTTTTTACTCTGAATTTTGGGAATTTCAGGATTTTAACTCGGGATGGTGATTGGCAGTGCTAGGCATCGTGGTGGACTTTACATCCTTGAAGCCCCTCCTCCCTTCCAACTCGAGTACACCCTCTTGTTATATCTTCCTTTGTTTCCATATCCCCAAATGATGCGACTGGCAAAATTGTCTTGTGGCACTTTAGGTTAGGTCATCCTAGTTTTAGTTACCTTGCAAAATTGTTTCCCAAACTTTTCATTAACAAAATTCCCGTATATTTTTCTTGTGATATTTGTAAGCCTAGTAAAATTCTTGCCTTTAAATGTCCCCGAGATATTCTTTCAAAATGATCACGTCATTTCAAACCTTTCAGCACATATGTTCCTCTTCGTGTCTTTGGTTGTACAGCCTTTGTCCATGATCATAACCACACTAAATCTAAGCTTGATCCTCGAGCAATCCGATGTGTCTTTGTCAGATACTCGTCTCTCCAGAAAGGTTATCGATGTTATTCTCATTTACCAAAAAGTTCTTCAATTCTATGGATGTTACTTTCCAAGAACATAAGTCCTCTTCAAAACATGAAATCCAGGGAGAGTGAGTATGAATTTCAATTTTTTTCGATTAATACTGAACTACCCATCAATCTATCTCTTACTACACCTACCACCACTGAATCGACACCTAACACCACCATATTCGATGTTGAAAACTAAACTCTTAACCCAGCCGAATCTCCTAAAACACCAAGGTCATCTACAACACCCCTTACCGATCCCCTTACCTACAAACGATGACCAAACTAGTCCCACAACCCACTACACAACCTATGCAATGTCAAGAGCCGGAACCAGGTTTAAATTCCTTGAAAAATGAAGGAGATGATGATCAAAGTTTGGATGTGATGATTAATACTAGTGAGTTATCGATAGCTCAAAGGAAAGGAATATGACGATGTACAACTTATCCTATCAATAAATTTATTTCTTATGGTAAATCAATGCCTGGTTTTAAGACATTTACAACTCAGGTCGACAACATTCGCATTCCAGAGACTAGGAAAAGCATTAAAAAATACCTAGTGGAAGAATGAAGTGGAAGAAGGCAGTAGAAGAAGAACTTTCAGCCCTTGAAAACAACAAAACTTGGGTTATTGTCAATCTTCCTAAAGATAAGAAACCGATTGGCTGCCAATGGGTATTTACTGTGAAATACAAGGCAGGTGGCAGTGTTGAGCTGTATAAGGTTAGACTTACTCAGACTCATGGAGTAGACTATCAAGAGACTTTTGCTCCAGTTGCAAAGCTCAATTCGATATGAGTACTATTATCCTTGGCTATAAATAAGGATTGGATACTTCATCGGCTAATGTCAAGAATACTTTTCTCAAAGACAATCTTGAAGAAGAAGTCTATAAGCGAGTTCCATCAGGAGTAAAAAAACATTTTGGAAATCAGCGTGTTTGCAATTTGTTGAAGTCCTTATATGGTGTAAAACAATCTATTCGGGCTTGGTTTGATAGAATCACTAAGGTACTTTTGCATGGCAACTATAAACAATGTTAGTCTGATCATACTCTGTTTGTAAAAACTGCTCCAGATAAGAAGGCGATTTTGATTGTATCATCATCATAGGTGAAGACTTAATAGAAATCAAGAAATTGAAGACGTTACTAGCAAAGGAATTCGAAACCAAGGACTTAGGGACCTTGAAATATTTTTTGGGCATGGAAGTGGTAAGATCAAGAGAAGGAATTGCCATAAATTAAAGAAAGTACGTTCTACACTTACTCTCTAAGACTGGAATGACTGGTTGCAAGCCCTCGGAAACTCCCATGGAATTTAATCTGAAGTTGAGAAAAGACGAGAATTTAGTAAACAAGGAGATGTATCAAAGATTAGTTTGTAAGCTCATTTATCTATCCCTAACTAGGCCAAACATTGCCTACTCGGTTAGTATTGTGAGCCAATACATGAATGATCCTAAATAAGAACATTTGGAGATAGTAAATTGAATTTTGAGAATCTAAAGATGACACCGGGACATGGGCTAATTTTCAAAAAACATGAAGATAAAACAATAAAAATTTTCACAGATTCGAGCTGGGCTAGAGAATTAACTGATAGAAGATTAACTACAGGTTATTGTTCGTTTTTTAGGGGAAACTTCGTGACTTGGAGAAGCAAGAAACAAATAATAGTCTCAAGAAGCAGTGCAGAAGCAAAATATCGGGAGATAACACTCAAAATCTGTGAAGGTGTTTGGTTTTAAAGGCTCCTAACCGAACTAGAGATGTGCGACAAAAGCCACTTTGAACTTCAGAGCGATAGAAAGTCGGCAATAAGTATTGCGAAGAATCCAATACATTATGACATAACAAAACATGTGGAGATCGACAGACACTTCATTGCAGAGAAAGTGAATGGCAGACCTGTAAAGCTAAACTATGTCTCTTCACAAAATCAGCTAGTTGATGTATTGACCAAGGCACTTCCGAGGATTACTTTCGACGAAATTACATCCAAGCTATGTCTTTATAATATTTACTCCCTAACTTGAGGGGGGTGTGAGTTGTGTTAGGTTTAAACTCTGAGTTTCCCACTTTATCTCTAATTCTAGTATCCTAGTTTGTAGGAAAGACAACTTTTGATTTACTTAGAACTCTTATTTATCTCTTATAAACCCCCCATGTATTCTTTTTCTTTTATGTGTGTGAATCTTGAATAAAATAAAAGCTTTCCTTCTTGAAAACCCTAGTTTTACACCTACATGGAATAGGCGGATTGTTGACCAAGTCACACTAATTGTTGCCATGTGCTGTTTATTTTCCTAGATTGTTTAAATTTTGTTATCTGGCATCCATCTTTTGTTCTTTATTTATTTTGAATGGCTACGTATACTTGCTTCTTGGTATAAGCACGACTATTAAACAAGTTTCGGCATCTTTCTTATTTTTCAGGCTGGCCTTGTTACTGCTCTTAGTACCAGGACAATTGTTTTTGGGGCAACAAATCCCAAAGGACACTATGATTCTGATCAACGTATCATTTCAATTTAGATAATTAGTTTGATTGAAATTTTGCGTTCTAAACAATTCTTTCCCCAAGCCTTTTCTATCTATAGTTTCATTCCATCTACCCTGAATGTTTCTCGTAGTTTTACTTATATTGTATTGTTCTTAACCAAATCTAGCTCTTTCTGTCAATACGTCACTCTCTGGTCCCTTACTAAGTAGATTTGATATTGTCCTTGTCCTCTTGGATACAAAGAACCCTGAATGGGATGCAGTTGTATCATCACACATTCTGGGTGAGGTAATTAGTTCCTAAACTTGTAGAGGCATTTGAATAGATATCTGACATTGAAAAAGAACAGGGATTTGAATATTAATATCAAAAATTTATTTTAATTTCAGGGAGAATACAAAAATGCCAAGCTGGATGAAGATCTAGCAAATATCTGGCCACTTTCTATCCTTTGGTGGTAAATATTTCTTTCGTGCATGGAACTATTGGATCACTCTCTAAAACTTTTGTTTAAATTCTTCTATTAGCAACCCTTTTATCATTATTATTCTTTTTCCATTTTCGTGGGAGGGGATTGGTTGGGGTTTCTAGGTAGTATTTGAAGCAAATTTATGCTGGACCGCTAAGTACTCAACAATCTTATGTGTCTCCTTGCATCATTTCAGTTTGTAGCTTTTGTAGATGTCTTGCAGGTATATTGGCTACGCAAAAAAACACTTCAAACCAGTGCTTACAAAAGAGGCCAAAAAGGTTATCTCAAGTTACTATCAACTCCAAAGGAGATCAGCCACACATAACGCAGGTTCTTCTTTTAGAAATCCTTTCTACTAGATCAAAATTGTCATTTATTTTATTGGCATTGATCATACTATAATGGGCAATGCAAAGCAAGAACAACAGTGCGCATGCTTGAAAGCTTGATACGCCTTGCTAAAGGTATGTTAGAGAATGTGTTGATTCAACATCCTCATCTGCCTTACACTTTTTTTCCGTTGGCTATCTTGTTCACAATGTTGCAGCTGTATCCAGTTGACAATAATGATTTTGATGCTCTCAATGTTGCAGCACATGCGAGGCTTATGTTCAGAAATGAGGTCACCAGATTAGACGCCATAGCAGCCATTTTATGCATTGAATCATCCATGACCATCTCTTCTATTATAGACAGCATAGGGAATGCCCTGCACTCCAATTTCACCGAAAACCCTGATCAGGAATGTATCCTTGCAAACTCTCTGCTTACTTTATAATTGAAGTGTTACTTAGGAACTTGTCAAATTGGAAAGATTTTTGAATTCTTGACTTAAATGTATAGATGCCAAGCAAGAAAAAGTAATTCTTGAAAAGTTCAGTTTGGTTGATGAGTCCCAGGAATCAAATGGCTTGGGAGGCTTCTGCTGATGGAAAATTTGCAAGAACATGGAATCATCCTTGTTGCTTTTCGGATTGCGTTAACAGCCGTAAGCTGTTCTTATAGAAAATTTACCTTTTTGCACTTTGCTAGGATAGCGAAATGCTAGTCTTGAAGTAGATGTTGAGAAAGTTCAGAAGAAAAAAACCTTTGAACGGAAACTTCTTTCAAAACCTTAGTTCCAGCCGAGGGTCTAATGGTATATCAGGATTAGTTCTGTAAATTTAGAGGAATTTCGTTTGTATTTATTAACACTGCTGTAATGTTTTTATGCCTTAGGAGACTCAAAGCCCTTTTCTAGAGGTATCCATGGCTTAAACCGAACCCTAGCTAAAAAAAATTGGTTTTGCCAATTAGAACTGAGTTGAAAGCTGTGCTAGTTATTTTAATACATGATTATGGCCTACGGTATTCTTTGGCCAAATTATAATTTTGAGTACTTTATTGTGCTTAAATTTAGATTTTAGTCTGTATACTTTAATTTGATCATTTATTTTTATAATTTCATTAGTTAGGTCAAATAGTTAATATTTTTTAATTGGAAAGTGAGGCCAACAGGCCTAATTACACAGGGACTGTAATTGAAGGGAGGTCCATGCAAGTCCCTATGCATGCATGAACATGCAAACCAAAGCTAAAGGATCTTATCGACTTGAGATCAAGTACGAACTTATCATAATTTATAAAATTTTAGGGTTATATAATATAAAGAAAATATCCAAATTATATGAAAATTTGAATTTCTCAGGGGCTCTTTCAGCCCACTCGATCAATTACATGCACGCAACTATACTATTGATCTCACCAAAACATATGGACTGGAACTAGGATTGAGATCCCTAACAAATTGGTTATTGGTTATATCAACATTATCATTCTGCACTGGGATGTGCTCAAAGCCACTAGACCAAGCTTGTAAACCTTAAAAAATGACTCATAACTCAGCTTGCAGGACTGTCACAATGCCGACGTCCTTGTTATAGCCCAGACTCCACGTATTAAGAGCAGCCCACCCTAGAAGGGGTGGCTGCCATTGAATGCTTCAGTCACCATAACGCATTGACCTCGGTCCATGCACTTGACGCTACCTTAATTCAAGCAGTCGACACCGTAGGACTTACCTGTGAAAACAAAGTAGTTTCTGTGCTTCCACGCATGGAAGCAACTCTATGGTATCTCGCTGTGAAAGCAACCATAGAGGGAAGATTAGTTGATAGCCAATCATAAAAGGGAAAATAAAAGAAAACTGGAGAAACATCTTGGCCAAGCAAACAATAGGCTCCATGCTTTTATTTTAGCGAGTTGTTTGGTAATTTTGTATTGTTATTCTTTCATATCTTTATTCATATTTGTATTAAGGTTTTAAAATGATTCAAAGTGATTTATCTATCAACAATTTTGTTGCATGTTATCTTATATGTATTGGTTCATATCCTTAAATGACTATCTACTACTACTCCTAACAGCCTAAAACAAATATATTTATGGGTGAATATAAATCGAGCTTCAAGAAAGTAATTATTAGTATCAAAGAGTCAAATTCTCGTTTTGTTGTGTCTTAATTCTTTCATATTTCTTCTTCTACTTCATTGAGGTCTTGTGAGCTGTCATTGTATTCTCCTCCATATATTTTTATATTTTGATGTTATTCCAATCTTTTTCATCAATAAACTAAAAGTAGTTGGTTGGAGCCACCAACACCTTCCCTAGTTTTCTCCTACTCGTTACCCTCTTTGATTTCTTTCTTCCTGTTTCCAGAATTTTCTTCTTTTTGGCTTTTGCTTTGATGGTTCCTCTAAATGGGTTTCCAACATAGAAAGTTAACTTCTGGTTGTACCAATGAAACCTCAACAACTAACTGCGATTTTTGTTACGACTACTGTCGTGCAGTATGTTATGAGTTTTGCCCTGGTTTTTGCTCTTTTGAGCCTGACCCATCTTATGTTCATCAATACCCTCCTCCTCCTCCTCCGACTCCTCTTTCTGATTCAAAGAAACTGAAAACGTTCGTGATCATAACTTCAACGCTCCTTGTCTCCACTTTTCTGGCTCTATGCTGTTTAGTTTACTACGCTAGAAGACGTTCTAATGCTCGGAGGAGGAGATCATTGGAGGCGGGCCGCGACGAATTCGTGGATGAAGATCATGGTCCCATCGTTGACCATCCCATCTGGTACATCAACACGGTTGGTTTGCAATCCTCCATCATCCGTTCCATCGCGGTTTGTAAGTATAAGAGAGGAGAGGGTCTTGTTGAAAGGACGGAGTGTTGTGTTTGCTTGAACGAGTTCCAAGAGGACGAGACTCTTAGACTGTTGCCTAACTGTAGCCATGCTTTTCACATATCTTGTATTGATAATTGGCTTAGATCGCACACTAACTGTCCTATGAGCCGAGCACCGATTGTTTCCAACGCCGGTAATAGGGGACCATCGTCTTCGTCTGAAGACTCCGGAGGAGCTGAAGAAACCCAAGTGGTGGCTGTGGAAGAATCTGAGAGAGGAACTGACGGTGGAACAAGTGAAATAGAGGAAATGGCTGTTGAAAATGAAGGAACAGAGGATGGGATTCAACCTATGAGAAGACCAGTTTCTTTGGATTCCATGGCAGCTTCTCAAATCAGCCATGGTCTTGTTAATGGTAATGGTAATTCAGATAATGAATTGGGTAAGGGAAACAAGTGAGGGTAAGTCTAAAACTGATTTTGACACTAAAAATACTTTAGGTAAATATCATATTTAGTCATGCACCTATTTCCGTAGTTTCATTTTGGTCACCTAATTATTTGTTTTTCAAAATCATACATAACCTTACATTTTGGTTCTGTTTAAAAATAAATAGATTGATATTTCTTTTCAATAATGACGTGACATAACCTTAAGGTGACACGTCAACACCACCATTAATTTTCTAACAACGAGTGACCAAAACGTAACGTTAGGTATGATTTTAAAGAAAAAAAATTGAGTGACCAAAATGGAACAGGGAAATATTTGATTGGCTAAAAGAAATGACAAACATACTATAAAATGTCTTGGGAACCCAACAAGCTGTGAGTTTTCTTTATATATATGATCTCAAGAAACTAGAGTAATAGATGATGCATAACTCTTATAATAATACACATGAACAAGGTTCATGAAAAAAAATGATCCTTGTTGGAGCAATTGTGAATCGTTAGTAAACTTTTTGAGACAAAAATGATTATGTTATCTTGTTGTTTAATTATTGTTGCCTATGCAAAACTAGGCATGTAGAGGTGCAGATCTGTCTATTGTTCAACAATAGAAAATGTTCAAATTTTAGCATTGATCTTATTTGTGTCTATTGGAGAACCCAAGTGAAATGAACCTTTGATGTCCCTGCAGCTTCTAAAATGCTATAATCAAGACATTTCAAAGGTTTTAATTTAAGATAATAAATGGGTAAAAATAAACCTGAACAAATTTTAATTATACCTTAATATAACAAGTTCATTATGCATTTAAGAAAATATGGTATCAATACTTAATCTTGAGTATTGGTATTCTTGATATATATATTGTAACACCTCTAACTCGATTAATTGAGAATCAATTCAATGATATCACATTGATTGATCGTAACTTAATTTATTCGTATCAAATCTAAAATAGACAATAAAACTCTCAAACTTATCAACATTCTCATAATCATGGACCGATTTTCATAAACAACAAACATAAGAACCTCAAAACAAAGAATTTCTTCAAAGGAGACAATGTGACAATTCTACACATTTTAAGGAGTAATTTTTAAATTGTAAATCTTTCAAGAATAATTTGATATATTCATTTTAATTGATTTGAAATATTATTAGACACATGCTCTTTCGAAATTAATTAAAAAATGGTCCAATTCTGACGCCAATTGATAAAGTTATAAATTAAAGACAAAATTTTAAAATTTAAAGCTCAATTTCAAAATTGTGTGCCCAATTTAAAAAACAGAGCCCCTAATTTCGACACTAAAACTTGGGTTTCAAAATTAAACGTATAAAATTTTACAAATCGGCTTAAGTTTTACTAACCTCAAAAAACTTATTTTTTTCATCTAACAATTCAAGTTGAGAGCATTTAACATCAAATTACTCTCACCATATATCAAAACCTCAACAAGCAAATCAGATACAATCATCAACAACATCACTTAAACATGAATCATTCAAAGTTAAGCCTTAAAGTTCATATATTGATTCATTTTCAAGAGATTATCAATAATCATGCAATTATAAGTTTCATAAACTTAACTTGATATCATTCTATGAGTATCAAATTTAACACTAAACTTAACAGCAAATATCAAAACAAACCAAACAGTGACAAGTTTAACCACAAGAGAAAAAGTATCGACATAGTCAACACCCTTTCTTTAACTATACCCCTTGGCTACAAGGCATGCCTTATATCTTTCAATAGTATCAGAAGTTGTATTTGATTTTGTAGACTCATTTGCGACCAATGAGAATTTTATTTGGTGGCAAAAGAACCACATACCATGTACCACTAGTTTTCAAGACTTGAATTTCTTCTTTCATGGCTTGAATCCACACAAAAATTTAATAACTTCTGTAACATCCTCAAAACCGGTTAGTGACTAAATTGTAAAACTTTAGAATTTAGTGACTAAAGTAAAAAATTGAAAAGTTTAGGGACTTATATTGAAAATTTTGTGTAGGACTAAGTAGCAAAGAAGGAGGAATGGAAGGGAAAAATGGTCATTTGACCTATAGATGAATTAAAAATATATTGTGGTAAGGATATATACACGTGGAGTTGAAGAATTAAAGGAAAAAGAAAGTTTTCAGAGAACTCTTCTTCACTCTTCTTTATCTTCAGTCGTGAGCTACCATAACAAGGTGAGTCTTCTTGTTAGTTGATTTTGGATTGAATTTAAGTTTGGTTTATGATCCTTATATGATACTTAAGCTTAAGGAAAGCTTATGTTATCTTAAAATCAAAAAATGAAGGAGTTAGAAAGGATTAAAAATAAGGGGTTTAAAAGTAAAATCTTGGAAAAGAGTTGATAAGTAGAATTTGAAAATAAACTTGACTTGTCATCAGTTAAATTAAGAAGTATGAAGTGTTAGAATTGAAATTAGAACATGTTGGAAATTTGGTATGATTCTTAATTTCAAGATATAGGAGGAGATTTTGAAGATAAAAATGTGTTAGGTGAATAGAAATTGGTTTAAGTATGTGTACTTGAGTTAAGAGTATGAAAGGGAATAAGACATGAAGGATTTGAGTTGATATGGATAAATTTTTGGGTTTTAAAAGTGAAATCTGGTCTAAGAGTATCAATACTTCTTCATCCAGTACCGATACTTCAAGAGTAAAATAGTGATTTTTGGTATAGGGGTATCGATGCTGGTTGAACAGTATTGATACTATAAGCCTGAATTTGACAACGTTATTCATGGAGTATCAATACTTGTGAAAGTAATATCGATACCAAGGGTACCGATACCATAAGATCAGTATCAGTACCATTTTTTAAATAAGTATTACAGAATCAAAAATGGGTATCGATACCCCGGCTTGGTATCGATACCACAGCTAAGGAAGTATATGTATAATTAAGGATAGTATCGATACTACTCAAGTAGAAATTTATATAAAGCCTTTCTTTTAGCTTAAGATTATTAGGATCAAATTATGATGTTTAGATTGATGATATGTGTATAAAATGTATGATTGTGTAGATATCGAGTACAAGCAAGTTCTGGAATGACCGTAGAGTTAGGATCAATCCAAAGAGATAAAATCATAGAAATGGATTTTGGAATTAAGTAAGGCTAAGGTGAGTGCATACTAGTTCAATGGAAAAAAAACTTGTGATAAGTCTATTTCCTATGTTAGTTTTCATGGTCCAATAGTTATGAATATGCTATATGTGCATGTGATATGTGATATGAGAGCTATAGGTATAGTTGGCATGCCAAGAGTCGATGGTTACATAGGTCCTTCGGGACATATACATGAGGTCATTCAGGACAAATTTCACATGCCACTCAGTGGACCCTTATATGAGCTGTGGGGACAACATATGTGCACAACCTCAATGTAATCGCACTCCTTAAGTTCTCAGTAATGTACATAAGCCTATAAAAGATATAAAAAGTGTTAACATGATAACATTATTATGTTCTATCATGTTATTATTGTTTACAATGAATAATATGTGATATGATAGAATAATGATATGATAGTTATGATTTTATTTGAATAATTACATTGCATGTTCATATTTATAGGAAATACATTATTATATTTTTATAAGTCTATGACTTAGCGTATAAGTTTTACATGTAGGTACTGAGAAGTAAGAGGATCAGACCTAGGTCCAGCAGAACAACATACCTCCACTCGTAGACCAGATCAGAAGTAAATTCACAGTATGTATTTTGTTATATCAAATGTGTTGGCATGTAGAAAAGTGTAATTTACATATGCTCTAATAAGTTTTTGTAATATTTTGATCGTACTTATGTAAATTATTAACTTTATTTTAATGAAAGTTTAAATTTTTATGATTTTATAAGTTTTAAAAGTTTTGATCAGTCATTGTGACACCTCGGATTCGTATTCGGGTCGGGTACGGGTTGGGGATGTTATATTTAATGGTATCAGAGCTACGGTTTAGCCAATTCTAGGCATAAACTAGAGTCTAGAGTGTCTTTAAATGTGTACATGCCAACATAAAAGTAAGAACTTCTGATCTGATAACAGTAACGAGTATGTTGTTTTGCTAATAGAGATATATGGTTATCTCTTATTAGATGTCTGGACATGATAGCTCCCGAAGTGAAGCGAGAGATGATAGGCCAGCTGAGAGTAGTAATTCACCTGCCCTAGCCAGGAAAGGTAAAGGACATGCACCTTCTGGAGTACCTGTACAAGACCAAGACGTTTTCTTCATGACGTTGGACGCTATCTTGACGCATTTCCAACCTCATTCTTTCTCAACTCAGAGGATGAACATAGCAAAGGAGTTAAAGGAATTATGAGCTCCTGAGTTCAAAGGTGACGCAGAGGAAGGTCCTGTTGCTGCGGACCTCTGGTTCAATGATGTGAAGATCATGTTAGATGGACTCCACTATTCTGATATGGAGAAGTTAGATGAAGTAGTCTTCTTGCTTCGTGGGCAAGAGAGAATCTAGTGGACGAATGTCACTATGAGGATGACCAGTGATCAGGTGTCATGGTCTTTGTTTCTAAAAGAGTTTAAGCACAAGTAAATAGGAGATCAGTTCATCAAACAGATGAAGTAAGAATTTTTGACTCTGAAGCAATGGAACCACACTGTGTATGAATATGAGTACGAGTTTAACAAGTTAACTCATTTTGCAGCTGAGTTGATTCCGACAGAGAAAGACGCATGCAAGTGGTTTGTTGAGGGCTTGCGCCCAAGGTTAAAAGAGATGTTGATCGTATTGAACTTGTCCGTGTTTCAAGATGTAGTGAATCATACTAAAGCTCTAGAGAGAGCCCTTAATGAACGGTTTGGGGAGCAAAGAGCCCAACCGTCTAAAAGAACTGAGGCTTCATCGAGTTTTGCACCATCCAAGAGAGGTAGGGATTCTGGTTTTTGATCTCATGCGAGATCTGAGTCAGTGGCATCCTCTGCTAGGGGATCAAACCAGATAAGAACTAGAAAGACTCAATCAATAGGGTCTGGTGATGGGAGAGCACAGCAGGGACAAGTCAGACAATGTCAGATTTGTGAAAGAAACCATAGTAGTATATATAGAGTAAAATCCTGAGCTTGTTTTCGATGTGGGGAAACATGAAATTTCATGACAGATTGTCCATTAAGGGTCGGAGAGCCTCCACAGTCAGAGCAATCTACTTCGATGTCTCAGAGAGGACGAGGTAGAGGTAGAGGAAGAAATCAGTCGGAATTCTCTACTCAACAGGAAGTACGCTCCACTGCTCGAGTGTATAACATCAAGACTAATGAAGATCGTGATGATCCAGAGATAATTGCAAGTACTTTTCTACTGTATGATAAATGTGTTATGGTATTGATTAATCCGGGGTCTACATACTCATATATTAGTAGTAAATTAGTGAGATAATTGGGAATTCAATTAGAAGCTACTAGTAGTGATGTAATAGTGACAAATCCATTAGGACATAGTGCTAGGATAAATAGAGTGTGTTGAGGGTGTCCCATATGGATTCAGGGAATTGAATTCCCTACTAATCTGATGGAATTACCCTTTGACGAATTCAAAGTGATACTAGGAATGGACTAGTTATATCACTATCATACAAATGTTGATTGTAGACTGAAGAGCGTAACATTAATCAGTTCATATGGATTAGTAGTAATAGTGTTCAGTGAAAGATGGAATTCATTGGCAAATTCTATATCAGTGATGTCAACAAAGAAGTTATTACTACAAGGATCTCAGGGTTTCATTACTAATGAGCTGGATACTAGAACTAAGGAGAAAGGATTAGAAGAAATTTCTATAGTCAGAGAATTTTTCGATGTCTTTCCTGCAGAGTTGCCAGGGTTACCTCCAGATAGAGAGGTGGAATTTCAGATTGAGATAATGCCTGGAACCGCCCCTATTGCAATGGCACCGTACAAAATGGCTCCAAAAGAGTTGTATGAGTTGAAGATTCAGTTAAAGGAATTATTGGATAAAGGATTCATTAGACCAAGTGTATCACCCTGAGGAGCTCCAGTGTTGTTTGTTAGAAAGAAAGATGGGTCGATGCGTCTCTGCATTGACTATAGGCAGCTCAACAAGGTGACTATCAAGAATAAGTATCCTCTCCCTAGAATTGATGATTTGGTTGATCAGTTGAAAGGAGATTTAGTTTTCTCTAAGAACGATTTACGATCTATATATCACCAGTTGAAGATTCAGGAGAAAGATATTCCAAAAATGATATTTAGAACGAGGTATGGTCACTACGAGTTCATTGTTATGCCTTTCAGAGTTACGAATGCACCAGCTGCCTTTATGGACCTAATGAATAGAATATTGCAACCTTATCTGGACCAATTCATAGTTGTTTTCATCGATGATATATTAGTGTATTCGAAAACGAATAAAGTATATAGTGCTCACCTGAGGATAATTTTGCATATTCTAAGAGATAAGAAGTTATATGTCAAACTATCTAAATGTGAGTTTTGGTTGAATGAAGTGACATTCCTTGGATATGTGATTTATGCGGAATAAATTAGGGTTGATACAGAGAATATAAAAGACATTCTAGAATGGGAGGTTCCAAAGAATATATCTGAAGTTTGAAGTTTTCTGGGACTTGCAGGTTATTATCGAAGGTTCGTTAAGAACTTTTCGATGATAGCTTTACATTTAACCAAGTTGATGAGAAAACATGTGGCATTTGATTGGACTCCTGAGTGTCAAGAAAGTTTTGAAATATTGAAGAAAATTTTGACAGAAGCTCCAGTATTGATTCAACCTAAATCTGGCAAGAACTATGTGGTTTATAGTGACGTGTCCCATAATTGCTTGGGATGTGTGCTGACGCGAGAGGGCAAGGTGATGGCTTATGTGTCGAGACAATTGAAACCCCATGAGAAGAACTATCCAACGCAAGATATAGAGTTGGTTGTAGTAGTGTTTGCTCTTAAGATTTGGCGTAACTACTTATATGGTGAACGTTGTTATTTATATACCAATCATAAGAGCTTGAAGTATTTGATGACCCAGAAAGAGTTGGACTTAAGACAAAGGTGATGGGTGGAATTTCTAAAAGACTATGATATGGTAATCGATTTCCACCCTGGAAAATCAAACATGGTGGCGGATGCTCTGAGTCGGAAGATGTTTGCAACCTTACGAGCTTTAGATGCCAGGTTGTCTTTAGAAAGAGATGGTGCACTATGTACAAAATTGAACCTTAAGCCCACATGGCTAGATAGAATTAAGGAATTGCAAACCAAATACAAAAAATGTTTGAAGAGGTTACAATAAGTAAGAATAAAGAGATTAATGATTATAAAATTAAAGATGATGGGAATCTGTATTACCAAAGAAGATTAGTGATTCCAGATGATAATGAGTTGAAGAATGAACTATTAACAGAAGCTCATTGTAGTCCATTGACGATGCACCAGGGTGGAATCAAGATGTATATGGATCTCAAGAGTCGATATTGGTGGCCTGGAATGAAAAGAATTATTACAGAATTTGTGTCCAAGTGCTTGACTTATCAGCAAGTCAAAGTTAAACATCAAGTTCCATCATGACTATTGCAACCAATGCCTGTTCCTCAATGGAAGTGGGAGAATGTGACGATGTATTTTGTGACAGGGTTGCTACTGACTCCAAGTAAAAGAGATTCAATTTGGGTAATAGTGGATAGATTGACTAAATCAGCTCATTTCATTCCAGTAAGAACTGATTTCTCCATGGATAAGTATGTTGAATTGTATATCAGGGAGATTATTAGATTACATGGTGTACCAGTTTTAATTGTTTCTGATCAAGATCCTAGATTCACATCGAGGTTTTGAAAGACTTTTCATGAAGCTTTAGGAACTCGATTGAACTTTAGTACAACATTTCATCCACAGACCGATGGACAATCCGAGTGGACTATCCAATTTCTGGAGGATATGTTGAGAGCCTGTGTAATAGAGTTTAAAGGATCGTGAGAAAAATACTTGCCACTTGCCGAATTTGCTTGCAACAATAGCTACCACTCAAGCATTAAGATGGCTCCCTATGAGGCTCTACATGGGAGAAAATGACGTACTCCCTTGAATTGGTACGAGCTTAAAGACCAAGAAGTTCTTGGTCCTGAGTTGATTCAGGAGGGGGAAGAAAAAGTTCAAGTGATTCAGAATTATCTCAAAGCGAAAGCTGATAGACAAAAATCATATGTTTATCTTAAGAGAAAAGAGATAGAATTTCAAGTTGGAGATAAAGCATTCTTAAAGGTGTCTCCGTGGAAGAAAGTGTTGAGTTTTGGACGATGGGGAAAGTTTAGTCCTCGGTTTATTGGACCCTATGAGATCGTTAAGAGAGTAGGACCAGTGGCATACCAATTAGCCTTGCCACCTGAAATGGAGAAGATTTATGATATTTTCCACGTTTCAATGCTTCGGAGATATAGATTCGATCCCTCCCATATTGTGACAACAGAAGAGATAGAGGTTCAACCTGACTTGACTTATGAAGAAGAACCGATACAAATATTGTCATATGAGGTGAAACTGTTAAGGAATAAAACTATTCCATTGGTTAAGGTATTATGGAGAAATCACAAGATAGAGGAAGCAACGTGGGAGCGTGAAGAGGACATGAGGAATCACTACCCTCATCTCTTTGTGTAGTGAAAATTGGATGAAGAATTTTCTTAAGGGGGAGATTTGTAACATCCTCAAAACCGAGTTAGAGACTAAATTGAAAAACTTTAGAATTTAATGACTAAAGTATAAAAATTGAAAAGTTTAGGGACTTATATTAAAAAATTTGTATAGGACTAAATAGAAAATAAGGGAGAATGGAAGGGAAAAATGGTCATTTGACCTAGAGATGAATTAAAAATATATTATGGTAAGGATATATGGAGTTGAAGAATTAAAGTAAAAAGAAAGTTTCTAGAGAACTCTTTTTCACTCTTCTTTCTCTTCAGCCGTGAGCTACCATAACAAGGTAAGCCTTATTGTTAGTTGACTTTGGATTGAATTTAAGTTTGGTTTATGATCCTTAGATGAAAAATATGCTTAAGTTATCTTAAAATCAAAAGATAAAGGAGTTATAAAGGATTAAAGATAACAGGTTTATAAGTGAAATCTTGAAAAAGAGTTGATAAGTAGAATTTGAAACTAAATTTGACTCGTCATTAGTTAAATTAAGAAGTATGAAGTGTTAGAATTGAAATTAGAACATGTTGGAAATTTGGTAAGATTCTTAATTTTAAGATATAGGAGGAGATTTTGAAGATAAATATGTGTTAGACAAATAGAAATTGGTTTGAGTATGTGTACCTCAATTAAGAGTATGAAAGGGAATAAGACATGAAGGATTTGAGTTGATATGGATAAATTTTCTGGTTTTAAAAGTGAAATCTGGGCTATGAGTATAGGTACTTCTTCATCCAGTACTGATACTTCAAGAGTAAAATAGTGATTTTTTATATAGGGGTATCGATACAGGTTGAACAATATCGATACCATAAGCCTGAATTTGACAAAGTTATTCATGGAGTAACGATACCAGGAAAGGTAGTATCGATACCAAGGGTATTGATACCATACGGTCAGTATTGATACCATTTTTGAAATAAGGATTACAGAATCGAAAATGGGTATCGATACCCCGGCTTGGTATCGATACCACAGCTAAGGAAGTATCAGTACCATTCAGGATAGTATCGATACTACTCAAGTAGAAAATTTTATAAAGCCTTTCTTTTAGCTTAAGATTATTAGGATCGAATTATGATGTTTAGATTGCTGATATATGTATAAAATGTATGATTATGTAGATATCGAGTACAAGCAAGTTCCGGAACGACCGCAGAGTTAGGATCGATCCAAAGTGATAAAATCATAGAAGTGGATTTTGGAATTAAGTGAGGCTAATGTGAGTGCATACTATAGGTGTAGTTCAATGAAAAGAAGACTTGTGATAAGTCTATTTCCTATGCTAGTTTTCATGGTCCAATAGTTATAAACATGCATATATTATGATCATTATAAACACATGCATAAGTTATATATGTTTATATGATTTGATACATGCTATATGTACATGTGATATGTGACAGAAGAGAAGACATATGTGATTATAAGAGAAATAAAATGAGTACATGAATATAAGATGAAGTAATGATGATATGAATATATAAAGAATAATGATAATGTCCATGTTATGTGAAATGAGAGCTATAGGTATAGTTCGTATTCCAAGAGTCGAGGGTAAATAGGTCATTCGGGACATATACATAGGTCCTTTGGGACATATACATGAGGCCTTTTAGGAAAAATTTCACATGCCACTCAATGGACCCTTATATGAGCTGTGGTGACATCATATGTACACAACATCAATGTACTCGCATACCTTAAGTTCTCAGTAATGTACATGGGACTAAAAAAGATATAAAAAGTGTTTACATTATTATGTGCTATCATGTTATTATTGTTTACAATGAATAATATGTGATATGATGGAATAATGATATGATAGTTATGATTTTATTTGAATAATTACATTGCATGTTCATATTTATAAGAAATGCATTATTATATTTTTATGGCTCACTAAGTCTATGACTTAGCGTGTAAGTTTTACACGTAGGTAATGAGAAGCAGAAGGATCAGACCTAGGTCCAGCAGAACAACATACCTCCACTCGAAGACCATATCAGAAGTAAATTCACAGTATGCATTTTGTTATATCAAAGGTGTTGGCATGTAGAAAAGTTTATTTTACATATGCTCTGATCATTTTTTGTAATATTTTGATCGTACTTATGTAAATTATTAACTTTATTTTAATGAAAGTTTACATTTTCATGATTTTAATAAGTTTTAAAAGTTTTGATCAATCAATGTGACACCTCGAATTCGTAATAGGGTCGGGTACGGTTGGGGGTGTTACAACTTCTGTATAAGAATTGGGTTCAAATAAAGTGGATGAGGTAAAAAGAAAAAATTGAGTATGAGAATGTAAGTATATGAAATATAATTGAAAATGAGATACATACATGAATATGGAAGGGAAACAGATTGGCCAGAATAAACATAAATATGCAACTATTTTGGAGGCTTAGACAACCTAGAATACCTTCGAGGAACAATAGGTGAAACCAAAGAAGATTGATAAAACACAGAAGAGCTGATAATTTTGACTGAATATAGAGGAGAATGAATAATAGGTGAAGGTGATGGAGAACCATAATGTGGAGGAGTTAGAACCAAAGATTTGAAATCAAGGATAGAGAGGCGAGAAGAACAAGTTTTAATAATACATCTTCATATAAATAAACATTTTTGCTGACAAAAAACATAAGTAAAAGGTTAAACAAAAGATAACCTTTTTGAGTAAAAGAATAACCCAAAAACTTGAAGGAATAGCCTTAGAAGAAAATCTGTTCTTATATTTAGTTTTAGTGACATAACACAAATAACCAAACACTCTAAGATGAGAAAGAGTAGGCTATTTGGTATGAAATAATTGAAAAGGGGTTTTCTAACCAAGAACAATTAAAGGAAGTTTGTTTATGAGATAACATGCAGTTAGGATGCACTTACCCTAAAGCTTAATTAGGACACCAGAACAAAATCTAAGCGCCCTAGAAACTTCAAGAAGATGTTTTTGTTTCTGTTCAGTTACCTCAATTTATTGAGAAGTATGAACAGAACTACTTTGATGGATAATATCAAGAGTCTTGAAAAAATCACAACACTTAGAATTAAAGAACTCTAAGCCATTATCATTACGAATTATAACACCCCAAAAGTTGGGTTAAAGTGAAGTGTTGGTAAATTTCTAAGCCTTTTTGTGAATTCTTCAAAAACCTAAGGTTCATGGTTGTAATTATCCCATTGATTTAGGGTTAACAAACACATTCTCTCTCAAATTCATTTTTTTGTTTTTTTATTTGGGGAGTAGTGGTCTTCGTTCTTCTCCGTCTCATATTATCTCTATTCTCTACCAATATTTTTTGTTCTTTTTCCTTTACACTGTCATATGTGCTATTGTACTTGACACCTCCAATGTCATTATGTTTGTCTCATTGACCCTTGTTAGGATTTTCGGAAGCTCGAATCGACAACCGGAACGGTTTGCAAAGAGGGGTCGGAACGGTTTTGTGTTTAGGGAGTAAGGAGATTGAAAAATAGAGAATTGCACAGCGATTTATAGTGGTTCGACTTTCTCAATCAAAGTCTACGTCCACTACCTTAGCTCCTCACCAAGTATTTTCCAACAAATTCACTAATTTGTTCTTTCTTTTGAGGATAAAGAGTAACCTTACAAACTCCCTAGTTTTTCCGGGCTAAACTAGAACCTTTCCCTAGCTTTTACACGGGCTAAGCTAGAACCTTTCCCCTTTACAAAAGGATAAGAAATGTAAACAAGAAAACCTCTCTAAGGTAGGTGTTTACAAGATTGAGCTCACAAGAACAAAATATATACAAGAGAAAGATGAAATAAGAATGAAAAATTCTTCTCTTGTGTTTGATTGCTTGGATAGTTGTTCTATATTATTTCTTCAAGTGTCCTTAGCTTGTATTTATAGCTTGGAATGTGTTTGAAGTCATATCTAGCCGTTGGGGATGTTTTGGATCCGTTTGAGAATGATTTTTCTGCAAAAATAGACTGCCCAGAATGGGGGGAATCGATACCCCTTCATAGGGAATCGATACCCCTTCATAATAGTCAAATATTATGATCGTTGGGCTGATGAACAGTGAGGGAATCGGTACCCCCTTGGGGGGAATCGGTTCCCCTTTTACATACTGGAATTTTTGAGCCTCGGTTATTGTTCAAACAGTGATTTACTGTTCAAATAGTAATTTACTGTTCAAATAGTAAACTACTGTTCATAAAAACATTTTTGTGCTCAATTTTAAATTAAAAGAACTTTGAATTATTTTTGTAAATTTTGAATAAATTCAATTAAGTCCAAATACATTTTGTAAATTCAATTCAAGTCCAAAAACCATTTTGCCTTAAATTGTTATATCGAAACATAGTTCAACAATCTCCCCCTTTTTGATATAACAAAACATTTGAAAATTTGTTTTTGGCAAAAAAAACTCCCCCTTAATAAAATATTTAATGAAAAAGATACTAGTCCATTTTTCATTAAAAAATTAAATTTTTCAAACTAAACTTCTCCCCCTTTTTGTTATATCAAAAATAATTCGATCTTTGAAGTTTAAAATAACTATGGAGAGTAAGTAGTAAATTTTACATTTTAAAAAATCATTTGAAAAATCAAAGCTCCCCCTCAATAAATACATTCCAAATAAAATTTAGCTTTAAGAACAAGACACTTGAACAAAATTGAATTTCAACAAAAAATAACAAACATGTTAGTAGCACATGAAATTCAATATACCCAAGACTAAAATACTTTATGCAATACCAATTGTTGAAATTTGATATCAATATCAATTGTTAAAATTAAGTGCATATGCATAAAGTTTTCCAAAAATGCTATGCATTTGAAAATTTTGATATCAATTGTTAGAGAGATATCATTTTCATTTAAACCACATGCATAAACATTCAAATTTAGGCCAAAAATTAAAATTTATAAAATCAAAGTATTTTGAAATTTGATATCAATTGTTAGAGAGATATCATTAGCATTTAAAACCAATTTTGACCAAAATTCATTATGATGAACTAAAAATTCTCAAAAATAAATGTTCATCATAATCATCTTTTCAACATACATGAGATTAAAACAATGATGCATAATCATTTAAAACCAAAACTCATGCATGCTTAAAATCAAATGAGCAACCAAATAACCTAAATTAAAAGCATTAAGCTTAGAGGTTACCCATTCCTTTTTCATGTGTGGCTAGAGCATCTTGAATATCATCACTCTCATAATCATTGCTCCCACACACCTACAAGAGACATTTAAGTAGATTTTGGTATCCAAATTTCTTTGGATCCTTGGATGTTAGTTTCAATGCCCCTTGTTCCTTTCGGAACCCATACTTGCCTAATTTTAAAACGTTTTCCTTTCTTCAAATGACAAGTATGTTCCAAATGACCATGATAATGGCAATGTGAGCATATTGTCATTATTGAACTAAATGAATTATTTAAAATGATTTCTTTTTCTTTTGTTAAGCATTCAAGCTTAACTTTTAAATCAAAATTTTGTTTTTCAAAACTATCAATTTTTATTTTTGAAAGCTCTAAATCCTTTTTTAAAATTTCATTTTGGCTTTCAAAATCTATTTTTGTTTTCAAAAGAAAATCATTTTCAATTTTAAAATTTGAAATCATTTTATTATATTTGGAGTTCATGGTCTCAAACTCCGAATATAACCTATTAAAAGCATCTTGTAACTCATCAAATGTATATGAATTAAGTTCATTTGAGTTAGAAGATACCTCGGGCTCTTCATAAGCCATTAGAAACATCACCTTTGTTGGTTCTTCTTTCTTGTTTCCATGGATTTCCTCAAGCTTATTCCAAAGCTCCTTGGCACTTGAACATGAAGAAACCCCTTCATAGATTTCAGGACCAAATGCACAAAACAACATGTGCATGGCCTTGGCATTAAGTTGAGCTTTCTTCCGTTCTTTGTCACTCCGCTTCTTCTCCTTCTTCTTTGGAGAAGAGTAGCCATTCTCGATTATCTCCCATACATCAAGATCATTGGATTGGATGAATACCTTCATTAATTTCTTCCAATGATGATAGTTGTCTCCATTGAAGTATGGAGGCTTGTCCCTTGGTAGGGAGTCTTCCATGTGGAACGAGCCGGAGGTGGAAACCATCTTCTCTGTTGTGTCAGGAATTGGTAGAGCTTCTTCTAGGATCGTCTCAAGGTGGTTAAACCTTCTTAACGAGTTAGGCTCTGATGCCAATTGTTAGGATTTTCGGAAGCTCGAATCGACAATCGAAACGGTTTGCAAAGAGGGGTCGGAACGGTTTTGTGTTTAGGGAGTAAGGAGATTGAAAAATAGAGAATTGCACAGCGATTTATAGTGGTTCGACTTTCTCAATCAAAGTCTACGTCCACTACCTTAGCTCCTCACCAAGGATTTTCCAACAAATTCACTAATTTGTTCTTTTTTTTAGGATAAAGAGTAACCTTACAAACTCCCTAGTTTTTTCGGGCTAAACTAGAACCTTTCCCTAGCTTTTACACGGGCTAAGCTAGAACCTTTCCCCTTTACAAAAGGATAAGAAATGTAAACAAGAAAACCTCTCTAAGGTAGGTGTTTACAAGATTGAGCTCACAAGAACAAAATATATACAAGAGAAAGATGAAATAAGAATGAAAAATTCTTCTCTTGTGTTTGATTGCTTGGATAGTTGTTCTATATTATTTCTTCAAGTGTCCTTAGCTTGTATTTATAGCTTGGAATGTGTTTGAAGTCATATCTAGCCGTTGGGGATGTTTTAGAGCCATTTGGGAATGATTTTTCTGCAAAAATAGACTGACCAGAATGGGGGGGGAATCGGTACCCCTTCATAGGGAATCGATACCCCTTCATAATATTCAAATATTATGACCGTTGGGCTGATGAACAGTGAGGGAATCGGTACCCCCTTGGGGGGAATCGGTTCCCCTTTTACATACTGGAATTTTTGAGCCTCGGGTTATTGTTCAAACAGTGATTTACTGTTCAAATAGTAATTTACTGTTCAAATAGTAAACTACTATTCATAAAAACATTTTTGTGCTCAATTTTAAATTAAAAGAACTTTGAATTATTTTTGTAAATTTTGAATAAATTCAATTAAGTCCAAATACATTTTGTAAATTCAATTCAAGTCCAAAAACCATTTTGCCTTAAATTTTTATATCGAAACATAGTTCAACAACCCTGTTCATCTGGTGTCCTCATTTCTTCTATCTTTATCAGTGTTAACATTTTCGAAGGAGGAGAAGTTATGGGTTTCATAAAAACTCCATCTCTGACGATCTTTTTGGGAAATCGACATCTATAAGTGATTCCCCTTTTGCCTTAATTTTTTTTATTTTTGGTAAATCTTCGGCCACCGTAGAGTGTCCCACGTGTTGTCGTACGTATGTGAGACATTTTTGGTGACACCAATTTGACCCTAGACCGGTCTTCCTGAATTGGTTTGCTTAAACTAGTTAATCAAGCCATTAAACAAATCGGACTAGACTATTTTTTGAAACGAATTGGATTATTGATCATTGACTTTAACCGTTAACCACTGACTGTTGACTGATTATTGACTTTTTTGTTTTTTTTTGTTGACCCATACCAAGATGTTTTTTGACGTCTTAAGTATGTTTTGCCAAATTCTAACCCAAAGCCTTATTTTACGTCATTTATCGCTTAAAGTTATAATTATGTTAAGTAAATTATGTGATTTTGGACTCACTTTTTTGTGTGATGTTTTGAAGGTGATCACGAGTCTCTGTATCATTCTCTAGTAGATCCTGACCATTTTTTTTCAGCGTAGTTCAATTCTGCACATTCATTTTCGGATACGCATAGGTGTTGTTTAGTGACTTAATGGTCTGTTTCTGTTTAGATAAATGGTTTCCGTACACATAACATAGTGTGCTATTTTTAGGTCAACATTTTGTAAGACTTATTGCTACCGACCATGGGAAGAATTAGACTTAGCTTATGTTGATTAACTTCTATAAGTATGTTCTCTTGACCCATTTAGTACATTTAATATTTTATTTTATTATATTATATGATGACATCTGGATGCATGTTCATATTCTGATTATTTATATATGTGATAAGTCTGATTCCTTATTAATGTTGTATAATTTTAATTTGTATATTGATGCATTTTTTTCATTTGCATGAGATCCTTTACGGAGGGTAAAAATCCAGTCTTGTTCCTATATGGGTTCCTCTTTAAAGGGCTATATCATCATTCTGATTTCTATTTCTTCTTCAGATCCTCTACGGAGGCGATATCCCTGTCCTATTTCTGATCGGGATCCTCTACGGAGGATTACATCCCATCCTAATTTATGTATTCTAATTTGGGTACCTTTTTAGAGGGTAACGTCCTCATCCTATTTTTCCTCAGTGAAAGGTAATGTTGTGTGGAATTTATGGAAAAATATTTCTAGAATGAACTATTAATTATTGTTCTTTATGATTTGATTTACACATCATGTCTCTTGTGTGAAGTATCTAATATTTGTTATCGATACCTATAGCACTTAGAGGACACATTGAGCTTTATAACTCACTCTTTTAGTTTCTGTCTTTTCAAATCTCTTTGAAATTTAGGATTACAATTGGTACTCGGAGGATCTTCTAGTAGCACGTTTCTTTTCCAGACTTTGTATGAACATTTTCAGACTCAGTTATATTTCTTTTTCGATTAGTTTTTATTGTATAAATTTTCAGGGAATTTGGAATATTATATTTTTATTAGTTTTGGATTTTAAACTCATATTATAGTATATTTTATGAACTCTTATTTTTTTATTACTGATTTATATTGATTTTCTGACGATGCATGTTACAATATAAAACTTTCATGATTTATGTTGATCTAAATTATTGTGGCCTTTGAGATTCGGTCATAACATCTAAGCCGAGCCTAGGGGTTACATTTAGTAGTATCAGAGCCATATTTAACTCTTGGAATGTGTTACCATAAATTTTATACTATTCAGTAAAATAAATTTTTGTATGTATCGAAAAAAATGGGTATAAGAAATATTTTCTAGAATCCGTTTTGACTATAAATTTTTGTTAAATAATTTTAATATTTTTTATTGTCAAATATGAATATTCTATTTCGAGACTCCATAACCAAATTTGAATTTAGCTTATGTTCATAAAAAAGGAGAATTAATTATGAACTAGAGCAAGAAATGTTTTAATTGTCGGGGTAACATCATACTTGAGTTTTGAAAGAACGACCCAACTCATTTAACTAAAATCATCAATAATTGTAAAAAAAAACTTATTAACAAAGTGTGTAGAAATTATATATAGGCCTTGAAGGTCAATGAGAATTAACTAAAAAGGTTTAACAAAAGATGTCACACTAATGGAAAAGGAAATTCTAGATTGTCTAACCAAAAGGCATATTTAACATTTATGAACACAATCATTATCAAACTTAACATAAAAAAAGGGAAGGAAAATTATATATTTTATTAGTAAAAGCGTGGCCAAAATGTGCATGCCACAATTTGGTATGAACAACACTATAAAGAAGAAACAATATTTAACGTTGAATTAGAAATACTAAGATACTTGAAGAAAAATAAAACAAATACAAGCCCTCAGACTTTCTGTCAATCCTCTTCATCCTTCTAGTTGATATATCTTGTAGTAAATAAAAATCAAGATAAAAAATCACAGAACAATGGAGGTCATGAGTAAGCTTTGAAACAAATAAAAGGTTATGATGAAAATTCAGTACAAATAAAACACCATGAATGAAATGATTAGAGTCAAAGACATAAGAACCAACATGAGTGATGAGAACAATATTATCATTGGGGAGACAAACAAAACATGCATTTGAAAGACATGAAACATGATTTACCAAACTTTGAAAACTATATGATATATGATCTGTAGCCCCAATATCCAAAATCCAAGTAAGAGAGTCAAGGCCAGAAGGATCATTAGGTATTATATTTACAAAGTTAGCCATTGGTTTTTGTGGTGCTCTACTAAGGAGATCAATGAGATGCTGATGTTGAGTTTGCATGAGAGAAAAAGCCATAGGCATATTATTAGAAATAAGAGAATCGTGATTAGCAACCTACATTGTTGAATGATCAGATTGCGTAGCCATCACTTCCTGAACATCACATTTCTTGGTGAACTTAAAGTATAAAGAAAAACTAATAAACCGATGATAGTTTTCCTTTTTGTGCCTTTTTATCTTGCAATGATCATAGGTGCTTGAAAAATGACAATGTGTAGATGAGTTGGAGCTAGAGTTCAATGCAATAGAGTCCAACATGATGAAGCATCATACATATGAATCCACTGAGACTCATCTTGTGTAACACCCTGATCTAGTTTGACTCAAAAATACATAGATTACAATGTTACACGAGACTACTAAAATAGTGACCCCAAAATTTTCTTTAAAACCCATTTTATAATCACTGAAAATAATCCATCCATATTAATAAAAAATAAAATAGGATAATATGGGTTTACAAATAATGGGAAGCTCCCAAAATATATCCCAAAATAATACAGTACCACATACAATTCAAAGAAACAACTGAAAATGCCCAATAGTCTATAAATAGTACATACCCTCTAAAGATAACTCAAGATGTAATCGGATGGTCTCGACAGGTCTGTACTACTGCACCGAAATATCTGGCGATGATAACTCCCCATGAGCTACCACTAAGAACCTGGGCACGAAAACACATTTTGAACGCTAAGCATAAGAGTTTAGTGCCTCAGTAATAATTGTATTATACTTTATGTATTCACTAAATAAAATGTTTCGTGGAACAAGTCTGAACATACACGTTACTGATTTAACTATTGAGTAGGCATCACACACCCCTCTAGCCTTTCTGACATACCCTCGGGTATCTAAGGTGAGATTCAAAATTTCATCGGAAAAGTACACCCGCCAACTTACTCCGTCAAGTCTTGGGATATATGTGCCAGTCAGCTACTGAACTGTCTTGGCACTGACTTGGATATCCATTGACTGCCATATTCTACTAAGAGAGACTCAGGTGTCCTGGCTATTTTCGAGCGTCAAACAAGGCTATTTTATGTAAACCTAACTGTTATTATTTCTATTGTTCTAATATTAATTATTGTTCTCGTGTGAAGTCTTATTTGTTGTTATTCTGAATATATGGGGAACCTCGAGTCTTATTCCTTAATCCTTGGATTTATTTATCTAAATCTATTTGCGGGTACCAATATTGACCCTTTAGTATTGATACCAAACCTTTGGTATCAATACCCACTTGTTGGTATCAATACCCTCTGATTGACTTGGCTATTTGATTAAGGCAGTATCGATACCCTAGGATGAGTATCAATACTCTATTGTTGGGGTATCGAGACTTGACTGAGTACTGATACCAAATTTTGGTTTGATGTTTTGAAAAATACCCCAGTATCGATACCCCTATACTCTTACCCTGGTAAAGATACTCCATGAATGAGTTTCGATACTATCGTTTTAAAGTAGCTTAATTTTTGCCTGAATGATGAACAATATCGACACTGTTGCTACATAACGCTCTATTTCGGCATGAAGGATCCCATTTTTTTGCCCCAAATGCCCATTGAGGTCCCCAATTGATGTTTAAGTATTTTATTTGACATTAGGTGTTATAAATAGGTCTAAACACATACTAAAACACTCAAATTATGAATCTACCATAAAATTGCTTCAAGCTTATGGAGTCTACTAAATCTTACCTAAATGAGCTACACATGGTATAGTTGAGTTATAAATGAGTTAACTGAGTATCTAGGCTGCTAGAGGTGTCAATGGCTCAACCCCAGGTAAGCTTTTCCTTCCCCTTACTTTGGAACTTTCTCTAACCTCTTTTACTAGACAAGAACCAAATGCAAGGATTACTAACTGAGTTTAATGCTTTAGAATATCTTAAGGACTCTTCTTAAGCCTAGAAATAATTGAAAATATGTTGAAATCTCAGAATCCCTTAATCCCCACAAAACTCGTTTCTTGAAAAACAAAACCAAAATTTGCAAAGGAAGACTTGAATTGAAGCTTAGAAGATTATGGTTATGATTCTTACCTTTAAATTGTTGATTGGGGTTTGAAATGCTACAAAGATTCCACCTTTACTTGAACTTTAATAGGAAAGAAGAAGAATATGCATGGGTAGAGAAGAAGACATTGATGAGTTGAGGTAAAAAAGAGGGGACAATGTGATATCACTATTGCTGCTAGCTCCAGGTCATTGGTAGGGTAATTACGCTCATGAGGATTAAGATGATGAGACACGTAAGCTACAACCTTTCCCTCCCACATTAAGACGTATCCTAGACCATTCAACGAAGAATCACTAAAAACTATAATGTCTTTACCTGACTCTGGTTGAGTTAACACTAAGGCTTGGGTTAAGATGACTTTCAATTATTAGAAGCTCTTTTTTCGATTCTCATCCCAAACGAAAGGGATTCCCTTCTAAAGTAGCTTGGTTCATGAGGTAGCTATAATCGAAAAACCCTAAATAAATCGATGATAGTACCCGACTAAGCCAAGGAAACTACGTACCTCGGACGCATTCTTGGGTGGCTCTCACTCAACTGTAGTTTGAATCTTCTGTGAATCAACCCTGATGTCATCTGCTGACACGACATATCCCAAGAAGGCAACCTTTGATAGCCAAAATTCGCACTTCCCAAACTTGGCAAACAACTATATGTCTCTTAATGTTTGGAGAACGTTACAGAGATGTTGATCATGCTCGTCCTTTGATCGGGAGTACACTAGAATATAATCTATAAACACCAAAACAATGATCTAAGTATGGGTGGAAGACTCGGTTCATTAGATCCATGAATGTCATTGGAGCATTTGTGAGTCGAAATGGCATCATCAAGAACTTATAATGATTGTACCTCATCATGAAAGTTGTCTTTGCCACATCTGCATATTTGAGTTTCAACTGATAGTAGCTTGACCGCAGATCAATCTTGGAAAAGACGCGCGCTCATCTCAACTGGTCGAAGAGGTCGTCTATCCTAGAAAGTGGGTAACGATTCTTGATGGTTAAGTTATTCAACTACCTGTTAGCGATGCACAGCCACATCGACTCATCTTTCTTTTTAACGAACAAGACTGGTGTTCCCCAAGAATAGATGCTTTGTTGGATAAGCCTTTTCTCTAACAACTCTTGAATCTGATTCGTTAACTCATTTAGTTTCTTCGGTGCCATACGACAAGGAGCAATGGACACTAGATCTGAACCCAACATTACCGTAATGCCAAACTCCTACTCACGCTCAGGTGGCAAACCCGATAATTCCTCTGGAATAAGTCGGGAAAATCTAGCACTGCTCGAATATCCTCGAGTGATGAAATTAAAATTTGAGTGTCGACCACATGAGCCGGGAATACCTCACACCTACGATCGATCATCCATTGGGCTTTCAAAGCCAAAATTATCCTCATCTGGCGAGATTTCTCGCCGGTCATTACTAACTTGGTCCTATCAACTATTATGAGTTTAAGTCATCTGGCTTTACATCTCAAACTGGCATCATGCTCGATTAGCCAATCCATCCTCAATATCATGTCGAACTCTCCAAAGGCTAACTCTATCAAATCTATGAGGAATGCCTGATCCTAAAGACTCTGATTGACCTATTGGCGTCACCCTCAGAGGAAAAGTTTAGTGGTATCCTCTTAGAATTGGACTTATCTCCCCAGTTAGAACTCTGTCCCATCCTCATCGAGTGCACTACTGGGGGTCTCGATAAACCTTGACTATCTTTGGCCCTCTTGGCCAGAGTCTGAGATGGCCTCGCTGTCTCACGTGATATCCCTCTATGTCTTAGGTCTCTCCGATCTCTCTAGCATACCTATCTAGAACCCTCTCCACCACCTTCGCCTAGTGGGTCAGCTGAGCGAATACCTTAGGTGGATCAACTACAAGGTGTGTCAAAATGTCACAATGAAGGCCCTCTCAGAACCTGCGGTAGGGATGCTCCTCATTTGGAATAAACTCTGTGGTATATTTGTTGAGCTTGAGAAACTTTCGCTCATACTCCATAACTGAGCGATCACCTAGAGTCAGGCGTAGGAACTGCTCCATTAAGTTGTCAGTATGAATCTGTCTAATATATTTTTGTCTAAACTCTAAGAGGAACTACTTCCAAGTCAGCCTCTTTGGCTCCCTAGCCATCTTAATTGTCTCCCACCAATCTATAGCGACACCCTTGAGAAGGACGAAGACACGCTCCTGATTACCCTCTGAGGTAAGATTCAACTGTCTGAGGGTACGGAGCGTCTCTTTGAGCCACTGGTCGGCTGCTATAGGGTCATCCTCATCTAAATCGAAGAACTCAATAGTCTTATATTTGCGGAGTCTCTCTATTGGGACTCATGAAGAATGGCCACTAGCTAAGCTGGGGGTACTGGTGGGGGAGGTGGTGCAGCTGAAGAGCTAGGGAGGGACCTAGTTATCTACCTATGTGCGGATGTGAGGTTCCTGAAAAAGGTTTCCTCTTCAACATCCGTATCTACTGGAGCCTTCTGCTGAGAGGTATCTGAGATGAACTCATCACCAGTATATGAGGTTAAAGATACATGACTCTAGTCTCTACCATCTTGACTATGCATTGGGTCATCTACCATGATTTCTATCTCAAATTATAAAGAAGAAGAGTCATTAACGTCATTCTAGTTGTTATAATACTCTTGACTCCCTAGAGGCATATACATATACATATACAGACACTAACTGACTCTAACCCACGAATCCTAGGAATGACTAAACTTGGATGCTCTGATACTACTAAATGTAACACCCTAATCTAGTTTGACCTGAAGATCCATGGATTACAATGTTACACGGGACTACCGAAATAATGACAAAAAATTTTCTTTAAAAACCATTTTATAATCACTGAAAATAATACATCCATAGTAATAAAAAAATAAAACAGGATAACCTGGGTTTACCAATAATGGGGATCTCCAAAAATATATCTCAAAATAATACAATACCAAATACAATTCAAATATACGACTGAATACGCACAAGGGTCCATAAATAGTACATGCCCTCTAAAGATGACTTACGACGTACTCTGATGGTCTCGGATGGTCTGCAATGCCACGCCAAAATATCTGGAAATGATAACTCCCCACGAACTTCCCCTAAGAACCCACGCACGGAAACACATTTCGAACGTTAAGCTTACGAGCTCAGTGCCTCACTAATAATTGTACTATACTATATGAATTTACTAAATGAGATAATTTGTGGCCCAAGTTTTAATATACACGCTACTGACTTAACTACTGGGTAGGCATCATGGTACGGCTGGGAGTTCTTCATCTCAAAGCTCACACACCCCTCTAGCTTTTTTGAGATACCCTTGGGTATTTAGGGTGAGATCCAAAACTTCATCAGAAACATACACCCACCAACTTACTCCGTCGAGTCTTGGGACATTTGTGCCCACTCGGCTACTGAAGTGCCTTGGCACTAACTTGGATATCCACTTACTATCATATTCTACTAAGAGAGACTCGGGTGTCTTGGATATTTCTCGAGCATCAAATAAGGCTAGTTTTATATAAACCTAGTTTTTATTGTTTCTACTGTTCTGACATTAATTATTGTTCTCGCTTGAAGTCTTATTTGTTGATATTTTGAGTATATGGGGTACATCGAGTATGATCCCTTAGTATTTGGATTTATTTATCCAAATATATCTGTGGATACCGATATCGACTCTTTAGCATCGATACCAAATCTTTGGTATCAATACCCACCTGTTGGTATTGACACTCATTGACTGACGTGGCTATTTGATTAAGGCTGTATCAATACCCTAGGACGAGTATCATTCTCTAGTGTTGGGGTATCGATACTTGACTGAGTATTGATACCAAATTTCGTTTTGATGTTTTTAAGAATACCCTAGTATCGATACCCCTATGGGGAGTATCGATACTCCTTCCCTGGTATCGATACTCTATGAATGAGTTTCGATGCTACCCTTTTAAAGTTGCCTAATTTTTGCATGAAGGATGAACAATATCGATACCGTCACTACAGAATTCTCTATTTTGGCACGAAATAACCCATCTTTTTACCTCAAATACCCCATTGAGGTCTCCAACTAATGTTTAAGTATTTTATTTGATATTAGAGGTCATAAATAGGTCTTAACACATGCTGAAACACCCAAATTATAAATCTACCATGAAAATGCTTCAAGCTTATCCAACCTAACAAATCACATCTAAATGAGCTATACATGGTATAATTGAGTTAGAAATCAGTTACCTGAGTATCTAGGCTAATGGAGGTGTTAATAGCTCAACCCAAGGCAAGCTTTTCCTTCCCCTAGCTTTGGAGCTTTCTCCAAACTCTTTCACTAGACAAGAACCAAATGAAAGGATTACTAGCTGAGTTTAATGCTTTAGAAGATCTTAAGGACTCTTCTTGAGCCTATAAATTACTGAAAATGGGTTGAAATCTTGGAATCCCTTAACCCCACAAAACCCATTTCTTAAAAACTATGGCCAAACTTTTCAAATGAAGGCTTGAATTAAAGCTTAGAAGATGATGGTTATTATTCTTACCTCTAAACTGCTGATTGGGGTATGAAATGCTACAAAGATTCCACCTTTACTTGAACTCTAATAGGAAAGAAGAAGAAGATGTATAGGAAGAGAAGAAGACAAGGATGAGTTGAGGTAAAAAGGGGTGGGGACAACGTGACATCACCTATAATTAAAGATTTTCAGATTTTGAATTTCCAAATGGTGAAATTACTTCCTTAGTCCTCCTGATTTTGACTGGAAACTAAAAACACCATTTTTACCCACATTGGGCTAAATCCAAGCCCAATTTCACTTTTTTCCGGTCTAGGCTTCCTACAAGCTTAAGAATAATTCCAAAGTCTATCCCGGGTTAGGCCAAACTCCTAACCTAGGATCCGGGGCATTACATCTTGAACAAGCATGGAATAGGCATGATTCACCGACAATAGCTGCTACATGAGAAGCAATTGATTATGCACGTCATAATACGTTTCATTAGTCCCTATTAGGAATTAAAAAAATTATTGTTGAATAACATGTTTTTGAGTATCTCGAGAAAAAGAGCGTGTATAAGACAAGAATGGTTCCAACAAACCATATTCCTCCCAAAAGGACTTTCAATTGTTTGAATTAGCTTAAAATAGAAAAGTCACCTTGAGTTTGGGTTACAATCTTATGATGCAAGAAGAAAATTCTAGAACCATTAACCTTATCGAATCGCTCCTGCAAGTCTCTCCAAATAATTGAATCACTAGAAGCAAAGATGATCCCTATGAATAATTCGCTACTAACACTATTGAGAATCCACGATAGGACGATAGCGTTGCAACAATCCCACTAAGGTTGTAAGGATTCCTTAAAATCATATCGATTGTAGGCGCAATCAACAAATCCAAATTTGTTTTTGATAAGATGGGCATTACGCATTGAATGACTCTACCTGTTGTAGGTTTCAACACCGACGAACTGATGTGATACAAGAAACAAACCAGGAGTATCTGAAGGACAAACATAAAGAGCACGAGTTAAATCAATAGAAGTCATATCCGAAGAAGGCATGGTGGCCACGAGAAAAAAAGGGGAGATCCCTAGGGAATAAACTGAATTTGGGAATGACAAAGAAAAACACTCGAGCTCAAAAAAAAAAAAGAGAGAGAGAGAGAAACCCAAAATATGTTGGACTTCTAATACCATGTAGAAAGCTAACACAATAATGGAAAAATAATACTTCATTACTTTTTATTTACGAGCTGCACAACTTATATATTTACACATTGTTAAGATAACTGCTACTAAACCAACTAACTTCTTTCTAACTAAAAAACATGTTCTACGAGTTTAGGATTAAGATCAATAATTCTGTTCTAACTTGAAATTGATTTACAACCCTCAAAATATAATTTTGATCATTGTACTGATATCTATTTCATACAAAATCAATCAAAACATACAAAGTGTGATTTACAACCCTCAAAATATGATTTAGTGAGATAGTTAAATTTATACAATTAATATTAAAGGATGACAATGCATTAATCGAACTACAGATAAGCTTGGCATAGCATTAAGAAATCTCTAACACAAAGAATACATAAACATAGTATGGCAAAATATAATAACATGTCATAAATATATAGCATATGTAACCTACTTGTACTTTAATAGTTTAATTTATTTTAGTTGTAGTCTAATGGTATATTAGTGACATATGAATGCTCAAATCTTGTGCCATCACTAATTATCAAAACGATATAGCATTATGATAATCCCTCTGTCTCGTTTAGACACAATGTCTAATCAACAACATCCTTCTGTCTCAATATATAAGATCGAAGTCTTAATAAAACTCGTAGAAAACAATGTGGATCTTGTAACATGCCAACTGTATTTGAAACTCGAGTAAATTACCAATAACTTTATTTTACCACAATACATAGTTCAAATTTAGCCAATTTATCATGATTTTCACACAACTTATTATACAACGAAGTATGAGCACTTAACTCGAATTAGTATAATTTGTAATTAGGACTTCAAATTCACATAACACATAACAAATTCATCAATTAAAATAAAGTATAACATATTCAAAATATTGAAATAGCCTACCAAACCTTACTTACACAAGAGATTGCCATCCATATGCTCTAACTGAGCTTTACCACAAATCTATCACAATGATATATAATTCTTACCTACACAATCAAAATATTAAAAAAACATGGTTCAACAAATTACACTAACTCAATGATAAATCAAATGATATCAAATAATAGAGTTAAGTTTAGATATCTTAAATATAGGTTTAATTTAAAATTTGGATGGACAATTTAGGGGTAACTTTAGGTATCTCTCTAGAATCCTTTTGGGTTCAAACTCTCTCCATGAGTTTGTTGGAGCCCAAATTAGTGTATAAATTTAAAAGCCCACAAACTCAAATGAAGTCCAACCAACCTTGGATCCAGTATACACAAACCTACGATGAAATTCCTCGTTGGATTGGATTTTTGGACAACCCAAATTCACTTAATTAATCACCCACTTGAAGTTACTGAAGCATTGGTTCTTTTCAAGTGTTCAGATTCAATGCATCAAAAAAGAAAGATTGTCAAAAGAATTTTTCTCTTCTGATTCGTATAATTCTTTTAGGAGATTAAACTCTTACTTTTACTGTATTATTTACATCATTGCTTAATTTTCACCGGCTGCAACACGCCATTTACGAGTTTTAAATAATTTTTTTAGTTACATTCGGTTTAAGCAAGTAATATATGTCCAGAATATTTAGAATATTTCTTGATGAAACAACGTGTTTAGATTTTACAGACACAATTATTTGAACTTGAATCTTTTAAAAAAAATAATATTTATTTTTACTATTGAAACCGTTTTAATGTTCAATTTATTTGTATTTTTTGATACAAATATCCATGAATTTATTTTGACAATGACAGACAACCAGAATTTGCAACATCTTAATGCAAAAGCAGAGGAAACAATTTCCTCTATGCAGTCAATAATACCATATAATTTGTGATGCATGGAAGAATCTACTGAGCTAACTAGGTTAACCTTAAGAAAGCAGCAGTAAATAAATACAACAATATTTCAAGCCATTAAAAGCTGTACTTAGCCTCCATTGATTCCAACTCTGCTTCTATTGAAGAATTACAGGCCGCTAATGGAAACCAATCTCACCAAAACCGGAGGCCAACATCTTGCATTTAACCCACTTTTCCAGCTCTATAAAACAGACACCATGTCCATGTCCTTACCTACACAATCCAAACACAGTCTGTGATGGCTAATTCTCGTCGTCTCCTTGTTTCAGCTCTCTTCATTGCACTGTCGGTGTCATTTTCGGCCATGGATGTAGCTCAGGCTCGCCGTCTTTTGCAGGCGGTAACCACCACGACGCCACGGGTATTTCCAAATGTGCCGCCGGGACCGTTCCGTGGCTTCCCATTTCCTCCTTTCAACGGACCTTACCCGGAGTATAGGTTGCCGCCATTCCCGGGCATTTCAAATGTTCCTCCTTCAGCTCCAGGCAGCTTTCCCGGATCTTTCCCGACATTCCCTGCTCCGCCAACGTTTCCCAACCCTTCCCCTTAAAACCACCGATTTAAAAGCTATGGCTCATGCGTGAAATTTCTATATAACCAGTGATAAATAAAAGGTTAAACTTTAATGTGTGTAGGCTTGAATCTTTGTTTTGTTTTGAATATCTATGGTGGAAGCTTTGGTTTGGCTAATAAAACAACATAAGTTATATAGTATTGACTAATGTAGGTAATGTATTAAAAACATGGTCTTGCTTCTACCTGTCTTTGTAATTTTATGTGTGTGCAAGGAATGAGTATCTAAACCTTCCCTATTATCTTTAAGTGTATATTGCTTTATTCTTAATATTTGCACTTTTTCTTCCAATTAATTATTTTGTTCGTAGAATCAAATATGTAAATGATTTTATAATATAGATACAAATCTTTAAAAATTATATATTAAAAAATTAACAGTGTAAAATTAGATAATTAATATAAAAAATATCTAAATTATATGAAGTGGGACTATCCTAATATCTCTTAATCTATCTATGACATCAAATAATTAATCTTAACGGTCGTATTTTTTGGTTAGATTTTAAAGTTCAATCTATTATCAACATGCTCATCCTAAGTAATACGTTGCCTTGTGCTACTTTAGTAAAATGAGATTTCTAAAATATTTTATAGTAATTCAAAGGAAAATTCTACAACGTTCGACGAGCAGCGATAAACACTACTAACGACGAGGATCATTAATTTAATTTAGAAAAATCTAAATTCTAAAGGACTCAACATATAATTATAAATTAGTTAAAATTTTAAAGATAAATTATTTAAAATAAATGGTAAACTATATTAATGACCACCTAGCTATTGCCCCTTTTTATTTTGACCAATATATTTGAAATTTTGTCAATCGGGTCACTCAACTATTTAAATACATTTAATTAAGCCATTTGTCATTAATATTTTACGGAGAAGCTTATTTGGCAATTAAAATATTTGGTATAATTACACATTTTGTCACCATTACTTATATATTCTATCAATTTAGTCCTAATTTTAATAAATTAAAATAAACTTAACCCTCAAATCTTTAATTTTAAAAGATTTTAAAAGTTACAACATATTATATATTTAATACAAAATAAAAAGTTTACTAGAAATTTCATTTATGGTTCTCAGAAGCATCCCGTCAATGGTACTATAACTTTTTTTGGTTTTAAGGAAAATATAGTTGATTAGCCCTTGTATATAAAGTTCACTGGACAAAATTTTTATCCGACTACTATTTGTAAATGACATTCTACTAGAAAAGTGTGATATAATTGTGGACACTAATTTTCGTCCGATTATATATATATTATCATTTTATTATTTTATTATAGTACATATATTATTAAATATGTTTTTTATTTACAGGTCCAAACCCCAAAGCCCGACAAGCCCAGTTACGATAACCCAAGTGCAAATAAACCCAACAGCCCCAAATTAACCCAACAGTCTAGAGGTGACTCGACTAGAGCAACCCGAGCCGACCCGCGACCCGAATCCAATAGAGCCTGGCCCGAACCTGTATATTAGGGTTTCTAGAACCCTAACCCTTTCTCTTCTCAGCATCGCAAGGGGAGAGCCGTCCCAGCCGCAACCAACGCCGGTTTTCTCGGCGCAACAACGCACTGGCGATGTGTGACACAAAAACATCCAACAAACAAGAATTTTAGCTCGCATATGACTCAAAAATCGGGACTAAAAATAGTAGATCATAGGCTATAAATATGCATGTAAATCGAGAAGGATAATACAAAAAATAGAGCAAAAACACGAAAGAAATCAAGCGAGATCTACTTGTAAAGACTCGAAGCAAAAGAAATAAAAAGGTATTTTACCTTATTCGGTTCTCTTTCACACTTGCATGTAGTGGTGCCTTTCTTTTTTTCTTTTTCTTTTTTTGGTTTGAAGCCGATGAACATGGGGGGAGAGACCGAGATTTTCAATCTCAGATCTAGCCCTCCCCGAAGCTTATTTTTTAAAACCAATAAAATATTTGAGATAAAGATTTAAAAAGCTTTTCGAAAACAAAAAACGATCGGCGGCGGTGGTCGGAATCTGGGTTCCTATGAACCCAGATGGCGGCTGTTCTTCAATTGGAAGAACAAGTTGAGAGAAAAGTTAGAAGGGGGTGATTTGGTTTTGAGAATGAAAAATGAGTTGGGGTGTTTTAATTTTGGCTTTTATACCCAATCCGCCCGACCCGTTGACCCGACCCATGGACACTAAAGTTCGCGCGTTTTATCGAAAAAAGGGGATAATTCCCATTTTGGTCCCCCTCGTTTCTAAAAGGTTTAATTTACCCCCTAAATTTCAATTTTCCCCGAAATGCTTTAAAATTCGCCACTCAATTTATTTTTCTTATAATTTAGTCATTTTCTAAATTTTATTTTATTTTATTTTATTTATTTAATATTACATTATATTATATATGTATATATTTTATATCAATTTTTAATATATTATTTATTTATCTGTTTTATTATTTTTTATTTTTTTCTAACATTTTAATTTTATGTGTATATATATATATATATATATATATATATGAGTTCATTATTATTATATTTTTCTCCTTTTATTTTTATTTACTTAAATACTATATTTTATTATATATATTTTACAGTATGTTTTTTCGACTTTCATTTTTATTTATTTTTATTTATTTTTTTACTTTGTTTTATTTTTCTATATTTATTTATTTATTTTTATTTCTTTCTTCTTCCTTATTTGTAGTTTATTTTTACTTTAATTTATTATGTTTTATTTATTTTATTTTATTTTATATTTTTTTATATTTTAGGTTTTTTTATATTTTTATTTTATTTCATTTCTTTTAGTAAGTGGTTATATTTAATCTTACAATTAGCATGTTTCTCTTTTTTTCTCTCCGTTAATAAACTTATTTCCCTTACATTATTTTTTTTCTTGTCATTGTAAACACACATTTTCATCCTTATGTTATAAGTATATCATACGGGTAATAGAATGTGGGGTACTATAATTATATAATATATATATCATGTCGTTACATATTACGTAGCATATATATATATATATATATGTTATATTATTATACACATTACACATTGTTTCACTACACATACACACACTTATCATTTCCTTTTGTTTTTTTCAGACCCGATATTCACAAATCCAAAAGCCCAAGCTGCATAAACCCGTTGATGGCCTGGAACCCGTGACCCGTCTGGAGCAGACCCAGCACAGTAACCCGGGAGCCTGAACCAACCCGGTGTAGATTAAGGTTGTTCTTTTCAAATCATCGGTGCCGTTTTGGAAGACCCCTCAACCAGCCGCTTGTCCCGGTCAAATCCCGAACTGTTCGGCGATTTCCTCGGCAGTAACCCATCACCAACAAACAAGCAAAAACAGTTTGATTAGGACTCAAACACTAGAGTCTAAAAATAGGATTTTCGTTCCTATAAATTGATGTAAACGTCCACTGAAATGGACAGAGGATGATACACAAAATAGAGAGCAAATACACGATTACTGGAGGCAAAAAATACATACGAAAAATCACTGAGAAATACGCAAGTCAAAATCCGAGAGAAGCTTTGTAGCATTCGAACGAAGAACAAAATAAATTTCAAGGTATCCTCTAGTTTTACAAACATTATTTTTCATTTTATTTTGCATGTTCGAAAATATCAAGTTTCATAATCAAATAAGGGTTTGATTCTTTACCTGAGAGATACCCATTTCCCGACGAAGCTTCTTCGACCTTTCTCATGTCGTTCGGAGCTTCTTTGGTGCAAAAACGATGGCGGGTGAATAGCCGCGGGAGAGAGGCTAAAAATGATATTTTGGTTCTGATGAAGTGTAGCGTATGAGAGAAGAGCCAGGAGAGGCTAACGTTGGAAATGCATAAATGGAAAATAGTGGGCCTTTAATTTAAGTTTATTTTAGCTTTGCTTTGCTTTTCAATTTGACTGGCAGTTCAAAAAATCTAGAATCCCATCGACAATTTAATTGTTTTTTTAAATTACTATTACTTTCGCATCTGGTTCACTTTCCCATCAAATTTACTTTGTCTTTGATTTATTTATTCATTTTTTTTAAAACTAACTCAAAATCTACTTTATATCCGATTTCTTTGTTGTCAAAAAAGTCCTTACATTTGGTATTTCTTTGAGGTTTTATATCCGATTACAAAAGGGTTACAAATGTAAAAACCTCAAAGAAATCATCATTCTATGATTTTCTTTTGATTTCATTTAATTTATTATTTTATTATAATTTATTATTTTCATTTTTATGTTTTTTCTTTAATTTATTTAATATTTATTTAATATTTTTTATCTAACATTTTCGACTCTTTTAAAAAATTCCAACCAGTCAAAGGTAAGTAATTCGAATCGGATTATTAAAATTTAAATTTAAATTTTTGCAATTAAGACAACCGATAAATTAATTGGTACCGAAAGGGCGGTTCAAGGGTGCTAATCCTTCCTTGACCGTAACCGACTCCCGAGCCCAACACATTTCTGGTAAAACGCAGATCAGGTAAGATGGTGTCTGATCTACCTAAATATCGTTTTAAAATGATCGGTGGCGACTCCTAACCCATTTAATCCAAGTCGAAGCCCAATTCCGGGGCCCAACCGAAAGACAGTTACGACAGCTTGACGACTCCGCTGGGGACAGGTAAGTGAGTCAGGCCGAAATTAATTTTCGGTTGTCTTTTTATGCGAAAATTGTAAATTTTAATTTTAATTTATTTGTTCGATTCCAATTATTTATCTTTGATTATTTTTCAAATAAATAGTTGTACTGACGTTTTTTAATGATTTCATATTTTTTTTAAATTGTCATCTCTAAGCTCTAAACCCGAGCTCCGAACCCGTTTTAAGTGGGGGTGAAAGCGACGCATTCATGTGAATTTATTCACCGCATATGCCTAGCAAGTAGCCTTCGGGATTCATATACCTTATGTCTTCGTGTGAATTTATTCACTGTGCAGGCATACGGGAATGTGTCCTCTCGAGTTTAACTTAGTCCACACAAGCTTGTGATGTGTTTAGGACTAAGGGTCTGGAAAGCCTAAGGGGGCACCAGCAAGGAGAACTCGAGTATCATTTTTTAGAACCTAAACTGGGAGACTATGGAGAATTAAAGCCCACCCCAAAACCTCATTTCAAACCCTAGGATGCCTGAGTTATTTCCTGCTTTACTTTCTGTTCAAAGCATGCGAATTAGACAAATATGCGGTTAGGATTTGTTTAAAATTAACATGCGGGATAGAGATCATATCCGGGTATGAATAATAAGCATGTGGGGTAGATATCATGTGAGGTAGGATTTTTCATTATTTTGATTTACCTCACTAACTCTTTTTTTTGTTCTCATCATTCGCATCATTTAAAAGAGGTATTGATCCACTAAAAATGTGTTTGTTAAACATGAATAATTTGTATTAATGGACAAAGGGGTTGTAATACAAGAGATGAAAATACAGAGGATAGTCTACAAGGCGACTATGTGTCACATTCAATCCAGAAGACATGATGCCCACAATTAAAGAGTATATTACTCTGTTGCATTATAAAGGACTCAGAATGAATCGGGTCTACATCAAGCACAATGAAAGCCTATCTCGGAAGAACTGACTGGCAGAGGTTGCGGGAGCAAGTTGAAGGTCACTGATCTTGGGAGTCCCTTCAAAGACAACAATGGCAAAACGATAACTGAAATTGGAGACCATTGGTGACGAATTCAAGAAACAGACAAATGAACTTCACATAGTTCCTATCAATTAAGGGCTCCAATGACATATTCGTTGGGAACATGCTCAACAAAAGATAAATGCCCGAGATGTAGTCATTCGAGACTTCTTGGGCCAATACAAAAAGAAACTCAACATTTGCACGGTTCATCCAGAGAAGGTGGAGCAGTACGACAGATTATTCAATCGGTGACAGACGAACGCAGAAGACTAGTCAGCATGTCAGAAGCTGTCATGATATTTTTGGTCTCTTAAAAGATAAAACACTTTTGTCCCCAATAAGAATTATTCATAATAACAGACACATTTTTTGGATCAATGCCTCGGACATTTCATGCATCATGCATTTAGACATATTTTGCATTTTGTTGTTTTCTTTGCATTCGCGTTAACTAACGAAAGAATGTTTCAAAATAAATTTCAAGGAATAAATACTAGATACACCACCTCAAGCGTTGGACACTCCTCATTCGCATAACACTCGCTTAAAAAATGGGCGAATGGAGGCCAGAATCATTCAAATCAAAGAGAATATGGCAAAATTGCAGAAAGAGCCAGAAGATAAAATAGCTCATAATAGTAAGAGTACCCTGGATTCCATCGCGAGAAGCCAAGAGTCCTTAGTCGACCAAATCGTGGCTAAGTTGTCTAGTTTACAACAACAAGCAAGTGCACTAGGATTAAGTGCATCTCAGGGGGTAACCATATCACCGACCCCGCAGGTGGTTATTTCACCCGGGATCATACCCGGACCACAAGAAAACTCTTATGCTACCAAAGGAAAAGTATCATCTACTGTGAAGGGGCAAACTTCCACAACCTGTCTTGGCAACTATCTGGATGATTACAATATCCCGGATTTCGATGAAGAGGACAAAGCGAAAAAGATTGCAGAGAAAATCAGAATGCTGGAAGATCAGATGAAGATGGTCCAAGGAGTCCATGATTACTCTGGAGTGGACACAATAGAGCTGATCCTAGTTCCAGATTTGGTGCTTCCACCAAAGTTTAAGGTCCCGGAGCTCGAGAAGTTCGATGGGAACAACTGTCCCTCAGCCCATATCATTATGTTCTATCGAAAGATGACGGGATATGGGGGAAATGACCAACTCCTGATCCACTGTTTCCAGGAGAGCCTGTCTGGTTTAGCTATTCGGTGGGACAACCAGCTCAGTCGAACTCATATTAAGACATGGAAAGGCTTAACCAAGTCTTTCTTGGAGTAACACAAGCATATTAACGATATGAGACCAGACCGAGTTATGCTACAAAGCCTGAAGAAAAAACACAATGAAAGTTTTCAACAATACGCACAACGATGGAGGGATTTGGCTGTGCAAGTTTATCCACCTTTGGATGAAAAGAAAACTAGAAACTGTTTGTACAAACCCTGAAGACACCTTACTTTGGACACCTGGTGGCAATCACATCGGGAAGTTTCTCAGATATAGTTATGGCTGGTGAGATGATCGAGCTAGCTATAAAACAAGGAAAAATTGAGGGAATAGACTCCAATGAGAAGCCTCCCATGAAAAACAAAGAGCGAGAGATCAACAATGTCAATGCCTACAATATTAACAAAGGTGTTACGATCTCAACCACTGCAGCTGTATCATCCGATACTTCTAAACGAACTCAAAGAGAACCAAGGAATGAAAGGGAAACTTACCTAACTAATTTGAGGATTAGACCTCATAATGTATTCCATAAAAAGACTCGCATCAGTCCAATCCCAATAACATATGAAGAGTTACTCCCAACGCTAGTTGAGAAGAATCTTGTGACTCTGGTTCAGTCCAAACCTAGAGAGGTCCCATATCCTGAAGGTCATGATGTTAACGTCGTATGTAGCTATCATGTTGGGAGCTCAGGGCACACCACTGAGAATTGTGGGGTATTGAGACGTAAGGTCCAAGATCTGATAGATTCAGGGGCATTAACTTTCAATGTGTAATGGGGCATAATGATTGAGAGTCAAATGGGGCATCCATCAGGAATTATGTTGCATTATCGAGCATATAATCTTGTTTGAACTTGTTTTTCTTTCGTACTTCTTATGCGTGAACGTTCTTAAGTCACTTGACGTTTAAACATTTTAAATAAAATGCTTCCTTCTTAGGAAATGAGCAAATTTTAATCTTGAATTCCTTGAATATCACCTTAATTAAAAGTTGTTTAATAATTGAGGTTGTAAATCTTTGACAAATGAAAAGATTGAACCCTGCAAAATGAAGACCCCTTGGTCCTAATTTAAAAGATACATCAGACTACATATTTTTCTCTTACCGAGCTAAGTTTTCTCTTCTCGTGAAGAGTCCATCCAAGTTTTGAAATTCAGACAGGTATTAAGAGCGAACAGAATGGGGGAAACTAGCACATGAGATTACAAAACTAATTGGTTTATACTTTTGTTTAAGACGATCAGTGATGATCATGATCTTCTCAGATGGAATGGTCAAGTAGGTGAATCTAGTTTAGGTCAGTTTCTAATGAATTGAACTCTAACGATGAGATTTTTTGACCTTCAAAAACACCTAGACTATAACAGGTTCTTCTTAACAAACTTAAGAAATTAGACCCGTTTACCCACATTATAATATTATTTATATACAATAAAGCTTGAGTTGTCCCTCTAGAGCAATTGGTTAAATGCCCCGGCTTTATGGATAATATTCAGCTAGCCTGATAAAGGTGATTATACTATACAATAAAGCTTGAGCTGTCCCTCTAAGGCAATTGGTTAAACACCCCGGCTTTATGGGTAAGATTCAGCTAACCTGATAAAGGTATTTACACATTGAGCTGTCCCTCTAGAGCAATTGGTAAAACGCCCCGGCTTTATGGATCCAGCTAGCCATTTAATGGCAAATTTAAATAAGGAGTTTCGATAAAAATGGACTAAGGAAGTTAAGGAACACCTGTTATAGTCAATACACACGAGCACTCAGGAATTTCATTTTTAGACCGATATTTCTGCACTACCTTTGTTAGAGGAGCTTATAAAACTTGAACAAATTGAAGATTTCAGAGAACTGAAACAGAAGTGTTATGAAAGGTCTAGCCATTGATTATGCTAGTTGTGTCATTTTGTTCGCCTCCGATTAAAATGCCAAATCAAGAAGGAAGGGTATGCCATGATCTTCACGAAGACCGAATAGATGAAACAAATCTTAATAACCCACCTCTAAACCAACTTTTCGATCTTGATATTTGTCAAAGGTTTGCAGTTATCAAAGATTAAAAGAGCATTTGATTCTTTTGATATCCAATGAACTCCGGTTTTATGATTTGCTTCAATTGTGAAACCTAGAATGAGGTAATATTTTTCAAAACTCCTTTCGATATTTTTCAAAATTTTGAAAATTCAAAGGAAAAAGCATTTTCAAACAAGATGAGTTCTCTGGAAGCATGCCTTGGAAGTCAACGAATATCTCTCCGAAGCTCAAGATTGAAGCTGGGGTAAGAGAAGCCAAATTTTAGGGGCAAAATTTGTTGGAGCAAGGAAAATAAATTATCTTAGGTTGAGGTTTACAAGAGTACACCCTGGTGGAAATGAAGGCAAACTGAGTCAGAGATAGAATGAAGACTGCTCACGCAATTATTCCCTTCACAGATCAACATTCTGTACATCAGATTTAAGTATATTGAAGAATCCAAGATCAAGAATCATAAATTCAAGATTCCAACATCAAGAGTCATCGAGACTGACAACCAGAGATTAAGATTTCTCTCTAAACCCTAAAATAACATATTTCGCATATATATTTTAGGCATACATAAGAGCATTGCATCCATAGCATTGCATATGTGCATAATTTTGCAGATTCATGCGAGAGTCAATTTCAACATCACATCAAAAGATATTGAACTCAAAAGAAGTGCAATTTTCAAGTGTGGATCTGGACTTCACAACGAAGAACATCAAATTAAAAGCTCAATTTCATAGCGAATGAGCCATCCACGGTTTCTACTTCACGAAGAAGGATATCATGCCTGATGAAGTGATCTAGTGTCACAACAATCCGCAGATTTGACTTCCTTAAGTCAACGATTAAAGCTTCTGAAAAAATTTCTTTAACATGCACAAACAAGCAGATTATCGATCACCTTTGAGATTGTTTCTCTCGAAACAATGGGTCGCCTCACTCAAGACTAATTTACTCAAAACAAAATTTTGTCTCTCTTGAGACAGTTTCCCTTGAAACAAAATCTTTGAATCTATTTTCCTTAAAACAAATTTTGTCTCCCTTGAGACAGTTTCTTTTAAAACAAATTTTCTCTCATGAGACGGTTTCCCTTGAAACAAAATCTTTGAATCTGTTTTCTCCTAAAACAAATTTTGTCTCTCTTGAGACAGTTTCCCTTGAAACAAAATCTTTGAATCTGTTTTCCTTAAAAAAAATCGTCTCCCTTGAAACAATTTCTTTTAAAACAAATTTTGTCTCTCTTGAGACGGTTTCCCTTGAAACAAAATCTTTGAATCTGTTTTCCTTTAAACAAATTTCGTCTCTCTTGAGACAGTTTCTCTTAAAACAACAATCTTTGAATATGTTTCTCTTGAAACAAAATTTTACCTCCATTGAGATAGTTTTCTTGAAACATAAAAAACCTTTGAAATCATTTCTCTTGAAACCCAAAAAACCTTTGAAATCATTTCTCTTGAGAAAAAAGAAAAACCTTTGAAAATGTTTCTCTTGAAACACAAAGGCCTTTCAAGTTCGGTTTCATTTAGCTCGAGGGCCTGTCAACCACAAGGTGGAATTAAAAGAATTACTTTCCAGTCGTAGTTTTAAAACAATATCTTTAAACTGAGAAGAAGACCGAAATTGACTACAATTTGACAACGAAAAGCCACATTCAAATTCCAAACCACGGCTTAATTCCATTTTAGGATAGACTCGACTTCGCGACGGAAGAGTCATCCACAACTCAATTCGACAGGGAGTTACTCTTAATTGAAATCAATTTTCAACTCCACCGAACAAAAATTTGTGTTCTTTTATCTTTGTCCTATTTTTTGTTCCACGAAAAAGAATAAAAAGTGACAACTGTAGACACACATTTTCATCCTTATGTTATAAGTGTATCATATGTGTAATAGAATATGGGTACTATAATTATATAATATATATATATATATATATATATATATATATATATATATATATATATTTATATCATGTCATTACATATTACGTAGCATATATAAATGTTATATTATTATACACATTACACATTGTTTCACTACACATACACACACACACTTATCATTTCCTTTTTTTTTCAGACCCGATATTCACAAATCCAAAAGCCCAAGCTGCAGAAACCCGTTGATGGCCTGGAACCCGTGACCCGTCTGGAGCAGATCCAACACAGTAACCTGGGAGCCTGAACCAACCCGGTGCAGATTAAGGTTGTTCTTTTCAAATCATCGGTGTCATTTTGGAAGACCCCTCAACCAGCCGCTTGTCCCGGTCAAATCCCGAACTGTTCGGCGGTTTCCTCGGCAGTAACCCATCACCAACAAACAAGAAAAAACAGTTTGATTAGGACTCAAACACTATAATCTAAAAATAGGATTTTCATTCCTATAAATTGATGTAAACGTCCACTGAAATGGACAGAGGATGATACACAAAATAGAGAGCAAATACACGATTACTGGAGGCAAAAAAATCACACACAAAAACGCACGAAAAATCACTGAGAAATACGCAAGTCGAAATCCGAGAGAAGCTTTGTAGCATTCGAACGAAGAACAAAATAAATTTCAAGGTATCCTCTAGTTTTACAAACATTATTTTTCATTTTATTTTGCATGTTCGAAAATACCGAGTTTCATAATCAAATAAGGGTTTGATTCTTTACCTGAGAGATACCTATTTCCCGACGAAGCTTCTTCAACCTTTCTCATGTCGTTCGGAGCTTCTTTGGTGCAAAAACGATGGTGGGTGAATAGCCGCAGGAGAGAGGCTAAACATGGTCTTTTGGTTCTGATGAAGTGTAGCGTATGAGAGAAGAGCCAGGAGAGGCTAACGTTGGAAATGCATAAATGGAAAATAGTGGGCCTTTAATTTAAGTTTTTTTTAGCTTTGCTTTGCTTTTCAACTTGACTGGCAGTTCAAAAAATCTAGAATCCCACCGACAATTTAATTTTTTTTTTAAATTACTATTACTTTCACATCTGGTCCACTTTCCCATCAAATTTACTTTGTCTTTGATTTATTTATTCATTTTTTAAAAAACTAACTCAAAATCTACTTTATATCCGGTTTCTTTGTTGTAAAAAAAAGTCCTTACATTTGGTATTTCTTTGAGGTTTTATATCCGATTACAAAAGGGTTACAAATGTAAAAACCTCAAAAAAATCATCATTCTATGATTTTCTTTTGATTTCATTTAATTTATTATTTTATTATAATTTATTATTTTTATTTTTATGTTTTTTCTTTAATTTATTTAATATTTTTTATCTAATATTTTCGACTCTTTTAGAAAAATTCCGACCAGTCAAAGGTAAGTAATTCGAATCCGGTTATTAAAATTTAAATTTAAATTTTTGCAATTAAGACAACCGATAAATTAATTGGTACCAAAAGGGCGGTTCAAGGGTGCTAATCCTTCCTTGACCGTAACTGACTCCCGAGCCCGACACATTTCTGGTAAAATGCAGATCAGGTAAGATGGTGTCCGATCTACCTAAATATCGTTTTAAAATGATCGGTGGTGACTCCTAACCCATTTAATCCAAGTCGAAGCCCAATTCCGGGGCCTAACCGAAAGACGGTTACGACAGTCATGAATTTAAATATGTGCACTTTGTCTTTATTTCAGTTAATTACTCAGCATATACATTTTTTAATATCACAATTTAACTTTTTTTTTCCTTTTGGATTGAGCATATTAATTTACAAATCTAACATTTTTAACTTTTTAAGGGTATTCGTCTAAATCAATCAGAGGTAAGTAATTTGGATCAAAATTTTACCTTTTAATCTAACTTGCAGTTTTCTTAATTAAAGACAACTGGAAATTGATTAGTACCGAAAGGGCAGTTCAAGGGTGCTAACCCTTCCTTGATTGTAACCGACTCCCGAATCTGACATATCTTTGGTAAGATGCATATTAGGTAGGAAATCTAGGTATCCGATCAACCCATTTTTAAAAAAAAATAAATTATTGGTGGCAACTCTAACGTTTTTTTAAGTCGAAGCCTAATTCTAGGCCCACCCGAAAGACGGTTCCGACAATAGTCTAACCTGTAAAACTAAGAAACTTTTACCCAGTAAATTTCTAATAGAAAATGTGACATATATTTCTTTCACGTTTACATAGTCTTCCTTTAAAATTTAAAAAATTCATCTACTACCATAAAATTTTATGTTCATCTTTAATAAAAATTTACACTGATAATATTCTCTGTGGACTTAGCATGGAAAATTTTATACTAAGAGATTGACATATATCAAAAGTGCAATATATTTAATTTTCTTTTAATTTAATATAATAAATTATTGCTTGAGTTATTCAATTTTCTAGAAAAAATGATTTTGTTATAAATTTTGTATTGTTATAAATATAGAATATGTTGTTACTTTTAAAATTAAAATAAAAAGTTAAATTTTGAGTCATTATACATGACACCATTTGATTTGAGGGTTTTAATTTATTAAAAGTAGGACCAAATTGATAGAATATATAAGTAACAATGACCAAATGTGTAATTATACCAAACATTTTAATTGCCACATCAACTTCTCCATTAAATATTAACGACATGTTGCTTAATTGAATGCATTTAAATAGTTGAGTAACCTGATTAACAAAATTTAAAAATATTGGTCAAATTGAAAAGGGATAATAGTTAGGTGATCACTGGTATAGTTTACCCTCTATTTTAAATAATTTATCTTTAAATTTTAACTAATTTATAATTATACATTGAGTCCTTTAGAATTTAATTTTTTATAAATTAAATTAATGATGCTCGTCGTTAATAGTGCTCATCGCTTCTCGTCAAGCATAGAAGAATCATCATAATTCAAAATTATAAAATATCAAAATTTAAGAAGAGTGTAACTATGATAAACATAAATATATAAGATTTTTTTGTTCGTTAAATACCATAAAATTGGGGATTTTTTTAGGAAGAAACAATTACAAATGAATTATTGACATAAAAAAAGTAGAAAATTATAAGGTTTTTTTTTGTTAAATCTTGTCAAGAGAAAATATTTTTTTCTAGATTAGTATTTTTTTTTTCAAAATGTAGATCCCAGATTTTGAGATCCTATAACATATCATATACTACACTTATTAATGAACGAACCTGATTATCAAATATAAAATATCTGAAGGAAAATTTTCTGAAATTATGTTTTATGATCAGCTTCATAAATAAAATTTATCTCTTCTACTGTTTTGTTCGTTTTCAGTTATCTAATTAATGTGCAATATAATATACTAAAATTTATTATATAAGCAATTAGTATAAACATCCTCTTGTTTAAAATGATTTATTATAGAATCTATTAAGTAACCTTACTCGTGAAAAAAATATTATCCTCTAAATATCTTAAATTCAAACAATTACGTCTGTAAAATGTATACATTGTCAATGAGTATGTGAAATGTGTAAATTGTCAATGAGCCTAATATAAGGTTCTAAAACCTAAAAAGAGTAAGATATCCCTAATTAAATACATGTATATACAAAAACTCTATTTGTTCTCAAGTTTGAAATTGGGTTTGTAATGTCTAATAACTTGCTATAACGTGATATTATGATGGATGACTTTAATGGTAAGACTACTAGTCGTCGACTTTATGGGCAATAACTTAACTATACACGACCTATTTTTCGTGAGATTATATGGATACTTGATATTTAGATATTTTTTATACATATCTGTCCAATTAACTATGTTCATTATTGACTTTTATATTATTTTTTATTTTTAACTTATTATTATTTAAAATTTATTATTGATCAAAATATAAAACTATATCTGAAAAAGCTTTAAATCAAGTAATTTTTAAATACATATTTTATAAAATTTAATTATTTAAAATAATCATGGTCAATTTAAAGATTCAATAATGAACATAATTAATAGGACAGTAGGATTATTATATTAAATTTTAATATATTATCGATGACTATTATGATACCATTATGTTATGTATATAAATTTGGAAAATGATGCTAGAATCTATTGTTAGTGATATGTGTGTAAATCTCTATGAGTGTCAATTAATGATTTGTTTATAGAAATTATGATAAATATCGGAATCTTTCATGTTTATATTGTGATCACATGTTTACGTTTATAAATTTCGTGAAGCATAGTAGAATAGATGTATACAATTAATCTCTGTAAAACTCAACATCTGGAATTATTTTTCATGTACAAATTATTAAATTTTGGTTTGAGTTAAGGCAGCGACATCATTGAATAGTTTTAACATCGATTATCTCAAAATATAGGCATATGAAAAATCTTATGTGACTAAACTCTATGGTAGAGAAAGTTTATAAGCTACACTTCCAACACATTTTATATAGACCAATAAATTAGGGACTAAGCTTTCCTTTCTTAGGGATGGAAATGGGTCGGGTTGGGTTAGGTTTTTGGTCAACCCGACTCGAAAATATATATCCTTCATTCGAATTCAATCCGGCCCGAAAATTATATATATCTTCTATTGACTCTATCTAACCTGAAAAATATATATCCTCCATCGATTCCGATTCGACCAAAATTTTTAGAGTATAAATCTGACCTAACTCGACCCGACTCTGTATAAAATAAGAATTTAATTAAAAAATAATAATTTTTAAAGGAAATTACATTATTATTCACGGGTTAGAGTTTTCTCACCCTCCACCTGAATCCGACCTCACTCCCTTATAAAATGAAACCCGAACCCGATTTTTTTATTAAAAAATTGGACCCTATTGAATTGAGTTGAAACCCGTCGATTTCTGATTAAATTACCATCCCTAACTTCTCTTGCTATTTTCTTTTAATGAAAGGCTTTCAAAACTACCCTCTTCCCAGTTTCATACTTAATATCTTTACATTTTAAGTCTATAAAGGATTTATGCCTATTAAAGAAGCTTTTAGATTATTTCGAATCACTTTGATCATTTCTTTGATTTCACTGATCATTTTAGGGTCCATCGATTTGTTTCCATTGAGTTAGGACCATGAGAGTGGTGTACGGCACTTTTAGTCATACAAAGCTTCTAACGAAGTCATCTTTTATATTAGAATGAAATCTATTGTTGTACGCAAATTCGATTAGAGATAGAAATTAATTCTCCCATATTCCATTAAAGTCAATAACACGTGCTCAAAGAATATATTCAAACGTCTATATATGATTTGAGAATATGAGAATTAATATGTAAATTCATTTGAGTCATTCAGTTCACAAGGAATTCACTTGAATAACTATTTCAGATTGTCCATTAGAAAGAGAGTAGAATATAATACTCAGATTAAATCAGGTTCCTGGATTTAGTCAATCTAATCGTTAATTTAAAGTCTAGTGAGAGAAGACCCAGGCGATTTCAAATTTTAAATTTCCACGAGCTCAGGCGTTTGTGATAGATTTTTATTCTCTCCACCGACATCCTCTTGTTGTCCGCCGCCGTCGTTCGCCATCCGCCAATGCCGTCAGCCGTCCGCCTCCACACTCAGACCATCGCCGTTTTTTCCTGGGAAGATCGTCGGCCCACGGTGATTTCAAATCTGGCCTTAGATTTGTGTTTGAGACATTCAATCGATACAGATCTTTCACGTGGTTCTCCGCCGATTTACGTGGCGCTACCTCAGGTAAGATTACGAGTAAGGTGAAAAGATCTGTTGGGAAAAATTGCGTTACGGTGATAATCTTCAATATTCCAGAGTTTCTTCATCATCAAGGTCTTTGGCTATTATTCGACAAATATGGCGAGGTGGTTGATTCTTTTATCCCTAACAAAAGAAGTAAGGGAGGAAGTAGGTTTGACTTTGTTCGCTTCACCAGATAAGAGGACGCGAGGAAGGCTATCAACTGTGCTGATAGATATAGGATTTAAGGTAATAAAGTTAGAGTTTTCATGGTGAGATTTCAACCTCGTGAAGCTTTCTGGAGAAAGAAGTTTTCTGGTCCAAAACCAACTGAGGCCAAGAGTAGAGTGGAGGATGTTAGTCATTCAGAGGCTCCCATTGTCGGTTTTGTTAACGACGATAAGCTCTTAACTCTTAGAGATAGCTTGGTAGGTTAGTGCAAAAAAATTATAAAAATGAAAGAGTTGGCTGCTATTATGCACAAGGAAAGCATTTTAGGTCCGAAAATTATGAGGTTAAGTGGGTTAACAATTTTAATCATATTTGAAGATGAAGATAGTAGGGATTATACTCTAAATAATCAGATTGGGGCGTTGAAAAATTGCTTTGACAAAGTGGAAGTGTGGTCGAAAAATTTTCAGTGCAGTAGCCGTCGGGCATGGCTTTCGTGCAAAGGGATCCCACTGTTTGTGTGGAGTCATTCCACCTTCAGATATATTGTAGGAAAATGGGGAGAAATTATCTCCATTGAGGAAGGGACCATAATTCCTGGCTCGTTTGATAGGGCTTTGTTTCAAATTATTACGAACTGCCAAACTCGAGTGGAAGAAACCTTTGATTTGAAAGTCGGGGAATGGATTTTTACAGTATATGTTTCTGAGTTTGAACCTTGTTTCAGCCCAGAATCTGTCTGAGATGATTCGTCTTTGATGGAAAAGGAAGTTGCCTCCCCGTTATCCACGGTGGGGGAGCTTGTTGATGTCTCGCCAGTAAAGTCTCCCGAGATGGAGGTATGTACTGGAAAAAACGTTGGAAATGGGTCCATGTATGGTAGTCATATTAATTTTCTTATGTCAGTAGATGTTTTGGGAGAGGGGGAGGTAGTCGCAAATGAAAAGGAAATTGTTGGGCTTGATGCTTCACAAATCTTGGAGAAGGGTGCACTACTCAATAAAAATTCAGGTTCTGGGGTATCGGGAGATGAACATCATAATATCGTTTTGGCAGATTGTCTTTTGGGAGAGACAGAGGCAATTGGTGATAGGGTCTCGTGTCAAATTGAAGATTTGGAAAATAACCAGAGTATTAACCGGAGATTGGTTGAGTGTTATAATTTGAATTAACCCGGTGTAGGTCATCCTGCTGGCAAAGATCAGTTTGAGCAAGAGTATGAGCATCCCTTTCCAGATTATTTATCAAAGGTACCTAAGTGCTCACGATTGAATGTTAGAAGAAAAAAATATAAATCGATGTGTGACATTCCGAAAAAGGTGTTAACTGTCGCAGAGAGAAATAAACACGATCGAGCTCAAAAGAAACAAAAAAGGAAGAACCGTGTTGCGATGAGTTTGGATTTGCGATCTATTTCATTCTCAGACTCGGATTTTAGCAATCGTAAATAGGTTATAATGAGAGAATCAATCAGAGCTTTGGATTTTAGCATCGACGGAGATGATCAAGAAGTGGTGCTTGAATGTACAAGGTTGAAGGGGATAGATAGATTGTAGATAGTTGCTGTTGTAGTAGTGATAATTTTGGCTAAAGTTGTGATTTGGTGAGGTACATGTTGTTAGGTGGAGATCGTTAGAAGTTTGACTTGATGGAGAGTATAGATCGATATTTTATGATGGTCCTCATCTCAATCTTTTGGATTCATGTTTTTGATGTTGTGGGTGCTAGTTGTCTGTTCTTACCTTCGTATGTAGATATTCTTGTCGCGTTTGGGTTGTATAGTATTCGACAGTGATCTCTGTTCGATTACGGAAGGCTCTGGTTTGTTTTCATTTTGCCTTGTTATATGGATGGGGTTTGGGTTTTCAAAACGTGAGTAGGGCGTCATTTAAGATAAGGGAAGTTTAAGCAAGTAGTTTATGTTGGTGGCGTTCTGTTCATGGATGTAAGCGCTTGACTTGGAGATAGGAGGTGTTTATCTTTGTTGGGGAGTGATTGTATTTTGGACTTTGTCCCTTGGTGCTGCGTTTTGAGTGCCGGGTTGAAGATTGATGAAGTTATGTAGTGTTATGTTGCTGTGTTTTAGCAGGTTTGGTGAACCAGCTTTCTGCTGCTGTTCGAATACACCTCATTGCTGTTGTGTTTGTTTTAGATCATTTTTTGCTGTCCATTTTATTCTAATTCTCTCTGCTGGTTGGAATGTATCGGTGTTAGGATGTGTTGGGTTGTGGTTTGGGTTTTGTCTTGTGTGATGTAAGAGATATTCTTGTATAAGATTCTTTTTCACCTCAAGGTACACTTTTTTTCCTCCATTTAAGGTCATGAAGTTTTTTTTTAATGAGGTCCTTGAGATGGTGTACTTTGTAATTGTTTATAATACAAAATACCTTCTTTAAAAAAAAAAATCAAGTTCCTGGGCCTTCTTATTAGGATTTACAAAAGTGATATGTAAATCATTGATCTCGATAAGAGTTAATGGAAATTAGGACGCGTGAAATCTTATAAATTTTTAGATACATAATTTGACTAATCTTTTAAGATTAAGATTGATTTGAAACGAAATGAAATATGCAAATTTAGTTAATTGGTCAACTATCACCCAAACAAAATCATCCTTTCTTAGGGTCATAGGTAAATTGAAAACGAGCTCTATAGTTATTCGTTTTCGCTTTCATTGAGGTATTTCGATAGATTGAATTTCTTTATAGAAAAATTGGTGTTCAACTTTTAACAATTGACACGTCAGACGTTTGGAAACAAATTTGGTGATAATTTTCTTCACCCCAACCACCAGTATTGTTCCCAGAGATCTTGATACATCTTGGTAGTTCCAAGATACATAGCAAAGGAACTATTGTGAGCTTCTCGGAGAATATCAGACTTTAGTTTAGGGTTTTCGAGAACCCCAAAAGCAAAAGCATCCAATCAGAGTTCAAAGAGAATCCAGAGTTGGCATAAGTGTCAATTTGATCTGGGATAGTTTTCAATCTTTTATCGAATTATTGCAAGTCATGGATTCGATAAACAAAAGTGGACCTAACTCAGATTTTCGCGTTTCCATATTGTTGTTACATACCAAACCTACAAGTACCCTCCTTTATTGTGTATATAGCTATATATTAGATTCCATACCTACAAGTACAAATAATGAACACACGCGCGCGCGAGCATATATATATATATATATATATATATATGTTAAAATTAATTATTTTTAATTAAAATAAAAATATTGAAACATAAGATATAGAATATGTAGAAAAGGTCCCGTGCCATCGGATTTCAATCAAAGTTACCCCCATCCATCAAATAATTAAATATTCAGAAAGCAAGTTGAGGGTCATCAGTCTTGAAGACAACACCAATTAGTACGAGGGTACAAACGAGTCTCAAAATTTTCCCGGAATTACCCAGCTCTCCACCCCAGAATGGTCTGTCCGTACGGAAAATCTAGGCAACGGATCAGGTTAGGATTGAATTTTTATGAACCCGAAATGATTCAATAATATGTACCATTCACTCGATATGATCCAAAAATTTTATATTTTCAATCTAACCCGATTTAAAAAATATATACTCTCCACCTGAATCTAACCCGACCTGACCCACTCGGTATAAAATAAAGATTTAATTAAAAAATAATAAAAATTTTAAGGAAATTATATTATTATTCTCGGGTAGGGTTGAATCAGAATTTTTACACACTCCACTTGAACACGAACCCACCCCTTAAAAAATCAGATCCGACCCGACACTGAATTTTGTTTTAAATATAACCTTATCGGATCAGTGTCGAAACAATTTTTAAATAAAATAAATTTAATTATTTTATATTTTGATTTAAAATCTCGTCTCGAATATTTTGGTGTTTTTCTTTTTAAATTAGATAAAACACAATTTAAGGAGTCGCTACCAATATTTGATTGGACACCTAAAATATTTTATTATTTTAATAAAATTTATTTTAAAAATGATTAAAACAACAAAAAAAGGGTTTGCATATCGGAGAATAAGTTCGGAAGTCGCTTACGTGTGAGGAAAGATTAGCACTCCCACAACGGCCTAAATCGGTACCTTGTCCATTAATTATTTGTCTTTGCAATAAAATTCATATTTTTAGATTTAATTTAATTTAAGATCCCATAAAATAATTTTTTTTTAATTTTGGAATGAAATACATAATATTTAATTATTTCCTATCGAAAGGAATTAATCTCTCGTATCTTGAGACAATCAATTCCTACTCCAATCGAAACAAATAAATATTATAATTTTACCCTGATATTCAAAATGCAAGAAATGAAATGAAATTAATTTAAAATTACCAATCATTTTAGAAAGAAAAATAATATTCGATTTATTTAAAAACTTTGAGATCGAACCTTAGATAAGTTCTAACGATCTTTTCTCAAAGAATTTAAATATATGAACATGTTATTTTCCTTTCATTCTCGAATTTTAAGTATAATTAATTTTTAAAGTTTGACTTAATTGGACTTTCTTTCATCTTAAAATATTCGAAAGTGACATTCTTTATTAGTTAAGACAATCATTTCCCAATAATTTTAAAATAAACAAATTTTATCTTTAATCAAATTATTTTAATTAAAGTCGAGTTATGCTTATGAGGTTATCATACATGTTAGATAAAATATAACTAAATTTAGATGCACATATACATGCAAATATAATAAAAAATAGGCTTTATGACCAAAATAAAATGCGAATAAAATGTGATAATCAAAATAGAATAACAAAAGACTTCATTTAATGACCAAAACAAGAAATCACAAAGCCCAAGGGACCTAATACATAATTATCCTACATAAAAAAATGCACTCTAGTCCCTCCCCAAAACTACATCGTTTGAGAGGGTATATAAACCCTAAACCAACTCAAAATTAAGGGAAAACCCTTATTTCTTCATTCTATCTCTGTTAACTTTTGAGAGAGAGAAAATTCTCTTTTTCTCTGGTTATGGCAGCCCGATCGACCGTCGTACATCGGCATCGGCGTCGGTGACCATCGTTATCCACCGTCCATGGCGGCTGGAAAACCTTAAAACCCTTCCAAACACTCTTTTCAACCCCACAAACCCAAATTCAGCCTTGCTTTCACCCAAATACTACCCTAGTGCTGTAGATCTAAAATTTCACCCAAAAACTCCGATGACGTTTGATGTTTCCGATGACGGGCGAGGCTTCGAGGGTAAGACTCATCCTCTTCTCTGTTTTTTTCTTTACGGTGTTTTGGTTGTTGTGGTATTTGTTGTTTGTGGTTCTGCCCTCATTTCAGTTGTCTTTGTTGTTGCTATTGTTCCTTGTTCTTCTTCTTGCAGGTTGGTTGGAGTTTTTATAGGACCTCCGATTAGCATTTCGAACCGATCTGATGGGGGGTTCCCTCTGAGTCACTAGGAATATGGTGGTGACTAGCTAAGGGCGGCCGATGACTCAACAGGGACGACCGGTGATGTGGTTGAGTGCAATAATTGCACCTAGATCTTTTGGGATATGGCCGGTGACTCACCAATGTCGGTGGCTGACTGAGGCGGTTGGAAAATATTAGGATAAATACCTATTTTGATCTCATCTGGGCCGTTGGATTGGCCACAGATCCCACAATCTTCATTTGGCGGCAATGACTCCTTAAGGGTGGTAAACCATAGCTGTTGTTTGATCTGGACCGTCAGATTGGTTCAGATCTGACAGTTACAGGCTTGTAGCGGTGCTGGACAATAGTATGAAACCCTAATGGGTCTTCACTCTGGGCTACAACTGTAACATCCTCAATACCGAGTTAGTGATCAAGTTGTAAAGTTTCAGAATTTGGGGACTAAAGTATAAGAATGAAATAGTTCAATGCTTATTGGATATATATGATGAAGGTTAATTAGTAATTATTAAAGGAAATTAAGGGTTAAATGGTCATTTGACCAGAAAGATTTTTATATTCCTTTTTAAGGGTAATATAAACGTGGGATATGTGAGAACCATCCAGAGTGCTCTTCTCCTTTCTTCTTCTTCATACGTGGGAGAGCAAGGCAAAGGTAAGTTTAATTTCAGTTGGTTAATTCTTGAGTTTTAAGCTTAGTTTTGATTCTTTGGGTATTAAATAAGCTTAAGGAAAGCTTATATGAGATTTAAACAATAAGATAAAGGAATTATGAAGGAATTTGCCATATGAGTTTTAAGATGAAATTTTGATATGGTATGGTTGTTGAAGTTTTATGGATGAATTTGACTTGTCATCAATCTAATTAAGAAGTATGAAGTGTTAGAATGGGAATTAGAACACATTGAAAATTTGGTATGATTTTTGAATCTTATATGGATGATAGGATTTTGAGGTTTAAGATGAAATAAATGAATATAGATTGGTTTAAGTATGTGTACTAGAGTTAAGAATGAAAAGGGGATGATATATGAAGTGTTTGAGTGGAAATGAAGTAATTTTCGGGTTGAAAATATGATTTCTGGGCAAGGGGAATCGGTACCCATTCAAGGGGAACCGATACCCCTTCAAACGAACAACATTTCCAGAATGGCATGAGGGAATCGATACCCCCATAGTAGGGAACCGATTCCCCCTAAAGGAAAATGTGAATATTGGTTTAATAAGTTCGTTTAAGTTGCTAGTATCCAATTACAAGGTGTAGGTATCTAATGATTGCCTCAAAATGTACATGTATGTAGATTCTACGCATAAAGCAACTCCGGAACGTTTGGCAAGTAAGATCGATCAAGGAAAGATAACAGATCGATATTGACTAGTGAGGCCAGGTGAGTGCGTACTATTAGAATATACGTATTGTGTATGGAAATTTGACTTGCGACAAGTCTGTTTCCAATATGTTGAATATATGATTGTATGATTATGTTTATATTACATGAATATGTTTAGTTGTATTACATGTTAGGTGGTATGAATTTATATGATATGTGTTATATGGCAATGATTTATATGATAACAAGAGAAAGGATATAAATTACATGAGTTAGATATATATATATATATATATAGGAATTGTATAACCAACTTATGAGATTAAATGAAAAGTGAGATAAGTTAAATAACATTGATTTATAGGGCAATATAAGAATGATATATAAATGAGGAGACATTGACAGAAGTGATTATATGAATATGTAAATAAGTTATATGGAGAGGATATATGAGCGGAATTGAACATATAATACATGAGTCATATGGTAAAGATTTATGAATCTATAGGAAAATGTTATGGGAACTATGTGATGATAAGTTATGAGAAAATATTTATATAGGTAACAAGCTATGTGATATACTTGGTGTATGAGAATCATATGAGAATAAGAGATGACAATGAGTTACATGCCAGATGAACACAAGAGAAGTGTTATAAGCTACGTGACAGATGATTATGAAATCATACGAAAAGTGAAATGTACATGTGAATACATGTTAGTGAAATAAGCTATGTGAACTAGTATAAATAGTATATGTGATTACATAAGTTATATGATATAAACATGTGATATAAGATATAAGCTAAAGAATTATAGGATATGAGATAAGACAGACATATGTGGTTATAAGAGACATGATATGAAAAATAGGAGAAAAGGAAAATGTGATATGTGAAAGTGAACTATATATATATGAATATGAGAAATGATATAAGCCATGTGACATGATCTATATGATTACATGAATATGCAATATGTGATACATGTGATATGATATGAAGTATATGGTTACACATACATGTGGTATGTGACAGAAGAGAAAGAACAAGTGATATGAAATGTTATAAATGATAATGCCCATGTTATGTGATATGAGAGCTAGGGGTATAGTTGGCATGCCAAGAGTCGAGGGTTTACCTATGTTTTACGAAACATATGGACAGTTTTACCTATGTCTTTCGAGACATATGGACAGTATACCTATGTTCTAAGGAACATATGGACAGTTTACCGAGGATCTTTATGACCTCTGGACAGTTACCGAGGATCTTTATGACCTCTGGATAGTTACCGGGGTCTGTGTGACCTCTGGATAGATCCTTCGGGACATTTATATGAGCTGTGGTGACAGCATAGTGGTGCACAACCTCAATAGACTCACATATCTACAGTTCTCACAGGTGCACATGGGCTAATAAGAGATAACATGGAATGTAATGTATAAGATATATGTGATGTATATACTTATGGTGATATGTCATGTGTTGCTTGAATTATGATGATGTTGATAAAGATAATAATATACATGGGCAATGCAATTGGAAGACAAACGAAAAGTGAAAGTAATACAAGAAGATATGTTGCGTGTGTGTATGACATGATTATATATATTGTTATCATGCAATAGATACATGCATATTGAAATGTCATGATTCAATGGTATGAATGCACGTTCATGAATTTATTGTTATATGTTTAATTATTGCCTCACTAAGTCAACGACTTAGCGTGTGATTGTTTCACACGTAGGTTTCGAGAAGAATAAAGAGTAATGCGGAGCAAGACAGGTCAGTTCTCCTTACCAAATGTCAGATCAGAAAATGTATGTACTGTATACAGAGTGTAGTTGGCATGTAGTCTAAAGATATAAATGGTATGAACTCTGATATCTGTTGTAAACGTTTTGAAATAATTTAAATGTTATCAAAGTTTTTAAATTACTCACTATTTTATACGAATAAATGTTTGAAAAGTCAATGTGACACTTCGGACTCGTATCCGGATCGGATACGGGTTGGGGGTGTTACATTTAATGGTATCAGAGCCAAGGTTTAGCCGATTCTCGGCATAAACCGAAGTCCAAAGTGTCATAAAAGGTGTACATGCCAACATAGATTGAAAAATTTCTGATCTGATTGTGTAAGGAGTATGTTGTCTTGCTAATAGAATAAGAATAGTTTAATACAGTAGAAATCCGATCGTGATAATTTCGAAGTAAGTGAAAGGTGATATTCCTGATTGTGATAGCTATTCACCTGCCCTGGCCAGGCAGGATGAAGAGCGGACACCTCAGGAAATGCCTAGTAAGATCAAAAGTTGATTTCAGAAAGCTGAAATTATATCTGAATAATGATAGAAAGTTTTCATCGTTTGGAATCGGAAACACGATATAGAGTAGTTTTGTTATTATGTGGATAAGATAGAATATGGTGAACAGGTGTCACCATAAGAATGTTAAAAAGATCTAATGACGTGATGAGTACGTATAGAAGAACTCAAGGATAAGTGCATCAGTGACAAGTGTATAAGATGTATAAAGTCAGAGTTTATGAGTTTGAAACAAAGTGATAGTATTGCGCATGAACAAGATTATGTTTATGATAAGGGTTTGCAGTTAAGATGGAAAGAGTTAGCATTGGCTAACTAGAGTATGTGATAAAAATGTACTGGAATTATAAGATTTTAAGATATTGTCAGGATATGATAACCAAATCCGCAATGGATCTGGATACAGTTGCATATTTGGATCATAGTAATGTGGTATAGTAAAGGAAAAGGAAGTAAGAATTTGTATATTTAAGTAAAGCTGAGGATTGATAAGAAGAGTTTGAGAATGTGTATATCGATGATCAGATTATAGGACACAGGAAGTCAGAATGTTGAGTTTAAGCAAAAGAAATGAAAGGGATTGATTTAAAGGATCAGATACGATAAATATGGGAGTACAGAGGACAATTTTGATATAGAAATAAGACAAGTGTGCAAGGTAATGTGAAAATATTGTTTGACTTCTTAAAGTATATGTTTAATCACATTGAAGAAGATTTAAAGTTGTGTTTGGTCAAATGATGACAAAATACAAATTGGTATGGTTATAAGGTAATTAGAGAGTTATGAAGAAATATATGGATTTATGATATAGAGTGATAAGATGGATGTACTGTCAACGTAATGAGTGACACTATATGGAATTTTAGAAAGGTCAAAGGAAAAATGCATAATTGAATGAGAGAAAAGACAACAATGGATTGGTATTACTGGTTATTGTTTATATGATAAACAACAGAAGATGAAGGTATAAACGAAAAAGATAGTCGGAAAACTAAAGGATTAAAAAGTAAGTTTCTTATGATGATAAGAAAGTATAAGTCAGGGAAGCAACATAAGAACATTAGAAGATATGTTATTACTAAGATGTGCAGTGAAAATCCGAGGACGAATTTTCTTATAAGGAGGGGAGATTTGTAACATCCTCAATACCGGGTTAGTGATCAAGTTGTAAAGTTTCAGAATTTGGGGACTAAAGTATAAGAATGAAATAGTTCAATGCTTATTGGATATATATGATGAAGGTTAATTAGTAATTATTAAAGGAAATTAAGGGTTAAATGGTCATTTGACCAGAAAGATTTTTATATTCCTTTTTAAGGGTAATATAAACGTGGGATATGTGAGAACCATCCAGAGTGCTCTTCTCCTTTCTTCTTCTTCATACGTGGGAGAGCAAAGCAAAGGTAAGTTTAATTTCAGTTGGTTAATTCTTGAGTTTTAAGCTTAGTTTTGATTCTTTGGGTATTAAATAAGCTTAAGGAAAGCTTATATGAGATTTAAACAATAAGATAAAGGAATTATGAAGGAATTTGCCATATGAGTTTTAAGATGAAATTTTGATATGGTATGGTTGTTGAAGTTTTATGGATGAATTTGACTTGTCATCAATCTAATTAAGAAGTATGAAGTGTTAGAATGGGAATTATAACACATTGAAAATTTGGTATGATTTTTGAATCTTATATGGATGATAGGATTTTGAGGTTTAAGATGAAATAAATGAATATAGATTGGTTTAAGTATGTGTACTAGAGTTAAGAATGAAAAGGGGATGATATATGAAGTGTTTGAGTGGAAATGAAGTAATTTTCGGGTTGAAAATATGATTTCTGGGCAAGGGGAATCGGTACCCATTCAAGGGGAACCGATACCCCTTCAAACGAACAACATTTCCAGAATGGCATGAGGGAATCGATACCCCCATAGTAGGGAACCGATTCCCCCTAAAGGAAAATGTGAATATTGGTTTAATAAGTTCGTTTAAGTTGCTAGTATCCAATTACAAGGTGTAGGTATCTAATGATTGCCTCAAAATGTACATGTATGTAGATTCTACGCATAAAGCAACTCCGGAACGTTTGGCAAGTAAGATCGATCAAGGAAAGATAACAGATCGATATTGACTAGTGAGGCCAGGTGAGTGCGTACTATTAGAATATACGTATTGTGTATGGAAATTTGACTTGCGACAAGTCTGTTTCCAATATGTTGAATATATGATTGTATGATTATGTTTATATTACATGAATATGTTTAGTTGTATTACATGTTAGGTGGTATGAATTTATATGATATGTGTTATATGGCAATGATTTATATGATAACAAGAGAAAGGATATAAATTACATGAGTATATATATATATATATATATATATATATATATATATATATATATATATATATATATATAGGAATTGTATAACCAACTTATGAGATTAAATGAAAAGTGAGATAAGTTAAATAACATTGATTTATAGGGCAATATAAGAATGATATATAAATGAGGAGACGTTGACAGAAGTGATTATATGAATATGTAAATACGTTATATGGAGATGATATATGAGCGGAATTGAACATATAATACATGAGTCATATGGTAAAGATTTATGAATCTATAGGAAAATGTTATGGGAACTATGTGATGATAAGTTATGAGAAAATATTTATATAGGTAACAAGCTATGTGATATACTTGGTGTATGAGAATCATATGAGAATAAGAGATGACAATGAGTTACATGCCAGATGAACACAAGAGAAGTGTTATAAGCTACGTGACAGATGATTATGAAATCATACGAAAAGTGAAATGTACATGTGAATACATGTTAGTGAAATAAGCTATGTGAACTAGTATAAATAGTATATGTGATTACATAAGTTATATGATATAAACATGTGATATAAGATATAAGCTAAAGAATTATAGGATATGAGATAAGACAGACATATGTGGTTATAAGAGACATGATATGAAAAATAGGAGAAAAGGAAAATGTGATATGTGAAAGTGAACTATATATATATGAATATGAGAAATGATATAAGCCATGTGACATGATCTATATGATTACATGAATATGCAATATGTGATACATGTGATATGATATGAAGTATATGGTTACACATACATGTGGTATGTGACAGAAGAGAAAGAACAAGTGATATGAAATGTTATAAATGATAATGCCCATGTTATGTGATATGAGAGCTAGGGGTATAGTTGGCATGCCAAGAGTCGAGGGTTTACCTATGTTTTACGAAACATATGGACAGTTTTAACTATGTCTTTCGAGACATATGGACAGTATACCTATGTTCTAAGGAACATATGGACAGTTTACCGAGGATCTTTATGACCTCTGGACAGTTACCGAGGATCTTTATGACCTCTGGATAGTTACCGGGGTCTGTATGACCTCTGGATAGGTCCTTCGGGACATTTATATGAGCTGTGGTGACAGCATAGTGGTGCACAACCTCAATAGACTCACATATCTACAGTTCTCACAGGTGCACATGGGCTAATAAGAGATAACATGGAATGTAATGTATAAGATATATGTGATGTATATACTTATGGTGATATGTCATGTGTTGCTTGAATTATGATGATGTTGATAAAGATAATAATATACATGGGCAATGCAATTGGAAGACAAACGAAAAGTGAAAGTAATACAAGAAGATATGTTGCGTGTGTGTATGACATGATTATATATATTGTTATCATGCAATAGATACATGCATATTGAAATGTCATGATTCAATGGTATGAATGCACGTCCATGAATTTATTGTTATATGTTTAATTATTGCCTCACTAAGTCAACGACTTAGCGTGTGATTGTTTCACACGTAGGTTTCGAGAAGAATAAAGAGTAATGCGGAGCAAGACAGGTCAGTTCTCCTTACCAAATGTCAGATCAGAAAATGTATGTACTGTTTACAGAGTGTAGTTGGCATGTAGTCTAAAGATATAAATGGTATGAACTCTGATATCTGTTGTAAACGTTTTGAAATAATTTAAATGTTATCAAAGTTTTTAAATTACTCACTATTTTATACGAATAAATGTTTGAAAAGTCAATGTGACACTTCGGACTCGTATCCGGATCGGATACGGGTTGGGGGTGTTACAACAACATTGGGTCTGAACCGGGTCATTTGCAATCAGACCTGAACCCAAATTTTTGGACTTGGACTACTGGACTTGGACGTTGATAGGAATTGGACTTGCAATAAAAATATAATTAAATAATAATAATAATAAAATGCAAATATATAATGATATATTTTTTAAATTTCAAAAACTATATTATTATTATTATATATATTTTTTATCTTATATTTTTTACTATTATATTTTATTTTTAAACCATATACTATGTTTTCTAAAACTATATATATATATATTCCAAACTGTTATTTTATAAAACTATATTATCTATATTTTCAAAACTATACTATATATATATCAAAATTATATTTATTTTATGAAACTATACTCTAAGATGAAAACACATGTCTACAATCAGATTGGATCGGAACCAGTCGGATTCAAATAAAATTATCATCTTTAGTCCCATCTACTATTTTATCCATTCCCGTAAAAATTAATTCTTCTTCTTCTAATAATCAAACAGAAAACAATATGAAAAATATTTATTTATTTGTTTTGGCAAGCCCTTCCTTGTCTGGGACATAAAAAGAAATCTTTGTATATTTCCCTTATCTCCCTTAATTCCCTTAATTCTCTTTTGTTTCTACAATTTGGTTGCTTTTTAAGTTTTCTTTCTTATTTTCAAGTACTACCACCACCATCACTCACATCACCCCAGAAAAGCAATTTAATTCGAGAAAATACATAAATTCCGACCAATCAAAATCCACCTCTTTCTTCCATTTTCCATCCTAAATGAGCAAGGATTGGTAAGTCCTTTTCTTGTCTTTTGCAACTAGGGTTTGATTCAATGGTTCCTTCCTGATGTCATTTTTTATAGTATTTGATTCTGCTGGCATACTTCGGAAAGTAGAAAACAGTTATGCAGCTAATATCTTTATCACGGTTCCTATGTTTTCTATTTATATCTCTTTGCCATATACATTTTCTTGGTACTTGGAACTACATTTTTTTGTTGTATTTCCTTTGGTTTGAGCTGAGAAGCTGAGATCTCTAAGTATTTTGGGTTTGATTTCTTGTGACTAAGCACCAATTTTGTTTATCTGCTTCGTAGCTTAGTAAAGGAACTTTTTTTTCGTGTTCAGATTTTGATTTTCCATGGAAATTATTGTTGCTGTCCTTGTTTACTTGAACAACACTTGGGTTTGTTCTTTGTTTTCAGGGTTTAGATAAATTATTGTCCAATATGACGAGAAAAAAGATTGAGATAAAGAAGATACACAACACTGCGGCGAGGCAGGTGACTTTCTCGAAGAGGAGAAAAGGGCTTTTCAAGAAAGCTCATGAGATTTCCACTCTGTGCGATGCTGAGGTTGCTCTTCTGGTGTTTTCAGCCACCGGCAAGCTCTTTGAGTACTCCAGCACCAGGTTTATTTTCCATGGCTCTTCCCTCTTGTATCATATATATATATATATATATAAATGTGGTTGTATCATATTCATGTGTTCTGTACCTGCTTGTTTTTTATGGTAGATTTGGTTTGAGATGAACTGTGGGGGTGAGAAAGGTTAATTGCTTTGGAACAAGATCTGCAGAATCGAGAGAACTGTATAAACGTCTAATTTCATGATTACTAGAAGCTTATATTTCTATTAAAAATTAAAAAACAAAAAACTTGTTTAAATTATTCATGTCAGAAACTGAGTGGGTCTTAGGGTTGGGAGCCTGGCAACTGAGAAAGGCGATTGTTTTATCAAACTTGTTGATTTCTAGTTCCTAGTTTCTTGAAACCTTGTTTCAAGCTTTCCATGTACCTTCAATTCCCACTACCATTACAAGAACCTTTGACTCCAAGTTGATGTAAGTTCAGGATGCATTGCAATAAACCCACACTAGGTAAGACAATATAACCAGCATTGACCACTCAACCAATCAATGTATCTTAATGTGCAAGAGTTTTTAGTTTATACATGTAAATAGATATTAGATTAACAGTAAAAAGTAATAAGATATTTAAAAAAAAAACAAAAACATACATTCATATATTTATTTCCACTCATCAAACTATCTCTAAAAAGGTGTAAAACTTTTAATTTTACACCAAGTCTAATATATATATTATTAAGACAATCCATTAAATAAAAATGAAAACCCGAAAGCAAGGGTGCCCTGGAGTAGTAGAAACAAAAGCAAAATAACTTAGAAAAAGAGAATACATCAGATGGGCAATAAACATGGAAAGACAATTTCCCTAATTACATATGATGCATACTTATAAATATGGAAAACAAGGCCGGTTTTCCTCTTCTTTTTTATACAAAGGCTAGTCTCTACTTTTGCAAATGTACCTTGGATTGGTCGAGTTCAAGGTTCTAGGGTTCCTTGTAGTTTAATAATTATAATTTACAAGTTATTAATTTCCCTTATATTTTCCGTCTTAACATTTTTTCCCAACCAATAAATTCATGTTTTACTGCTGATATCACTCGGTTTAATAGATACTTGCAACCTTGCTATTCACACATGGATTTATTTAAAATGTTTTTTATTTTTACATTAAGTGTAATAGTCTAGAGTGATTATAAGGTAGTATCTATTAAAATGTTTTTTAGTCTATTAACAACTTACACACACCTTGAAGATGCATATGCTTAAATCTGAGTTCTCTAGAGAGAACAATTTTTTTATCCACCGAAATCACTAAATTAGTTCGATAAACTTATTATAATTTTTTTAAAGTTGAAAATATAATTATAATCGTTACATTGCAAGAATCCCAAGCAAACTACCGAGAAATTGCTCCTTAGATCACCATGCATACATCAAAGATTAAGATGTTCTTAAGTGATGCCCATAAGAGCGGATTAAACCTTACTTTATTATATGAATTAATTTTTATATTGAATGCATTGTTTTTACGGAACGTATTAAAAAATATTTCATTAACTGCATTTTTTTTGTCTAGTACGAGGCAGGTGATTGAAAGGCGTGGTTTACTACCGGAAAGGATTGACAAATTGGATTCAACTCCATCATTTTATCTGCAGGTTACTGGTGCTTTTAATTCCATATTTTCTTATTGGAATATATCATAGTCTTAAAGGATTCTTGGGTAAGGAGATAAGCTGTTGCAAACAAATGAAAAGGAATATATTTTTTTTGTAGGTGTAGAGAATGAGAATCATAAAATTAGGTATTGAATGGTGATAATGAAAAAGCACTTTCAGTTACAAAGATATTAATGATTTATTACTTATCCGGAAAAAAAGATATTAACGATTTATTAAAAAGAGTTTATGTTATTGATAAGAGTAAATAATGAACACGGATTTATTAAAAAAGAATATATATTTTTTGTCGGGTCGGATTCATGTAACATTCATTAGGACACAAATTAAAGAAATATGTCATATTCTCCGGTTATTTTCACCTTATCTACTTGGGTGAAGCAGTATCACATGAAACATCTGACATGGAATACTTCTTAGAGAAGACACTTTTCATTACAACCTTGTTTTATGAGTGAGTTGTTTTGTAACTGTTGTTATAAATGTCGGCTGTTTCAAGTAAAGATTGCTTTGAATAGTAGTTATTTTGAACATGAGTTGGTCCTCCAGTATGAAGTAATCCTTTAGGTGACCTAGTTAATTTATGGTGGCATGCATCGTTTGATGTCCGGGAAATCTAACATTGAATAGGAGATATTCTTAACATGAGTTGCTTTTGGAAAATGTCGTTTTGAACTTAGATGGTTATTTTTAGAGATTGCTATTCGAATTTTATTCGGTTTGATTCGAACAGTGCAATTCGTTTGATGAAGAACTAAAATAAGGAAAACAAAAATGAAGATCTATGATAGATGTGGAGGCTCTCAAACTGATAGACCTGTCGTGAGTGCAGGAAAGCGAGGTACAGTTCTATATGATTGTTCTAAATGAGTTATTCTGAGTGACATTTATTCTAAACATGAATTGGGTTACATGTAGTTATTTTTTAATGAAGGTTGATATTTTTTTGGTAAAGAATTTTGTATGATTGATAAAATAATATCATACAAAATAGAACATCGTTAGGGTTTCGTTAAAAAATCTTTCTAATCTTGATCGAAGTAAAAAAGTGTACCTAAATGATGTCAAGAAGATTCAACTCTCACGTCAGTTACGAAACACATGGGTCCCAACACTCAAATACAGTAAAAGCCTCTTTAAGAACGTTACAAATACAAATTACAATAGTTTTTTGAATTAACTTTAGAACAATCTCTAACGGAGAGAAATATTAGTATAAAACTTAAATATCTACTCGCAGACTATGCGAAGTCATCTATTTTTATTTGTAAAATAAAAAAGGTGAATGTGTATCAAAGATCAATCAGATGAATTATGCACATCTAAGAATCTTTTGCTTGGAGTATGTGAAAGTAGCACGTTCATGTTCTTTCTTTTGAATAACATAAGATATTATAAAATAATATTTGTTCAGAAATTTTCTTATCCATTAATGTACACAGACGTAAATATAACTGTTTGAACTTAAAATTTCTTAAAAGAAACTCTCTCCTTCAACCATTGAATCCACTTGATAGTATTTATTGTGAAACAGCGACATCTAGTAGCCCATTTCTCATCCTACTTGCTTGGAAACCGAAACCCATTTTAACGAACAAGTTTCCCTTCTGGTTTGTTTTAGCTTGAAAGCGCCACACGTAACATATTGAGCAAGGAAGTTGCAGAAAAGACCCGAGAACTGAGGTAAATATTTCTAGAGTATGGTAGGTTGGTAGTTTGTGGAATATTGGGTGTGACTCGATTGTATTGATTATATTCTCGTGGTAGTTCGGGTATATGTTGAGTTTAAAAAGATATTCTGCCTTTTTTAGTATTCTTAAATTTTTCGTCGTCTTTCGTTGGTATTTATCCTAGGTTTTAAATTCAATCTTGGTTGCAGTGTTTGTTTCAGTATCAATTTGGAGATCTTTTAGCAGAAAGATAAGGGGTATGACTCCAGTAAGAGAAATATTTTGGAGTTTTATGTTGCCTTATTATTTTTATTTAGGTGTCGACCTTGTACTAATTCCCTTGAAGATCGTTTTATATCCACTGTGTAGATTTTATATTAAATAAAATATTTGCTGTGTAAAAAAAATCTAAATATTTACTGCTTCTGTTGCTGCTGATATATGAACTGTCATGGTGATATTGTGCCATTCATTCATTGACAGACAGCTGAGGGGAGAAGAACTCGAAGGATTAAACCTAGAAGAGTTGAAACATCTAGAGAAATTACTCAAAACCGGCCTAACCCGAGTCACAGAAACAAAGGTTTTTCCAACTCCAACTGATCTCCTAATCTTTGCTTTTCAAAGGTTTTATTGCTAATGCTGAAGTTTGTTTCAGGATGATCTATGTTTGAAAAAAATCAGCAGCCTTAAGAGGAAGGTGATATAAATAGCTAATTTATAACAATTCCTAGGATTTATAAGTATTCCCGTGTATGCATGTCATGTTTTTTAATAGTATGCAGTAATTGTAAGGTATTATTTGGTATTATTTGTTCATATTCGTTCTTAGTCATTGATAATGCATACACCCTACAAATATAATTATTTGGATTCGGATTCACTAGAGAGAACAACGCTCTCTTTTATCACTTAGGCTGAGATAACCTCTGATTGTTAGACTATGGAAAGCAAATGCTTCTGCATTCAAAGAATTTAATGGCTATTTTATTGTTTTCTCAGTAACTTTTGTCTGAAAAAAATAACCTACTACTCATCGTTGTTGAATTTGAAGGGAGCAGAACTCAAGGAAGAAAACCAGAAATTGAAACAAGTGAGTGTTGAATCATTTTTGGAAACTTGGTTGTTTCTCGTTTTCAAGGTAGTTCTATTGTGTGACGGTTTATTTATAGTGGACTTTAATCTAAAATGTTATTTTGTCCAACCTAAAAACATATACAATTAATAATAATTTCAGTTACAACTGAAAATATTAAGTTACATCGATTTTTAACTTAAAATATTATTTGTTTACTCTAAAAGGTTACATAATTGGTGATAATTTTAGTTACAATTGATAATGTCTTGAAGGTAACTTTTAGGTTTGCAATCGGATAATCATGCAATTTACATAATTTGTTGTAGAGAACGTAATATGTTCAGTTTCTAGCTAAAATGTTATTTTGCCCAATTTAAAAAGTTTTGCTCTTGATATGTTTTTCGGTTACAATAGATTTTTATCATTTTTTGGTTGTATTTTATACTCGTTCATCGCTTTCAATATTGTATTTCACAATATGCTAGGTGGAGAACTTACCTCGTGCGGTCCAAGAAATTGTAGGGCATCAAGGCCAGCCATCAGAGCCAGTTGCCCTAGTTCACACATCTAGAGACCCTCGGCCTCATGGATACAACTATAGCTCTGATATTTTCCTCACACTGGGGTATGCAGTCCTAAAAAAGTAGGGTTATTTGTACTATATTGATAATATATGCTTATGTATCTGGTATAGTCCGACTTGAGATTATCATCCAATGCCTTTCTTTTTGCAGGTTACCTTTCCCTAACTGATAGAAAGATTAGAGGGGATGTTGTGATGAAATGATCATCTTCCTGCATAATGTCTTATCTTTGAAGGACCATTTTATCCAAGTAAATATAGAACCTAACTAGTTTATTTTAATGTACTTGTGTATCGATAGTCTCGAGATAATTAATTTTTATTGATGCTTAAGGAAGATGTTGAAAGGGGATATCCAACGCTATCTGCTTCCAGCAGTCAAATGTGTATAGATAAAGATCGCTCTAAAATAGATTTTTACATTATTCAGTATAAATTAATCAGATATCAATGATTAAATAAGAAAAACTAATTATTCGATTGAGATCTCCACGTCACTAGTGTTTGCTATAAGCTCTATTTTAAAACTTTTTGTTGCGGAATACAACTATCAGACAGAGTAAAATCGTAATTGATAATTTGAAAAAATAAAAATGAAGATAACGAAAACATAAATTTTACGTGGAAAATCCCTAAATAATATAGGGTAAAAATCACGGGCAAAGATATAAGAATTTTACTATAAGAAAATAGGAATTACAACTTCTCTTAATCTAATAAGGAGAAAACAATAACAACTCTCTCTTGATAAAAAGGAGAAAACAACTCTCAAGAAAACTCTCTAAATTCTCTAGTATTGGGAGAAAACTAAAATGATTTGGGATAATTTTGAAGTTAAATGGGTTAAGGTATTTATAGTTGAAGCTTAAAGATTAATCTTGTAAATACCTTACAGTACATGAACTAAATTTGGTAATTTTCCCTTACCAAATTTTCAACAAAATTAGGTGCTTTTGACCACTGCACCATTCGATGCATTAATGCACCGAAAAAAATCTTTGACTTTCAACAATCTCTCACTTGAAGATTTGATTGGAACAATCATATATTCATACCATTCTTTCTACCTTGTACCTTCATGTTGCTCACGTTTCTGTCAGGTCACAAGAAGATCGACATCAAGTAAATTTATCAACATTGATCATCTTCGCATTAAATCTGCTATGTTGTCTTTGATATGGATCTTCTGCATATCTACCGTCCATTCTTCCACTTTTCACGAATGAAATTATACTGAACTCGTATGTGTTTTGTCCTTGAATGAAATGCTGGATTCCTTGCTAGATGCAATGGGCTTTGACTGTCACAAAGCAGAGGGACATACTCTTGATTGTGCCCAAGCTTCTCCAATAACATCTTCAACCAAATTGCTTCTTTACTGGCTTGTGTAGCTGCTATATATTCTACCTCCGTTGTGGATGTAGTCACAACTGACTGCAAGTTTGAAACACAGCTTACAGCTCCACTAGCAACTTTGAACACATATCCTGTAGTAGATTTGCTTTTATCCAAATCCCATGCATAGTCAGAATCAACATACCCATTGATAAGTAAATCTGATCCTCAGTAACATAATGCAATATTTGAGGTCCCTTTGATGTATCTCAAAATCCTTTTTACGGTATTCCAATGCTCTTTGCCTGGATTCTCCATGTACCGACTAACCACTCCTACTGCTTGTGCAATTTCTGGTCTTGTGCATATCATAACGAACATTAAACTTCCCACTGCCGATGCATACAACACTCGAGACATCTCCATCCTTTCCTTTTCATAGCTAGGACTCATACTGGAGGATAATTTGAAGTTAATAGGAAGAGAGGTAGAAATTGGCTTACAATCTTGCATGTTGAATCGTGACAAGATCTTCTTCAAGTAGTTCTTTTGTGCAAGCCAAATCTTCATATTACTTCTGCCTCGATGAATTTGCATCCCTAGAATCTTGTTTGCTGATCCTAAGTCCTTCATTTCAAATTCCTTAGCCAGTTGTGCTTTCAATTCTTTAATATGATCTTTGTTGAGTCTTGCAACCTACATGTCATCCACGTACAACAACAATATAACCAAATCGTTATCACCAAACCTCTTGAAATAAGCACAAGGGTCTGCATTAAGTCTGTTGTATCCAAGGCACATAATGAAGGAATCAAATCTCTTATACCAACACCTCGACGCCTGCTTTAGATCGTAGAGAGATTTGTTCAACCTGCAAACCAAGTTCTTATTTTCTTTTTCTTCAAAACCTTCAGGCTGGAGCATATAAATATCTTCTTCAAGATTTCCATGAAGAAAAGCTGTTTTAACATCTAGCTTCTTTAGATGTAAATTTAATGTAGCACACATTGCCAAGACTACTCCAACTGTTGTTAGTCAAATCACATGAGAAAAGATTTCATTGAAATTAATACATTCTTTTCAAGCATATTTTTTGACCACCAGCCTTGCACGATACCTCTCCACTTGATTGTTACCATTTCACTTGATTTTGAAGACCCATTTGTTACCAATTGGCTTCCTTCCTTGTGGTAGTGACACAAGGTCCCATGTATTATTTTTATGAAGGGCTTTAATTTCTTTTTGCATCGTCATCATTCACAATGAAGCATATGAGTTGTTTATTGCCTCCTAGAATGTTGATGGCTCACAGTCCTCTGTTAAAAGACAGTATGCAATATTTCCTTCTATAACATAATCTGAGTGCCAATTGGGACGTCTTTTCATACGATCTGATTGACGAGTTGTTGGATCTTCATAACTCTCTGGTTCTTGTTCATCATGTGTTGGTTCTGCTTCAGAAGAATCTCCTAGTTCAAACTCCTTTTCCACATATATATGTGTAGTCTCTGACTTTTCAGCGCTATCATCTTCTTATTTTCTTTGTATTTTATCTTCTACAAAGATAACATCCCTGCTGATGGTCACTTTACGGGCAGTAGGATCCCACAAGCGATACCCCTTTACACCATCAACATACCCCAAGAATTTGCATTTCCTGGATTTTAGATCCAACTTTGAAATTTCTTGGGAGTTGTACATCACGTACACAATACTTCCAAATACATGGAGGTTTGAATAATTAGCTGGTTTACCAGTCCACATCTCCATTGGTGTCTTCAGCTCTATTGCAGTTAATGGAGCTCGATTCACCAAATAATAGGCGGTATTGACTGCTTCTACCCAAAATGATTTTTCTAGGCCTGCAGCCCTCAACTTTTCTCTTGTATTTTCTAACAAGGTTCTGTTCATCCGCTCTGCAACTCTATTTTGTTGAGGAGTATTTGCCACTGTGAACTGTCTTTTGATGCATTATTTCCTACGAAAGTCATCAAATTCTTCACTTGTGTATTCTCCTCTATTATATGTTTGCAAACACTTGATCTTATTTCCAGAATCAAGTTCCACCCGTGCTTTGAAGTTTTTAAAAGTTGAAAACACATCTGACTTCTTCTTAATAGGGTACACCCAACATCTCCTAGAGTAGTCATCAATAAATGAGACAAAATATTTTGCTCCGCCTAGGGATGCAACTGGTGCTTGACATACGTCAGAATGAACCAATTCTAGAACACTTTTACCACTAGAATTTGGCGTGTTGAATTTTAACTGGTACTTCTTACTTGTTATACAATGCTCACACAAAGTAAGTAATACCTTTGTTAAGCCTGAAAGTAGCTTTTGCTCCACAAGGACTTTCATTCCTTGTTCTGACATATGTCCAAGTTTCTGATGCCATAGCATTGAATAATCTGAACTACATGAGGCAACAAAGGCTTCTGCTTCTAGCAAAGTTTCTCCCTTCATCATGTACAAGTTTGCTGCTATCTTTTCGCCTTTCATAACCATAAGCGCTCCACGGAACACCTTCACGATTCCTTTCCGCGTTTCAATCTTGCTTGTATTATTATCCAACAATCTATATGATAATAAATTTTTCTTCAGGCCTTTCATGTGCCACACATCTCGAACAACATTAATTGTTCCATCATACATCTTTAATTTGATGGTTCCAACGCCAACGATCTCTAAGGCATGATTATTGCAACTATACACAGATCCTCCTGAGACAGGTTCATAATGAAAGAACTATTCTCTTCTTGAGGTCATGTGATGTGTTGCTCCTGAATCAATGAGTCATATATTTGCAAATCTCTTTCTACCTTCCATGGTGGTTGACGCTTCACAACATAGAGCATCTCCATCATCTGAAGTGTTTGCTGTATTGCCTTGTGGATTGAAGTTTTTACCTAGACTCCAACAATTCTTATTCAAGTGACCCTTCTTTCCACAGTTGTAGCACTTTAAATTTTTCTTACTTCTTGACTTTGATCTACCATATTTGTGACTGCTGCTTTGGTCATGTTCTGTTGATCTCCCTTTCATCGTTGTCAACGCTTCTGCTTGTTGCAGATTTACTTGTCTGTCTTCCTTGCTCTTGCGCCAATTTTCTTCTTGTAGAACAGTAGCTGCAACGTCATCGAAGACTAGACTGGTGACATTACTGTTTGTCAAGTTGATGATGAGTTGATCATACGAATCAGGTAGACTTTGAAGTAGAAGTTCATCACGTTCTTGTTCTCTTATTGTACATATTAAGGATGTAAGCTGAGAAAATAAAGTGTTCAGTGTGTTTAAGTGTTCCGTCATTGAAGTAGATTCTGACATACGGAGAATGTACAATTTCCTCTTAAGAAAAATTTTATTGTGCAACTATATGGCCTCGTACAGTTTGGTGAGATGATCCCATATATGCTTAGTTGTCCTCTTCTCCTCGATGCTTGACAATACTTCATCTGCTAATGCTAGATGAAAATTTGCCATATCATTTCCGTCCATTTCGATATCCATTTGTTGTCATTTGTGAAATCTATCGGCCTTTCACTGATAGCTTCTAGACAACCGTCTTTCCTCGGGATGACCTTCATCTTTAATTTTCACAATGAGAAATTTCTCCCATTGAACTTTTCAATATCAAATTTCGTTACCATAGCTTCTATTATGGATAGCTCCTATTATTTCAGTATCATGAATAGTTATCTGGAACCTTCAAAGAATGTGTAATAACTTCTTACTTTCTTATGTTGGAGGATCCACCTTTTGGTGGCAACCACAAAGACAATAAATAGATATTACACACTCAAATCTGGCTCTGATACCAATTGTTGCGGAATACGTCTATCGGATAAAGCAAAATTACAACTGATAATTTGAGAAAAATGAAGATAAAAAAGACACAAATTTTACGTGGAAAACCCCTAAATAATATAGGGTAAAAATCACAGGCAAAGATAGAAGAATTTCACTATGAGTAAATAGGAATTACAACTTTTCTCGATCTAACAAGAAGAAAACAATAACAATTCTCTTTTGATAAAAAGGAGAAAATAACTCTAAAGAAAACTCTCTAAATTCTCTAGTATTGGGAGAAAAATAGAATTATTTGGGATGATTTTGAAGCTAAATGGGTTAGAGTATTTATAGTTGAAGCTTAAGGACTAATCTTATAAATACCCTAAAGTATAGGGACTAAATTTGATAATTTTCCTACTCAATTTTCAACCAAATCAGCTGCTTTTGACCACTGCACCATTCGATGCATAAATGCACCAAAAAAAATCTTTGACTTTCAACACTTTCAGCTACTAATATATTGCATATAAATCTATTAGAAATCAAACCTCTCACTTTATTTAGTAGGTCTATTGTCTCATTCTACTGGATCAATTGATTGTTGGTAACAAAATTATTAACTTTAATAGTAAATTTAAAACTCTTTTTTACATTCAATTACTTTATTTAATTAAATTCCTTTTTCTTCATTTAACCACTCAGTTTACATGAAAATCATTGGTTTTTTTTTAAAAAAAGAATTTATTATTAGTCTTTTTTTTTAAATAAGGATCATCTAAAGTGATGTACTGAATTGTACCTTTGTTTTCTTTATTTAAAACAATACTTAATTAAGCATTAATGGAACATGATATTAGCTATTTACAGTTTGTACATTCTTTTAATCTGTCTCGAATAAGGGAAGGATTTTGAGTAAAATTAAAAAAAATTAAAGAAAGAAGACGAGAGAATAAAAAGATCAGAAAAATTGAATCAATTTTTTCTAATTGCTTACTTAATACATGCTTATAGTTATTCAACAATACATTTTTGGCAGCTATTACAGTTGTAATATCTAACAAACTAAGGGTAAGCTTCTTAGTTGGCTCTCCCATGTTAGCAGATTGGGTCTGTTATTGGGCCATCTCTATTAACATCCTTTCAGCCCAATTGATTGGTCTGCTCATTCTCATCAATACTTGGGCTCGCCTGATTAATATAGTTTCTATGTTTGCTCTGACTTATTCTCCTAAACATGTTTGTTCTCCCCGAGCCATCTTTGACTTATTCCCATTGATCGTACCATTGATTTATTTAACTGTTCCCAGGGATGAGGGTAGGTTGTTGGGGGCTTTGTGCAAATTCTTATAAAGGGGATCTTATTTTCTAGATATATTCAATTTCGGGCCCCCTATTTTTATGCTTCTTAATGGCAACAACTGATATATGTACTCGATTTCGGGGCCTTTATTTTTATGCTTCTTAATGGAAACAACTGATAGATATACTCGATTTCAGGGCCCCTATTTTTATGCTTATTAATGACAACAACTGATAGATATACTCGATTTTGGGGCCCTAATTTTTTGGGGCCCTGCACGGTCACCCACCCTGCACACCCTCAACCACGCCCCTGAATGTTCCATTAACAATTATTGTATATTTTGTTAGCATGCTTATATTTAGATATTTGTATTCGCAGGTTACTAGACTTGATCTATTCGTAGAACACTATCATCGCAGGATTTAAACATCGTTTGTTAGGGTAGAGTTATTGAGTACTTTAGGGAACTCTAATATCCATAGGATTCTTACATTTTATTATATGTGAATCTTATTATATTTTGGGTTATTTTTTAAATTATTTGGAGTGTCGGATTTATAAAGTTACTTTTAAATTGCTTATGACTTAATGGGTTTGTTTTATGAAATTCATATTATGATGTTTTAAATGGAAAAAAAGATTTAGTAGTGGTTGATTCAGTGGTTCAATGTGGCACATTAAGTCTATACTGGTTTAGGGTGTTACATGGAGCGTTGAAATCTTTGAAGTTCCTCAAAACCTTCAAAAGATATCTCCTGAAGTTTCTTGAGGCCTCTGAAATGTCATATCCTTCGAGTAATTAACAATCCCTTGACATGACCCTCAGTAGGTTCATGTGATCTACCAAAGGCATATATGTTATTTGATAGCTAGATCTATTTAGTCTGCCAACTTGCGAATATACATCACCACTCTAGGTCTGATACTAACACTAGAGGTAATATTTAACTTGCCATGCATGGCTCAAAAACGGTGCGTTCTCTCTCGGGGCTCCCCTTCTTCTCAAAGCTAGAGATGACCATCGTCATCGACACATCACTCTCGTTCTCTTGCATTGTAACACCCTAATATGATGCGACACACAATCAACCGATTAAAATGCCACACGGGACCACTGAAGTGGCTAATCCAAAAGTTTTATTTAATTTCTCATTTAAAACGACTAGTTAAAACCATTTTGAATAAATGAATTTTACAATATGAATATATATAAGTTTACAATTTCAAGATAAAGTTATGACTCGAATATACAAAAAGGGTTTACAAATTATGCATGCCATCTATAGAAGATAACTCGAGACATACTCTGCTTCACACTTGGTCTAGGATGTTGGGTATACGATAAGCTCCTCGATTGCTCCTCCTAAATACCTACACACGGAAAACAAATTCCGAACGCTAAGCTCACTAGCCTAGTGCCATACTAAAAACTAAACTATACTAAAAGTGTTCATTAAATGATCATGCTATCGAGCATAATAAAAATAGCGAGTATATTCACATACTTCACTCTCTAATCTAGTGTAGACATTATGGTGCGACTAAGGGTTCTGCATCTCAGAGCTCACACACCTCTCTAGTTTACCTAGGATGAGGTCTAGAATCTCTACATCGGGCACAACACCCTCGACTAACCCATCCCTTGTGAGTGTCAGGCCTCGCGCCCTAGTTAGTCATTTTAAAGTGCCACACACATTACCTAAGGATATCTAGACAATTCTCTTTCTCGATAGCAATATCATTTACTAAAGTAACTCGGGTGTCCTAATCGTTTCCTGAGCATCAACCAAGGCTAGTTTTATATCACCTTAATTGATCTCGTTTCTAGTGTATTCAATTCTTATTCTTGTTCTCGCTTGTAGTCTCATTCGAGAGTAATTATGGAGTTCTTGGAAAACCTCATTACCTCTTAAAACCCCTTAGAATTAATGCCATAAAAATGTATGTTGGTACCGGTACTAGGCCTTTTGGTATCGATATTGACCCTTGAGTATCGATACTCTACCACTAATTTTAACTGGGGAAAAGGGGTAAGTATCGATACTCCCAAGTTAAGGTATCGATACTATCTAGGGTATCAATGTTTGAGTATGCCTTAAGACCAATCATATTATGATTGTACTGATATGTTTTCTTTACCGTATTTATTGAATAAAGACATTACCATTATTTTCTTTTATTATATTTTTTGTGCATAAATAAACTAAAAGATAATAATGTTCATATAACAATATGATTATTATTAAAAGATCCTTAGTCAAGTATTATTATGGGCATGGAAAATGATAATACACTTAAGACTAACATGTTATTGATTAATGACAATGAGTTGTCATTGACATAGAGATGTCATAATTGATACATGAATATGTTGTTGGAGAACAATGTATTGGGTTGAACCGCTATGAGCATATGTATTGGATTATTATGTGACGATCATGATATTGCTCATGTTGACAACTATATGTATGATCCTTAGACTTGAGATCATTACTATCTCAAAATATATTCTTGTATGTTTTGATACAGTTAAACATGCTCCGTAACAGGTTGCACTATAAAGGCTGATATTGAACATATCATGATATATGTAGTGGGGTATGAATGATCAAGATAAGATTTGTCATTCCTACATAATAGGAAATATATCACAGGCCACTTGATTGAGTAAGACTAGAAATGCATGGCCATGCTTGAATAAGTTGATATGAGATATCAAAATTATTCGTTTATTATAGTTTACTATAGATATCAAGAAATAATAGATGGGCTATACAAGTGTGACTATTCCAAGACTTGTGCCTATTCTAGATATAAAGGACAAAAGGATATAATACATTAAAAGAGTTAGCCAAGAACATATTATGTCAAATCATGACTTCCTATAACTTAGGTAACAATGATATATTGCTAGATGTCACTCATTGTTTGTAATATTAGAATGGTTCTAATTATTACTACTAACGTTACATGAACCTACAAGGTGACACCCAATGGTTGAAAAAATAAAAGCAATTTATAAATGTGTTACATATGTACAATTTTATTGTACATGAATATAATGTGTAGTTAATATATATATACGCATGTAATTTTAATTACACATTAAATACCTAATTTAATTAAAAGATTATAATTAGGGTAATTATATTCCTTATTAAATTCAGATTAAAACCTTAATAGTTAGGGCATCAGATATAAAAGAGACATGTTGGTCTAGTAGCAATTTTACCCTTATGAAATTCCAAAATTCCTCAAAACCATTTTGATAAAGAAATTACTCTAAACTGAATAGATATAGAGATGAGTATTCAAATCGTTTCTGAGATCGTGAGTCATTGTTGTTATTTAAGGATCCCAAGGTGAGAAATAGTATCTCTTTCTCTCGATTTTGATTTTATTTTACATGGATCGCTGGTGAGACCGTCGAGTTTGTTTCAGCTGCGCCATAGGGTGCATCAATGGTCCCAACAATTGATACTAAATTTAGATTCGATGTTTTGAAAATTACCTCAATATCGATACTCCTATGGGGAGTATCAATACTCCACCCTTATTATCGATACTCCTCTCAAGTACCAATACCAAAAATGAACACCGAAAAGTTGGTCTCGATACCAACCAGTGGGTCTCGAAATTAGAACCCTAGTATCGATACTCTTATAATGAGTATTGATACACACAAAACTCCCTTGTTTTTGCCTCTCGTAAGAACAATATTGGTATTGTTCTTCCAGTACCGATACTCGTATCCTGAAATGCCCTGTTTAGGCACAAATTTTACACTCAAACTCACCGAAAAGGCTCTATTGAGGTTTCCATTCATTATTAAATTTTTATGTGAAATAGAAGGGTCATAAAAAGGGCTTTAAAATATATTAAAACACCAAAACATGGAATCTACCATGAAATGTTCAACCAGGGATGAACCTAGGCAGGGTGGGTAGGGACGGTCGCCCCCTAAAAACCTAAAATTACCATATATTTTAGCTTTTTCTATGCATTTTCTATTGAAAATCTATTTCGCCCCCTAAAATTTTTGTCGCTCCTTTGAAATTTAATAAGTTTAAGTTCACCCCCTCTAACATAAAATAATGCCTCCTTCCCCGTGCTCAACCATGCTTTATAACTCATATCTTATGGTAAAATGAATTCTAATGACTCACAAATGGTATGAAAGAGTTGTGAATATATTACCTTTGTGTCCTAGCTACTGAAACCTCTCCCAAATCAACCAAGGGTCAATTTATCTTTTCTTCTTGCCTTGGAGCTTTTTCCCACCTCTTTCACTAATCAAAGACAAAGTAAATGAGTTACTAACTCATTTAAAAGCTTAAATTTGATATACAATCACTCTCTACAACTTAAATCTTCTAAAAAACGAGCTAGATTCACATGATACTCTTAAACCTCTCTAAAACCCATTTTATGTGACAATAACCAAAACTTGTGGTTGGGGAATTGAATTGAAGTTCTTGGGATGTAGGTTTCGTTTGTTACCTTAAAATTCATGAACTAGACTTGAAAAACTAAAAGTTTTAACCTTTGTCTAGCTCTTGGAGATGAATAAAAGGATGAAGAACAAAGGAAGAGAAAAGAGTTGAGTGTTTGGTGAGAAAATTGCTAGGGGAGCAACGTGATATCACCCTAAATTAAGGGTTTTAAGCTTTTTTGAAAAATGAGTTAATTACACTTCTTGTCCTCCATCTTTCATCCAAATATTAAATTGATCCAAATTCTCTATCATTTTGGCCTAATTCAAGCATACTCCCAACCCAACTTGGTCCAAGCTATTCTATAAGTCTATTGGGTTCGTTTTATAGGTCTTGGGTTAATACGAACTACTAACTTGGGGTTTAGGGTGTCACATACATATTCTCACTGAATATGATTTACCGTAATGTCCTGGAAAATTGAGGGATTGATTTTAGGGCTCATTTCTATGAAAATTGAGTTTTAAAACGTGGTCCGACAGAGTCTCCACCAACCTTTGTTTAGGGTGTGATTGGATCACCCAAAAATGTTTTTTTTATTTTAATAAAATTTAAATTTAAATTTAAAAATTATTAAAATAACATTTGGCCTATTTTCCATAAAATTAAGTTCGAGAGTTCATTACATGTGAGGAAGAGTTAACACCCCCACAACGCCCGAAAATCACTACCTAATCTATTAATTACTGTCTTTGCAATGGAACTTATGGATTTAGACTTAATTTAATTAGTGATCCTTATTCAGTTAAATAATTACCATGATATTATAAATCCAAGATAGAAGATTACCGATTCGAGCATCTAAAAAGGGAAGGTTAACCACCTTATATGATGAAGAATACCATCCTTTTCATTTCCAATTAAATTGATGAATCACTAATATTTTCATCAAAAATTTTAATTGATATTCCAATGTTTCAGACCGAAAGAGAACCACCGCCTAATATAAGGTAGAATGGCGATTCACTATATTTGAAATGAAACAAGTAATATCTCATTCATGGTATTTATTTACCAAAACTTGTGCAACAAGAAAAATTTTAGTTATATAATTATCGGGCCTTTAAGATAGATAGAGAATGTTCTCATATTTAGAAGTATCGAACCTAAACCTTCGAATAGAGTCGAGAGTCTCATTTTCAACAGGTCTAAATATGAGAACATTTCCCTTTCTACCATCTCGAATGATTTCAAAGATTATCAATTTTTATTTATTTCACTGGAGGGTGCTCATTCAATTTAAATTATTGAATTAAACTACATGGGTGGGTTAGGGTAATCTACTTCAATAATTCAAATTAAACGTGCATTGCCTTTTAATTTATTATTGAAAGGTCAAGTGATGCAAATGAGGCTATCATACTTTAATTATGCTATTCATAAAATCATTCAATCAAAAATTAAATTAATTAATTGTGTTATAACAATAGATACTACATGAAACAAATTAATTATGAATTAAAAAATCATGTTTTAATACCTAAAAGACACTCAAATTAAGTTAACCAAACATGCTAAAAGAAGTTTATATTAAAAGAAAGAAAATAAATAATTAACATGGAATCAGGGACCAAATTACATTTAAAATAAAATCATAAAGGCCAAATTACAGGTTTGTGTCCAAAATGAATTACGTATCAAACTAAGGGGATTGAAGAAATAATTCAACTATCTTGTAACTACAAAGTAGTCCCCCTATAAATAGGACAATAACTAGTTTTTTTATTTCATTTCCACACTTTCCTCAAAAACCAAAACCTCCTAAATCTCTCAAACGAACCTATCCCCGACTATCGTCCCCAATAAAATACCGTCGCCTCATTGCTCCTCCTGTCATAACCCATGGTGGCCAGAGAACCCTATCCTAGCCCAATAGAAAGCCCTCAATGTCTTAAACCTATATCTACCTACCAAATTCCTGAAACGAATCAATCTTTCCATAGATCTAAACCCATACTCCCCAATTTTTATCTTTCGTCCGATATCTTATTGAAAACTTTTGATGTTTAGATATAACAAATTAAGTATAAATGAATTTTAAGATTTTACAAATCATTCTTGAAAGTATATTCGATTCAATTATTCGAATATCAAAATATTACTTCAAGTTTTTCAAAGTTCAATTTCAATCCTTACTAAAGTATAAAATTGTGTTTTATACTTAAAATATTTTTGAAACAATTTTCACAAAGTATTTCGAACAAAAAACGAGCCAAAAATCAATTTTACAAAGTGATGTACCGATGCACTACATGATGCATCGATGCATACCTATTTCGAATTCATTTTGTGTACCGATGCACAAGCCATGCATCGATGCACTCTTAAATATTTTGAAACATCGAATTGATTTTGTGTACCGATGCACATAACATGCTTCGATGCACTCCTGGCTATTTTGAAACATGGAATACAATTAATGCATCAATGCAACCCTAGTGTACCGATGCACTATGTCTTATAACGGTCGAAATATTTGAATTTTACACATAGTGTACCGATGCACCTTGTGTATGCATCGATGCACACATGCTCCCAATTGTTTTATAATTGATAATTACACTATAACGACTCTATTGACTTCACCAATGATCCCCAACGTTTAGAAGTGATCCAAGGTGTATTTAAACAAGCTTAGGATCCATTGATCAACAACAAGAAACAACAATTGAGAGAGAATCAAAGAGAAAGCTTTAAACATCAAGTTTGAGCTATTCAAGCCTATTTTTCATTCAATATTCATTTTGCTTTCAAGAACACCATTTGTACTCAATTGTATTCATTCTTGAGTGTTCTTTCTTTGTTCTAGAATTATGCAAACAATTTACCTTGTGAGGTTTTTCTGTAAGTTTGCGAAATTTGTATCGTTCTCTTTGGGAGAGAGTGTTCTCAAGAATTTGGGGTATAATTCTTGACGAATTTGTAAGGTTACTCTTTGTCCTCAAAAGAAAGACAAATTATGGATAGCTAAGGTAGTGGACGCAGACTTTGGTTGAGAAAGTCGAACCACTCTAAATCGCTGTGCAATTATTTTCTATTTTCTGCAAAAGCTTCCACCAAATTTTTTATTGCCAATTCACCCCCTCTTGGCCGATTCGTTGATCGATTAACTCAACATATCTCTTCGATTTCTGGGTGATCTTCAGAACTCCCGACAATGTCTCTTCTCCACACAAACCAAGCTAAGTAGTTTCTTTATTTTTATGGTTTTAGCTTTTTTAATCTTCACTCGAAAACTCCCCCGATGTCCTTTGATTTGCAGTTCTATTATATCCCCCTCGAGTGGGTTTATTTCCTCTAAAATGAGATCCTTACAGTCCAATCGGTCCAAAATCATTGGGTTTTAATGAGGAATTTATTTCCCACTTTGGATTTGTTGCCATGTTGCTTCGATCTCTTTTGCATGTTTACGAGGATTTGTTTCCTTGCTTGTTATGGTTTGATTTGTTGCATGTTGTTCAAGATGTGGCATCTGTTTCTTTTTCTTGACCAATTTGGTACTGATTTGGGTTCTCTGTTTTTACCAAATTGGGCAAATAATCGAAAAGGAAGATCTTTCCTTTTCGTGATCGGCACGTGGCCTTCACGTGTGGCCTTGGTGCTTTCGAATGGTTCTCAGGCTTCTAAGACCACTGGATTGCTTGATTCAATCCAACTGTTAAGGCTGATGCAAGGCTTGTGCTTTGTGAATTGGGTTATAAAAACCCTAGCCTTTGGTTGATCTCTTCCGTTGGTTTACCCCCTAATCTAATGTCTCCTATGCATGCGACACCTATCCTAATTCTGAAAACCCTAGCTCATTGGGTCAGGCGAGAAGGCTTCCTTAACGGGCCTCTAAGCCTACTCTTCTTTTCTGATTTTGGACTTCCCCAATCTACTGGGTCAGGCAGATTAGGCCATTTGCACTAGACATTGACTTATTGGACCCCAAACTAGAATTTTAGATTTTAAACATCATTTTGGATCTGAAAAAATAATATAAATAAATAAATAAAACAAAACAAAACAAAACAATAATAATAATAATATACTATATATATATTTCTTTAAAAACTATATAATATATATTATATTTTCAAAAATCGTATGATTTCAAAAATTATATATATCAAATATGTTTTCAAAAACTATATATTTTCAAATATATCTAATATATAATATTATATATATATATATATATATATATTCTAAAAACTATATATTATAATATATATACCATATATATTTTTTGAAAATCGTATTTTCAAATATATATTATCATGTCTACAACTGTCCCTCTTTTTCTATTATCGTGTAACGGTAATAGGTCAAAGATAAAAGGACACAAATTTTCATCCGGTTCTCGAAATAAGGAAATTCCGAATGTGAACTTGCTCTTGGGATGTCCAGCTTTTCTTCAGAGATTGAATCAAACTTCTGGTTGAATTGGAATTTATTCAAACTCGATATCATTTGTCGTGAAGTTGAAATCTGAGACAAAGTTGTAGATGACTATTCTTGAAGTTGGATATCCTATGTCATGGAGTTGAAATCCGACTTTAATTGATGTATTTGGAAGATGACTTCTCATCACTGAGTTAAGCCAAATTGCAATCAATTTTTGGATGTGTTTTCGAGTCAAGAATCCTCCGATGTGAAGTTGAAACTTGGCCAAAAAAACATACTCTGGAAACTATCTCCTCACCACTGAGTTAAGCTAGACTACAGTCGACTATGAATTGGCTCTTGAACTCTATATCCTCCTATGTGGAGTTGAAATTGACTTTGAAAATATTTGACTAGAAGATGGCTCCTCACTGTTGAGTTAAGACAAATTGCAATCGGTTTTTGAATGTGTTTTAGAGTCAAGAATCCTCCATTGTGAAGTTGAAACTTGGCCTAAAAACTTCAACTGGAAAATTGCTCCTCGTTGTTGAGTTAAGCTAGATTGCAATTGAGTCTGAATTGGCTCTTGAACTCAATATCCTCCATTGTAGAGTTGAAATTGACTTCAAAAATATTTGACTAAAAGATGACTCCTCCCTGTTGATTTAAACAAAAATGCATTCGATTTTGGATGTGCTTTTGGGTCATGAATCCTTCGTCATGAAGTTGAAACTTAGCCTAAAAACTTCAATTGGAAACTAGTTCCTCGTCGCAGAGTTAAGCTAGACTGCAGTCGATTCTGAGTCGACTGTCGAACCCAATATCTTCTATCGTGTAGTTGAAATTAACTTCTAGTATTAACCAAAAAATAGTTCCTTGTTGTTGAGTTAAACTGCAATGCGATCCTTATGCTCTTGAGTTAAAACCAAATTCGGGAGATCTGACTGAAAACTAGTTCCTCGACATTGTGTTAAACTAAAGTACAATTAATCTAGTATCCTTCATTGTGAAGTTGAAATTCACACTAAATTATTGACCGGAAGATAGTTCCTCGCGGTTGAGTTAAACTAAAATGTGGTCATTGTATTCTCGACTTTGGTATCCTTCGTAGTGAAGTTGAAACTCAACTCAAAAACCTCAATTCAGGTCTAGTTCCTCGCTGCTGAGTTAAACTAGAATGTAATTGACTTGATAGCCTTTCTAACTCCAATATCCTTTGTCAAGGTTGGATTTGGAAAAGTCCTGACTAGGAGATAACTTTAACACCCATAGCCCGTATATGTCTCGAATTACAAGCCATAGATGTCACATCAACTTGACAAACATTCACTGAGCAAAATGCTTAAAATTTTGTTTCGTTTTTAAAACATAATATATATATATATATATATATATATTATACTAATGTATAAATACTAATAAAACTAATCTAGACAAAATTAATTGGTCCTAGTTTACTATTACATACAATTTAAAAATAAATCCGATAAATAAAGCTACTGACATAATTATGCATGCCACTAAAATTCAAAAGTAACATCATATATGTCTTACTGATATTGATGAAAGATATGACTTCAAAAAATATGCTCGGGAGGCTCCTCACTGCTTGTCCTTATCTTTATTAGACCCCACGCATGAAAATCAACATGCACTAAGTATAACTTAGTGAGTCAATAATAAGCTAACGTGAGATAAAACATACAAATGTCATAAATATAACTAAAATAAATTATTAAACTCGCAAACCAACTTATTCAAGCTAATATCTTCATCGTAACATGAAATTCATCTCATTTTATAATTTCACAAAAATCATGGAAAATAATAATATCTGATAAAATAATCATATCATACTTTCTGATAACTTGACATAATTCATAAATTGTGTATTCATTTTCATAGCCCAATGCATATTTATGAGAACACAAGGTATGTGAGTAGAACATAAGGTGTGCACTAGGCACATCACGGTGCCAATCTTAACTGAAACATATAATGCACTTTAAGTGCAATCATAACATGAGCACCAACGGTGCATATCATTATGTACACGAATGCACTATAACTTAACTGATGACTAGAAAGTACTCAACTTAATAGCATGCCAAATGTACCAATAACTCTCAATGCAACATACAATGGGCTTATCTATCATAATAGAATCATTAAATAATCAACGTTTGAAAATCATAAGCCTTTAAAATTCATCATCATAAAAATCGTACTTGGGCAGTTCATACCCTAAATCATTCATAAAGCTTATTAAAAATATTATGGAAATCTTCCATAATTAAAATTTATAAATCATACTTGAAAATAAAATGAGGTTAACTTATCACAAGTCGTCATCGATCATAATAATTAAATAAATAAATTGTATTCACCTTTGGCTCACTATAGAACCTTTATATGATAATTCTTTACTCACGTGCTTTGTCCTTTCCTTTCAGATCATTTGGATCGCTAGGTTTATCGTGATCTAACAACATTATATAATAATTTAAAATATTCAACTATATGTTAGTATCGAACTAATATAATCTACATTTAATAATATACAAGTCTATAAAAATATAATCGATAATAAATCGATATCAATTAAATCATATTTCCACCATACTTCAATCTTCTCAAATGATTATTCAATCCAAAAATACTTAATTTCATCACAATTTCGTCAAATTGTATCAACTTCGCAATCAAGTCACAAATTTTGAATTCTTTCTAGAATTCACCTTAACTTTTCAATTAAATTCATAATAGCCCTTCACTATTATGATCTTGTCACATTAATTACATAAAATTTCATCACCTTAAAATTTTTTTTAAATCAACACTTAAATATTCAAAAACTTACAATTTCATCCCAAATTTTCTTAAACATTTTTGAATTCAACATCCAATCTCTATAAACTTACAATTAAATCCCAACTTAATAGTTAAACTCAAAAATCAACATTATACTAAAATTTCCAGAATTATTCTAATTTAATAAAATGGTACTTTCACATTTAAAAACTTGCAATCAAGTCCCTATATTTTAGGATCACTCGAAATCCTCCCTTAAATTCTACCAAATTTGCAATTTAGTTCCAAACAACTTTGCAACTTAAATTTCCAGCATTCAAATACTAAAAATTAACATTGAACACGACAAATATCATATTCTTGAAATAATATCCCACAATTCTCAAAACTTGAAAATTAGCCCTTTTTCTTTTTCAAGCTTCCAAATTGATCTCCAAGTTACATAAAACACTTCTAATATCCATACAAGACCATAGGAAATATTTCAACATTTCCACCCTAAATTTCCCTAATGGTTGAACCTATATAGTTCTTTAGGACATCGTTTTCATTCAATTTCAAGCATGAATTTAACTCCCTTATATCAAATTCATGCTATTATTTCCATTACAACATCAAATTTAATCAAAATCGAATCAATCCCTAAAACTCAAAAGTGGACGAATGTTTTAGATCACTCTACACTTGATTTTAAACATCATACATACTTGAGGATTAATCTCCAACATTAAAAACACAATAATCTTTTATTAATTCTTCAAACTCCATAAACCCTAACTTTCAATCTCAACACATAAGCTTGTTCACCATGCAATACTTATACCAAATGATAGAGAATTTCATGTAGATTAATTCTCCATTTCACAACTTAGTCCAAAAAATCAATCATGTAAGCTAAAAAAATACTTACATAGAAACAATGGTGGTTTCTGCCTTGAGCTTGGAGATGGATGAAATTGTGCTAATTTTCTTGATAATTCTAGTATAAATTAACCTTAACACATGTCACTTTAATAATATAATTGAATTTAAAATTTAATTAATGAGAAATTCCAAAAATACTGAATCTTAAAAATTACCAATTTCCATTGCATTATCTTCCATTAAAATATTTCTTAGTCAAATATGAACAAACCTGACTTTGAGTTTCTACTTTGGTCATGCAATTTTCAAAAATTACATTTTAGTCACTAAAATTTCCACTATTCAACCAAATATGAAACATTACACTAATATGAGTTAAATTTATCCGATCTAAAATATTGAAATAATATTTCAAACCATCATATAACCTCCTTAAATTTTTCGTAAAATTTTGGTTCGATTCGATTATCCGATTTCTATACCGAACTTTAATACTTTATAGCTTTTAACATAAATCTCGCACTAAAAATTTGATTACAACAAAAAACCTTATTTTAGGCCAAATGTTTCATTAAGGAGCTAAAATATATAATTTTTCAAAAATTATGCTTTTAGTCCCTAAACTTTTTAAAGTTTATACTTTAAATACTAAACTTTTAAAACTTATATATTAGTCACTAGACAATTTGGGTATTAAAACAACCCCCCACAGCTGATCTTGGTTAAGTTATAGTTAGTTTAGAATCAATAATCATTCACCATGAAGTTGAATATTGATTTAAGGATATGCTAAAATTATGTATGTGTTAAATAAAGAATATGATGCTCTTAGGTATGTATAAGATGTATGCAAAATGCATTATTGCATTTCTTGTTTTATTTCTTGGACTTGGTCTCATTATTCTTTTATGTCGGCTTCATGGAAAATATTTGATATTTGCACATTTGCTCACTCAATCAAGTGATCTTGTACTATTGATTGTATGGATTAACTTTAATTATGATATTCTTTAATTCTCATTTGGCCTTGTCTTATTCAAAGGAACAAGGCTCTCTTGTGTTTTTATTGACAATCAACCACTGGAATCGGTTGAATAATTATCGTAGTTGACAAATCAATATTCAGTGAAAGGTTTCTTTGTATGGCTCAGATGATCGGATGAAAACCCCCTACAAACAAGGATACTTTTCCAATGTTCGTAAAATTATTTTGATTGTCATCAAATAATTGACGAACTAGAAAACATGTCGCCTTAAAAATTATATCAATCACCCCAGCGTTTCTTGTGAATTCTCATACTCATGTACTCGCAGATTACTTTGAATTACTTACTTAGAAATCTTGGCAGAAAAGCTTTTATTAACTTTAAACGTCTTTGAATTATAAGGTCATTTTCTTTCTTTCGCTCTCATTTGGGAGGCCTTATTGTCAGGACTTGCATTCCCATTGTTTCTGTTTGATATAACATCCTTGAGTACACAACTAAACTCATGCTTGTTACTTGGAAGGGTCCTATAGTGAAGAAACTTCTCGCTATCATAGGTGAAATTTTTCCCAGCCAACTTATTACTGTAGGTCTCTTGCATCTTACTGGGTGACCAACTTTATAGTAAAGATATACTTTTTCTTCAGGCTTGACCTTGATTAGGAAGTACATCGGGAGGCACAAGTGATGGGGACGAAGGGGATTATGGAGATGCCCCACTTTATTTCGAGTTCTTTAATCGATCCTAGAGGAAAATTTTGTCTTGTTTGCAAAGTGTCATTTCTTTAAAGATTTGGAAGTTTGGAGTTAAAAAATAATTTCTGAGCAATTAAAGCAAAATATCAGTTCACAGAATATCAAATAAATAAATGACACATGTTGATTTCAAAATTATAGCCCTCGATAAGTGTCAAGATCGATGGGTGATCTGGGAAGGTAATGTAATTTAGTTTGGTTTTATTAGGAATTTATGGTTTTCATAATCAGGATATCATGGTTTTTAATGGTTCCAGAGTGACCCACTATTATGGCATGACATTTAAATAGGATGTAGACAAAATAGCGTAACTAATACACTTCATTGCTAGACTTTTTATAGAATATTTTTGTTTCAGTTCTCATGAATCTTCCATTTGTTCAAGATTCATAGATTCATTAAAAGAGAGAGAGTGTATAAATATAGATCTAAAAACAAAATTCTCGAGTTCTTTTGTGTAGTCAACTTTAACAAATGTTTTTTGACTTTTTTAGTCTATCTTTCATCGAAACTAATTCTCAGTTCAAACTTTAGGCCTTACATCATTTTCTTAATTTATATTTCATTAAAATTTGGTATCCTCACTTTTTATTTTACTGGGAAATTCATCTCGACACTTAAAAACCAGTGACACGATCTAAATGTAATTCTATTCGTAAAGTTAGGGCTTTTGACATAGCCAACCAATTAAGCAGAATACCCCTTATTAAAGTATTCAAGTGTCATAAAGTCTTCAACTTGATAACTCAAACATAACTAACTTTATAAAGCTCGGACATTACCTTAATAGCTGCTTCAGACATTACCTCTGAAGATTAACAGCTTACTATTGTCAGCGGAGTACCCACCAAAAATGTTAAAATTAGCTTTAGTTAATTCTTTGAGTTTTTAATTTCACGATTTTCTAAGCTTGTCTGGAAGGATCTGTTATAGTTTGAGTGTTAGTGAAAGTCAAGCAATTTTATCTTTAGAGCTCAATTACCAAGCAATCGACATGAGTTGAATTCATCTATTCCACTATTCCATATGTGAAAATTATAAATTGTCACCGAACATCCTTAGTATATATGTAAACTAATCAGTCTGACACTGTCATGAATCACATTATGCCCTATTTTTTCTGCCTCCACACTTACCTGGGTATCTGATGGCTTAATTGTGTGGGAGAAATGTTTCTTTGGGTAAAAGGCATGAGTATGAAGATGAGTCAATGATAAATAGATCTTATTTTTTATGGGAATTTTTATCTTGTCATATGTCAAAAGGTTATAATCTTATTTCTCAAATGTGCATTTTATTATATTTGATATTCATTGAATTTAAAAAAATGCTCAATTGTTCATATGGGGAAAAACAAATGACATTTATTCGATGGAAAAAGTTCAGACATAAAAATAAGACAAATTCCAACAATACATTATTTTCAAGCAGCACAATTTCATGGGTGAGCTCCGAACCTATCACCCTACCATTATGGTGTTAGCTCTTGCTTCTACATGATTAGAACTCTACGTCATATTGGGATCATTGAAATAAATGTGATTTATGTTTTGTTGCCTTTGAACGATCCTCTTAAATACGGTACAATTTTTGATGGAATGTCTCGGGCCGCCGCCGTGATATTCACAATGCACGCTTTCATAGTACCACATAAAATACGGTGGTTTTAGGGGAACCACTGAATAAGGAGATACTATGCATGTATCATAGAGTTGTTGAAATAGCTCCTGATACATTATTAGAATATGGTCAAATTGCCTTGGAGGTTTTGGCATCGCAACTGTTGTTGACTTTGACCAAGAGACAATAATGTCTTTTTTAATCCATAAACGCTCACATTGTTAATCTCTCCTTATTTATTCTTTGAGGATTACCTTCTATGAGACTTATTTCCCATGTAACCCATCATCTTTTGGCAGAACATGGTTATATGGGCTGATGGGCAGTTGTTTCCATCAAATTTTTGAAAAGTCTGGAGTTTTGAACTTTGGCGGCAATACGAGATATGGGACCAAGCTTAGTTCCTTAGCGTTGACTACGTAGAAACATTCTTATCTGATAATAGTTTTCATATGGTCATTTAAATGTCTTATTTTCTTTTCCATTTTCTGAGACTTATCATCATCGTCAAAGTCTGGAATGTAGTCTTTCGGGTTGCTCGCAGGTTTCACCAAAGACGCTTGTGGCTTAGAGGAGTTTGTCGGGTACCTTTGACAACTTCCGCGTGTGATTACTAAATTTTGTGGCGACACCGGTGGTGCCATTACCTCATCAGGTGTTCTTGTCCTAGTAAAGTTAAATCCTGCCAATTTGGCCACTATTTGGTCGACCCAGTTATTCTGATTTCTAGCTATGTGTCTAAGGTGTTCTTATGATTTTTTTCCACTTCCCTCTATAACTTGGAAAGGTTATCTTCGATTTTCATGAGTCTAGACTCCATTTGTCTTGCTTTAAATTGGGTGTTTTGAGAATGGTATTGACCAATATATTTTCTGTTATACAACCTTCCCTTTATTATTGATTTATCTTTTTTAACATGCATGCATGCTATATTGCATATATATATATATATATTAAATTAATGCAATGCATTATGAAATGAATGCAATATGCAATACAAGAAGAGACACTGATCCAAATAATGCCACATCTTAGAATATGTTTCATTGGAAAGAAAAATCCCAAATATTGCAAATAGTTCGATAACATATACGACTCGACCCTTTTAAAATCTCGTTCGTCGGGCCAAGTGATTCATAGCCCAAGTTAGGATTAGTATGGGCTTGAACATTTTTATTTATTCTACTAGCACTATCGGGTATCGTGCGAGGTCTTTCTCTGTGAATGGCTATTGAGTCTGTTGTCCACTATTGAGCTTGCCTTTTTAGGAGAGACTACTCTAAATTAATCCAAAACAAAATATAGTGGTGGATTATGCTTTCCTTTTTAGGAGAGACTACTCTGAATCAATCCAACACGAAATATAGTGGTGGACTATCTCCATGCTCATATTGTGTTGTTTCTGACAATGCACACACCCCTAAATATGAAGCTAGATGCTTTTGGGATCCTTGATTTATTTATGAAAACTTTCTAATTTGCTGGGACATTCATGGATCAACACCTCTTATAGTATGTTAATGTAATGCGACATGATTATGAATCAAAGAAAGTAGAAAAAAGAAAACAAGTTAGTAAAATAATAAGTAAAGTATAAATACAATAAAATCCTACCCCACAAGTTTTTTACATTGTCACGGTAAAGATAAAATCCTACCCTCACATGATTTATACCCCATGCTTTATTTTAACAGTAGGATTTCTAGTTCACATGCTTTGTGCTTGTAAAAATAAAAAGGAAATGAGATAGGTCGATTTCCCCTTTGTGGAAATCTATTCAAGATTCCCTATGGGTTCAACATGGTTTTGATATGGGTAGATTTCTATGTTTCATTACATGAATAGTTTTGACTCTAAGGTTAATGGTACTCAAATTATCCTTGCCGATGCCCCCTTGGGCTTGCTAGACCCTCGATCCTAAACATATCACACACTCATATGGATCAAGTTAAAATTGAGATGATACATCTCCTTATGCATGACACGGAGAAACATATCCCATGAAGGCATAAGATAGGTTACTTGCTAGACTGAACACGAGGAAACATATCATACAAAGGCGTTACTTTCACCCTCACTTAAAAGGAACAAATTGGGTATAGGTTTTATGTTATGCATATACATTGAGTGTGTGAGGAGAAATCTACCAACCTTTATCATACAATCTTTGAACGAAATGGTTCCACAATACCTAATAATCTAAAAGTTCATGAATACACATGTACGTACGATCAATCAAAAGTGTTCACATGTCACTAGGGTTTTCTAAAGATGAATGCAAACAAACTGTTGAAAATATTTTGATGTTTCGATATAACAAATTAAGTATAAATGAATTTTAAGATTTTACAAATAATTTTCTAAGTATATTCGATTTAATTACTCAAATATCAAAATATTACTCCAAGTCTTTAAAAGATCAATTTCAATCCTTACTAAAGTGTAAAATTGTGTTTTAATCTTAAAATATTTTTGAAACAATTTTCAAAAAGTATTTCGAACAGAAAATGAGCCTAAAATCAAATTTTCAAAAGAGTGTACTGATGCACCAATCCATGCATCGATACACCATTGAATAAATTTAACATCGAATGCATTTTATGCATCGATGCACATACCATGGATCGATGCACTCAGGTTTTTATGAAAACATCGAATGCATTTTATGCATCAATGCACAAGCCATGCATCGATGCACTCAGGCTATTTTAAAACATCGAATGCATTTTATGCATCCGTGCACTCTTAGTGCACCGATGCACTAAGGGTCCAACGGTCGAAATATTTGAATTTTACACATAGTGTACCGATGCACTAGCCCTATGCATCGATGCACACACGCTCCCAACTAATTTTATTAATTGTTTTCACACTTAAACGGCTCTAATTACTTCATTAATGATCCCTAACGTTCAGAAGTGATTCAAGGAGTATTTAAACAAGCTTAGAAGCCATTGATCAACAACAAGAATCAAGAATTAAGAGAGAATCAAAGAGAAAGCATCAAACCTCAAGTTTGAGCATTTCAAGCCTATTTTTCATTCAATATTCATTTTGCTTCTAAGAACACTACTTGTACTCAATTGTATTCATTCTTGAGTGTTCTTTTCTTTGTTCTAGAATTGTGCAAACACATTTACCTTGTGAGGTTTTTCATTAAGTTTGTAAATTTGTAATATTCTCTTTGAGAAAGAGTGTTCTCAAGAATTGGGGTATATTCTTGAGGGAGTTGTAAGGTTATCTCTTTTGTCTCAAAAGAAATAACAAATTAGTGAATTTGTTGGAAAATCCTTAGTGTGGATAGCTAAGGTAGTGGACGTAGACTTTGGTTGAGAAAGTCGAACCACTCTAAATCGCTGTGCAATTACTTTCAATTTTCTATAAAAGCTTCCACCAAAATTTTATTTTCCAATTCACCCCCCTCTTGGTCAATTCCATTGATCGATTAACTCAACAATTAGTATCAGAGCCTCGCTCATTTGAAGGTTTAACCACCTCTTGAGTCGATTCGGGAAGAGTTAATTTGATAAAGATGTCGTCCACTTCTGGTTCATTCTCCATGGAAGAATCCAGACCAACTGACATGCCTCCACACTTCAATGGAACAAATTATCGTCGTTGGAAGAAGTTTATGATGATATTTATCCAAGCATTTGATATGGAAGCTTGGATGATGATCGAGAAAGGATATTCTTCTCCTACGAAGAAGACAAAGAAGTGGAGTAATCAAGAACGGAAGAAAGCTCAACAAAATACAAAGGCTATGCAAATATTGTGTTGTACAATTGATCCTAATGTATATAAAGGAGTTTTTTCTTGTTTAAATGACAAGGAGATGTGGGATAAGCTTGAGGAGATCTATAGAGACAAGGAAGAAGAAGAACCAATAAAGTTGATGTCTCTATTAGCTCTCACAGAGCCAAAGGTATCTTCTAACTCAAATAGATTAAATTCAAAATCTTTTAATGAGTTACAAGATGCTTATGATGAATTATTTTCAGAGTTTGAGACCATGAACTCCAAATACAATAAATTGATTTCTAAATTTATAGCTAAAAATTATCTTCTTTTGCTAAAATAGATTTAGAAAATCAAAATGAAATGTTGAGAAAGGAGTTAGAGCTTTCAAAAATGAAATCTGAAAACTTTGAAAAAGAAATTTTCAAATTAAACGAACTTCTTCTAGAAATGAAAATGGATTTTGAAAATCAAAATGAAATCTTGAATAAGGATTTAGAGCTTTCAAAAATGAAATTTGAAATTATTGAAAAAGAAAATTTCGATTTGAAAGTTAAGCTTGAATGTTTAACAAAAGAAAAAGAGATAATTTTAAATAATTCATCTAGTTCAATAATGACAATATGTTCACATTGTCATTATCATGGTCATAAGGAACATACTTGTCCTTTAAAGAAAGGAAAACGATTTAAAATTAGACAAGTATGGGTTCCAAAAGGAACAAGAGGCATTGACACTAATGTTCAAGGATCCAAAGCAATTTGGATACCAAAATCTACTTAAATGTCTCTTGTAGGTGTGTAGGAGCAATGGTGATGAAGATGATGATATTCAAGATGCTCTAGCCACACATGAAAAAGGAATGGGTAACTTCTAAACTTAATGTTATTATTTTATTTGGTTGCTCATTTAGTTTATGCATGCATGAGGGTTTAAAATGTTAAATAATTCTAAATGATTATGTTTTATCTCATGTATGTTGAAAAATATTGTATGATGAACATAGTAATTTTTTGTAATGTTTTATAAACTCTAGTTCATCATATTAATTTTTGGTCAAAATTGTTTTTAAAATGTAATTGATATCTCTTTAACAATTGATATCGATTTTTCAAGAACTTTGGTTTTGCAAAATTTTGGTCTTAAATTTTTCTTAATGTTTATGCATAGATCTTTTTTTAATATTATAAAGTTTTAATGCATAACATTTTTAAAAACTTTATGCATAAAATCTCGATTATTGACATTGCATAATGTTTTATTTGTGAATGGGTTAAAAGCATAATCTCTTGATAAATGAATTTAATAAAAGATGCAATGTCTTATTTTAAATTAATGATTACAAAATTGATTGACATTGCATCCATTTTGATTATGCTTATTGGTCATAGAATAGTAAACATTTACATGGTGCATTTAGATTCTATAGATATGACTAATTTATGCCTAGTTGCTAAGGATGAGCATGATAGTTGGTTATGGCATAGGAGATTAGGACATGCTAGTATGAGTGTTTTGCAATGGTTAATTCAAGGAGATTTAGTTTGAGGGTTGCCTAAACTAAAATTTGATAATGATAAAATCTGTTATGCTTGTGCTAAAGGAAAACAAAAGTGAGTTTCTTTTAAATCCATTAATGACGTATCCAATAGTAGAGTATTACAATTGATCCATTTAGATCTTTTTGGGCCATCTAGGACTACTAGCTTGGGTGGAAAACAATATGCATTTGTCTTGGTAGATGACTATTCTAGATATACTTGGGTTCTATTTTTAAGTACTAAAGAAGAAGCATTAGAAAAATTCATTACGTTTTCAAAAGTAATCTAAAATGAAAAAGGTTACTCTATAACTAGTGTTAGGAGTGATCATGGAACTGAATTTGAAAATCTTGGATTTAATGAATTTTGTAATTCTAATGGTATTAGCCATAATTTTTCAGCACCTAGAACCCCTCAACAAAATAGAGTTATTGAGAGGAAAAATCGAACTATAGAAGAAATGGCTAGAACCATGCTTTGTGAAAACAATTTGACAAAATATTTTTGGGCGGAAGCCACAAATACCGCTTGTTATGTTATTAATCGAGTAATGATTAGGCCTATTTTGAAGAAAACTCCATATGAACTTTTTAAAAATAAAAACCCTAACATTAGCTATTTTCATCCTTTTGGATGTAAATGTTTTGTTTTAAACAACGGTAAAGACAATCTTGGCAAATTTGATGCTAAAAGTGATTAAGGAATTTTTATGGGTTATTCCTTAAATTCTAAAGCTTATCGAGTATTTAATAAAAGAACTTTAGTTGTAGAAGAGTCTATTCATGTTGTTTTCGATGATAATCCTCTTCCGAGGAAGGATTCTTATGTGAATGATGATGTATGTATTATAAATATAAATAATGTTAGACATGACACTGGAGAACCATCATCAAAGGAAGAAATGAAAGATGAGGAAACTCAAGACCTTCTCGAGAATCCAACCATTGAAGAAAAGGAAGTCTCTTACCCAAGAGAATACAACTATGTCAAGGATGGTGAAATAATAGGCTATCCATCCAAAGGGGTAACAACTCGATCTTCTCTTAGAAATATTTGTAATTATGTTGCATTTATCTCATGCATAGAGTCTAAGAATATTAAAGAAGCATTAAATGATGAACGTTGGATTATGGCTATGCAAGAAGAGTTAAATCAATTTGAGAGGAGTAAAGTTTGAACATTAGTTGAAAGGCCTAGTAATAAATCTACTATAGGTACTAGATGGGTATTTAGGAATAAGCTTGATGAAAGTGGTAATATAGTGAGAAACAAGGCTAGACTTGTTGCTCAAGGGTTCACTCAAGAAGAGGGCATAAGCTAGGATGGAAGCAATTAGAATGTTATTAGCATTTGCATGTTTTCATGAATTTAAATTTTATCAAATGGATGTTAAAAGTACATTTTTAAATGGTTTTATAAAAGAAGAAGTGTATGTAGAACAACCTCCTAGTTTTGAATATTCAAAATTTCCAAATTATGTTCTTAAATTGACAAAAGCGCTTTATGGTTTAAAACAAGCTCCTAGAGCTTGGTATGAAAGATTGTCAAACTTTTTAATTGAAAAAGGTTTTTCAAAAGGGAAGGTTGACACTACATTTTTTTAAAGCGTAAAGGTAAAGATTTATTAGTAGTTCAAATTTATATTGATGATATAATATTTGGTTCTACTAATGATGTTCTTTGCCAAGAGTTTTCTAAGCTAATGCAAAGTGAATTCGAGATGAGCATGACGGGGGAGCTCTCATTTTTCTTGGTCCAAATCAAGCAAAGAAAAGATGACATCTTCATCAATCAAGCTAAGTACGTCAAAGATATGCTCAAGAAGTTTGGACTGGAAAATGGGAAACCTCATGAGACTCTAATGAGCTCATCAACAAATCTTGACATAGATGAAGGAGGTAAATGTGTGGATGTTAAATTATATAGGTCAATGATTGGCTCTTTGCTTTATCTAACTGCAAGTAGAACGGACATTATGTTTAGTGTTTGTTTATGTGCTAGATTTCAATCATGCCCTAAGGAATCACATATATTAGCTGTTAAGAGAATCTTTAGATACCTTAAGGATACTCCTAGTTTAGGACTTTGGTATCCTAGAGACTCTAGCTTTAGCTTGCATGCCTTCTCTGATGTGGATTATGGAGGATGCAAATTAGATAGGAAAAGCTCCTCCGGTACTTGCCAATTCCTTGGAAATATGCTGATTTATTGGTTTTCAAAGAAACAAAATTGTATTCCATTATATACCACTGAAGCGGAATACATTTCAGCTGGTAGTTGTTGTGTATAAGTTTATGGATGAAACAACAACTTTTTGATTATGAAATTGAAGTAGATACCATTCCTATAAAGTGTGACAATACTAGTGTTATCTATCTCACTAAAAATCCCATCCAACACTCTAGAACTAAGCACATTGAAATTATACATCACTTCATTAGAGACCATGTCACTGAGGAAGATGTAGTTCTAGAATTTGTTGATACTTTGCATCAATTAGCATATATCTTTACAAAACCTTTAGACAAAGAAAGATTTTGGACACTTAGAAGAGAATTAGATTTAACTGACCTATCTTCACTTATTGTTTAAAATAATTTTTAGCACTTTTAAGAATAAATGAAAAATGTTTATAATAATAATTTTTGATTGCATTATTTGCTATTAGTTAGGGGGAGTTTATGTTCTTTGGTGAAAATTAATTTTATGTTCAAATGTAGTTTAAGGATTAAATTGATTGATTGAACATGATTAATTTTCAATATATGAGTTGCCAATACCACTAGAGCTAATTAATTTAGCATTTTGAGTGTTTAAAACATATTTTTGACATTTTTGTGCATAATGCATCGATACACTATGAAAGTGCATCGATGCATCCCTTTGAATGTGCATCGATACATCATAAAGATGCACCGATGCACGCCTTGAATTTGCATCAATGCACAAGGCCATGCATCGATGCATCCGTCGGGTTTTTGGTTAAAAACCCTGTTTCTCTTCTTTTTTTCAAAACCCTTCAAACACTCCCCTTGCCGCCGTTCGTCCCTCTCTCTCTAAACTCTCCTTTTGCTCAAAATCAACAAAAAATAGTCGTAATCTTCGAGCATTACATCTCCAATCCTGCTAACATCATTAAATCGTGCAAAACATCATCACATTCTACTCAATCCGATTTTTTCAAGGTAATATTTCAAAAACCTCTATTTTATTGATTTTTGAATTTAGAACTAGTTTTGATTAGTTATAGGTTGAACAAAATATCGAGCATTGCTTATATGATGTTTCTAAACTAGATTTTACAACCAATTTCATCAAAAACTCACAATTTTTCAATGAATTTTTGAATTTTCGAAATAATAATAAAAAATATTCGAAAATCTTAATTTAATTTTAAATTTTATGTTTTTATTCAATTATATTGCCTTCGTGAAACACTATACATATTATAATTTTCAAACATTGTTTTCTAACTAGTTTTTCAAAAACTTTTCCCATTAGGACTCGGTTTAGAGAACCTTGAATTATTGCAGACTCAATTGAGTTTTGGGATTGATTATATTGCATACATGTGTTTTATATTTGTAGGTTACTCACCTTATTCCATTCCTTAAACAATGTCTAATCCAAAACGACCTAGGTCCTCTTCATCGAGTCGTTCAAATCGACCTCCCATTCCTCCTCAACCTTCAAATCCAAACAATCCTAATATGACCATTATAAGTTCCTGTTTTAATATACCTGAACGTCGTAGAGAAGAACTCTACCATAGGTACATGAATTCTTTCAAATCTTATAAAATCCGGGAAGAGAGTATTCCTTCTGTTCAAGCCATGATAGATATCAACTTCGAATACCTTCCAACTCTCAAATCCTGGAAGTTTGATAAATTGTTTCACCTAAAACCAATCGTCTATCATCAGTTAGTCCACATTTTCTACTCTAATGCGGTATGTATTCAAAACCAGACTCAATGTGGGACTATAGAAATTAGATCCTACCTTTTAGGATAATATATTCATATTGACTCTGAGTCTATCGCTAAACAGTTTGGGCTAGATGACAATGGTTTATATAATGAAAAAGAAACTGTGGCATATCTCTATCTTCCTAATGCTAGTGTTAGTACTCTACGATCTCATCACGATCGATTTCTCCATTTGATGATCTCTTGGTGGTTTAGACCATCCGGGGGTAGGTATTCCACTATTCGTATTAGGGATTTATGGTGGATACATTGTATCCAACATAACAGGAAAATCAATTTGCCACAAATCATTTTTAGTGAACTAGTAGATACCATAAATGTTGTCCCTTCTAAACATGTCGAAACTTTAGTTTATGGGTGTCTACTTAGTAATCTTTTTATCAAACTCGGTCTTAATGTCTCTCTTGACAATCCCATTCCTCTTAAAAACCAAATAAATCTCACCACCTTGAAGAAAGCTGATTGGAAACAGGATGAGGAAACTGATCAATGGGTTTATCGACCCTCTAAGCAAACTCCATGAGCGATTTCTTCACG